>NW_026991289.1:1842265-2456354 GCF_036370855.1 Dromaius novaehollandiae | reverse complement strand
ACTCGTTTGAGAGACCATGATGGATTAAATAATACTCATTGTTGGCCTGTATTTCTGATCACATACGGTCCAGTTTCAAAAATTTGTGGGGATAAGGTTTTCTTATTCTTCATGGTAACAGAGCTATCTATATTGGAGAAAATTATTGTAGTCGGGGTAGGTATTGTTGTACTGAGCTCAATAATGCCTATTTTAAATTTAAATGATAGTCCCACATTGTGGTGAGCCCACAGACAAACTATAAAAACAGGTTGTTCTAAGGTAAAATTGTACCAACAATCCAGTCTTTCAGTGGCACAAATTTTCCTTTCTTTTTCACCTGATTTGATTTTAGTGAGAGAGATTTGAGTCACCTTCTCATGGGTGGACCCGTTGATCATTCGACACCCTATCTTTATTTCCTTTCCTGTCCCTCCCAGGAGTTGGGGAAGTTGATTAGTATTATCCCAGCTCCATTCATTTTCTGAGTATACTTCAGTTCCACGCATGACCAGGGTTGAGAGGTTTAAGTTTTTAGTAGAATTTAATCCCATACTTCCGGTATACTTAACACGGGCCTGGGACCATGGCCACTCTAAGGTTCTTTGAGCACAGGTTAGGGAAAGTAGCATTGCCAGGGTCTGAAACAGCAACATGAGCATGGCACTTCTGCCTGCCATCCTGTACGGTGCAGTAAAGGGAAAGAGATTTGTGTTAGTGAGGCGAGTCCGGACAGATTACCCTGGGGAAGTCGTGTATCCCATCGAGCTTTACATGGTTGTCTTCATTGTTCTGCTGCACCCTCTGCTGTGCTTGCTTCTTGGACCGCCACTCGTTTCACGTGAGAGTGGTGAATCCAATTCTCTTTTCCTAGAATTTTAACAGCGTAGTAAGAACTTAACAATACAGTATAGGGTCCTTCCCATTTTGGTTCTAATTTTGTTTTTCGCGAGAATACCTTTATCAGCAGTTTATCTGCAGGCTGTATATCATGTGCCTGAACGTCTGATGGCACCGGCTGAAACCACTGAGCCTGATTTTGCAAGGCCTTAAACCATTCTTGTAAGGCTAGTACGTACTGTGTCACTTGTTCATCTCCATCTAATAGGCTGGTCTTAGCAGGGATATAAGTCCCTGGTATCACCAAATGTCTCCCAAAAAGAATTTCTGCTGGTGTTAGTCCTACAGGTTGCCGTGGAGAATTTCGAACATCCCATAGAGCTAAGTTTAATGCCTCTGGCCATTTTAGGCTAGCATGTGTGCATATTCTTGCTATTTTCTCTTTTAATGTTCTATTCATTCTTTCTACTTGTCCTGAAGATTGTGGGTGATAAGGAGTATGTAGGTTTCTTTTTATTCCTAATGATTTACATAACTGATTGATTATGCTTGCTGTAAAATGGGCACCCCTGTCTGAATCAATGGCTTCTGGGACCCCATGCCTGGGTATGATTTCTTTCAGTAAGGCTTTTACCGCTCCCCCTGTGTCGGCCTTTCTTGTTGGGAAAGCTTCTACCCAGCCTGATAACTGATCTACTATCACTAACAAGTGTTTGTATCCATTGACAGATGGCATATCCTCATAATCTATTTGCAGCTTCTGGAAAGGGAAGTAAGCCCATGGTCGTCCCCCCCAAATCTGAGCTTGGCTTGTTATTTGAAAACTTCTGGCAGGTCGGGCAGCTATTTGTTATTCTTCTAGCAGCTGCATAAATTCCTGGAGCAGCCCATACTTTCTGTACCTGCTTAGCTATTGCCTCGGCTCCCCCATGAGCTTTATCATGAAACCACCTAGCTATCGTAGTTAAATATTTTTTGGTAGAATTGGTTTTTCCCCAATTGTCCATATTCCATCATCATTTTGTTTTGCTTCCTACTGCTCCCATTGCTTTTTCTCTTCCACTGAGCAGTCTTTTTCATACATAGTTTTGGGGTCTATTAAGTTTGGCCACTCACTCTGGTCCATCCTTGGAACTGCCCCCATACATTCTCTCAGAGGTTGTCGAGCTGCAGCCCTCGCAGCAGCGTCTGCTAAAGCATTTCCTCTGCTAATTTCTGTAGTGTCTTTAGTATGGGCTGGGCAGTGTATTACCGCAATTTCTTTGGGCAGTTGAACTGCTTCCAGCAAATTACGTATTTCTTCTCCATTAGCTAATTTCTTTCCTGATGACGAAAAGAATCCTCGTTCTTTCCATAACATCCCTGTTGCATGACACACTCCAAATACATATTTAGAGTCGGTATAGATATTTACCCGCAAGCTCTTACCTATTTTTGCTGCTTGGGTCAATGCTATTAATTCTGCTCCTTGAGCACTTACAGACGGAGACAAAGGATTAGCCTCAAGTATCTCAAAGACGTTAGTGACAGCATAGCCGGAGTGGCGCCTTCTGTCCAAATAATAGGATGATCCATCTGTAAACAGAACTAAGTCTGGGTTCTCCAAAGGTTCATCTTTAAGGTCCTCCCGGGGCTTGCTCGAGCTGACGACCACCTGCTCACAGGAATGATGTGGCTCTCCATCCTCCGGTTGAGGCAATAGCATTGCTGGATTCAAAATCTTGCATCTTTTTAAAGTCACATTATCTGCATGCAGTATTATCAGTTCATAGCGGTGAGCTCTCTGTGGGGATAGCGCTTGAGTCGCGTATTGTTTCATTAACAGTTCTACTTCATGTGGCACATACACAGTCAATGAGTGACCCAAAACTGCAGGTTATGTTTTTTTCAATAAGAGCTGCAGTAGCTGCTACTGCTCTGATGCATCCTGGAGTGCCTTTAGCTACCTCATCTAGTTGCGTGGAGTAATAGGCCACTGGTCTACGGTGAGGGCCTAGTTTTTGGGTGAGTACCCCACTTGCTACTCCCTGTCGTTCATGGACAAATAATTCAAATAGTTTGCTATAATCTGGTAACCCTAGAGCAGGGGCTGAAACCAATGCTTTTTTCACAGATGTAAAAGCTTTCTCCCTTTCTGGGCCCCAGACCAAAGGCTCTATCTCCTCCTTTTTTGTTGCCTGTACCAGAGGCTTAGTAAGTTCTGCTAACCCAGGAATCCACGGTCAGCAGAATCCTACAGCTCCTAAAAATCCCCTAAGCTGTTTTTTTGTTACAGGACGAGGCATATCAAGAATTGTCTTTACTCGTTCTGGATCAACTAACCTGTGTCCTTCTCTTAAGATAAAACCCAAATATTTTACCTCTCTTTGGCACAGCTGGAGTTTAGACAGAGATGCCCGATGCCCTTTTTCTGCAAGAGCGTTACATAGAGAAACAGTATCTTTTAAACGTGTCTCATAATCTTTACTTGCCAATAACAAATCATCTACATATTGTATTAATACAGAATGTCCTGGAAGTTCAATATCTGAGAGGTCATTTTTAAGTATACGCGAAAAAATAGTCGGAGACCCACTAAATCCCTGTGGCAGCCTTGTCCAAGTTAATTGTTGTCCCTTCCAAGTGAAAGCAAAGAGATCTTGGCTATCTTCAGCTATCGGTATACTAAAAAAGGCTGCGGTTAGGTCAATGACAGTAAAATAAGTTGCCCAATGGGGTATCTGTAGTAAAATGGTTGATGGGTCGGGGACTACTGGATGTGGAGCAACTACATGTTGGTTTCTAGCCCTTAAATCTTGTACAAAGCGATACTCTGGATCGCCATCAGCATCTTGCCTGTTCTTTTTAACTGGCAGAATTGGGGTGTTATATGGGGATTCACAGACTCTAAGGATACCCAGTTTCAGATAATGATTGATTTGTTTTTGGATACTCTTCTCTGCTTCCTTTGGGATAGGGTATTGTTTAACTGCAGGAGGCAACCCCCCTTTGTTTTCATCGAGACTGGACTGGCTGGTTTTAGTAGTCCCACATCCATTCCTGAAGAGCTCCATAACTTTTTAGAAACTGATTCTAAACCTGTTGGAATTTGCAGATTAGTTGACTCTGGTTCTGGTGTCTTAGCCAGAACACATGAACCCATAATTATTAGCTTTATCCCTTCCGGCTGTAAGCAGATCTGAGTATCCAAGGCTTGCAGGAGATCTCTCCCCAAAAGGCATATGGGTGCGTTTGTGGAAATTATAAAATGTCCCCACACTGTTTTACCCCCAATAGTGAGTAATAAGGGCTTAGATAACATTCGTTCGCCTTTTCCCATCACTCCTTGCATCACTATTTTATCTGATGACTTGCATCCTTTAGGCTCGAAATTTAAAAGGGAAAGGGTGGCTCCAGTATCCACTAGAAAGGGAACTTCTAAACCTTCTATATTTGCCATTACATGACCCTCAAAATCCAAATCTACATCCCATAAATTTACCCCAATTTCCACAGTATTTTCTGAGTCTCCTGTTTCCTCTCATTGTGGATTGACTGGGAATCGCCTGGTCTCCTCCTTAGTGTTTGATTGTCTCATGCCGGTTCCTCTGTTCCTAACTACACGGGGCCTCACTGGGCACTCCCGCTGCCAGTGTCCTTGTTCCCCACAATAATAACAAACATCATTAACTCCTGACTGTACAGCACGTTCACTTTGACTCCATCTATCTCTCCTGGCTCTTTCACGTCCCCTCCCCCTGGGTCCTTTAAATCCATCTCTTAACACAGCTGCTAACACACTAACTTCTTCTTTTTTTTGCTGTCTCTTTTCTTTTGCCCTCTCCTCCTCTCGACTATTATAGACAAATGTGGCTAAACGTAATATTTCATCCATTTGCTTTCCTGGCCAGTCAGGGACATGTTTGGAAAAATACTTTTTAATGTCCGGGGCTGCTTGGTCTACAGATGTAGAAATCATTAACGGCCTGTTAGCCTCAGCTTCTGGGTCTAGTCCTCCCCCATACATTCTGACTTGCTTAATTAGCCTAGCAAAGAAAGCCGAGGGGTGTTCCTCTGCCTGTTGCTGACACTCCCTTACTTTAGACCAATTTGCAGTCTTTTGTCCTGCCAAAGGTATAGCTTCTTCTAAGCCCTCTCTGGCTAATTGCAACTGCCTGTAATCTGCATCTACATTATGATTCCACCCGGGGTCCACAGCTGGCCAGGCTGTTGGAGCAGCCCCAACACCCCCCTCTGCTGCCCAACGGTGGTTTGCATCCAAAATTGAGCACCTTTCATCTGGAGTGAACACAGATTCAAGGAGTGTTTGTACATCTCCCCAGGTAGGGTCATACGCCCGCACAATTCCCTTTATGATTTGTAACACTCCCTCTGGATCATCCCTAAGTCTGGGGAGCCGTTGACTCCATATAATTAAATCTTGGGGTCTCCAGGGTCGGTAGACTCGTGTAGTGGCGATCCGAAGTACCCCTTCCAGATCGGGTGGGGCCGCTCCTGGCACAGGAACGATTTCCAGAGGAGCTTGAAGGACGGGGGTGGAAGGCAAGGGGGGGTATAGGGAAGCTGAAGCAGGGGGTGGCGCATAGGGTGGAATAACTGCCACAGGCTTTTCAGCAGCTGCGGTACTAACAGCATTCTGAGGAAAGATTCTCTCTTTCCCAGGCGCCTCTTTTCGTCTAGCAAATGCCCAGTTGTCCCATACATACCAGTAATCCATTTGACTGGGGAACCTATTCTCCAAATGATGACGCAGGAAAGCTAGCTCCTGGTAACCGAAGGCCCCCTGGGGCGGCCATCGCTCTGCCAGATTACCTTCCTTAGTCAGGAACGGCCAATCCTCCTGACATAGTTGGACTAACCTTTTTCTCCCTAAATTTTTGGTGCCATCGATTTTACTCCAGTTTTCCAAAATTTTGGCTAAGGGCGTCCCCTTGTCTATGTCAAGATTATTTCCCATACTGAGTTTCTGGAAAGTGCGTCTTAAGCAAAGCAGCCAGCGCACTTCCTTACCGGTAATACCAGTCCCTGTAGCTGGTGTGATCACACACTTTCACACTTCCTTTCTCTCTCGCTCGCTCGCTCGCTCGCTCCCTGGGAACCGCAGTCACACCCCCCGAGTCTTTAACTGCTAGGACTGCTGTCCCTTCGCAGCGGGCGGCTTTTCAGCCGACGGGTGCCCCGATCAGTTCCCAAGTTATACGCGCTCACACACACACACACATACACAGTACTGTTTAAACTCACACCAGTCACAGTGACTCTAATTTTCGGTGTCAAAGTTTTGCAGTGCGCCTTACGCTGATCAGGCTGCACACCCCTCCTCCGGCCGGACCGAGCTGGGACTTAGACCCACTCTAACCCTGGGGATGGGACTCGCGCCCATCCCCCTGGTACGCCTTACGGTGGCCAGTCTGCATACCCCCCCTTCAGTGCACTGTTACCAGACCAGGATTTAGAATTTAGACGGGAGTTTAAGACTCACCTTCTCGGTGCCTCTCAGTGCCAAAGATCCCAGGTGAACTCACCCGATGGCGCCAGATGATCGTTTGGAGACGAGAGGCCTGACAGTGGTCGCCTAGGGTCCCATCTGGGGTGCCAAACTGTTATGGAAGTTAGGCTTGTCGGCCACCATAACAGGGCTCGACCCTAGGTTCCCGCAGAAAAGTTCAGAGTCAAATCAAAACAAATCAGATAATTTTAATCACGCACGTGCCATAATTACAGCTCGAGCTGGGTGCCTCCAAAGAGGGACCCCAACATAAACAAATTCTCGGTAATTATAGTCTTTTTGACTTACATTTCCCACCCCTCACGCGATAGTTAGACCAATAATAATTTTTTGGTCTGGGGTCTCCTGCTCCTCATTGGGTCTCATCGTCATTCTGAGGCAAGCTGTTTTTCTCCTTATTCTTGTTTTTTGCAGTCTCTGATGATGGTTGTACTTCTGTTTTTGTTGGGTCTGGCGGTTGTCTCCCAAGGTCTTATTTTTCCCCATTGTTTTGGTGTCTTCCCTCTCGGAGTCGGTGACACAGGTGCGCAGACTGCCTGTGGCTTCCTTATCTTCCCAGGCTGAACGAGCTCTGAGGCACTATTTTGTATTAAACTAAGTAAAGATTCGTTACTTTTCCCACGCTTGGCCTAAGGCTTCAGCAAATCTAGCCACTCATGCTAAGCAAGTTTTATGTAAGTTGTGCTAAGCAGCCATTTCTAGACAGTTTCAATTCACTGTTCTTTAACAAGAATGCCCAAAGCACAGGAGTTGTCTGAGATAAATTAGGAAACACTTCTGAAGAGGGATGGGCAGTTTATTGCTGCTGAACTTGTACCAATTGAACCAATTTCTTCAGTGCTTCCCTGAGGTCCTTGTTCCTCAGGCTGTAGATGAGGGGGTTCACTGTTGGAGGCAGCATCGAATACAGAACAGCCACCACCAGATCCAGAGCTGGGGACGAGACAGAGAGGGGCTTCAGGTAGGCAAAAAATGAGGTGCTTATTAACAGGGAGATGACGGCCAGGTGTGGGAGGCACATGGAAAAGGCTTTGTGCTGGCCCTGCTCAGAGGGGATCCTCAGCACGACTGTGAAGATCTGCACATAGGACACCACAATGAAAAGGAAACACCCAAAGGCTAAACAAAGACTAACCACAAGAAGCCCAACCTCCCTGAGGCAGGAGTCAGAGCAGGAGAGCTTGAGGATCTGGGGAATTTCACAGAAGAACTGGCCCAGGGCGTTGCCTTGGCAGAGTGGTATTGAAAATGTGTTAGCAGTGTGAAGTACAGCATAGAGAAAACCACTGGCCCAGGCAGCTACTGCCATTTTGACACAAGCTCTGCTGCCCATGAGGGTCCCATAGTGCAGGGGTTTGCGGATGGCAATAAAGCGGTCATAGCCCATAACAGTGAGAAGACAATACTCAGCTGAAGCAAAAAAGACCATCAAAAATATCTGCGCAACACATCCTGAGTAGGAAATGGCCCTGGTGTCCCATAGGGAATTGGCCATGGATTTGGGGAGAGTGGTGGAGATGGAGCCAAGATCAAGGAGGGAGAGGTTGAGGAGGAAGAAATACATGGGGGTGTGCAGGTGGTGGTCACAGGCTACAGCTGTGATGATGAGGCCGTTGCCCAGGAGGGCAGCCAGGTAGATGCCCAGGAAGAGCGAGAAGTGCAAGAGCTGCAGCTGCCGGGTGTCGGCAAATGCCAGGAGGAGGAACTCATTCAGGGAGCTGCCGTTGGACATTTGCTCTCTGTTTGGGGCACTGTCAAAGGAAGAAATGGCATTGACAAGTTAGGACAGACTTCTCTGAGCAAAACCCATTCCACTCCTCCAATCCCCCCCACACCGCCTCTCTCTTCTCCCTTTGTTCAGCTCCCTTTCCTGACCTCCAGTTTGGGCTGACTGAGTGTGGTACGTAGAGGAGGGGCCTCTGCCCATGGGCTTCAAGGGAGTCACTCCTATTCTGCCAGAGTGTGTAAATGGAGTTGTCAAACTGCCCTGTGTATTCGGTGGAGATACCTGGGGATGGGCACCATGAACGGAGTGAAGGGGATTTGGTCCAGTGACCCAGTGGGAATACTCTCTATTTACCATTTTGAGATGAATAGAGCACTCATGCCAGCTGTAGCTAAAAAAGATCATCGTGAGGGATTCATCTCCCCCAACCCTGCCTGCTTGAACAGAGGTGCCTGTACTGAATCAGTCACATCAGCTCCCACTTTGGCCAGGGAGAGAAACTGTGAAGTGAAGGCAGGGGCTGACTTGATCCTTCCTAGATGCCTCTGTCCCAAGGAGATGAACCCTGTCCTCACACTGGTTTACCATCTGCACTCTTTCTCCAGACACTGCAGTGGGAGGGGGAAGTGACTAGGTCTGATGCACATATTCTGCAGCAGATTACACCCACTTGTTTTGTGGAAAGGCTGTTCAACATTTTAACATGCATTTTCTTCAGAAAATAGGCTGCAGTGGATAGTTTTATATATTTCTCTAGTTTTTAGATGCCTCCATCACACCATGGAAGCATGACAGAAATCTCTGGCATGACAGTTGCTCTCAACATGAGCACTTGTGCATCCTAAGAAGAAAAAGGGGCTCACCATGACTGCGGGCAGAATCAGGGCATCTGGTCTGTCCATGAGTCTCACTCCTCACTGCCCTGTGCTTGCACCTCTCCCAGCTAAAGGAGAATTGCACTCACAAGTTACTCTGAGAAAGAAACTGCACTGAGGTGAGAGCAGAGGAGTTCAGTTTCAAAGTGAAGACTGCCAAATTTTCTCTGAGCCCACATACGGAGAGAGTGCTATGGAGAGCTCTTCAGAGCGTGTGACGAGGTCTCTGACTCACACGACCAGCACAAGCACTCTCAGCTATCACAAATATGCTCTGGGAGAGCTGCGGTCTTCTGGAGGGCAGGTTGCAGCCTGGCAGGACACCCCACAAAGACAGCCAAGAGTGCTAGAAATGGGGTCTCCTTAAGGGAGAGTCAGCTCATTCCCCGACCAGATGAAATGCATTGCCTAGAAGGGGGACTGGAAGGGGACTTGGACATGTCACTGCCATGAAGACAACTCCATGCAGGACCTACAGGGCAAATGCCTTAACTGCAGCTGAACCCCCCTCCTTAACCCCAGAGGGCACAAGAGCAAGCACCAGAGCAGCAGAGAGGTGAAGAAACAAGAAGTAATACTGTGAGCCTCCTACCAAGGGAAAGCAAGGAGGGAGAGACAGACAGGCACGCAGGAAAGCTGTCACCTTACCCAGCTGTGCACACCACCTCCCAGACAGCGACACTGCTGGACAGTCACTCTCAGCCCTCTGTCATGCTGTGGAAAATGGGCATATTGCAGGAGAGATGCCCTTCTCCTCTGCTGGAGAGCGGGCTGCTGAGGAAGGGGCTCATGGCCTGGACCCCATGGCCTTGAGGGCAGAGGCTCTGCTGGGGGGGAGAGGAGACACAGGGGGCTTATTTAGAGGAAAATGTCTGCATTGTAGGGAGCGATGGAGAATTTCCCAATTTCCCCCTCCCACAGAATTTCTGTCTTCAGTTGCCCCTCATTCTGATTGCTCCACTACCTGGAGCTTTTCCTCCCGGGAGCTGTTTCTCTACCCTATGTCTTTTCCCTGCCAGTGCTCTGCAAACAGTAGGAAAATGAAAGCATAGGTTCAGGAAAGATCCTGATCTTTAAGGCAATCCTTGCCTTGACGGCCCCCTTGAAAAGGCCCCTCAGAAGAACACTGTGGATGAGCTGGAGCTGTGGGCAGCCCTGACCCACACAGCACCCTCTCAACAGGAGAATGAACCTGCCCTGCTGGGGGTCACTCCTTCCACCCAGAGCTTCTCCCCACAGCGTTGTGGGAAGTGTCCTGGGCAGGCTGAGTGCTGACTCTCGCAGGCGGCAGAGTCACTGTCTTGGGCACACAGCACCCTGGGGCGCAGGGACACTGCTCTGAATTACAGCCCATGCAGACCCGGGTGCACTCCCTGGCCTCACAACCCTGCACCGCCCCTGGGAAAAGGTGCCCATGATGCCCTGTCCCTCTGATGGTGTGGCTGGGAATCTCTGCTCTAAAGCACCACAGACCCTATCAGCTGTGGAAGGTGCCAGCTTCAGAAGAGCCCTCCGGGAACTACAGCAGCATTGCCCTGCAGCCAGAGACTTACTGTGTCAAGGGCAGTGAAGATTTCTCCCCACAGTGAGCTCTCAGCTGTCCTCCTCTTGCTGACTGTCTTTAACTTCTGAGTTGCTCCTCTCCTCCCAGCACCTGCAGGCACTGCTCTGAGTCTTGTTGCTCCATTAAGAGCAGCTGCTCCTGGACAGAGCTGTCTCTCTGTAGCGCCTGCCAGGTTGCCATGGGCTCCTGCAGTCCCAGGAGCCAGCCCCAGCTCAGGAGCAGAGGCCCAGCTGAAGACATGACTTTCTCTGTGCCCTCTGCACTCCTGAGATGTTCCTGGGGCTCCAGGACTGACAGTTCCTGAAAGGCAGCAGGGTCACCCCTGGGAAATGTCCGCTGAAGCAGACAAAAATAATCACCGATGGTCCCTCTCTCTGAACAGTGGAGAGAGTCCAGCATTGCAGTTTGTCTCATCAGAAGATGGTTATCTAAGAGAGGTGGAAATATCCCACTCTAGAAGGCCCTGCTCCCATCTCATAAGAAGACAGGACACCTAGGCAGGAACAAAAAGGGAGTTCATTGCCTCATGCTTCAGGGACTGATTTAGAGGTATTAATCAACACATGCAATGCCCACTGAGAAGTCCCTGGGATGGAGTGGGATTCAGTTGCCTCCCAGGCACTCTACAAACTCACTGGAGGTGGGATTCCCCTTGCCCAAATTTTGGTGCGCATAAAATGGGTGTCTGCATGGCAGCTCCTTGTCTAAGCTCCTGTTGTAACCAACGGAGAGGGAGGGTGGGAGTCAGGTGTTCACACACAAATACCTTCCAACATTTGAGGTGCCAGACATGGTCCAAGACATGTGCCCCTGTCTGCTTTCTCTAATGCAGTCAGTGTGAGGCGCACAGCCTTCTAGAGCATTAGGCGGGTGAAGAATCTCCTTGGCCATCTGAAATGACCCTTGGTGCCTACTGCTGCAAGAGCTCCACTCTCTATGAAGCCGAGCCCTATGCAAATCCAGATGCTGCAATCAGCTCATGTAATTCAGAGCAGACACTTGATTTCATGCAATGACAATAAGCTTGCAGGGCCATGTCAGATGCATGGGGTGTCCAGCACAACCACCGTGTTTCTAACAGGTACAGATAGCATGGGACCTACAGGAAAACCACATCCTTTTAGAGTGGTTGCTGGACAAACACCCCAGAGCATCTCGGGTTTCCTATCCATTCCCAAAAACTGGATTCCAATCACTGCCTTTAGGAAAAGTCCATCCTGTCTACATCTGAGCATGCTGCCAAGATGGAAGGCACATCACACCAAGGTCTCCATGCACAGGCCTACAATCTCCAACGCTGCTAGTTTCTCCTGTCCCTAAACCTTTTCTGATTCCCAATGCTATGAACAGGGACTGTACTAATGATGCTGCCACAGCACGGCTGGATCGCAGGCTGTTCAGGCCCAGGGACTTTCTCAGGGGCACCTTGTCCTTCCCGGAGATACGGTCACCTGGAGATACCTTCATTGCAAGTCCCAAGGTGCTGCAGAGTCAGCTGAGGTACCAAACACCTCTCCTGACACGGCTGCATGGCCCAGCTCTGTTTCTCTCTGGCCTTGGGTACTGCAGGCTTTGCTGTCTTGTGGATGCCTCATATCATTACATTGCCATCTGCTCTCTGCACCAGCACGTCTCTGCTCTGAAGTGTGACCTTTGCGTACACAGTGTCCTTGGCTCTTGGGAACAGGTTTCACCGTGACAAGTCTGCACTCAGCCCTGGTGCCACAGCTGAGGTTCTGCAGCCCAAATATACACACATACACAAAGCCTGGGTCCCAAACAAGAGGAAGTGGAGATGTGCAAGCTGTCACAGAACTGCAACACCTCTAAGCAACCAGAGGAAGTCTGTGGATCACAGACCCTGGTTCTTATAGGGGGGCTTTAATCTCCCTGACATTCACTGAGAAGGTGTGGCGGACAGATGAATGAACTTTTGCCTTAAACATCTCTTGGTGCATGGGGTGCAGGCAGGCCATAACCCCGAACAAGCCATCTGTCCCTGGCGGAAACAGGACTGGGCTGCTGCGACCCCCGAGATGGTCTCCCTGCGACCACCCAGGATGCGCCGAGCCTGCGCTGAGCTGGACCACGATCGGGCAGAGACTTTGGGACCTGGACTGTAAATTATTGCCATTTTTGGCATAACTTCTATAAAACTTGCTTAGCATGAGTAGCTAAATTTGCTGAAGCCTTAGGCCTCACTCCCTAGTTCGGTGGGTAAGGGCCCCAGAGCTGGTGCAGGCGGGAACAATAAAGGAGTTACCAGCAATTTGCATTCCTGTGCACTTCTGAAACAGTGCTAATTGCTGGAGTTACCACCTCTTTGTCAGGACCTTGAGAGATGATGGTGGGACCCCAGGAATGAAGACACACCTGTCGGCAGAAACTGCAACAGAAAGGATAAGGGAGAAAAGAAACAGCCTGCCTAGGAACAACGATGAGATCCAATAAGGAGCAGGAGACCCCAGACCCAAAAAATTACTATTGGTCTGAACTACCATGTGGGGGTGGGAAACTTAATTTGAAAAAAGCTATAATTGCCCGGGGATCTCTTTGTTCAGGGTCCCTCTTCCGAGCTACCCAACTCGAGCTGTAACCACTGCACGCGTGTCATTACAATTTATTTATTTAATTTGCCTTGATTTGGCTCCGAGCTTTTCAGCGAGAACCTAGGGTCGGACCCTGCTGGAGTTGTAATTACTGCACGCGCATCGCCAAAACTTACACCCAGGGTGAAGAGGACCCACCTGTTGTCCGAAAAGCGGATTCATTGCCCGGTGTGCAATGAGCCAACAATTACACACTCAGGAGAGACATTTATTTCAGAGTTGCGCAAGCCTGGGTGCTCAGTGGTTTCCCACAAATCAAGCACACGCACACACGCACACCCCCAACTTTTCAGGTAGCATTTATACAATCAAATTTGCCATATTTGTGACTTCCTTCCTCTTATTTGCCATATTTGTGACTTCCTTCCTCTTTTACACTGATTGGTTAATGATTTCTTCACATTTCCCTGGGTCCCACCCCTGCTTCTCAAGGTCCTGATCAATTAATTAACACTGCCCCAGCTGGGTCAGTAGGTGTTATCTCCCAAGGCCCTGAGGAAGAAGACATAATCCAGACCCCTTAATCATCACTGTTTTAACAGTGAGAGGAAGCTTTTTGCTTCCCAAGGTCTTGGCACCCAAACAGGCCTTATTTCTCAGCCTTGGCATCCTCCCTTTCGGAGAGTGGGGCACAGGAATGCAGACCGCTTGTAACTCCCTTATCTTTCCAGCCTGCACCAGCTCTGAGGCCTTTTTCTTAACGAACTGGGAGTGCGGCCTAAGGCTTCAGCAAATGTAGCTACTTATGCTAAGCAAGTGTGCGGCTACTCATGCTAAGCAAATTCTATTTAAGATAGAAGTTATCCAAATCTACCTACTTCAAACATTCTTTCTGAGCTTCTCAGGGTTGTCTTGTAACAATTCCCCCCTTTGAGACTTATATGATGATTTTCATATTAGTCTCACTCTTTTAAAATCTTTCCCATATTAGTTTCATATAACACTTAGAAATACATACATAAACGCATACAAAAACTACTAACACCAATCCTAAAATTGTTAAACATTTTTTAACCCATGAGCTCACGTCAGGGAACCAGGAAGTCAACCATTTCCATGTTTCTTCAAATCCGAAAGAAGTATCATCTTTCTGAACCTCATGTAAGATTTCAGTCTGCTTCCAGATTTCATTTAGATCGGTAGAAATTCTCCCGCTTTGATCCACATATACACAGCAACTAGTGTTTATTACTGTACATACTCCTCCCTGAGATGCCAATAACATATCTAGAGCCATCCTGTTTTGGGTACTTATTTTAGCAATTTCTGAAACCTCCTCTTGTAAAGCTGCAATGGCATCAGAGGTTTTATTCCCTATTTTTTTCAATAACTGCTGAAATATTTACTATTGCTTTTTCAAGTCACTCACTCCCAGTTGTGGAAACAGCCACCTTACGAATGACTGCAACCTAGTAGGTCGATCTATTAAAGGATTATTGACCCTCTTTTGTCTCCTCATGAATGTTCTTAGCCAGGATTTTTGATATTTATTACTCAATTCTTTTCTTATAGTAACATTAGGGATTATTGCCCCTAAAGTACACGTCCCTGACCAATTAGGAGGTAGCACTTTTCGTGCCTTGTTCCCACACAACCAATACCATCCACTACCTTTTGGAACACGCCACCCATTTAGTTCCTTACTTGGCCACTTATAACCTATTTCAGGTATATGAGAGCAATTTTTATAACCTCCCACCTTAATGGCTCCAGTACAGTTGATCAGCTGCTTTCCATAGGGTAGTTTTTTTCCCACCATCTATTACTATTATTACATCTTCGGATGCATTGATAATAATCTCCTGTCACACTCTGGACTTCCCATTCCTGTTTGGTTGTTTCATTATATTTCGTTTGATCACTATCATTTCTTACCTGTTTCATAAATTCCATAAAGGAAAAATTAAGAGGCACTCCAATTAGGGGGAAGCCCTTGTTGGAATGTTCAGGGAAGTGGGTACACACCCAGCAATCCTTCTGGTTAATTATCTTCATAGATTTCGTAATTACTTCCAAATGGAGATTATGGCTCCAAAATCCTTCCTGATTCCCTTTAATTGTTTGGCTCAGGTAATTTACAAAAACTAACCACCACATTTCTCCCCTGGTTATTTGGGAGAACATCATTTTTACACAGATACCATAGATACCATAACAACAATATTAACCCTATTCCTAACAAACAGATTAAAGCAATTCTTTCCTCGCGACAGCGAGGGCGTGCGCGGAGGGCGCTGCACAGGGCCGAGCTGCGGATCCCGCCCCGCCTTGTCACGCAGCCATTGGCCCCGCCGGCGGCCGCCCGCCAATGGCGCGGCGCGGCAGTGGTGACGCCACCGGGCGCCAGGCAGATCTCCGCGGAGCGCGTGGTGGGCGGGAGCGCAGAGGCGATGTGGGAGGACGAGGACGATGTGGGGATGGAGATGATGTGGGGACGGGGACACTGGGGGGACGGGGATGATGTGGGGATGGGGATGATGTGGGGATGGGACACTGGGGGGATGGGGATGATGTGGGGATGGGGATGATGTGGGGATGGGACACTGGGGGGATGGGGATGATGTGGGGATGGGGATAATGTGGAAGTGGGGACGATGTGGGGATGGGATGCCATGGGCATGGAGACGATGTGGGAATGGGATGCCGTGGGCATGGGGACAATGTGGGGATGGAGATGGAGTTGGCTCTGTCACAGGGGCAGGGGGACGTGGTGGGGATAGGGACACCGTGGGGATGGGGACGCCGTGGTGCTGGAGATGGAGTTGGCTCTGTCGCAGGGGCAGGGGGACGGGGACACCACGGGGATGGGGACATGGTGAGGACGAGGACGGCAGGCGAATGGGGATGCTGTGGGGATGGGGACACCGTGGGGACGGGGATGCTGTGGGGATGCTGATGGAGTTGGCTCTGTCACAGGGACGGGGGGACACGGTGGGGACAGGGGTCAGCTCTGGGGATGGAGTTTGGCTCGGCCAAGGGATGGGGACCCGGCGGTGGAGATGGGGACCTGAGGATGCAGGGACGGGGGCAGGGATAGGGACAGGAGACCACGGGGACATGGCGATGGGGACACGGGGCCAGCAGTGGGAGCTCAGGGAGTGGCGCCCATCGAAGGCCGAGTGCTGGTAGGTGGCCCCGGCCCACCCCCTGCACCCATAGGTCTACTGGAAGATGTGGAAACCTGCCCAAGGTGGCACCCATGGGTGAGGAGCTGCCCGGGGACCCAGGCATCCAGCCCCGTTGCACCCCTGGAGCCAGGCATCCAGTCCCATCAGCACCCACACCCATCCATGGAGCCAGGTGTCCAGCCCCATCAGCACCGTCCGCCACCCATGGACCCAGGTGTCCAGCCCCATTGCACCCGTGTTGTCACCCATGGGCCCCGGTGGCCACCCCATCAGCACCCACCACCACCCATGGACCCAGGTGTCCACCCCCATTGCACCCCTGGACTCAGGCATGAGGTCACATCAACACCCACCACCACCAATGGACGCAGGCGTGAGGTCACATCAACACCCACCACCACCCATGGACCCAGGCCCCCCCCACCCCATTGCACCCATGGTCCCAGCCCCCTGCCCCATTGCACGCACGTCCCCAGGCTTCTGCCCCATTGTGCCCATATCCCAAGCCTCCCTGCCCCATTGCGCCCATGGTCCCAGCCCCCTGCCCCATTGCACCCACCTCCCCAGGCCCCTGCCCCATTGCACCCATATCCCCAGCCCTCTGCCCCATTGCACCCATATCCCCAGCCCCCCTGCCCCATTGCACCCATATCCCCAGCCCTCTGCCCCATTGCACTCACATCCCCAGGCCCCCGCCCTATTGCACCCATATCCCAGGGCCCCTCCCCATTGCACCATATCCCCAGCCCCCTGCCCCACGCAGACGGGGCCACACTGCAGCAAGCCCAGCGCAGGCCCCCAAGCTGCCTGGCAGCTGCAGCACAGCACACAGGAGCAGAGGCCAAGGGTGCTGGCTTTGTGCAGCCGGCGGAAGAGAAGGCGTAGGGGGATCTCACTGCTGCCTGCAAGTGCCTAACGGGAGCGTGCAGAGAGCATGGAGCCAGAGATGTCCTGAGGGGCCTGGGGACAGGACGAGGGCAACGGCACAGCTTGCGGCAGGGAAAATTCCCCTCAGAGACTGCAAATGGCCTTGGAAGCCGAATGGTGGTGCAACACTGGAGCAGGGTGCCAGGGCCGTGCGGGAATCCATCGCCAGAGACGGTCAGAGCTCGACCCTGACAGGCCCTGCGAAACCTCCTCCGCTTGCCTCCACTTGCAGCAGGAGGTTGCAGCAGACACCTCCGGAAGACCCTTCCCACCCCAGCTGCTCTCTCACTCTGCGACTGCTTGTAGGGCTTTCTCTGCAGCCCTGACTGCCTTCCTTGGCAGCGCCTGCACTAGTCTTTCTCCTGACAGTTCCCTGACACCAAGTAACACGGCGGGAACAGCTGCCGAGGGTTTATTTGGAGCAGAACATGGGCTCTGGGACACGATGCGGCAGCATTGCTGTAGCAGCCAGGAGAGAGCCTCCGTCGCTCTGCCTCTTTGCCATGCCCCATCTCGGGCGACCTGTCTGGCAGCTGCATCCTCGCGCTGTTCCTCTCACTGCCCTGAGACACAGCGGCAGCTAAAAGCTCTGCGCAGAGCCCGAAGCGCTGTCCTGAGCCGCGACGGCCATCGCCTGGAAGCCGCAGCATGCGGGAGGGCGGCGATGCCTGTGGAGGAAGGAGAGCCGTGGGCGAGGGGCTGGGCAGGCGCAGGGCAAGCACCCGCCTGTCCCTGGCACCAAGGGCTTTCCCGAGGGCTCCTGGCCTCGGCATGGCCAGCCCCTGGGTGCTTCCTGCTGCCAGCCTCAGTGCCGCTCGCTGTGCCGTCCCCAGAACGGCTCTCGACTTGGGTACCTACCTGAGTCCACCTCTGGCGTGGGCCTGAGGGAAGACGACGACTTGTGCTTCTCTCTGGGCTCCCAGGCAACCTGCATGGGGAGAGCAGCAACACACCCCTGTGTGGTATCAGCTGGCCATGCTCAGCATCCTGGTGCCCTGCGATATGTGAGGGGGGAAAGGGTCTGGGGTGGGGGGATGCTGTGAGTGGCCGCGAGCCCCAAGGGGAGGCACATGCAGCTGGCTGGGCAGTGGCACAAGGCTTGTCTTGGGGCCGTAGCAGCAGGGCTGGGCCGGGGGCCACGGCGGGCAGCGGGGGATGGAGGTGGCCGGGTGCGGGGCACAAGGGGGCTGGCTCGCTGGCTGTGGGAGGCGGCTGCTGCTGGGGCTGCCCCTGCCCTCCTCGCTCAGCATCCATGCCCCAGGGCTGGGTGCTGTGCAGGCCGGGGAGGGCACGTCAGCCCTGGGCCTCTGGCACTTGGAAACGCAGAGCACCAGGCATCTTCCCCAGGGCAGAGAGTGCAGAGCGCAAAGGGCTGGGGGGACAGCTTCTCACCACGGCCATGGGGGACCCATGCGATGGGGCAGCTCTTCTCACCCACCCTGCACACCCCAGACACTGCTCACACCGCACCTCCCTTGGGTGGTGGGTGCCGACGCCATGCTCCTTGCTCACCTGGTGAGGAAGGCCTGCGGCCAGGGCAGAGCCTTCTGCTGCGCTTTCTTCGGGGAACGGTGGTTGGAGAGGCAGGCTGTTGCTCTCCCCACAAGGGCCTCCGCACAAGTGGGAGGCCTCTGGCGCAGCCTCTGCGGGAAGCGATGGAGGCAGAGGAGCATTTTCCCCTGCAACCTCAGGGTCTCTGGCTGCGGGGGAGGCCTCCGCCTTTGTCCCTGTGCTGGCCGATGGGGACAGAGGCACACTGTCCCCCGCATCCTGGCAGCCTCCTGCCAAAGGAGATGCCGCTGCCTCGGCTCCTCGGGGCACTGCTGGGGCCAGAGGCGTGCTCTGCAGGTCACCAGCTGCCTCCCTGGCAGCATCTCTGCCCTTCACAACGGGGGAGCAGGGCACCTCCTCAGGGCACGGCTCTGTGTCTGCCAAGAGGCTCCTGAGGCTCGGTCTGACCCAGCTCATGACCAAGGCCATGTTTTTCTCCAGCTCCTCCCATTGCAAAGGCTCTTCATCAACGTCCTCTTCCTCATCGCTCCACTCCACGCCAGCATCCTCTGGTGCTCCCCGGCCTCTCTTCCCAGCTCCCAGCTCCCTCCTGGGCGCATGGGCGTACAGCCGCTCCTGCACCTCCCACTTGGACCTCGCGTCCTTGAGGAGCTCCACTCACGTCACCTCCGGTTGCCACAGGTTATAGAAGGAGTTTCTGGCACAGAGCTGAAGCCAGAGAGGGAGATTTGTGAAGGCAGCTGCTTTTCCCACCAGCAATGCCCCCCGCAGCCCTGCCAGCACTGCCACCATCACGCTGTTGCAGCAGGGCGCAGCGGCTGGCCCCAGCACACGGAGGGTCACCATCTGCCCCGGCCCACCCTTTGCACTCACCTCCTTGGGGCGAACATTGAGGCATCCCGATGCTGTCAGGGAGAAACGTTTCCCCTTGCCCTCCTCTTCCTCGACCTCCTTCTCCTTCGGCCTCGGCTCCTTCCTCTCCAGACAGGCTTCTCGCAGCTGGGCCAAGCTCTGCCCGGTGCGCGCCACGCAGCTCCTGTCGAGCTCCTCCAGCGTCTCTGTTTTGATTGAGAGCACGGCGAGATACTGCGCGGGGTTGTCGGGGTGTATGTGCAGCAGCGTGCCTCGAAGGCGACAGATGATGCCCAGAGGCTGCTGTTTGGGCCTCTGCACTGCAAGCTGCCATCCTAGTGTGACCAGTCCATGGCCCCTGCCCGGGGAAGCTGGTGCACCGGCCCCCGTGACCTTCCTTTTGCCATCACGAGTGTGGGCATCAGGCCCTTGCAGAGCTGTGGCAGCTGTGCTTTTGCCATGCTCGCTGCTCTCCTCTTGGGCTCTCTTTGCCACTGCTGCTGGACCAAGGGCGTGTGCCGATATCTTCCGTGGCACGGCTGCACTGAGCTCCTTTGTGCCTTTGTCCACATCAGGCTGCACCAGCTGCCGGTCACGTCCAAGACTCATGTCATCAGCACAGCTCCAGGCTGCAGACACGAGCTCAAGGCCTGTGGATTCCAGAGCTGCGGCAGGTGCTACAGGGCTGTGTGCAGCAAGTCTCTGGCTCTCAGCCCTCAATTCCATGCACGCATCTGCAAGGATGCTCTGAATAAGGCCAGCAGGCTCAGGCCAGGAAGGCCAGGAGGACTCTGCTGTGACCGTTTCACTGGGGCAGCTGCCAGCAACGGCTTTGGCAGAGCTGGGTGGCACCTCTGCGAAGCGGGGGCTGCTGAGCCCAACCTGCTGTGAAACACCTTTGGCCATTGTCTCCCACTGCGGGACCTCCCCCACGCCAGAAGAGGCTGATTCTCCTTGGGGGTTCTCAGCGGGGGAAACTTGCCCTTCTGCAGGCTGCACCTCAACACCTTGGGACACTGAGGCCTTGCTCCGCACCAAGTCCTGCCTGTGCGCCATCGTCTCCAACCATTGTGCCTTGGTCTCCTGCGCACAGGCATCTCTGGGAGCTGCCAGCACCTTGCTGCCTAGCTCCTGGCACAGTCCTTCAACAGTTCTCGAAAAAGCCACCCTCAGCAGCGACGGTGGCAGCCTTGGCTCTGTCAGGCAGCCTGGCCACGGCTCATGCTGCTCCTTGCATGCTGGCATGCCTCGCATTTGCCTTTGAAGAATGCTCTGTGCTCCCGCGACAAAGGAGGTGCCTCCTGGCAGCTGCCGGCTTTGCACAGGAAGACTTGCCCTGGCACCATCAGCTCGCAGCAGCCTTGTTTTTCCCAGCGCGGAAGACCCAGCCCTGGCCTCAGGCAAGCAGCGGACAGGAGCTTGAAGTGCCCGGGGCAGAGCCCCAGCTTCCCGCTTGCCTTGTTGAAGGGCAGGCAAAGGAAGACGCACTGCCTGTAGACCTTCCTCTGCCAGGCTCTTCCTGCACTCCAGACACATCACAGCAGCACTAAGAGGCGGCAGCTGCTCCCTGGCTTTGGCCCTGCCTCTTGCAGAAGATCTGCAGGATGTCTCCAGAGCAGGCAGCTTGGTTCCACGGGCAGATCCTGCCGTTTTAGCTGCAGAGGCCTCCAGGCCTCCAAGGAGCTGCCTAGCTGCCTTGGGTGCACGAGGTGCTAAGCTGGGCAGATGGAGTGTTTCCGTTTCTCTCTTGAACGCTGCGATGAGAACATGTCTGGCAGTGTCCTTCACCGTCTGCAATCCAAGCCCAGGAGATAGGAAAGTGATTGCAGCCCTTTCCTCCCCCCCAGCCCCCGCCCCCACTCTCCATCCTTCCCACAATTTCCAGCACCTCTGATGCCCTCAACAGCGGCAGCGCTCTGCCACGCAGGCGGCTCCCACCCTGCTCCCAAAGGCTGCATGGGGACAGGGCTCATCAGCACTGCGCAGGACAGGGGCAAAGGCAGTTCCCCTGAGGACCCTGAGACCTCCTGGTCTCTCCCACCGCTTCCCGCCTGCTTCTCCGCAGCTGCAGCCAGGCAGGCAGAGGCTTTGCCACCATCGCTGCTCAGCTCGGTACCTCTGCAATGAGGTGTTCAAGGCCTTGCAAGCTCTGTGGGCCGGGCAGCAACGGCCGCCTGTCCCTTCGGTGCGACGAAGTCAGGGTCGGGATGCGTTGCAGCGCTGCGCGCAGCTCCCGCTGGCCCCCCTGCAGGGAGAAAAAAGCCCATGATGGAGGCGGTTGCGTTCGTACAAGCGGCCCCTCAGGCACAGGAAAGCCCGGCCCCACGTCGAAGGGAAGCTCAAGGCCGAGCACGGCCCAGCTGCACTAAGCCCAGAGGTGCTCTCTGACCCTCAGCACAGCTCACAGGCTCCATTTGGGCCTTGCAGCATCCCGGTCGGTGTGCTTTGTGCACCAGAAAATCCCCAGCACCAGCAAGAAATACCCCCTGGCCAGAGAAGATCAGGCCTGGCTCGCTTGCCCCACCTCCTCTTCCCCACCGTCCTCACGCTTTCCGTGCGGCTCCCAGCCCTGCTGCCTGCCTCTCCCTCCAGCCCCACCGCTCACCTTGCTTCTGCGCTTCGGCCTCACAGAAAGCCCATCCACGGGCTGGGAGCCGGCATTCGCCTGCCGCCCCTTGTCCATCTGCAGGAGCTTCTCCTGCGCACCTGCCACTCTGGCCCTCAAGAGAGCTGCTCCCTCCTCAGCGAGCTGCTCTCCTCAGAGGGCACACCCAGGGGCTCTGCTCCCAGCACGGACTCGGTCACCACGGGCACCGCCCCATCACAATGGCCTTGGGGGCACGATGCCACCCCCATCACAAAGCCCTGCACGTTGCCATGGGGACCCCCGTGACCACCTCCTGCTGTGACCAGGGCACCTGCATCACAAGGCCTTGCTGGTGACCGTGCTAGCACCGACATCACAAGGCCTTGCTGCTCACCGGGGGCACCTCCAGCACCAGGGCTTTGCCTCCAAGCCTCTGGTGCCAGCTTCTGAGCCCAGCTCCGAGCTGCCATCTGTGCCGCAGCAGGAATTTTCCTCTCCCCACCTCTCTGCCTCCTACACCGTGCAGATGCTGCCCTTCTTCAGGCCCTCTAGAGCACACAGCCAGCCACTGCAAGACCACTCCTCTTGCTCGGGCCACGAAGCCTCACCCATATGCCTCACCGTCCAGCCCTGGCAGAGCTTCCTGCATTCCCGCTGCTTTCTCACAGAAAGGCCAACTGCCCCTCCGCCCCTTCCCAGACGGGCCTTCCCAAAGAGGCTGCAGCCATCCACCGCAGCGCTCCAGGCATGCCACGCTGCAGGCCCGCAGCTGCACACAGACTGCAAAGTGCTCCTGTCTGGTCCCCAGGCTGCAGGCATTAGCGGACAGACCCCCGAGACAGGTGCCCGTCTCTGCAGATTTCCCACAAAAGCTGTCAGAGATTGATTTCTCCAGACTGTTGCTCTCTAAGCACTTCCCTGTTGGCGTGCACGCACCGCGCTGGGCCCCTCCAGGCCTTCTTTGCTCCACATCACCCTGCACCTTTGCCTTGCCCTCCCACACCATCCCTTCCTCACTCTTCCATGCATCCTCCTCTCCCCTCAGGGGCGCCGACTTTTGGGCTCTCCTCACCACCTTGGCCACCGGCTTGAGCCTCACGGCAGCACACGGGCACACTCTGCTTCCTGATGAAGCGTGACACCCCCCAGCCTTGGTGCCTCGCTGCTGGCTCGCCTTCGGGACGTCCAGCTGCTGGACCGCCAGGCCACCGGGGCAAGCAGGCCCTGCCCTCACCTGTGCACCTCTTCCTACTCACGGGGCTTGGGCTTTGCTTGCTTTTGCCCCCGGGGGCACGTGGGGACCATCTCTCCACGCCAGCCTTCATGCACAAAGAGGGGCCCACGCTCAGGAAACCAAAGCCTTGCTGCCAGCACCAGCTGCACGCCCAGGGGCTGACCTGCTGGATCCAAGCACTGCTGCTCAAGCCCATTCCCCTCACTGGCAGCATGCAGGAAAAACCCCACCTGCCCTGCCAGGCCTAGAGCCATGTCATCACACTTGGTACTTTCCAGGCAGGATCCTTGTGTCAAGGAATAGCAAACTGAAACTGTCTAGAGGTAGCCGCTTAGCACAACTTCTCTAAAACTTGCTTAGCATGAGGAGCTAAGTTTGTTGAAGCCTTAGGCCGCATTTAGATAAAATAATGAACTTTTACCTAGTTCAGTAAGAAAAGGGCCTCAGAGCTGGTTCAAACTGGAATGAGAAGGGAGTTGCAAGCAGTTTACATTCCTGTGCTTCACACTCCGGGAGGGAGGGTGTCAAGGCTCTGAAATAAGGCCTCGTTGGGCGCCAGGACCCTGGGAAACAAAGCCTCCTCTCACTGCTGAAACAGTGTTAATTACGGGGTCTGGACTATCTTGGGGTCTGGATTATATCCCCTTCGTCAGGACCTTGGGAGATAACACCTACTGTCACTGCTGGGGCAGTGCTAATTGCTGGAACAACACCTCTCTGTCAGAGCCTTGAGAGACAAGGGCGGGACCCGAGGAATCAAGACACATCTGTCAGCAGAAACCTCAACAGTAAAGAGAAACAGCCTGCCTAGGGACAGGGATGAGAGCCAATAAGGAGCAGGAGACCCCAGACCAAAATATTACTAGTGGTCCAAACTACCGCATGAAGGGTGGAGAGCTCAGATTGGAAAGTATAATTGCCCAGGGATTTCTTTGCTCGGAGTCCCTCGTCGGAGGCACCCAGCTCGAGCTGTAATTTGAACGGAGTCAGCAGAACATCATCGGACTCGGAGTGGTGGTAGCTAGCTTCTCTTCTTTTCCAACTTTCTCTGTCTTCTCCCCTTACCCTCTTTCCCCTCCCCCCTTCACCTCCCCTTCACCTTTCCCCACCTTTTCTCCCCACTTCATGGAAAATAAAGTTAAAAGGTTGTACGATATTTGACCGGTGTTAGCGTCTTAATCTCATCCTTGGGATCGTAACGCAACCCTCCCGATATTGGATCGGGACATGACCCCGATCCATTCTTTGGTTTCATTCATTCAAACAGCAGAGATAATATCATGCCTCGGAGGAGAACGTATGCTAAAGCCCTGCTCAGAACTAGGTCTTCCAAGAAGCCGCAGCTGCTGCTTCCTCCCTAGGCAGAGGGCAAGAGTCAGTTCAAATACCAGATCAGCTCATACAAAGAGGGTTTTGCCTTGCAAACTCTTCTACTTGGGAGAAGTAGAACGGAGAGTGAAAGCACCTTCTCAGCTTCTTCTAGTTGCTTTCAAAAAAAGACTAGGAAGCACCGTCACGGCTCTTAAGGCTTTTTTCAACAAAAGCAGGTCTTCTCAACTCTTGGGCTCCCAATCCCAGTTGCTACTATCACCACTGCACTATCTCCCTTTCATGTCAGGGCCACAAAAAGTCCCTACGACCTCATGGAGAGCCTTAACTTCACCTTCCAGAGACCACAGGCAAGACTTGCTGTTCAGATACTACTAAAGTCAAGCAGAAGGTATTGGGTGGGGGTAGGAGATGGTAAACGCAAATATATTCCTATCAAAATAGATGCTCATTCAGCAGAGTCGGCTAGTTCAGAAGGTAAAACTCAAGGAGGCAAAACATTGCTGTGTCCTCCAGTTCAGCTTTCAGCAAGACATTAGCTTCAGTCGAGATGGCTTCACTCACACCTTGCCACCATCAGCCTGCCAGCAGAGACAAAGTACAATGCAACCTTCCCCATGGCACGTTCAGAGAGAACTACAGCTTCAGTCCCGGGCGATGGTAACAACACCTGCTCTAAAACACAAGCACATCTTGCCACAGCTCCAGAGAAGGCTGGGCCCATTCGTGCCCATCCTTTCCCTTCCCTCCTCAGCAACGCCAGGAGAAGAGGAAGCTCTCAAAAAAGCGCTACAACTCTACCTGGACTCCCATACCTTCAGGCCTTCTTCTTTTCAAAGCCCTTTTCCTCCACGGCAGCGGAGATGGCAGCTGTGCAGGGCTCATCATTTTACGCTGCCAAGCCGAGACCGAGTCCCGTTCTCATCGCTTAAGCGAAACCTTTGAGAACGGCCCTTCCGCACTGCACTACAACAGCAGCTAATGCCCATCGAATTCCCCGGCAGCTCCACCACCCTCACCCAGAAACAGACTAAAGTACAGTGTCCTTTTCCCACGAGAGGAGGAAACACAGCCTGCTGTGGCATCAGCTGGGGGGGATTCCCTGGCCGCAGGAAACGCACCAGCTGCCCACGCCTGGGAGAAGGAAACTTCTCCTTGGGCACTGAGTGGAGTGCAGCCTGCAGAGCTCCTCAGCTGAGCCCAGGAGACATGTGTGATCCGCAGAGCTGTGTCTCTGCCTGGGCTCCATCCACTGTATTTACGAGAGCTCCCTTCCTTCAGTGGCTTAGACACATGTCCGCGCCTGCGTTGTGGGCCCGTAAGGTGATTCGGGGCAGATACTCGATGTCGTGGCCTAAGCCTGCTGCTCCGGGGCCCCGTGAGATGCCGGGGTGTCCAGCAGAAGCACCTACGGCTGGCAGGGACAGCAGGGGAGCTGCGAGTGGATGCTGCACAGACAGCGCGGGGCATCTGCAATGGATTTGGGGCCTGGTGCCACCAGCTGAGTCCCACCACAGCACCGAGCACAGACCGTGCTGGCTACACGCAGGGCTGCTGCAGGAGCGTCATAGGGGACATCCCGTGTGATGCCCTCTCCCGCGCGGCCCCGGCCCCTGCCCACGCGTCCCGGCGAGGCCGTGCCAGCCCAGGCACCGGGGCTGCTCTCGGCCAACTCTGCTGCCGGGAGGCCCCAAGCCCCGAGCGGGAGCTGCCAGGGGAGGCCGGGGCAGCGCTGGGGACAGGGATGGAGCTCCGGGACGCCGGCCACGCCACGCGGCGTGGGCAGCCCATGCCCATCATCCCCCCGCGGGGTGAGGCTTCTTCCCCGGCGTCGCGGTCAAGAGCCACAACTCAAAGCTTGGCTGCAGACAACCGGGGCTGTTGGGGGGGGTCGGAGGGGCGGGTGGGTGCCCTCGAGCCCACCTGCGCCCTGCAGCCCCTGTCAGGGAGGGGCTTGGTTGGGGAGGGGGTGCTGTTTGGTGACGCCTGCTTAGGTCCTCTCCTTGCTCAGGCGTGTGGCTGTGAGCTGGCCCACCCGGAGCAGGACATTTCTTTGCCTTGCTTTGCAGCGGCCGTGCCCATCTGGGCTGGCGTGTGCAACTACGTTCTGGAGAAGCTGGTGCTGAACAAGGTGGGTGGGCCATCCTCTTCCACCCCTCCAGCCCCAACGGTTTCAGCAGCCCTGACCCCTCTGTGCCATTGGGTGCAATGGTCCTGCCCCTCCTCTGACAGCAAAGGAAGCCCCCCTGGAGAAGCATGCTGCAAAGGACAGCTGTGCCCCGGACCAAGTTCTCCCCAAAGGGAGATGGCAAATGTCCAGCGCAGGGGCAGTTGCAGAAGGGTGGGAGGCTTTCTGGGCCTTCTCTGGTGCCCCTGGCAGCGTGCAAGGCCAAAGCGAGAGCCTGGCACCTTTCTCCAAGGTGAATGGGCCTTCTTGGAAACCCTTTGATGGATCTGCTGGAGGTGAGGCAGGCTTGCCTTGTAAGGTTGAGAGGGTGAGGAGGAGGGGGAGGGAACGATCTGCAATGTTCTTCTCAAGGACTTCTCCAAGGCTTCTCCCAAGCTCTCCAGAAGGCTCCATCTTGCCCCTTTGTACACCGGGTGTGGGCAGGGCAGGTAGCACCATGGCCATGCTTGGAGAAGTCCTGGTTCTGTTTGTCCATCTGCCATGCTCCTAATGCTTCTCTCCTCTTCTCCTCTGGCTGCAGGACGTGAGAATTCCTCCCCTGGGCACCTTCAGTGTTGTTGCAGAACAACTCGTTGCTGGCAAGAAGGGTCTTCTGACTGTTCGTAGACCCACGTTTCGCCTCTGCAGCAACCTTGTGGATCTGCACGGCCTCACCCATGATAAGGCCGCTGTTGGTGGTAAGAAGGGAGAGTGAAACTTCTGCTTGCCCTGGGGACACGGGTGGGGTGTGTCATGGGCCATGTCCTTCCAACTGCTGCTCCCTGTTTACGCCACAGCAGCCCTTGGAAGGGGAAAGAGCAGTGTTGCTGCTGGCTCTTGCAAGCTGCCCATGCTTCGAAGTGGCTCCAAGCCATCTGCAGCTGTAGTGTGTGGCTGGGGATGGCTGTGGGGCAGCAGGAGCGCGGAGCTGTGTCTGGAGGGGGCCTTTCCTCTCCTATGACTCCGTCTTCTCTGTGCTGGGAACATCAGCCTGGGAAGGAAGCACTACTGTGGCCTTGGGCCAGGAGGTGGCAAAGTGCTTTGAATTTCTGCCGGGGAGGGAGGACGTGAGCCTCCTTGATGGGCTTTGGCAGGGGGTTGAAGAAGACAGCTCTGTAGGCCTAGGCTGCTGGAAGGCCTTCGAGCTCCCAGCACTGGGTTGGAGGCTGCTGCAGTGCTCTGTCCGTGACGGTGCTGCTCTTTTGTTGCTGCCTAGGGCACAAGCAAGCTGCGACCCTGAAATATCCTCACGTAGCCGTGGCCATCTCCGTTCCTTGGAAAACAGTGGCAGCTTGCATAGAGGAGACCATGTACCTTCTCTCCTGCTGCCTTGTGAATGGGCAGAACGTGGCCCTTGTTTTGGAGGGCATTGGCATGCTTGTCGTCGAAGGCAAAGAGGTGAAGATGCGATTTCACAAAGGCCTTCTGCGCAGGCTGAACGGCTCTCCACAGCTGCTAGAAGCTCTTCTTGCCGTAAGTTTCCCATTTTGGCAGCGCTCCTTCTCGCTCCTTGAAACCCTAGCCAAGTGGCAACGAAGAGCTCTCTCTTGGCCTGCCACAAGCCGTCTGGGTACGTGGACAGTGCTAGCCTCGAGTAATGCCAGCTCCCTGCCCAGTTCTTCTTCTGTGTTTTTCCCTGCTAGGCTCCCTCCAGAAGTATTACCCCGCAGCTGCTCTTCTGCAGAATTGAGGAGCTGCTGTGAGGAAGAGCGAGGCTTGTTTCCAAGTTTCGGAGAAGCAGCTTCTTCTCTGTCTTCCCCTGTGTCTGCCCTTTGCAGATGCCAGAGATGAGGGATTCGGTCCTCTCGGGCACCGAGACAGCTTCTTCCCAGATCCGTTCTGGCTCTGTCATTGTCTTTCCAATGTGAGTACTTTGGCTGGCTTCTTTGCGTCTTAGCCCCTGGCTCACCAAGGCAGCAGCTGCTCACCACAGGTTTGGTAAGGGCTGCCTTGCCAGGGCGTGTGCAGGCTGCTCAGGAAGTGCTTTGGGAGCAAGTCTTCCCAAGGGCTGGTTCCCAGTGCCCTGCGGGCATGCTCTTCCCTCCTATAGCCCTGGGTGTGTGTGTGGGGGGGGTTCTGCCGAGCTCTGTGCTGGCTCCCACCTTGCTGAGGGCTTTGTTGCATTAAGGGCCTGGGGATGGAGGCTGTTCTTTGCACAGGCACCACCCTGAGCGTGGGAGGGACTGCAAGGGCTGTGGAGGGATTTCCCCTGGTGGTGGAAAGCTGGAGGGAAGGAGCCTCCTCTGTTGTGCCTGGACATGAGCATGCACAGGGCTGGCAGACAGGCTCCAGTGGTGACCTGGAGGGTTTGTCTTGGAAAGCTGCGAAGGAGCTTTCTGACGAGAGGGAGGGGAAGCCCTGGAGCAGCGTGAGGAGGAAGCTTGTGGCCCTGCAGGCAGGCCTGTTGGGTCCCTGGGCTTCCTAAGAGAGTCTTGCAGGAGCTGGCCTATTCCGCACATTCCCCTTTGGGAAAGGGTCGGCTTCCGAGCAGCTCTGACATGTGTCTGTGTGCCCAGAATTGGCTTCAGTGGCAAAGGGCATGTGGAGCCCTTGCTTGCGAGTGGTGTCTTTCGTTGCTTCCAGGTACGTGCTGGAGACGGCCCCTGGGAAACCAGCTGTGCGAGCTGTGAAGCCCACCCGTGAGGAGGAGAAGGGGCAAGATGTGGGCAGCAGCAAGAAAGGTAATGGAGTGGCTGGCTGCTGGCAGGGCTTTGTGCCTTCTCCTTCGGTCCTCCTTGGCAGGGCATCAGAGCCCAGGCTGCAGCACCATGGCTCGGCTAGCGTGAGGCAACGGACTGCGGAGGCAACAAGAGCTCAGGGCAGCTCGAGATTCCCAACAGCCCTTGGTCCTGCCAAGTTCCCCTTGGCCACAGGACCCCGTGCCCCAGTGTACGCTGCAAAGTACTCCTCCATTTGAGGAGTTGGAGAAGAAGGGAGTGCAACTGGAGGACGGTCCTTGTGACTCATCACCTCTGCCCAGAGCAGAATGCAAAAGGAAGGAGGGCCCTCTCTCCTGGAATCCAGGGACTTTCCTCTCATGGGAAAAGTCCCCTAGAGTAGAGGGTCCAAAGTCTGCTCACACATGCAGAGACTTCCTTGGGTTTTCAAAGCAGGCAGTTCTAGCCTTTTCTTGTGAGTTTCTCAGACACATTCCCAAAAGCGCTGCCCTTGGGTTGACTCTGTCACCAGAGGTAACGTAGGCCTGTCACATGTGTCAAAGGATCTGCACGCCACTCTGGTTCCAAGGGTCACCGTGATGCTGCTCTGAAGTGTGTTCTTGTCTCCTGCTCGCAGAGAAAGTGTCTGGCCAGCGGCTGCTGCTGCGAGAGAGGCAGCCGGCACCCAGGGTAGCGTTTGTGCCTATGGAGGAAGACGAGGGGGTGAAGGACAAGGGGAAAGAGCCTCCTGGCAGGTGAGAGCCTTGGAGCAAGGGAGGAGGGTGACCCTGTAGCCCTGCGTGTCTTGGAGGGAGAGGTTTCCCTTGGACCCAACGTCCCTCGGAGCTCTGGATGCCTTTGAAGCTGTGCCGTGCCGCAAGGACTAGGCATCCCTCGCTGGAATTCTGGGACCTGGGAGCCCTTTCCTTCCCAGGAAATCTTGTCTGGTGGCTGGCACAAGCAGGGTGTGGTTACACCCTGCTAGCAGGAGCCTTTCTGCGTCCCCAAAGGAGTGCCAAAAACTTGTGCAAAGTTGGTGGAAGAGGTGGAAGAGAGGGCTGCAAGTCAAGGAATGGTGTTGGAGGGGAGGAGCGCCTTGGGTGATTATCTGCCCAAAGGAGTGATGTTTCCCCTTGGGCAATGCCCTTCCTTTGCCTTCCATCAGCAACGCGCAAGGAGGGTCTTCTCCAGGCCGCCGTCAGGCGGTGTTGAGCAGCAGGTTTGAGAGGTGTGCCCTTGCCGCAGGCAGTCCTTAGAGGCCAGGGCTGGTTGTTTTGTCACTTGGAAGAGGATGTAACTGTGGGACATAAGAGCCTGAAGACTGAAGGAGTGCAAGCGACCAAGCAGTTATTCCCGTTTCAGTTTCCGAAGCTTCCAAGAAACCTGGCCATGGAGGAATGGCTTACAGAGTTGGCAGGATAGCAAGTAATGGTGTTTTTTGGAGCTGCTCCTTATAGATGGCCCTGCAGCTCTTCTTGTAGCATGGACAGACAGTCTGTCTGTGGGCACCCAGAGCTCTCATTCACGCATGTCGTGCAGCACTGCGTGTTTTGGCGGGGGGTGATCTCCGCGTCCATTGATGTGACCCCAGTCAGTGGAACCCACATGCTTCTGCTGCAGAAGCAGGTGCCCAGCCTGTGAGCACAGCTTGGAGACCCTCCTCCCCCTGTGCTCATCCCGCCTCCCCATGATGTGTGTATTTGCAGCATGCTCCCAGCAATCCAAGCGTGCTCTGCCAAGGATGAAGCACCCAGCAGGAGGAAGCAACCTCTAGACCCTAGAGCACGAGCTGCATGGGCTGTGAATGAAGGCCATGAGAAGGCAGGAGAGGTAGGTGCTCCAGACAGAGGTGCTTCTTGTGCCAGCCTGCATTCTGCAAAAGCATTGTGCTATGGGCGCTGGCTGTACAAGAGCTCTTCCAAAGACCACGGTCAGAGGAGAGGGTGAGCAATAAGCTTCCTAGGAAAAGAGACCTGCCTTAGCCCCCACTGCCCCCTCCCACACTCCCAGGCAGGATTGCACTGCAGATTGCCCTAGATTGTAGTGAGCTGCCTTCCCCTGTGCTTGCCTCCCTTGCCTTCTCCATTAAGCAAGAACTGGTGTGCTGGCTGAGCCTCTTGGCCTTTGCCCTTGCCAAAAACCCGCGAGGGCTTTTAGCCATCCTCCTGTATTGCCCTGCAGCTGCTGCTCTGTAGAATTGAGGGGCTGCTGTGAGAAACAGCGAGGGTTGTTTCCGAGTCTCTGAGAAGCAGCTGCTTTTCTGAACAGTGGAAATGTTGGGTGCCCTTGTGAGCAGCGAGACCTTTTTCTTGGTAGCACCTCACCTGTGCTTCTCACCTTTGCAGATGCTACCAGACTGGAATTCTACCTTCACAGCCAGCAAAAAACCTAGAACTGAGGCCCCTGCTCCTCCTGCTCATCCCGATATGTTTCTACCGTGAGTGTATTTGTTTGCTTCTTCACCCCTGGCTGACGAAGGGAGCATCTTCTCAGCACAGGTCTGATAGGGCTGCCTCGCCAGGGCTTGCGCAGGCTGCTCAGAAGTGCTTTGGGAGCAAGTCTTCCCAGTGGCTGCTTCCCAGGCACCTGCAGGCACGCTCTTCCTTCATAAGGGCTCTGTGGGGGGGAGGTTCTGCTGAGCTCTGTGCTGGCTCCCACCTTGCAAGTGGTTTGTGCTTTACTGCCTTGATCCTTTCCTCCTTCTTCGACACGGGGTGCCCAGCAACAGTCCCTTGTCTTTGGGGCCACCGAGCAGTGGCTAATGGACTTCGCAGGGCAGTGGGTAATGGTGTGTCTTGCAGGTCCTTGTAGATGACCCTGCTGCTCTCCGTGTGGCATGGATAGAAAGTCTGGCTGTGGGCAAGCCCGGAGCTCCCTTCGGACATGTTGTGCAGCCCTGGGTGTTTCATTGGGGGGTGATCTCCATGTACAGTGATGTGACTCAACTCAGTGGAACGCATGTGCTTCTGCTGCAGTCCTGCCTTCTGCTGCAGGAGCAGGTGCCCACCTTGTGAGGATGAGCGGAAGACCCAGCTCCCCCTGTGCTCATCCCACCTCCCCACGACGTGCGATCGCAGCCCATTGCCAGTCATCCCGGAGTGCTCTGCACAGAAGGCAGCACCAGCGGGAAGGAAGCAGCCTCCAGAAGCCCAAGCACATGCTGCACGCCCTGCCAACACCGGCCGTCGGAGGTCAGGCCTGGTAAGTGCTTCGGATCGACGTCCTCCTTGAGCCAGCCTGCGTTCTGCAAAAGCATCATGCTATGGGCGGTGGCTGTTGAGCTGTGTGATTATTTAGCTGCTTGGTCCAAACAAGTAAGGGCTGTTCAGCCTTGCTGGGCTTCCCTTTCCGGCAAAAGGGTGCTGCCAGGAAGGCTCAGGGCAAGGGGCAGAGGAGACGGTGAGAAGTAACCTTCCCTTGCGGGAAAGCAGACCAGCTGTCTCCCCCAGATTTCAAGCTCTGCAAGTAGCAATTCCCTCCACTTTTTTTCTGACAGCAAGAGAAATCAGAGACTGAGCCCATGGGAAAGAGAGGGAAGCCTGCGCAGGCTGAGAGCTAGCCTGGGGCGTGTTGCAGTCCCCTCGCTGTTCTGCAGCTGGGGCTGCAGCATGGCTGCCTGGGGCAGCAGTTGTCATGCGGGGTGCCTGAGGGCAGGCCAGAGCCGGGGGGCTGGTGACTGCCCAGGTCCTGCAGGCACTGGGTGCTGGAGAGGTGCATGTTGCGAGCAGCTGAGTGGACTTGGAAGTGGGTCATAAAGGTGTGTGGAATTGTCTGGCAGGTGCAGCAGGCTGATGAGAAGCTGCCTGAAGAAAAGCTAACTATGCAGAATGTCATGAAGTACCAGCTGGGAGAAGATAAGGAGGTGATCCTGAACATTTACTTCTCGCGCCTGGAGGAAGAGGCCAAAAGGCTGGCGGCTGAAGCGGGGCCTCCCCCGCAGAGCAGGTATGTGGCAGCTCCAGGAGAAACCTGGCAGAGCTGAGGGGCAGTGAGGCAGCGAGGGGTGCCCCTCCCAGTGCCAGAGCCCCTGGGATGCCTAGAGCATGCTGTGACCTTTCCTGAGAGGGGCTTGAGGTGGCTGGAAGCCTGACACTAAGCAGCGCTCTGCAGCCCCAAGCAAATGGCCCGCACTGCTGTGGAGCTGAAGGGCTGTGGCTGCAACTGGGAGCAGGGTGGAGGGGCTGTGGGAGGAGAGGAGCAGGAGGGGTCCGAGGCAGAGTGAGAGAGAGGAGGTGTCAGTGCTGCTGCAGCCCCATTGCCCCCGGAGCAAGCCACAGGGCTGGCCTTGGCTCAGCCTTGCCTTCCATCCAAGGGGTAGCTGTTGGGTGCTCAGAACTGGCTTCAGTGGTGGCACCTAGCAGTTCTGAGCAGCTGAGCACAGAGGGATCCTTGCAATGCTTGTGTGCCCCTTTGCAAAGCTCTCGCTGACTGCTGAAGCCAAGACACACGTTCCCCACCTCCACCAGTCTTGGCACCAGCAGACTCAGCCACAGGCTGCTGAGCTGCGCACAGGACCTTGTTTGGACCCAGGGGCCTGTGTCCCATGCCGGTGAGCATGGCACCACCAGCAGAAGCCCCTGCAAACATCGCTGGCCTCAACTAGTCAGCAGTATTTCTCGGCCTTTCTGCCCAGGCAGAACACAGCCTCTTCCTTTCTCCCTCCTTCTGCAGGGGGAAGAGGAGCCGTCGGCGGAGGCCGAAGAAGCAGCAGCAGTGACTGTGAGGCATGTGGGCACACGGGAAACTTTTTTCGGTTGAATTAAACCACCAGGGTCATTAAACCTTGCCCAAGAGGGCAAGAAGAAGGACACAGGGAAGGGCTTGAGCCTGGGCCTCCCTTGCTGGTGCCCAGTGCTGGCTGCATGCTGGGAGGGAGCTGCCAGCTCCTGTGTGTGTGTTGGGTGCCCTTGAGTGGGGGCTTTTACGGGTGTGAGGGGCCCAAGGAGGGTGCCAAGGGCCAGAAGGGGAAGCTGCCACCCAGGAGGTTTGGTGCCAGCAGAGTCCATGGCCACCTTGGCGGTAGCATCCATGAACTACGGGAGTTGCAGAGCCTGAGGGGAGCGAGGAAGGAGAGCAGCAGAGCACAGAGCCTGGCCTTGAGGCGAGCAGACTTCCCCTTCTGCAGGGACCTGCTAGGACAAAGGAGCTTGGGAGATCTGGCAGGTCTTTAAGGTCTTTAGGGACAGCCTCCTCCAAGTGCTGCAGTGCTCCACCTTGCTACTGGACCAAGGAAGCAGCCAAGTCTGTTCTGCCCGTTCTGTGCACCTCCAGGTCTGCATTTCTTTCAGTGAGCAGTGGCAAGGTGTTTCTCACTGTGGTGTCTCCAGGACCAAGCCTGCACCCCATCTCTTCCTCTCCCAGGCCACAACTTCTGTGTTGTGGACTCCAAGCCAAGAACTACCTGCTACTGCGAGCAAGATCAAACTAGCGTCATAGCACTCAAAGAGAAACAAAACCCATGAGCCATATGAACACGGTGCAAGAGAGAAATTGCTCTCACAGCTAAACCAAGTGAAAGCAAGCTGCAGGCAGGTCTCCCAGAGGTCAGTGACAGCAAGCCTGACAAGCCTCAGGCCTGAGGCCTTGCCAAGTCAGTGCAAAGCTTACAGCCCATCACTAGGAATGGCAGATTCCATAGGACAGGGCTTCGTCGTTACATCTGGTAAGTGCACATCTGCAAATGCAGGAGCTTTGCTTGCGAGCCCGCTCATGAAAACATTCATAAGCATTTCACGAGGATCAAGTGCCCTTCTCCCTGCAAAGTGACAAGCTTAGGGGAAGAACATGCACCTCAGACAAGTTTCCAGCCTCTTCATCCTCTACAGCTTTTCACTAACCCCCCCAGCAGGCGCTGCGAGAGAAAGCCCACACCAATTCTTGCAACTGCCTTGGCAAAGCCAGAGGAGGGCCTGCAGAAGTCCAGGACATCTGCTGTGGCAGATGTCCTACACGGACACCGAGGTTCTGCTTGCACACTGCAGCTCCCGAAATGCTTGATGCCAGGGTTGTGAGAGCTGCAGGCTGCTGTGGCAGGAGAGGCCTTGGCTGTGCTTGGGTTCATTCCTCAGCTGCTTGCTGGGCTGTGCTAGGCCTCGGTTTTCCGGCAGATTCCTCTCTTGCCCCTGTCACCACTGATGGGAAAACACGTGGAAACAACCCTGCCCTTCCAAGGTAGCACTCTGAAAGACAAAACCAGGCTGCTGTTGCAAACTTTGCAGCAACCAGAGGCAGCCAGGGCTCCTGTGCTCGGAAACACCAGGCATAAGATAAATCTCAACCTAAGCAGGCATCCTTCAGTGCACAGCAGATGCCTAAGAAGGAGCATCAGTACAGCAAAGAATTTACTGATTTTCTTCCTCAGAGTATTCTGCCAGCAGGCTCTGGCCTGGCAGCTTCCTCACACAGAGGAAGGCCGAGCTGCTGACTGCCATCTTTGCCTCAGTCTTTACTGCTAAGATTGGCCCTCAGGAATCCCCGGCCCTGCCCTCAGGTTGCTGCCGTCATGCCGGGACTGCCTGAGTCCTGCCGTGGCCCCTGGCATCACTGCGGCCTCTGCTCGCATGCTGACGTGCTGTCTGGGATGGAGAGTGGAGGGAGCCTTCGCCCGGTCTATGTGCAGGCGTCTGGGCTGGGCGATGGCCTGGCCAGGTCCTTATGTCCAGCGGTGGCCGAGGTTGAGGTCAGGCCTCGGCCCAGGAGTGGGTGAGCAGGGCTGCAGCCCGGCCTCACCAAGGCCGCTGTCACAGCGCTGTCACAGGCTGCTCAGGGGCTGGCCCTGGCGCCGGGCCAGGTGGGGTGTAAGGAACCCTTACGGACATGGCAGTTGTTAATGTCTCAAACACTGTCGCAAGACAAGTGTTTGTAAGCAAGTTCTGCGTGGCAGTGGCAGGCCATGAAGGAGCTGTGCGAAAGACCATGGCACAGGGCGTCCCCTGCACGGGAGAAGCTTCCGGAATCCGGCAGCGCGGCACCATTGGACAGTACAGGACGGGGGCGGGGGGGGCAGAGGGCACACAGTCCGCTCTCTGATTGGCTCTGACGTCACATCAGCAGGGGCGGAGACCACCAGAGACCCCGGGAAGCCCCTAGACCGTTTCTGGAAGGTTCCGGGAGGGTGGGCTGCGCAAGGCAGCTAATTTGCGTGAGAAGCGAGGAAGCCCCCTCCCGGGGCAGTGGAGAGCCTGTAAAAAACCGCAGACGCTATGACACATGCGTGGGCTCAGCTCTGGAGGATTACTGTGGCTGTCGTGGACACTGTGGGATCCAAGGGGGTGACTGTCTCTTTCACTCCTTTTCTCTCTTTGTTTCTTCTTATAAACATTTCAGTAGAATCCCTTGCTGACCACTAACACTTTCCAGGTTCAGGTTGCCTCCAAGTTAGTGTTGTTTCCAAGTTGATGTTAATGAATAAAGCAGGTAACCGATCGTTTGGTGTATTTTCACCTTAATTTAGCCCAAGGGAATCACGAAACCTGGATTTCTATGGCCCTGGGTCATAACACAGATGTTGTCTGAAAAATGGATTCGTTGCCCGGTGTGCAATAAGCCGATAATTTCACACTCAGGAGAGACATTGGCTTATTTCTTTCAGAGTTGCGCAAGCCTGGGTGCTCGGTGCTTTCCCACAAATCAAGCACACCCCCCAACTTTTCAAGTAACATTTATACAAACAAATTGCCAGATTTGCAATTTTCCCTTTTACACTGATTGGTTAGTGATTTTGTCATTCCCCAGGTCCCACCCCTGTCTCTCAAGGTCCTGAGGAGGGGAGATCAATTAACACTGCCCCAGCAGGGACAGTAGGTGTTATCTCCCAAAGTCCTGACAAGGGGGAGATAGTCCAGACCCCTTAATTAACTTTGTTTCAGCAGTGAGAGGAGGTTTTGCTTCCCAAGGTCCTGGCGCCCCAGCAGGCCCTATTTCAAAGCCTTCACATCCTCCCTTTCGGAGTGTGGGGCACAGGAATGCAGACTGCTTGTAACTCCCTTATCTTTCCAGCCTGCACCAGCTCTGGGGCCCTTTCTTACTGAACTAGGAGTGTGGCCTAAGGCTTCAGCAAATTTAGCTACTCATGCTAAGCAAGTTTTATACTTAATGTTAGAAGTCATCCTAATCTACCTAGTTCAAACATTCTTTCTGAGCTTCCCAGGGTTGTCTTGTAACAACAGCACTCCCATTGCCTGAAACGCCAGTGGCAGGCCTCTGGCTTCTTGGTGTGCTTGTGAGGTCACAGCAGCCTCTGTGTTGTAGAGGACCAGTACTAAATGCGGTTTTGTCTCAAGATTGCTGCTGCTGCTGCAAAGCCGCCGCTGCCAAGGTGCGTCGGGTAATGCCGCACTGGCGCCCCTGGGAGCCCTCCGCGAAGTGAACAACCTCGTGCACTTGCACGGGGTGAAAACGGCACGAAAAGGGCAGAAGGCCATCTCTAGGGCACAAACCGCACGTACTCATTTGCCATCTGCGCATGAGCAGGAGACCCCCCAGATGCCCCAGCCCGTTTCTGGAGGGTTCCGAGAGGGTGGACTGCGCATGACGGTTAATCTGCATGGGAAGCGAGGAAGCACCTCCCAGAGGCCAGGCAAGAACCTATAAAAACTGCAGACTGTGTGAATGGGGGGGCTTGCTTGCAACGACTGAAGAACTCGAGCGGAGTCAGCGGAACCAGACGGGAGCTTCCCCCCCCCGCCGCCGAGACTCCCAAAAGAAGAGGACCAACGGGACGCCGCTGGATCCACGGGTGGTGATATCTTTCTCTCTCTCTGTCTCTTCCCCTTTTCCTCTCTTTTTCCCTAAATGTGTGATGCGGGACGTGTCTAGTTAGTTGATTCCATTTTGCCTTAATAAATCTTAAATTGGTTGGCTGGTGTCGTTTTCACATTAATTCAGTCCAAGGGCATCACAAACTTGGTCGTTGGTCCTAAGGGGATGGAGGTCGTCCTGAAAGACTCCTATTGGGCCGCGACACGTGTCTGATAGGTCACTGACAGGCCCATAGCTGCTGACTGTGCTTGTGAGGTCACAGCAGTCCTATAGCCTGATAGGCCAGTGGGATGGCTCCTGGCTGCTGGCTGTCCTTGTGAGGTCACAGCAGCCTCCGTGTCTCATAGGGCAGTGGCAGGCCCCTGGCTGCTGGCTGTGTTTTGAGGTCGCCTTTGTCTCAGTGCTTCATAGGGCAGTCGCAGGCCTCTGGCTGCTGGCTGTGCTTGTGAGGCCATGTTTGTCTCAGTGCTTCACAGTTCAGTGGCAGGCCCACAGCTGCTGCCTGTGCTTGTGAAGGCACAGGAGTCCCAGTTCCTCATACATCAGGGGCAGGCCCATGGCTGCTGGCTGTGCTTGTGAGGTCACAGTAGCCTCCATGTCTGTTAGGTCAGTGGCAGGCCAGTGACTGCTGTTTGTGCTTGTGAGGTCACAGCAGCCTCAGTGCCTCATACACGAAAGGGAGGCCCCTGAATGCTAGCTTTGCTTGTGAGGTCACAGCAGCCTTAGTACCTGAGAGGCCAGTGAGAGGCCAACGGCTGCTGGCTGTGCTTGTGAGGTCACAGTACTCCCATTGCCTGAAACAGCAGTGGCAGGCCTCTGGCTTCTTGGTGTGCTTGTGAGGTCACAGCAGCCTCCGTGTCTGATAAGTCACTGGCAGGCTCATAGCTGCTGGCTGTGCTTGTGAGGTCACAGCAGGGTGAACGCCTCATAGGCCAGTGGGAGTCCCCTGGCTGCTGGCTTTGCTTGTGAGGTCACAGCAGTCCTATAGCCTGATAGGCCAGTGGCAGACCCCAGGCTGCTGGCTGTGCTTGTGAGGTCACAGCAGCCTCAGTGTCTCATAGGGCAGTGGCAGGCTCCTGGCTGCTGGCTGTTTGTAAGGTCACAGCAGCCTAAGTGCCTCATAGGCCAAACGGAGTCTCCTGTCTGCTGGCTGTGCTTGTGAGGTCACAGCAGTATTAGTGCCTGATAGCCAGTGTGAGATCCATAGCTGCTGGCTGTGCTTGTGAGGTCAGAGAAGCCTCAGTGCCTCGTAGGCCAGAGGGAGGCCCCTGGCTGCTGGCTGTGCTTGTGAGTGTTAAAGAACAGTGAATTGAAACTGTCTAGAGATAGCCGCTTAGCACAACTTACGTAAAACTTGCTTAGCATGAGTGGCTAGATTTGCTGAAGCCTTAGGCCGAGCGTGGGAAAAGTAACGAATCTTTACCTAGTTTAATAAAAAATAGTGCCTCAGAGCTCGTTCAGGCTGGGAAGATAAGGGAGCCACAGGCAGTCTGCGCTCCTGTGTCACCGACTCCGAGAGGGAAGATGCCAAAACAATGGGGAAAATAAGACCTTGGGAGACAACTGCCAGACCCAACAAAACCAGAGGTACGACCGTCATCAGAGACTGCAAAAAACAAGAATAAGGAGAAAAACAGCTTGCCTCAGAATGACGATGAGACCCAATGAGGAGCAGGAGACCCCAGACCAAAAAAATTACTATTGATCTAACTATCGCGTGAGGGATGGGAAATGTAAGTCGAAAAGACTATAATTACCCAGGATTTGTTTATGTTAGGGTCCCTCTTCGGAGGCACCCAGCTCAAGGAGGCACCCAGCTTGAGCTGTAATCACGGCATGCGTGTGATTAAAATTATCTAATTTGTTTTGATTTGGCTCTGAACTTCACTTGCGGGAACCTAGGGTCAAGCCCTATTATGGTGGCCAACAAGCCTATTTTCCATAACAATTTGGCACCCCAGATGGGACCCTCGGTGACCACTGTTGGGGCCTCTCATCTCCAAACGATCATCTGGCGCCATCGGGTGAGTTCACCTGGGATCTTTGGCAACGAGAGGCACCGAGAAGGTGAGTCTTAAACTCCTGCCTAAATTCTAAATTCTGGTCTGGTAACAGTGCACTGAAGGGGTACGCGGGCTGGCCACCGTAAGGCATACCAGGTGTGTGGGGGGGGGTACGCGGGCTGGCCACCGTAAGGCGTACCAGGCAGGGGGGGGTGGAGGTACGCGGGCTGGCCACCGTAAGGCGTACCAGGGGGACAGGTAGGAGTCCCATCCCCAGGGTTAGAGTGGGTTTGAAGTCCCAGCTCGGTCTGGCCGGAGGAGGGGTGTGCAGCCTGATCCGCATAAGGCACACTGCAAAACTATAAGACCGAAATCTAGAGTCACTGTGACTGGTGTGAGTGTAAACAGTACTGTGTGTTTGTGTGCGTGTGTGTGAGTGCATGTAGCCTGGGAACCGATTGGGGCACCCGTCGGCTGAGAAGCCGCTGACTGCGAAGGGACAGCAGTCCTAGCAGTTAAAGACTCAGGTGGTGTGAGTGCAGTTCCCAGAGAGCGAGAGAAAGAGAGAGAGAAATAGAGTGTGTGATCACACCAGCTACAGGGACTGGTGTTACTGGTAAGGAAGTGCGCTGACTGATTTGCTTAAGACGCGCTTTTCAGGAACTCAATATGGGAAATAATTTTGGCATAGAAAAGGGGACGCCCTTAGCTGAAATATTGGTAAACTGGAGTAAGATTGATGGTACCAAAAATTTAGGGAGAAAAAGGTTAGTCCAACTATGTCAGGAGGATTGGCCGTTCCTGACTAAGGAAGATAATCTGGCAGAGCGATGGCCGCCCCAGGGGGCCTTCGGTTACCAGGAGCTAGCTTTCCTGCGTCATCATTTGGAGAATAGGTTCCCCAGTCAAATGGATTACTGGTATGTATGGGACAACTGGGCATTTGCTAGACGAAAAGAGGCGCATAGGAAAGAGAGAATCTTTCCTCAGAATGCTGTAAGTACCGCAGCTGCTGAAACGCTTGTGGAAACTATTCCACCCTATGCGCTACCCCCTGCTTCAGCTTCCCTATACCCCCGCTTGCCTTCCGCCCCCGCCTTTCAAGCTCCTCTGGAAGGCCTTCCTGTGCCAGTAGCAGCTCCACCCGATCTGGAAGGGGTACCTCGGGTCGCCACTACACGAGTCTACTGACCCTGGAGACCCCAAGATTTAATTATATGGAGTCAACAGCTCCCCAGACTTAAGGATGATCCAGAGAGAGTGTTACAAATTATAAGGGGAATTGTACAGGCGCATGACCCTACCTGGGGAGATGTACAAACACTCCTTGAATCTGTGCTCACTCCAGATGAAAGGTGCTCAATTTTGGATGCAAACCACCGTTGGGCAGCAGAGGTTTAGAAGTGCCCTTTCTAGTGGATACTGGAGCCACCCTTTCCCTTTTAAATTTGGAGCCTAAAGGATGCAAGTGATCAGATAAAATAGTGTTGCAAGGAGTGATGGGAAAGGGCAAACGAATGTTATCTAAGCCCTTATTACTCACTACTGGGGGTAAAACAGTGTGGGGACGTTTTATAATTTCCACAGACGCACCCATATGCCTTTTGGGGAGAGATCTCCTGCAAGCCTTGGATACTCAGATCTGCTTACAGCCGGAAGGGATAAAGGTAATAATTATGGGTTCATGTGTTCTGGCTAAGACACCAGAACCAGAGTCAACTAATCTGCAAATTCCAACAGGTTTAGAATCAGTTTCTAAAAAGTTATGGAGCTCTTCAGGAATGGATGTGTGACTACTGAAATCAGCTAGTCCAGTCTCGATAAAAACAAAAGGGGGATTGCCTCCTGCAGTTAAACAATACCCTATCCCAAAGGAAGCAGAGAAGAGTATCCAAAAACAAATTGATCATTATCTGAAAATGGGTATCCTTAGAGTCTGTGAATCCCCATATAACACCCCAATTCTGCCAGTTAAAAAGAACAGGCAAGATGCTGATGGTGATCCAGAGTATCGCTTTGTACAAGACTGAAGGGCTATAAACCAACATGTAGTTGCTCCACATCCAGTAGTTCCCGACCCATCAACCATTTTACTACAGATACCCCATTGGGCAACTTATTTTACTGTGATTGACCTAACAGCAGCCTTTTTTAGTATATCGATAGCTGAAGATAGCCAAGATCTCTTTGCTTTCACTTGGAAGGGACAACAATTAACTTGGACAAGGCTGCCACAGGGATTTACTGGGTCTCCGACTATTTTTTTGCGTACACTCAAAAATGACCGCTCAGATATCGAACTTCCAGGACATTCTGTATTAATACAATATGTAGATGATTTGTTATTAGCAAGTAAAGATTATGAGACACGTTTAAAAGATACTGTTTCTCTATGTAACGCTCTTGCAGAAAAAGGGCATCGGGCATCTCTGTCTAAACTCCAGCTGTGTCAAAGAGAGGTAAAATATTTGGGTTTTATCTTAAAAGAAGGACACAGGTTAGTTGATTCAGAATGAGTAAAGACAATTCTTAATATGCCTCGTCCTGTAACAAAAAAACAGCTTAGGGGATTTTTATGAGCTGTGGGATTATGCCGACCGTGGATTCCTGGGTTAGCAGAACTTACTGAGCCTCTGGTACAGGCAACAAAAAAGGAGGAGATAGAGCCTTTGGTCTGGGGCCCAGAAAGGGAGAAAGCTTTTGCATCTGTGAAAAAAGCATTGGCTTCAGCCCCTGCTCTCGGGTTACCAGATTATAGCAAACTATTTGAATTATTTGTCCATGAACGACAGGGAGTAGCAAGTGGGGTACTCACCCAAAAACTAGGCCCTCACCATAGACCAGTGGCCTATTACTCCACGCAACTAGATGAGGTAGCTAAAGGCACTCCAGGATGCATCAGAGCAATAGCAGCTACTGCAGCTCTTCTTGAAAAAACACGACCTGTAGTTTTGGGTCACTCATTGACTGTGTATGTGCCACATGAAGTAGAACTGTTAATGAAACAATACGCGACTCAAGCACTATCCCCACAGAGAGCTCACCGCTATGAACTGATAATACTGCATGCAGATAATGTGACTTTAAAGAGATGCAAGATTTTGAATCCAGCAATGCTATTGCCTCTACCGGAGGACGGAGAGCCACATCATTCCTGTGAGCAGGTGGTCGTCAGCTCGAGCAAGCCCCGGAAGGACCTTAAAGATGAACCTTTGGAGAACCCAGACTTAGTTCTGTTTACAGAAGGATCATCCTATTTGGACGGAAGATGTCACTCTGGCTATGCTGTCACTAACGTCTTTGAGGTACTTGAGGCTAATCCTTTGTCTCCGTCTGTATGTGCTCAAGGAGCAGAATTAATAGCATTGACCCAAGCAGCAAAAAATAGGTAAGAGCTTGCGGGTAAATATCTATACCGACTCTAAATATGCATTTGGAGTGTGTCATGCAACAGGGATGTTATGGAAAGAGCGAGGATTCTTTTCGTCATCAGGAAAGAAATTAGCTAATGGAGAAGAAATACGTAATTTGCTGGAAGCAGTTCAACTGCCCAAAGAAATTGCGGTAATACACTGCCCAGCCCATACTAAAGACACTACAGAAATTAGCAGAGGAAATGCTTTAGCCGACGCTGCTGCGAGGGCTGCAGCTCGACAACCTCTGAGAGAATGTATGGGGGCAGTTCCAAGGATGGACCAGAGTGAGTGGCCAAACTTAATAGACCCCAAAACTATGTATGAAAAAGACTGCTCAGTGGAAGAGAAAAAACAATGGGAGCAGTGGGAAGCAAAACAAAATGATGATGGAGTATGGACAATTGGGGAAAAACCAATTCTACCAAAAAAATATTTAATTACTATAGCTAGGTGGTTTCATGATAAAGCTCATGGGGGAGCCGAGGCAATAGCTAAGCAGGTACAGAAAGTATGGGCTGCTCCAGGAATTTATGCAGCTGCTAGAAGAATAACAAATAGCTGCCCGACCTGCCAGAAGTTTTCAAATAACAAGCCAAGCTCAGATTTGGGGGGGCAACCATGGGCTTACTTCCCTTTCCAGAAGCTGCAAATAGATTATGTGGATATGCCATCTGTCTATGGATACAAACACTTGTTGGTGATAGTAGATCAGTTATCAGGCTGGGTAGAAGCTTTCCCAACAAGAAAGGCCGACACAGGGGGAGTGGTAAAAGCCTTACTGAAAGAAATCATACCCAGGTATGGGGTCCCAGAAGCCATTGATTCAGACAGGGGTGCCCATTTTACAGCAAGCATAATCAATCAGTTATGTAAATCGTTAGGAATAAAAAGAAACCTAGATAGTCCTTATCACCCACAATCTTCAGGACAAGTAGAAAGAATGAATAGAACATTAAAAGAGAAAATAGCAAGAATATGCACACATGCTAGCCTGAAATGGCCAGAGGCATTAAACTTAGCTCTATGGGATGTTTGAAATTCTCCACGGCAACCCATAGGACTAACACCAGCAGAAATTCCTTTGGGGAGACATTTAGTGATACCAGGGACTTATATCCCTGCTAAGAGCAGCCTATTAGATGGAGATGAACAAGTGACACAATATGTACTAGCCTTACAGGAACGGTTTAAGGCCTTGCAAAATCAGGCTCAGTGGTTTCAGCCAGTGCCATCAGACATTCAGGCACATGATATACAGTCTGCAGATAAACTGCTGATAAAGGTATTCTCATGAAAAACAAAACTAGAACCAAAATGGGAAGGACCCTATACTGTATTGTTAAGTTCTTACTACGCTGGTAAAATTCTAGGAAAAGAGAATTGGATTCACCACTCTCACATGAAACGAGTGGCAGTCCAAGAAGCAAACACAGCAGAGGTTGCAGCAGAACAATGCAGACAACCACATAAAGCTCGATGGGATACACGACTTCCCCAGGGTAATCTGTTCGGACTCACCTCACTAACACAAATCTCTTTTCCGTTACTGCACTCTGCAGGATGGCAGGCAGAAGTGCCGTGCTCATGTTGCTGTTTCAAACCCTGGCAATACTACTTTCCCTAACCTGTGGTCAAAGAACCTTAGAGTGGCCATGGTCCCAGGCCCGTGTTAAGTATACCGGAAGTATGGGATTAAATTCTGCTAAAAACCTAAACCTCTTAACCCTGGTCATGCACGGAACTGAAGTATACTCAGAAAATGAATGGAGCTGGGATAATACCAACCAACTTCCCCAACTCCTGGGAGGGAAAGGAAAGGAAATAAAGATAGGGTGTCGAGTGATCAACGGGTCCACCCACGAGAAGGCGACTCAAATCTCTCTCACTAAAATCAAATCAAACGAAAAAGAAAGGAAAATTTGTGCCACTGAAAGACTGGATTGTTGGTACAATTTTACCTTAGAACAACCTGTTTTAATAGTTTGTCTGTGGGCTCACCACAATGTGGGACTATCATTTAAATTTAAAATAGACATTATTGAGCCCAGCACAGCAATACCTACCCTGACTACAATTATTTCCACCAATAGAAATAACTCTGTTACCATGAAGAGTAAGAAAACCTTATCCCCACAAATCTTTGAAATTGGACCGTATGTGATTAGAAATACAGGCCAACAAGGAGTGTTATTTAATCCATCATGGTCTCTCAAACGAGTAGAGCTATTAATGCAAATTATACCTCTACAATCAAACCAACCTGTTCACCATTCTTAGGTACGTCCTATGTGGGATGGATGGCGTGGTTACATAGGCAAACCCTCACCTCTCCAAAACGAACAAGGAGAGATGTGACTGGTATCATAGGAACAGGATTGGGAGTCCTAAACAGTATAGATGCTGAAGTACTCGTAAATAAACTGAGCACAACAACAAGTGACTTATACAGATTAAAACATCCATTGAGGTCTTCTTTATTAGCATTAGGAACTAACCAATGGCTTTCATCTGAGATATTACCTCAATGGGAAAAAATGAATGAAAAAGATCACCAATTGATAGTGGATGCACTTGGGGAAAACCCAAATTAATATTTCCCTGGCCCTCAGTTGCATCCAAGCTCAACTGTGGATGCAATCTATGGCAGCAGCGATTATAAGGGAAGGGAAGAAGGCACTTTACCCACTGAAATTCGAAAGGTAATTTGGGATAATGCGACTGAATTTGAAAAGGAATTCCAATCCTGGTGGTATCTGGTCAATTTTATTTATGATCCTATCAACACTAAGGCCACAGCCTTTGTTTCAACAATACGTAATGCTTCAACATATACAATATATCCAATCATTGCGTTAGGATTAAATCACAATGGAGCTATACTCTATCCATTGGAACATAGAGTATGGGCCCAACGAAATGGAAATAAATGGCAAACTGTGGATGTTAGCGCATGTATTGTACGGGAACAGCAAGGGTTTATTTGTGAAAGTAATACTATCAAAGCCCAAGACATTTGTCTTGACACTGGGCAAAATGTTTGTCATTTTGAAATACACCCTGATGAAACAGCTGAAACTATACTTGTATATATTGGGAGAGGGTGCGTATGTATGAGAACCTTTTGTAGTCTTGTAGGTATAGATGGCATTGTAGTAGATATGAGTAATCATTCAAATATTTGTATTTGTAGCTTTACCAAAATCATGGGATGTGATTTCAATTATTCAGCTCCTATCACGTCTTCTCAATTGTTACAATCTAATTATACATTCATTCAAAATTTACTACCTACTCCCATTGGGATGAATTTCACCCTGGTAAGGAAACTACTACAACATGATGATTTACATCGGCTGCTAGAGCGCATCCGGAACAGTGGACAGAAAACTCTGATCACTGTTCACCATGATGCAAGAGATACTTCATATCTTAGAAAGGGTAAAAAGGGACGGAGAACATCATGGCTGGGAAACTCTTCTAGGGTGGTCACCAACTGCAACAGGGATTTATAATCATGCATTGCACCCGGTAGTAGTTGCGTTCAGTTTAACTGTGTTATGCCTATTGCTTATGATCATATTATACATAAGATTAGGGAAAGTGATATTACGCCTCAAAAGGCTTCGAGAACTCTGTTTAAAATATTAGCAGGGATGCTTCATAAAAACAAAGGGGGGAAACTGTTAAAGAATAGTGAATTGAAACTGTCTAGAAATAGCTGCTTAGCACAACTTACATAAAACTTGCTTAGCATGAGTGGCTAGATTTGCTGAAGCCTTAGGCCGAGCGTGGGAAAAGTAACGAATCTTTACTTAGTTTAATAAAAAATAGTGCCTCAGAGCTCATTCAGGCTGGGAAGATAAGGGAGCCACAGGCAGTCTGCGCTCCTGTGTCACCCACTCCGAGAGGGAAGATGCCAAAACAATGGGGAAAAATAAGACCTTGGGAGACAACTGCCAGACCCAACAAAAACAGAGGTACGACCGTCATCAGAGGCTGCAAAAAACAAGAATAAGGAGAAAAACAGCTTGCCTCAGAATGACGATGAGACCCAATGAGGAGCAGGAGACCCTAGATCAAAAAATTATTATTGGTCTAACTATCGCGTGAGGGGTGGGAAATGTAAGTCGAAAAGACTATAATTACCCAGGATTTGTTTATGTTAGGGTCCCTCTTCGGAGGCACCCAGCTTGAGCTGTAATTACGGCACGCGCGTGATTAAAATTATCTGATTTGTTTTGATCTGACTCTGAACTTTTCTGCGGGAACCTAGGGTCGAGCCCTGTTATGGAGGCCGACAGGCCTAATTTCCATAACACCCGTCTCCTCAGGAATCTCTCATCTGAATCTGACCCACAGATCATGTTGAAGCAGGAAGCCAGGCTTCCCCCTTTGTCAGCCGAGATGGGGGAAACCTCAGCGCCTGCTAGTCCGAGCTCCCTTGGATGCCCTCAGTGCAATGAGGGCAGTTTGTTTTTGGCAGTGTCTGTTTTGGCACTACCATAGCAGGTATTTCCTCTCTGCAGCCCTCACACAGGGGCTGCAGCTTTCCTGGAGACACGTCCACCCACAGCAGCAGGACTTTCTCCTTTCAGGGCTGCTCTCCTCCCTTCCAAGCTGTCCTGCTGTGCTCTGATGTGTGCATATGGCCTAAGCGCTCTCCTAACGTGGTGGTGGTAGGGTTGTGCTTCCCTGTGCATTCCTGTGAGCTCAAGTAGGGCCAGGCACTGGGCACCGTTATGCCAGACCTGGCCTCCAGAATAACATTTCTATAATAAAGGGGGCTGTCCTCAGTGATGTGCCTGAAGTCTGGCCTTTCTTCAAAAGGTGGAGTCAAAAATACGCCCAGGGGATTGAACCACTAAGGGATCTGGTGTTCTGCCTGTGAACTCGATGGGCTGCAGGGGATGAGCTCAGAGTCCCTGTGTGATCTGTTAGGGACAAGGGGATGGATCTGGGGCTCATTTCTCAGTGAGCAGTGGAGATGGGGAATGGTCTCTGAATTGCCTGCCTGGGGCTGTCCCACAGGTGACTGTGCTGATGACAGATGCCCATCCTTCTGGAGGGGAACCTGAGCCCCAGGAGAGCTCAGGAGATCTCCAGGGACAGCGTGTGCCTGGGGTGGGCAGTGAGTGGAGCCTCACAAAATGAGGGATGGACCACAGTGGAGTAACCAGAAGGTAGAGCACTAAATCCAGGTATGCATGGGGAAACAAGGGCTCTGCAATCCCTGGAGAGGCAGTGGGGACCCAGGGGGCCCAGGGAAGGGGCACTGGGGAGTGATTCCTGCACCCTCAGTGGAACACCACAGGCTGGAGCTAGTGCCCTCCCCCCCAACACATCTCCTGCCATTGCAAGTGTCCTGGAGTCATTCTGAGCACCATCCATGAGCACAGACACGTGCCAGCAATATCAGCGGTGGTGATCCCTGTCCGGCTGGGTCTGATTCCTGCCCTGACCAGCATTGCCTGAGCTGAGTCAGGAGTCACCCCGTGGCTCCACAGCTTGCTCGCTCTGCAGAGCTGCACCATCAGCCTGGGGCCCTGCTGGGAGCACAGGGCAGGGGCTGCAAGAATGGCCAGGCCAGCATGGACACACTGACCTGGGGAAAGGCTCTCTGGGCAGCAGGGATGTCCCAGGAGAAAAGTAGGGCAGCATTCAGAGAGGGAAAATGAGAATGAGAAACAAGTTCTTCTTGTCACCAGCTCGGGGCAGGCTGCTCTGTCCCCAGGGCAGCAGGAGTTGCCAGAGGGGCTGGAGGCAGACAGGGAGGGAGATCTGCTGGGCACAAGAGCAGGGGAGGTAGAGAGTGACCAGCCTCATGGTGAGGTCTCATCCTCTGTGCCAGGGAGCTGCCCCGCCTTGTCCTTGGGCCTTGCCTGAGCTATGCCATGGACTTGCCTGTGCCTGGCCCTGCACCTCTTGTACCTGACCCTGTCCCCATCCTGCTGACCTGACTCCTCATGTCTACCTTGGGCCTGCCTCCACCCTACAGTCAAGAAAACCTTGGCAAGGGAAGCTGGGACTGAGCAGATCCCAGCGAAGGCTGTAGGTACAGAAGGTGGCCATATATGCCCACAGCAGCAACCCTTGCCTGACAGCCAATTCAAAGGTGCAAGGAGTGCTTTGGATTTGCCCCCCACCACCACCCAGGTACCACTGCACAGAAAGTCTTAGCTGAATGAAAAAGCAAGCGCAGGCACTTGGGTCTGATTTTATGATACATACTTAGGAGAGCAGGCTTTTCTGTGTCAGAGCTCAAGTGTTTATGCATCATTTGTGACAAGGCTCCTGCTACAAAGAGTATGTTGTCAGGAGCAGCAAGAGTGGGGCTGCTCCCTGTGGGATGCAGAGCCAGGAGCCAAGGGTGCCGGCAAGGCAGGGCAGGGCAGTGCCTCACCGACGGGAGGTGCCATCCCCCAGTGCCCGGAAAAAAAAAGAGCAGAGCAGGTTTGGGGATGGTAACCAGGGTCAGGCACAGTCCAGCGATCACCAGACAAGACTGTAGGGCTCCAGCCAGCCCTGCTTTGCATGGGAGGTTGGACTGGAGACCTCCAGAGGTCCCTTCCCACCAAAACTCCTCTGCGTCTCCATGAATTCTTGCTCTCAACCTCTGCTCTGGCATGGCTAGCAGGGAGATGAGAGCACCTTAGGGCAGGGCAGAATAAGCCTGGTTGGGAGAGTGTTGGGGGGGAGATCCAAAGGTGCCTGGCTCAGCCCCAGGCTTTGGAAAACTCCTTCATGCATCGGGAGAGGCTCCGTCTGCCTCTTCCACCCTGCCCTGTGCTCCCCTCCCCTCAGCCAAAGCAGAGTCCAGCATCCCCTGGGGACTCTCTTCCCCATGGGGAGGAGAGGGAGGGCCTTCACCAGCCCCACACTGCCTTTCCCACCCCCAGCCTTTGCAGGTGCGTGTGCCTGGCTCTGCCCACTTGCCTTCACCACAGTCATGGCTGCACTGGAAGCCCATGAAAATCCCAGAGCTCCTACTCTTGACCTGGCCTCCACCCCAAACCTGGAGCCTGGCTGCCCACAAAGGCATCGCCTGTCCAGTGCCCCAGCCGCGCAGCCCAGGGCAGGGGTCTTGGCCCCAATTTCCCTGCTCCTCCCCATGCTCTGGGCACCATTCACGCATGGGAGCTGCCTGCTGGCATTTGTCCTCTCCCAGGCCCTTTCCAGCCCAGCCCCTCCCCAGGTCTCCCTACCTCCCATGCCTTCTCCCCTGCCTTCTCTCCAGCCCAGCAAAGCAGCCCAGGCTGGGGTGGCCCCACAGCAGTGCCTGCCGCAGGGGGCTGCAGAGCTCTGGTCACTCACCCCACAGCCCCAGCCCCTCCGCAGGGCACAGCAGCTGCTGGGGGGCAGAGAGGGGTGTCAACCTCCCCATCAGCCCCACTCCTGGGGGCCAGCAATGGCACAAGGAAATGGAGGCCAGGCACTCCAGGTGTCCACTGCTCTCATAGCCAGGAGATCCTTAACCCTGGCTGTCTGCAGCCCCTCTGGCAGCCCCTCTCCCCAGCACAGCACTCACTGCCCACTCCAGGCACATGCTGGCCCTGGAGATCCCCTGTGCTCCCCAGGTGGCTCTATATCCCCTTCCAGCAGCATGGGCATCTGTCACCAGCCCTGTAATATGTGCGACAGTCCCTGGCAGAGACCTCTTGACCACTCACCCTCTCCATGGGCACTCTATGAGCTGATACCCCTTAGTCCATGCAAAACCCAGGCACAGCAACAGGGCCTTTTCAGGTGCAATTCTCTGAGTGCATTCGTGGCTCCAGCTTGGGAAGAAGAGCCCAGCTTCAGGCAGAGTACTGAGAAAATCCCCTTTTATTACAGAGATGCTACCTGGGAGGCCAGCTCTGACAGAGTGAGGGGCAGATTTAAAAAAGGCTTCCCAGTCAGAAAGACAGGGTTCCTGCTGCTGGAGAAGTGGGATGAATTCAAACATTTCTGTACAAATACTATTATCACAGATAAAATGTCCAAACCACAAGAGTTGTCTGTGAATATTAGAAATCACTTGTGAAGAGGAATAGACAGCTTATTGCTGCTGAAATAGTACCACCTGAATCAGTTTCCTCAGTGCATCCTTGAGCTCCTTATTCCTCATGCTGTAGATGAGGGGGTTCACTGCTGGAGGCACCACCACGTACAGAACAGCCACCACCAGATCCAGAGATGGGGAAGAGAGGGAGGAGGGCTTCAGGTGGGCAAACATGACAGTGCTGATGAACAGGGAGACCACGGCCAGGTGAGGGAGACACATGGAAAAGGCTTTGTGCCGGCCCTGCTCAGAGGGGATCCTCAGCACAGCTGTGAAGATCTGCACGTAGGACAGCACAATGAAAATGAAACACACTGAAGCTAAACAGATACTAACCACAATAAGCCCAGCTTCCCTGAGGTAGACGTCTGAGCAGGAGAGCTTGAGGATCTGGGGGATTTCACAGAAGAACTGGTCCACCACATTGCCTTGGCAGAGTGGTATTGCAAATGTGTTAGCAGTGTGCAGTACAGCCTAGAGAAAAACACTGCCCCAGGCAGCTGCTGCCATTTTGACACAAGCTCTGCTGTCCATGAGGGTCCCGTAGTGCAGGGGTCTGCGGATGGCAACAAAGCGGTCGTAGGCCATGACAGTGAGGAGAGAATACTCTGCTGAGATAAAGAAGACAAAGAAAAAGACCTGGGCAGCACATCCTGTGTAGGAAATGGCCATCGTGTCCCACAGGGAATTGGCCATGGATTTGGGGACAGTGGTGGAGATGGAGCCAAGGTCGAGGAGGGAGAGGTTGAGGAGGAAGAAGTACATGGGGGTGTGGAGGCGGTGGTCACAGGCTACAGCTGTGATGATGAGGCTGTTACCAAGGAGGGCAGCCAGGTAGATGCCCAGGAAGAGTGAGAAGTGCAAGAGCTGCAGCTCCCGTGTGTTGGCGAATGGCAGGAGGAGGAACTCGTTGAAGGAGCTGCTGTTGGACATTTTCTTCCTCTGGGCAGAGGGGATGGTCCAAGGAGGAAAAATAGTGACAAGTCAGGAGAGACTTTTCTGATTAAAACGCTTTCCCTTTCTCACAGACACCCCTGCCAACACACACGTGCACACACACACACACACACACACACAGACATTGCTTTTCTCTTTCTTGGCAAGACCTTGGTTCAGCTCCCTTTCTGGAGCTCCAGTTTGGGCTGCCTCAGTGTGCCATGAGGAGCAGGGTCCTCTGCCCATGGGCTCCAGAGGGGTCAGTCCTGCTATAATGTAGAAGGGCGGTTCAACCTCCTCACAGCCAATTCTAAGGCATTTTGACCACAAAAGCAACAGCTTCACTTTTGGAGGGCTTGTTTGTTTGTCTTCTCTGCCAGGTGGGAATATGTACTCTTTCCCTTGCTCTCAGTGTGAAGACTGGTGAATCCTGAGAGGCAAAAATTCTTCCTGTGCCCTAGGACAGAGCCAACACATTGGTCTCCACATCAGTCCCATTCCCAGCTGCCTTGGGTGTGTACTTCTCTCAGCTAGGGGACCATCTCAAGGGCCCATGGCCTGTGCTGACAGTGGTGTCCACTAGAAAAGCACAGAACTCCAAACCCACCTCCCTTTCTCAGCTCAGAGACTCCAAGTGATGGAGAGGGTGTGACATAGCTCATGGCTCTGATGATCAGAAGAAGGACTCTGTGACATGGCTCTGGTACGGAGGGAGAACTCAGCACCCAGTTTCTGGACAAAGACACACAGTGCTTATTTCAGCTGCCCACATACAGCCACCCCCAGCAGCATTGACATTTCCTTAGCACCTCTGTGGCTTCTGCATGGGACATTCAGCTATCACACATGTCCTACAGAAGAGCTGTGCCCTTCTCGAGGGCAGCACACAGCCTGGCAGCACACCACAGGGAGGGTCAAGTGTTTTAAAGGTGGGGTCTCCTGAAAGGACAATCAGCTCATTCCCCAGCCCCACAGCCTGTGCTGCTTTGAGCCCCAAAGGCAAGAAGGGATCCTCGTCCTCTCCCTCCATTGGAGACAACTCTGCAGCAGGAACCACAAGGTCTGTGTCAGACTCTGTAGCTGCAAATTTCCTCCCCAGAAAGCCCAAGAGCAAGAACAAGAGCAGCCCAGACAGGGAGAGAAGCAAGGAAAAGTCACCTTGATGCTTCTGCCTAGGCTGGCAAAGACAGAAAGAGAGAGGCACACTGAGGAAGGCCTTCCCCTAACCCAGCTGTGCACACCACCTCCCAGATGGAGACATCACAGGGCGGTTGTTCCCAGCCTTTTTGCCATGTTTTAGGAAATGGACATGTGGCAGGAGAGCTGCTCCTCTCCTCTTCTGGGGCTCCGGCTGCCAAAAAGGCAATTTGTTTCCTGGATCCCAAGGCCTTGAGGGCAGAGGGCTCTGCTGGGTGGCAGAGGAAAGGTGAAGGGCTTGCTGAGGGGAAAGCATCTGCACTGCAGGGGCTGGCAGAGAATTTCCTGCATCCCAACCTCGCATGAGGTTTCTGGAGGCAGTTTGCTCTCTCTCTCTCTCTGACCATCTCTCTGCTGCTTGGAGATGTCCTTGCTGGCAGCTCTTCCTCTGTCCCCACACAGACCTCATCCCACTCGCTGGGCACTCAGCTCAGCCCTATGGAAACCTCCAAGCAGCAGGAAACTTCCCAGGGGCATCTCCCTCTTTGCAGATGCTAAAGAGCAGATCAGAGAATCTCTGATGAGACTGGCAAGGTGATGTTGGTGCTGTCTGTAGGCTGAGGGGTGGTGAAGGCACTTGCTGAGGTTCCTTGCAAACCTATTCACCTTCAGTGTGGTGCTTAAGATGCTTAGCCCTTTGTTTAAATCTGACTGCTGCGTTTCCATTCCCACCATACAGAGACCAGTCCTATGGAAAACTCCATTCTCAAAATGTTCTCATGGTGAGCTGGAGCTCTGGGCAGCCCTGACCCATGCAGCACCCACTTGATGAGAGAATGAGCCTGCCCTGCTGGGGGGTCACTCCTCTCACCCAGAGCTTCTCCCCACAGTGCCATGGGGAGCTCCCTGGGCAGGCTGGGTGCTGACCCTTGCAGGCAGCAGAGTCACTGCCCCAGGCACACAGCACCCTGGGGCACAGGGCACTGCTCTGAAAAACAGCCCCGGGCAGAGTGGTGTGCACAGCTCAGCTTCACACCCCAGCAGCATCCCTGGGAGAAGGTAGCAGGATGCCCTGTTTCCCTCTGATGCTGTGGCAGGGAATCCCTGCTCTGAAGCACTTCCTCCTCTGCACTGGCAGAGCCGGGAGAGCGATCCTTAAAAAGCCTATCAGCCATGGGATGGGCTGGGTTCAGAAGACCCTCTCCAGGAACCTCACTAGTATCACCCTGAAGCCAGAGAGAGAGACTTACCATGTCAAGGGCTGTGAAGATTTCTCCCAGAATGAGCTCTCTTCTGTCCTTGCACTCCACAATGCCTTTCACTTCTCTCTGTCTTCTCTCATCTTATGTCAGCAGCAGCAGCAGGCAGTGCCCAGAGCCCTGCTGCTCTTGGCAGAGGAGCTGCTCTTGGACAGATCTGTCTCTCAGCAGTGCTGCCAGGTTGCCATGAGCTCCCTCTGTCCCTGGAGCCTGGCCCTGCTCAGGAGCAGAGGCCCAGCTGAACATGTGACTTTCTCTGACCCCTGGGCTCCCTTGAGCCTTTCCTGGGGCTCCAAGGCTGACAGCTCCTGAGGGGCAGCAGGGTCCCTTCTGGGAAATGCTCTTGGAAGTGTGCTAACCACCTACAGTCCCTCTCTGGTTTGTGGAGAGAGACTGATTTCAGCAGTGTGCTTTATCCTGTCAGAGGACGGAGGTGGACAGGGGTGGAAATGTTCCCCTCTGTCAAGCCCTATTCCTGTCCCATCATGAGGCAGCAGACCAAGGCAGTGACAGGGAGGGCTTCCTTTCCTCTGCGTAGGACAGTGATTCAGAGGAGGAAATGCAGGTGTTTAATCCCAGCTTAGAAAACCTTGGGCAGAGGGGGATTCAGCTCTCTCCCAGGCATGCCACAAACCCATAGGAGGTGGGCTTCCTCGTGTCTCAGTTCAGGCGTGCACAGAAGAGGTGTCTGCATGCAAGCCCCTTGTCTGAGCTCCCACGAGAAGCAGTAGGGATGGAGCAGGGAGTCAGCGGCTCGCACCCAAACCCCTGGTGACGGCTGAGGTTCCAGGCTTGGTCCAAGTCATTTGTGTGCGTCTGCCACCTCTGATGGAGCAGTTCTGAGAGACCCATATCCTGCCTGAGCATCACCTGTGGGCCAGAGGGGTGGTGGGGCAGTTTTGCTTGGCCATCTGAATCTACACCAAATTTTTCGGCATCTGAACTGTCCTTAGCCATGCATTTCCATGGTGCCCACAGAGCTTTTCAGCTGACCAAAAGAAGGAGTTCACCATAAGGAGAGCCAGGTCACTCTCTAGGCTCTGTCAACTGTATATGCTACAGCTCAAGTCACTACAGAGCTAAGACACATGCACATCTCGGCATTGCAGACACTCCAGTTAATTCACGGCTCTCATTTTAAGGGAATAAAAAAGGCCTCTAGTGCTGTGCCAGGTGCCTGGGGTGCCAAGACAACTGCATGTGGCTGGCACATACCACACAGGACCTCCAGGAAAGCCATGTGCTGGTGGAGGGGGTACGGGGCAGACACCACAGGGTGTCTCAAAGGGGTTTGGGGCCTGTGTGCCAGGAACCGAACACCACCACCATGTCATGGAGGGAAGGTCCATCCCGGCTACATCCAGGGTGCTGCAGGACTGGGAGGCCCATCACACCAGAGTCTCCACTCGGGTGCCTATGCTTTCAAACCCTGACGGTTCTCTTTTTCCTGAACCTTCTCTCCCACCAATGGTATGAACAGCAAATATGCTAATGATGTCCACAGTGTGACTAGATCAAAGGGTATGCTACACCCAGGGACCTTTTCAGCAGCAGCTTGTCTTTCTTGGACATCCTCTTCACCTCTGTCACAGGCCCCAAAGTGCTTTGGCGTCACCTGGGGCAGGAAACCCCTCTCCTACCAGGGCTGCGTGGCCCAGCTGTGTTTCTCTCTGGCTTTGGGGACTGCAGGGTTTGCTCTCTTCATCAGCACCTTCTTTCACCATTCCATTGCCATGTGCCACCCACTCCAGCATGTCTCTGCTATGAAGCAAAGCCTTTGCTTATGTGACATCCTGGGCACTCAGTAGCAGGTTTCCCTGTCATAAGGCTGCACTTGGCCCGGGTGCCACAGCTGAGGTGCTGCAGCTCCAATGAGTACAAATGCTCTCAGGCTTGGGGAACAGGCAAGAGGAGCTGGAGCTCTGCCTGCTGTCACAGAATTGTGGCATTGTTGGAGTAGCTGCTGAGACATGGCGAGACAGCTTGCATGGTGACAGAGCTGCAACTGATGGCTACAAGTTCTTCAGGAGAGACCAGGAGGGAAGGTGAGGAGGGGGGATGTCCTTTGTGTGAAGAGGAAGCTCAGCTGTATGGAGCTCTTCCATGGCATGGGCAAAGGGAGGCAGCCCTGAAGGGCAGAGGAGCTCAGGGGTTTGGACAACAGAAACCTGCTGAAGATGTGCAGGGAAAAGTGGCAAGGTGCGCACAGGGCGCAGAAAAACTCCATGCCAAAATATTCACCTATGGTCCCTCTCTAAACAGAGGACAGAAACCCACTGCAGCATTGCAATTTGTCTCATCAGAGGATGGTTATCTGTGAGAGGTGGAAAAGTCCCTCTCTGGAAGGCCCTATTCCCATCTCTTAATGAGGCAGGACACCTAGATGGGGACAAGAAAGGAGCTCACTGACACATGGCTCAGATATTGGTTCAGATGAGTCAGTCTAGGCATCTTATGCCAGTTTAGAAGCCTCTGGGCTGCAGTGGGATTCAGCAAACTCCTGTGAACTCCACAAGCACGCCGCAGGTGGGATTCCCCTTGCCCAAGATGAAGTGAGCACAACAGAGGTGTCTGCATGGGAGCTCCTTGTCTAAGCTCCCACTGTAATCGCTGGAGATGGAGGGTGGGAGTCAGTTGCCCATAAACAAGCACCTGGTGACATTAGAAGAGACAGAGGTGGTCCAAGACATGTGCCAGTGTCTGCTTGCTCTGATGGAGCAACTAAGAGCAAGATCCTCCTTGAGCACTAGGTGGGGACCAGGTGGGGAATTTCCTTGGCCATCTCAAGTGACCCTAGATGCCTAATACTGCTAGAGCACCACTCTCTGTGGAGTTGAGACACGTGGGGATCTCTGCAGTGCAAAATCCTAATGTAATTCAGTGCAGACTCTTGATTTAATGACATAGAAATAGGCTGGCAGGGCCATGTCAGATGCCTGGGGTGTCCAGCACAACTGCATTTTTCTAGCAGATACAGCATGGGACCCACAGGAAAGCCATGGCTTTTTGGAGTGGTGCTGGGCAAGTGCCCCAGGGCATCTCTGATTTCCTACCTGTGCCCAAACAAATGAATCTTTCCTCTGCCTTTACGCACAGCCTGTACTGTCCACATCCAAGTGTGCTGTGCAAATGGGAGGCACAGCACACCAAAGTCTCCGCTGTAGTCTCAGGACTCTCAAACCCTTCTTGCTCTCCTCCCTCTGAACCTCTTCTCGCCCCTGGACAATATGAGCAGGGATTGTGCTAATGATGACCTCAGGGTGGATCACAGGCTGCCCAGGCCCAGGGACTTCTTCGGTGGCACCTTGTCCTGCCTGGAGATCAGTTCACCTCTGCCACAGGCCCCAAGGTGCTGCAGAGTCAGCTCAGCCAGCAAACCCCTCTCCTGCCATTCCTGCATGGCCCAGCTCCGTTTCTCCCTGGCCTTGGGCACTGCAGGGTTTTCCCTCTTGGTGGGAAGCTCCTTTCATACCTCAGCTCTTGGGCAATAAGGCAGCATGCAGGAAGTGAATTGGAGGGAGAGGCAGCAAAGCAGGAATTCAGAAGTATTGTCCAGCAGATCAGAGTTGGTGTTAGGGAAACCAAAGCTCCCCTAGGATTGACACTTGCAGGGGACATCAAGGACATGGAGAAAAGGTCTACTGCTTCAGTTAAAGTAAAAGAATAACAAGGAAAATACTGGCTCACTGCTGGATTGGGCAGGGAATCTAGTAACAGCAGCTGCAGGTAGGTCTGAGGAACTAAGTGCCTTCTTGGCTTCAGTCTTCACCAACAAGGTCTCCCAGGCTGTTGTGCCTAGGGTCAAGACTCCTGAGGAGAAAACCAACCTGCAGTGCATAGGTCTTGAGTGTGGGATGGCTTGCCAGAACTCAGTCCATACAAGTCTCTGGGATTGGATGGCTGGCATCCATGGACATGGAGAGAGCTGGCTGCTATGACAGCAAGGCTGCTCTCTGTCATCTTTGAAAGGTTGTGGAGATGAGGGGAGGTCCAAAGGAAAACAACAACAGCAACAACGAAAGGTGGAAGAGCGTTGAGTGAGGGATTACTTGGAAGAACTCAACCCATACTAGTCCATGAGACTGGATGGGCTGCATCCGAGGATGTTGAGAGGTCTGGCCGCTATCACAACAAAGCCAGTCTCTACCATCTTTGAAAGGCTGTGGAGAACAGGGGAGGTCCCAATGACCAGCAAAAGGAGTATGTTGTGCCCATCTTCAAAAAAAGCCACAAGGACAACCTGGGGAGCTGCAGGCCACTCAGCCTCACTTTGATGAGGAGTGTGTCATGGAGTCAGTCCTCTCACATCACACTTCCGGGCACATGAAGAAGAAGGTGCCTGGGAGCAGTCAGCATGGATTTGCTGAAGACAAATCATTCCTGAGCAACCTGATTGCCTTCTGTGATAAAAGACCTGTACTTGCAGAGGAGAGCAGAGTAGTGGATGTTATTTACCATGATTTTAGCAAGGTGTTTGACACTGTCTCACATTATCTTCTTGTATACAAGTAAGCGTTACAATACACTGGGTAGACAACTGGGTGGGTAAAAAGCTGGTTGGATGATCACGCTCAGAGGGTTTTTGTGAATGGGTGGTGCTTTACACGGAAGCCGGTGACAAGCGGAGTACGCAGGGGTCTATACCGGGATCTGTCCACGTTCATCAGTGACCTGGAAGACACAACTCTCAACGCATTTCTTTCCACCCCATCCCACCCCCCCAAAAAAATCAGTTGTATTATACTATTATAGAAAAAAAAAAAGGGAGGTTAGAAGAAAGGCATGAGCTGCAGTCAGGCTAATGCAGAGCCACCTCCTGGGAGATACAGAGACTTAGGAGGAGATGAAAACCACAGTCTGAATCCCACTGAGACCAGTGGAGCTCTTGTCATGGGGAGAGAGGTTTATGAGCAGCATCTTCTAGCTCCTTCAGCAACCTCCTGACTGTTGAATTTGGAATGGAAGCTATGGGCACGCACAACGTCATCATCTGGTGTCACTCAATCTAAAACAAATGTGGATGTTCAGACAGAATAGGAAGCATATTAAAACCAGGCCACCTCCTTACCATGAGTTCCACCTACCCCTCTGACTCGAGTCAGTGAATCCCATGAGATTAAAGAAGTGAAAAGGTCCCTGTGTGCATCTTTCTTCAGGGGATGTGGTGCGAACAAGCAGAGCTGACAGGCCCAGGGTTGCCAGAGCTGCCAACTTCTCCAGAGCACGTATTCCTGCAGGCTCCAGGGGAGACCTTTGCCTGTACGCTGGCTCTCCAGCCGTTTAGAGCCCTGGCCTGTACCGTGCTGGGTGGCAATCACCATTTCTAGAACAATGATCAGAAAACAAGAAGTTTGAAAAGAAAGTTACCAAGGCCAACAGATGGGTTTTTTCTTTCTTTTCACCCTTCCCCCCACTTTTATTGTTATTGTTGTTGTTGTTGTTGTTAATGCTCTCCGTACTCCAACAAGTAGTAAGCTGTTCTGTGATCAGGACAACTACCAAAGCCCATTTTCTTGCTGGCTCGTGCCACACCTCCCCTAAGCAATCCTGCCCATCCCCACCATGGCTGCTGGCCCCCACCATGCTGGCTGGGCAGGTGATGGTTCTCACATCACTCATGGGCATTGGCCCCCAAATGCACGCAGGGCAAGGGGTCAGTTAGCTGATATGGGGGAGAATTACAACCTTCTCTCTCAGCACACACCTGTCGGGATCGCTTCCTCACCCAGACATTCATTTTCATGATGCCTAGAGTTCAAAAATATTCAGATCTCTACATTTGTCATGTTCAGCTGAAATTGGTCAACAGGTAGCAAGGAAGGTGGGAAGGGAGAAAAGAGCAGAACAGCATTTTTAGAAAAAACATTAACATGAGCATTGAAACACAGGAATTATATCTAAAGAACTGCAAAATGGATGGGTAAGGTTACAGCATTATCCTAAGTAAGATACTGATTTTGTTCAGTCATTGCCATGGTTTCACCTTTCCTTGTGTGCTGTCTTCTAACCCCGGTTGCAAATAAACTTTCTAGTGATCTCACTGTAGTGTTACAAAACACATTTGTGGACAGCATTTCTTTTAACAGTCCTGAAAGCCTGAAAGGCAAAGAGGGCTACACAAATCTATGCAGATCTTTTGTCTAAAAAGATAGACAGCACATTTCTTTGGTCTTGAGTCACTCAAGGAAAAGCATGGATTGAATCAACACACCCAAATATTTTGTGGACCATTTTGGTCGAGGAAAAGGAGGCTGAGTCCTTCAACTTGATCAGTAAGAACGACGTCCTGTATGGGAACTCTAGTACCGAGTTTCAGCTTCATGCTTACTTTTCCCATGGACTGATATACAAACTCCCCGACAAACTTTTCTTTACTCTCTCCTCTCCCAGCCCTCACTCTTACAACAGCCAAGGCTGTTTACAAGGACCCAGCAGTCTGAATCCAAAGGACACAGACATTTACCTGTTGCAGTTAAGAAATGTTTCCTTTTGTCCAGTAGGCAATGCCAGTAGGCATTGATGTGGCAATTCAGCCTCAGAACCCTGAAAGTGATTCCTCATCACTGTACATTGCATTCTCCTTTAAAATACGATTTATACAACCCAGAAGACAAGAGATGTTGGTTAACTTCCCTGGATAGTCCCTATGCCTCACTTGCCCTAGTACGGCTTCCAAAGTAGAGCTGAAATACATTCCCTTGCATTTTGTGATTTAATGTCTTCATCCTACCACAGAACACAGGAGACTGCACAAGTCTCTGCAAAGCTCTCCTGAATATTGGCTCAATGTATTTCTCCAGTGGTGAAAACACCTATTCTCCCAAGGGGGGGGGAAAAAAAAAATGATGATGATCAGGAATGCCTTCTGTAGTTCCTAGACATGTAAAGAGTATACAATATATGTATATATGTACGTACACATATATGTGTGTATATGTATGTGTGTGTGTATTTATTTTATATATGTATATATTTAATGACAGAGCACTTGTGTAGAACTCCCCACACAACTGCAGGAACTGTGGTTTCGTAGCTCTGTGCTGCGTGCGGTTCATTTCTACGAGCTGATAAGTGTTTCTAAATGCAACAGCAGCCTCTTTCTTTCAGTGTCCAAAAAAGTCCCAAAGAAGCCAACCAAATCCCTGCTTGCATGAACTCAGGAATGAGTCTACTCAGTGGAGTCCAGGCACCCTGCTGGACCCACAGCATCGGGAGCTCGGCACGAGCCCCCTGCCCAGTGCAGCCTGGGGCAGCTCAGGCCTCCCTGGAGAGTCCCAGCCCAGCAGGGAACAGTCCTGCAAGGCCAGCGCGCTTCTGGCCTGTCGTCCTCAGAGACAGAAGTGTCCTCACAAGCCATTTCACAGCCCCGTTGCTGCTGCTCAGCTGCTCAGACTGGTGACCTCACAGCTGCTTTCCTGATGCTGTTCCTGCTGCTGGCCTATCCGGTACTCAGGCAGAAGTGACCTCACAGTCTACACTGAAGCCATAAACCTGCTTCTGGCCTATCAGCAGCAGCCAGAGGTGACTTTACATGAACCCACAGCAACTACATAAAGTGGAGGAGTATTTGCCCAGGCATCCAGGGGATCCAGGGCTTCCAGGAGTGACCCAGTCCTTCTAGGGGCCCAGGCATCCGAGGGGCCCAGGTGTCTGGGAGCAACTTTAACTCTGAGGGCCCAGGCATCCGGCAACAGCCCAGTTCTCCCAAGGGCCCAGGCATCTGAGGCGCCAAGGCATCTGGGAGTGACATAATTCACGGAGGGGCCCAGGTGTCCAGGGCATCCAGGGCATCCAGGAGTGACCCAGTCCTTCTACGGGCCCAGGCATCTGAGGGGCCCAGGCATCCAGGTACCCAGCACTCTACGAGGCCCAGGTGTCCGGGAGCAGCTCAAACTCCGAGGGGCCCAGGCATCTGGGCATGGCCCAATTCTCTAAGGGGCCCAGGCACCCGAGGGGCCCAGGTGTCTGGGAGTGACCTGATCCTCTGAGGGGCCCAGGCGTCTGGGGGTGACTTAATTCTCCAAGGGGCCCAGGAGTCCTAGGGACCCAGGCGTCCAGGGACGTCCCTATTTAACAAGGGGCCCAGGCATCTGGGGGATCTAGGCACCCAGAGTCCCAACTCTCTGAGGGGCCCAGGAGTCTGAGTGACCTGGACGCCTAGGAGTGACCCAGTCCTTCTAGGGGCCCAGGCGTCCGAGGGGCCCAGGCATCTGGGAGGACGTCAAGGCTCCGAGATGAGGCCCGCTTGGGCACCAGGACCCTGGGACACGAAGCCTCCTCTCCCTGCTGGGACAGCGCTCATTGGGGTGGCCTGGACTATCTCCTCCTCGTGAGGACCTTGGGAGATAACGCCTTCTCCCGCATTACTCCATACAAGTCACGTGGCTTCCACGCTGATTGTGAGGTCACCTAGGCCTCATTGCCTCATAGGCCAGCAGCAGGCACATGGATTGCATCATGACTGTGAGGTCACTTGTGCCTCAGCACCTGAGAGGCCAGCAGCGGGCACATGGCTGCCATTCGTGCTCAGGAGGCAGCAACCTGCCTGTGGAGGCAGAAGGAGCATCGCCAAGCTCGGTGCAGGAGGGGAGAGAGGGGCCACTGGGTCCAACCAAATGTTTCTGCAGCCTGGGCCTCTCCTGTTGTGTCTTTGTAGAAACACTGATGAAGTACGAGCTGGATAAGAGGCCAGGGAGGTGGACCAAAACCTGCCTGAGCTGCAAGGAGCTTTGCAGAGAAGCACCCGGTGGGCACCAAGTTGACCGTGAACCAGCAACGTGCTCTGGTGGCCACAAAGACCCATGGCATCCTGGGCTGCATCAGGAGCAGCGTTGCCAGCAGGTCGAGGGAGGAGATGCTTCCCCTCTCCTCAGTGCTGGTGAGGCCACACCTGGAGGGCTTGGTCCACCAGTACAACATGGACCTAGTGGAGCAAGTGCAACCACCGAGATGACTAAGGGCCTGGAGCTGCTCCCATACAAGGAGAGACTGAGAGAGCCAAGACCGTTCAGCCTGGAGGGGAGAAGACTCAGGGGGATCTTATCATTGTCTAGAAACGCCCGATGGGGACAGGGGGTAAAGAAGACGGACACAGATTCTTCTCAGTGACAGCCAGGGACAGGACAAGAGGCAACAGGAACATACAGAAATACAAGAAATCCCATTAAACATAAGATTTTTTACTGTGAGGGTGATGGAAACACTGGACCAGGTTGCCCAGGGGGGTTGTGGAGTCTCCATTCTTGGAGATATTCCAAACGTGACCACACATGGTCCTGGGCAACCTGCTCTAGGTGACCTTGCTATAAAAAAAGGGGAGGGGATAGGCGATCTCCAGAGGTGCTTTCTGACCTCAGCAAGGCGTTGATCCTGCGGTGACGCTGCCATTGGTGAAGTCACTTGTGAGCTGCCTAGAGGGACTTTGCTCCTCCGTATTGCAGAGTGGTATGGGTTATTTCTCAAGATCTTCAATGAGGTGTGGGTGCTGCTTCTTCAGGGCCTCGTAGAGGCGGTCCTTGCACTGGCGAGTCCAGCTCAGCATCAGCTTGAACAGCTCGCGCATCCTGCTGTAGGATGTTTTCTCCGCCAGGATCCTTTGGTATTGCTCGAAGTCCAGAACGTCCCCGAGCAGGAGGTCCAGGACACCTTTCACTTTGACAACGCATTCGATCAGCTCCACTTGGTGCAAATTGACAAAGTGTTTCTCTGCGGAGGCCAGAAGTGAAGCGTTAGGCGTCGGTGGCCACGCTGGCGCCCTCTCAGCTGCCCCACAAGTCATGGAGCAGCAGCCACTTCAGGGCAGGCTTCGTCTGAGCTGCCACGGGCCGAGGAGGAGATGACCGGCACCATGGAGCGCCCTTTCCTCTCCATTATTAGCGGATTAGCCCAAAGCAGAGGCCCGTGCAAAGGTCTCATTCGACCCGGGGCCATGCCGAGGTCAATGCCAGGGTTCAGGGCAGGCGTTTGAGCCCCAGCCCCTGGTTTTGAGGCGTTTCACCCCCGAAGGTCTCACCTGTCGTCGTCGCGAAGACTCCTGGGATTTGTCCTCTGTCTGCCTAGCCTGTGGGAGAGCAAGACGGAGCAGACACGAGAGGGTGAGCGATGGTGGGGCCCAACGAGGGATCCCCAACCCCGCGTGGTCAATGGGGCGCTGGAGGCCGTGGGGACGGAGCAGACGCACTTCCACGGGAAGCTCCGTCCTGCAGGAGCACCCGGCCTCCCAGGCCACCTCCCGACCTTGGCTTGGTGACCTTTTCCCACGGCTTCGCCTCCTACCTGGCCGGCTGCGCCACAATCCAGGGAGCCAGAGACTGGCGCGCGGGGCATCTGTGCCTGCCCTGCTGGGTGCGATGTCTCCTGGAAGAGGACAGGAACCAAGGTTGGGTTCCTCCACCATAGGGCTGCTCCCGTTCCCGGCGAGCTAGTGCCATCAAGTGGCAGCAAAGCTAATTACAGCCCTCTCAGAGCCCACCACCACTCTCACATTGGCCGTGGGAGCTGCTGGAGCTACAGATGATGTTTGATGGGCACCTCTGACACGGAGGTGAGATCCCATCACCTGGTTCAACACGTATGTCTTGCTGGGAATTCACTGCAGTGGAGCCTTAACCTAATTTCAGACACCGTCATGGCAAATACGTACAATCGAGCTCATCACCCTTGGTTTCTTCTGCAGCCAGCAGAAAAAGACGTTTTGAAGGTTCTGCTTCTGTCTGAAAAGACTTGGGCACCAGCCTTCCCTCCTTGGGACATCTCACAGCTTCACCATGCTGGAGGGGAAAGGACGCGAGACACCTACCTCTTCGCAGCACCGCGTGCCACACGCACTTGTCCTTCCTTTTGTCTTTCAAGCTGAGTTTGACTTCCTCTACCATGACACTAAGGTAGATTTCACTGAAGATCTGCTGCTTTTCTGCCCCTCTGAGATGGAAGCCCAGGATCTGGTGGAAAGGCAGGAATTGCTCTCAGGAGCTGCTCTTTCATAGCCAGCACAGCAGAAGAAACCAACCCTGTGACCATCCATCATGGTCAAGCTCATCCGCTTGATGGAGGAGCACAAGAAACCAACCCCATGACCATCCGCCATGGTCAAGCTCATCCACTCAATGGAGGAGCAGAAGAAAGCAACTCCATGACTGTCCATCGTGGTCAAGCTCATCTTTGAAGAGTATGGATGAGATGGAAGAGTAGAAGAAACCTTGTCTTAGCATATGTCCCCAAAATTTGGATATTTCATGGAAACAAATAGCTTAGGCTCCAGGCGGCAACTCTTGCCCCAACCTTAGACACCGATATTGGGGTGGGATAAACTACATTTTGACGGAAACCGGTCTCCTTGGTTGTGGAGCAACCTGAGATGGTTCTTCCACCTAAGACAGATGCATTTTTAGTAACAGAAGTTGGAGAACCATCACATTCTACCAACCTAAAGGGATCATAGGAAGGAATTGGAGACACAGGCCATTTTCTAGAGGTCACAGCTCATGTTGAGGACGTTTATATAGGAGTTGAGGCTTGCTAACAGCGCAAGAACCATCGCTCTGCCACGTGATTGGGCTTATTCCACCCGTAAAACGCTCGGCTCTGCCACGTGAAGTACCACCGGCCTCAGCTCTTTCCCAAATCCCAGTTACCTTGGGTTGTACAGCTGCGGGTGCGGAGCCAGAAACAACGTAGGACCTCCCGCAGTTGAGACGCTTGGTCAACGGCGGTTTATCCACCCGGTAGGACATGGACGACTTCTCCCTCTCTTCGATCGCCTGCAGAAAGTCAAACATGGTCAGCGCCGGGAGAGAAAGATGAGCAAACACGGACGTACATGTAGATCCGGACTCGTCAGGCGCCACCCAGCCTTGGAGGAGCGGTGACGCTTCCGCAGTGCGACACGTGCTTGCTGGGATCTCACCTGCTTTATGGAGCGGTCATCAGGGATCAAGTAGAGATGGAGGGTGACAGGTTCCTTCCTGGTGGCGTGGTAGATCAGCACAAGGGAGTGGAGAGGCAAATGGAGAAGCAAAGCCACCTTCCTCCAAAGCACCCCCAGAAAGGAGAAGCTGGGGTCTTCCAGCACCGCGTGGAACGGCTGCACCTCCGCCGGCATCTCCAGGACCAGCTTCCCATCCGCGAAGCAGCCAATTTGCATCTTGGAAGCGTCGTCTTGGCCTGCTGGGAGGAAACGAGGTCTCCTTCGGCCTCCAGAGGCTCCCGCCAAGGGTTTAACCTGTGAGTCTGGAGCGGGGACTCCCGGACCTTGGCTTTGGAGGAAGAGGAGGACAGAGAAGGAGGTGCGGGACACCACAAAGCCAGGGCAAAGCCGCGGCCCGGCTGCTCCACCTCCGAGGCACACGAAGTGTGGCAGGTAGACGGCACCCATGGCGCCAGCTGGCTCCGCCCGGATGTTGAACAATGGGCCGACGAAGGTCCATCTCTCCGCATCGGCTCCCCGCAGGTGCTGCTGCCAGGAGCCGTACTCGTAGCTCAGGGTAACCACCGCCTTCACGTCGAAGCACAGGTCGGTCTCAGTGCACCGAAACGAGCTGGCACCAGGGAGGGAAACTCTGCGCGGCAAAGAGGAGAGCTGGATCAGGGAACGGTCAGCAGGTCTAGCTTGGACCCATGATGGAGTTAACATCCTGCACAAGCAGCGCTTAAAACCTGGCTCCCAGAGAGGCCAAAAGCTCTCAGATAACAGCAGCCGCCTGGTAGACACCATAAATTCAAGCAGGCTGCTCCTACCTCAGTCCCGCCAAGCATTCGGCCATGTTCCCTGAGACGCCCCCAATTTGGAGCCACCACCTCTCACCTGTAGGCTTTCTTGCCACCCTCATCTCAAATGATCTCTGGCACAGTCGCTTCTGGGAGACACTGGAGAGAGGAACGAGCGTTAGCTTGGCACCCACCAGAGATGTCCCAGGAGCTCTGCGAGGTGCCGTGGGAGAAGAGCTTGGTAGTTTTGGAGCCAAGGAGGTGAGAGGGACCAAAGCCCAGCCTCGTGGTTTGCATCCTTGCGGGAGTATCACGCGCACGGAGATGATCCCCAAAATTCAGCGCAAGGAAGGAAAGGCAGAGCAGATGGAGAAGATGCATCACACCATTCTTCATCACCAGCTCAGCAAATGGGCAGGAAAAATTAAAAAGCAGGCAGAAAAAATGAAAAAACCCATCTCAAGCCCATCCCAGCAGGTCCCCAGAGACCCAAGGTGGATGTACGTCTCTCCCACCATGCGGGCCAGGGCTGCCCAGGCATCTAACCCTGGGCGAGGTGACTCTTGGGGACAACGGAGAGGGATGCCGGAGATAAGGAGCTCCCACCTTGTCCCTCTGACAGCAGCCACAGCTGTCCTCCTCCCTGCGTCAGGCCACCAGGGAAACATCTGTCACGGAAATAGCAGAAGAAATAAATCCCAGACGGCTTTCGAGGCTCTTCAGGGTGTTGCGAGGCAATGGTAACTGCATGCTAGAGCAGCTGCACTCTCGCTCGCGGTGTGCAACGCTACAGCGTGATCCCCTTTGACCTCGTTTCAACCAAGATCAGACCTGGACCATCCTCCTCTCCCTGGCTGAAGGTTGGGTGAGTTGCGTCCCGCCGTTGGTCCTACCAGGGCTGAGGCTCGGTGAAAGGCAGCTCCCCGTTTCAGCAAAATTCAGTGCGCCGGCAACGGGACACGAAGCCCCTGAAACGCCCATGAAACCTCCCTGCGGACAAGCTCAGCACCACTCACCGGGATCAGATGAGTCCTCCTTGGAGCTGGATGAAAAGCCAAACCTGGACATCACTGAAGAGACACGAGAATAGGTTAAAAGACACAAAAGAAAGACGATGAGCGACACAGAGCCTCAGCGGAGGTCGGAAACATAACCTTGCTCACCCATCAGCGCAGCATCTTGCTGCACCCAGGACACAACTTCAGCTCATCTGTGGGTTTCTGGAGGAGAAAGAGAGGGAAAAGTCCTCAAAATCTGGAGCCCGGATCAGCTCTCCGCTAAACTGCCGGCTGTGGGCAGGAGCCAGGCTGCCCCATTCCCCGTCGCAAGCGGGAGGGACTTTGTGCCATCTCAGAAGGGTTCAGGACCCAGCTGGATCAAGCCCTGCTTCCAGCAGGTTGGGCCAGAGACCTCCCAAGGTCCCGGCCGAGTTGGATTGTCCCCGCGTTCCCACAACGCTATGGCTGAAACCACCACAACACCCCGTCCCTAAGCGGATGAAGACGGGACCGACCTGCTTCTTTTGCTGCCACCAGAGAAAAGCCACGATTGTTGCTTCTGCTCATTTCTGGAAGGAGACGCAGAGAGGAAACTGGTGGGAAACCCGATCCGGCGGAGCGACGTGGGACAAGGACCCCAACCCAAGAGGACACCCTTAACCCCCCTCCAACCTCTGCCCCAGGGAGGGGGTGCAAGGAAAGAGGACCAGGTTTCACACCCATTATTTCTGCCCTGCTTTCGGCTTGGGAAGTCCCAGCTCCTTCTCCAAGTGACCTAGGTCAAACCGAGCCGCGGCTCCAGGGCGTTTCGTTCCTCGGAAAATGCACGTGCAAGGAGGTGGACGTCACGTGTTGGGACAAAGCCAGGAGGAGAAAGGTAGCTGCTCCAACTAGGAGGGTCCAAGCAGCTCTTCCGCACCCTCAGGAGTCAAAAAGAACCAAAAACGGGGCCAGACTGAGCACCAGAAGAAGTAAAAACATGATCTGGGAGCAACTCAGCTGGTAGATCGCATCCTTGTTGGCTGAAAGTCCATAGAGACGCATTGAAGTGACGTGTTGGAGGCTTCATGTGTCCAAGGGACCACGTGTCCGAGGGACCACACGTACTTCAGAAACGGAGGAGCCCACCAAGACCCGACAGAGATGACTGAGTGGAAGGGGAAGGACGAGGCAGTACTGGGAGCTGGAAGGAGTTTTGGTGTCTAAAGCTGGGGCTGAATCCCACCACAAGGGTTGGAGGGGCCAAATCCCACCACGAGCGCTGGAGGAGCTGAATCTCCCCTGGGAAGCGGGAGGAGATAAAACCTACCCAGAAACTTGGAGAGGGTAAATCCTACCTGAAGAGTTGAAGAAGATAAACGTCACCTAAAAAATCAAGTATGAATCACACCAGGAGAATTGGAGATGAATCCCACCTGGAGAACTGGAAGAGAAGGAAAATCTCACCTGAGAAATCAAATATGAATCCTACCAGGAGGGTCAGAAAAGGCAAATCCCACCTGGAGAGTTGGAGGAGGAGATAAATCCCACCTGGAAGAACAGGTGTGAATCCCACCAGGAGAGCTGAAGAAGCCAAATCCCACCTGGAGAGCCAGAGGAGAAGGAAGATCTCACCTGGAAAGACAGAGGAGGTTGGATGAGGTCAATCCCACTCCAAAAGTTGCATGAGGTCAATCCCACTGCAAAGGTTGGATGATATCAATCCCACCCTGAAAGCTGGACAAGCTGAATCCCACCAAGAACACTGGAAAAGCTGAATCCCCCCAGGCAAGTTGGAGAAGGTCAATCCCACCCAGAAAACAGGACAAGGACAATCCAACTGGGAAAATCAGGAGGAGTCAATCCCAACTGGAGAGCTGCAGGAGCTGAAACTCACCCAGAAGGCTGGAAAAGGTCGATCCCACCACAAAAGCCCACCGAGATCAATCCCACCTGGCAAATTAGAAAAGCTCAGTCCCGGCCCAAAAGCTGGATGGGATCAAGCCCACCTAGAAGGCTGGATGGGATCAAGCCCACCTAGAAGGCTGGATGAGATCAAGGCCACCTAGAAGGTTGAATGAGGTCAAGCCCACCTAGAAGACTGGATGGGATCAAGCCCACCTAGAAGGCTGGAGAAGGTCAAGCCCGCCCCAAAAGTCGATGGAGTCACTGTCACCAGGGAGACGGAAAAGGCCGTTCCCACCCCAAAAGCTGGGGGAGGTCGGGGCCACCAGGGAGATCAAACGAGGCCATTTCCACCCAAATGTTGAAGAGGTCAGTGCATTGCTTGCACAACCCTGGCCCTTGCACCCCCGTCCCTCACACACCCCATTCCTTGCACACCCTGTCCCTAGTGTACGCCAATCCCCCTCACACCCCGTCCTTCACACCCCCGTCCCTCGGGCACCATGTCACCCCGGTCCCTCTCACTCCCATCCCTCGCACCCCTGTCACCCGGTCCCTTGCACCCCCGGTCCCTCGCACCCCCGTCACCTCATCCCTCACACACCCATCCCTCGCACACCCTCAACCCCGTCCCTTGCACCCCTGTCCCTTGGGCACCATGTCACCCCATCCCTCACACACCCATCACCCTGTCCCTCGCACCCCCGTCACCCCATCCCTCGCACCCCCGTCGCACCCTCGTCGTTGTCGTTGTCGCCGCCACCGCCGCCGCCCCGGAGCCGCTTTCGCTTGGAGCTGCTTTCGCTTTTGCTCCTGCCGGAACTGGAACCCGGTGGCCGCTCGGGGTGGGGGGGTGCATGGTGCTGCCCCATGGCTGCCCCACGGCTGCCCCATGGCAGCCCCACGGCAGCCCCACAGCACTGACCCACGCACACGCCAGCCCCACGGCAGGGCCCCATGGCAGCCCCACGGCACTGCACCACGTGCACACCAGCCACACAGCAGCCCCACGGGAGCCGCGTGGCAGCCCCACGGCCACCCCATGGCCACCCCATGGCATCCCCACATCAGCCCCACAGCGCTGCCCCACATGCACACCAGTCCCTCAGCAGCCCCACAGCAGAGCCCCACGGCACTGCCCCCCTGCACACGCCAGCCCCACACACATACCGGCCCCACAGCGCTGCCCCAGGGCAGCCCCACGGCCCTGCCCCACGCACAGGCCAGCCCCACGGCAGCCCAAGGCAGGGCCCCATGGCAGCCCCACGGCACTGCCCCATGGCAGCCCCACAGCAGGGCCCCACAGCAGCCCCCCGCACACGCCAGCCCCACGGCAGGACCCCACAGCAGCCCCATGCACACAGCAGCCCCACGGCGCTGCCCCACGGCCACCCCACGCACACACCAGCCCCACAGCAGGGCCCCACAGCAGCCCCCTGCACACACCAGCCCCATGGCAGGACCCCACAGCAGCCCCACGCACACAGCCGCCCCACGCACACACCAGCCCCACAGCAGGGCCCCATGGCAGCCCGGCGGCACACGTGTGCAAGGCAGCCGCACGGCGATGCCGGGGGGGGGGGCACACGTGTGTGGTGGGGGGCGGGGGCCAGCGGGGCCATGTGTCCCCCGTCCCCTCCCCCCAGGGACCCAGGCGTCCAGGACCCCCCTCCCCCAGGTGCCATGGGGATCCCCCCCCAGGGGACCCGACCCCGATCCCCTCCCCCCCCAGGGACCCAGGTGTCCGGGACCCCCCCCGCCAGGTGCCATGGGGATTCCCCCCCCAGGACCCAGGCGTCCGGGGCCCCCCCGTCAGGTGCCCAGGGGATCCCCATCCCCCCGCAGGGACCTAGGCGTCCGGGACCCCCCAGGGGCCCAGGCGTCCGAGCACCTCCCCTCCCCCCACACGGGACGCCCGGCCGTTGCCTCAGGGCCGGCTCGGACGCCTGGGTCCCCCCCCGCCGGGAACTACAACTCCCAGCAGGCCGTGCGGCCGCCGCGCCCCCCCCCCTTCCCGGCGTCCCGCGCGGGTGCTGAGGCGGCGGCGCGTCCGCGGGGAGGGGGCGGGCGCTGGGGCGGCGGCGGCAGGGGCGCGGGGGAGCTGCCGCCGCCGCCGCCACCCTACGCGGCCTGGGCCCCCGCCGAGCTGCAGGCCACGCTGGCCGACATCGGCGCCCCAGCGCAGCGTCTGGGGGGGGGACGGGACCGGGACGGGGGGGGCAGGGATGGGGGGTGTTTGGGCACAGGGAGGAGGGGTTAGGGACAGACCCTGGGGGCTACTTGGGGACAGGGGGGGACAGGGATAGGGATGGGAGGGGACAGGGATGGGGGGGAATTTGGGGACAGGGATGGGGGGGTTGGGGATAGGGATGGAGGGGAATTTGGGGACAATTATGGGAGGGGATAGGGATGGGGGGGGTTAGGAACAGGCCCTGGGGGCCATTTGGGAACAGGGATGGAGGAATGGGGGGGTTTTGGGGACGGGGGGGTAGGGATGGGCCCTGGGGGCTATTTGGGGATGCGGTGGGGTGACAGGGATAGGGAGGTTTGGGGGATGGGGGGTATTTGGGGATTAGGGGTTTGGGGACAGGGATGAGGGGATATTTGGGGGTGGGAGGGGGTTAGGGACAAGTCCTGGGGGCTATTTGGGGACAGGGAGGGGGGGGTTGGGGACAGGCATGGGGGGGACAGGGATGAAGGGGCTATTTGGGGAGGAGGGGGGTTAGGGACAGGCCCTGGGGGCTATTTGGGGATGGGGGGGGGACAGGGGGTTGGGGACAGGGAGGGGGAGCTATTTAGGGACTGTGGTGGATTGATTCACGGACTCCGATGTGCTGGATCACAATCAACTTTATTCAAGCAAGCAAGCCCTTTACATGAGCTCTAGCCCGGATCAGTACTTTCCCGAAGGTCACGTTCCCATCATCACTCCTTACTCCACGCGGCTACTACCTTATCTACATACTGCTATTTATTCCTCCCAAGGCTTTCGGCTCCTTAACTCTTATCTTGTCCAATCCCTCGCTGTCTGCCCCTACATCTCCCCCTTTTTTATTTTCTAAACTAAATATTGCCAGTGCAGTGTGTATTTGTACAACAAGTACTTGATGCAAAGTCCTTCGAGTCATTCTCTGCATAAGGCTTATTAAGCAGGGGAGATAGATAGCAAGGGCTAGAAATCTTAGCAAGATTACCAGTCCACACGCCAGTACCTTCTTAACCCATGACCCCAAACCTAACGTCCAGTCCTGTCCCTCAAAAGGGTTCCACTCTGATTCTATCTACAACTTATTAGTAAGGTCGCGTAGTCGCGGTAAGCTTTTACGAGTTGATATTGACCCTGCACGAGGCAGGCAGGTATTGCCAGAAAATGTCCCGAAATGGGCTCATCTTAACTGGCTCTCAGTCCTCGTTTGGTGTTTTGAGGGATGCGTCAACAGGTCGAATCAGCCGTGCAGGCATTCAACGAGGCCCATTACCTGTGGAGACACAAGCATAACCTTTCCCCCATGTTATTAAGTCTACTGGTTCACTCCATTGACCTGTTTCCAGGTTCTTGTAGTGAACCTGAGGCTGTCCTCGCCACGTTGGGCATGAGAAATGCTTATTAACTGCACTTTGGTCTGTATAACAGTTTAAGAGGTTGAGAACATATAAGGCTTTCCAGAGCTGCTCTTGTGGGGAGGCACCGGGGCTATTCCCCCTTTTTAGAGTACGATGGGTACGTTCCACTATTGCCTGGCCAGTTGGGGAATAGGGAATTCCGGTCACGTGAGTGACCCCCAGGTTTGAGGAAATGCCCGCGTTCGTTGTATGCGGGACCATTGTCAGTTTTAATTAGAGTGGGAACCCCCATTGTGGCGAAACAGGCAAGCCAGTGACGACATACATCACGGCTTTTTTTCCCCAGCATGGGCAATAGCGACAACGTAATGGGAAAAGGTATCTACAGAGACATGGACATATTTCAATTTTCTGAGTAAGGGATAATGGGTAACGTCTGTCTGCCAAATACTGCAGGGTTGCGGGCCTCGAGGGTTGGTCCCTAAGTATGGTGGTAACAGGGATACATTTTGGCAATCAGGGCAACTTTGAATAAAGTTTTGGGCCTAGTCCCTTGTGATATGATAAGTTTTTTGTGGCACTTTTGCATTTTAGTGGGAAAAAAAACATCGTGGGACAATTTAGCCTGCTGATCCAAAGTCCCTTGCTGGGTTCTGCTGAGTTTTCCTCCTTTGTCAGGAATGGGCAATCCTCCTGACATAGTTGGACCAACCTTTTCTTTTCTTTTTTTTTCTTTTTTCTTTAATCACACACTCTCTTTCTCTCACTCTCTGGGAACCGCACTCCAACCCCCCGAGTCTTTAACTGCTAGGACTGCTGTCCCTTCGCAGCGGGCGGCTTCCTCAGCTGACGGGTGCCCCGATCGGTTCCCAGGCTATACGCACTCACACACACAGTACTGTTTACACTCACACCAGTCACAGTGACTCTAGACTTCTGTCTTACAGTCTTGCAGTGCGCCTTATGCTGATCAGGCTGCGCACCCCTTCTCCGGCCAGACCGAGCTGGGACTTAAAACCCACTCAAACCGTGGGGATGGGACTCACCCCCGTCCCCTGGTACGCCTGACGGTGGCCAGCCCACATACCCCCCTGCCTGGTACGCCTTACGGTGATCAGCCCGCATACCCCTTACAGTGCACTGTTCCCAGACCAGGATTTAGAATTTAGGCGGGAATTTAAGACTCACCTTCTCGGTGCCTCTCGGTGCCAAAGATCCCAGGTGAACTCACCCGATGGCGCCAGATGATCGTTTGGAGATGAGAGGCCCCGACAGTGGTCGCCTAGGGTCCCATCTGGGGTGCCAAACTGTTATGGAAACTAGGCTTGTCGGCCACTATAACGGGGCCCTAACATGAACTGTCCTACAGTAAGAAGAACTATGCCCTAAATCTGACTAAGAAAAGCTATAACTAATAACTAGGACTAATGGTGCCGAATAGCTCTAACCAATAACTATGACCAATGCTACTTAGGATGCCTATAAGAAATAATTGACCTAAGGGGAACTAAAGAACTCTATCCTACACTTAGCCAAATACCTACGAACTTAGACCCCGCCCCTGCAACTGCTCTAAGAATTCTCTACGTAACTGCCTAAGAACCCACTAAGACTACAATAACTATACCTACACTATCTTCATACTACTTATCTTCCTAATCCTAAAATACTAATAATCCTAACTAACTTATCGCCTGAAGAGAGCCGTGGTAGGGTGGTGGGAGCCGGTCCTGGGTGCTGTCTCCGTCCTGCAGCGGAGGTGGAGGGGAGTCCTGGCAGGGAGGTGGCCCCGTGGTCGGCCCTGCCTCTGCCGGGCAGATGTTGGTGCCCGGCAGTCAGGGGCGGGCCAGGAGGTGCCGCGCAGCCCGGCGCTCCTCAGCCTCCAAGGCCGGCGCCTTGGGCTCGGCTCCCCTGGGCTGAGTGCCAGCCCCAGCCTGGTCTTGCTGGGGGGCCGTGCCCTTGCTTGTGGGCAGCGGGGGCCTTCTGCCGGGCTAGCGCCTCCTCCTCCTCTTTGGCCCCTGGGGCAGGTCCAGGGGCTGCCTCCTCCTCCTCTTTGGCCCCTGGGGCAGGTCCATGGGCTGCGGGGTGGGCTGCCCCTCCACAGGCTCCACCTGCATGGGCTCCTCCTCCTCCTCCACGCGCTCCACCTCCACGGGCTCCGGGGCGGCTGTGGCACTCAGCAGGAGGGCGGCGCGGCGGTCCCAAACGGTCGGGCCCATCTTCCTCCTGATGCGCAGCGCCGCCTTCCTCCTCATCCACAGCCGCTCCGGCTGGCTCATGGCGGGCAGGAACGGAGAGCACCTTCCTGGCCCTTCTCCCACCAACGGTCTCCCAACGGCTCTGGAACAGCGGTGCTGAGGTCACTGATGATGACATAGGTGGGCCGTGGTGACGGCATGCCTGGTTCCATCCCCACCTGTGGGGGCCCTGCCGGGCTCTGCCCCGCAGGGGGATCCTGGGGGCTGGGGGGGGCCCCCATGGGCAGGGCCTTGGTGAATGTGTGTGCGTGTGTGTGTGTGTGTGTGACAGCTGGGAAACCAGGGGATCCAGGGCCAACGACAGGACCGACTGAGTGTCTAAGGGCAGTTCTTGGAGGGAGCCACAGTGCGGGTGTGTGCGTGTGTGCGGGTGTGTGTGTGTGTGAGTGAGGGCCGTGCTGGGCACAGATGGCTCGGTTTGGGAGCAGGGCTCTGCAGGAGGCCCTGTGTGCGAGGAGACCACGAGCTGCCCTGGGCCAGGCTCAGCCACTTCCAGCCAACTCTGCAACAGACGACAACAGCCCATTGCGCACCAGGACTTCAGGCAGTCAGAGGAGCCCATGGTGCCTCTGCTCCAACGTGCTGAAGAACGGGCAGGAGACGCTGCAGGCAGGAGACACAGGAGGAGGCACATGGGAGGAGACACGGGAGACACGAGAGGCCCCCGTGAGGAGAACTGTGATGAACCATGTTTGGAGAAACAAAAGGCAGGAGCTACGTGGCAGGGGACATTGTCAGGCAAATGGCTGGAGTCGCACTCTTGCAAGGAGGTGCTCCATGCTGGAGCTGGTCCTCCTCTGAGGGCACCGTGGCCCGGGGAGGAGCCACGCTGCAGCAGGGACAGCCCCGAGGGACCACCGCCCGGGGAGGACCCACGTTGGAGCAGGCACACGCCTGAGGGACAGCTGCCTTGGTGGGAACGTGCGCTGGGGCAGAGGAGTGGCTGCTTCCTGTAATGTGACTAGTAGCCTGTGGAAAGCAAGAAACAGAAGAGAACCCTGTTCTTTAAACAAACCGTTTCAAGAGTGCTACATGTATGAAAAATAACAGGGTTGTCCAAGGGGAACATTCACTCTTTTACTCCACTCTGGTCCCTGATTCTCTTCACACACTTTCTGGCCATCTTGTGCACGCTGAAAGCCTCCAGGTTCACAAGCCTTACTCAGGTCCAGGGCAACAACCTCCACTGCTCTCCCCTCAGGCACCAAGCTAGTCATCTCCACGGAGAAGCCTATCAGGCCACCTTTAAGCACAAATACTTAGAGAAGCCGACCCTCCAAGGGATCTTTTCCCATGGCAATGCGCTCCCTCGCCTGCCTTGCAAACTGCTCTTTCCTTGGAGGAGTCTGAAAGTGCCAAAACGTCCTTTCCTTTGGACTCAGGAAAACTGGATGGCCGCTGCAGACACCTTTTCCCCTGGCGCAAGTAGGGATGCCTGGCATCCTTGCTCGTAGAGTCACTGAGACACAGGTCCCAAGGGCTTTCCCTTGTCAGAAAGGGAATCGCCCTTTGCTGCACCTCCTCCTTCAAGGGGGGCCTCCTCCACCCGCAATAACTGCCATGCATCTGGAGGCAGCAACAGGCAGAAAGGGGTGGGCAAAGAGCCTCCTGCCAGGGGAGAGTCTGGGCCAGGGAAAAGGGGGGGCTGTGTGCTCCATGGGGGAGCGAGGTGATTCCCACGGACACAACAGCTGTGTGACCTGGGAATAGCGATGGACACCTGGCCCAGGGAGGTGCGTCTCCTTGGGAGGGCCAAGCGCGTGCCAGGGTTTGGGGAGACTCTGCCATCGGTTGCGTTTTTCTCCTGACGAGGAATTAGAGCCTCCTCTTGTGCCTCTGTCTCTCTGCCCCTCGCTTTGTGGATTTCAACGCCTGCAGTCGCATCTACCTCCCTCTCCTGCAGGACCACCTGCTGCTGCGCAGGCAGGCGCACAGCTCGGCAGCAGGGCACAGAGACCAAACCCCTCTGGTGCTCACACCAGCTCACCCGGCGTGTGCAGTCACGGGCAGCTTCCAGCAGCTGCCTTCTGGAGCTCCCCATCAACGATGCAGGGGACTCCCTGCTTTGACTGCCCACTTCCACTTCGCTTTGGAAGTCTCACAAAAAGCATCCAGGCCGCGCAGCTCTCCCTCCCCAGGCCCTCGGGGATCCTCTCCGGCAGAGACACGGGAAGGTCTCTCCGGGGCAGCTGCTGCCCCCGCGGCAGCACCTCAGCAGCCCCCCCGCACGCCTCGCCCAGGCCCCAGGCCGCGCACGCGCAGCTGCTGCTGCCTCCCCAGCGCCTGCGGCCTCCGCGCATGCGCGCAGCCCCGCCCCTCGCCCGCCCTGCCCGGGGCGCTCTGCCGCGGGGCCCCGCACTGCGCACGCGCACGCCCACTGCCTCGCCCCGCCCCTGCCCTGCTCGCCCCTCCCCTCCCCTTCCCTGCCCTCCCCTCCCGCCTGTGCAGCCCCGGCAGGCCACGCGCCGCCTCAGCCAATGGGGAGCGCGCAGCAGGGAGGGGCGGGGGGCGGAGCGTCGAGGCGGGAGGCCTCACTCGCATTGGGGGCGGGCAGGTGGGGCATGTGGGGCAGTGGGTGCCGGTGTGGGGCGGCGGCTGCGGCTGGGTTGAGCTGGGCCAAAGCCTTTCTGAGCGCGGAGGGGATTCGTCAGAGCTGGGGGCGACGGCGCGGAACCGGCCCGTTTCTGCCTTGCTCCGCTTCTGCCGTCGCTGTCTCGGCAGCCTGTGCATTTCCGGAAGGCAGGTAAGGCCTGGAGCTCCGCGAGCCCGCGAGGTGCCCGTGGGCAGAGGCCTGTGCTCTTGCCGGGCTGGGGACGGAGGGGCAGTTTTTGCCAGGAGAGGGCCCGGCTTTGCGAGGAGGCTGTGAAAGGACAGGAGTGCTGTTGGCAGAAGGCTGAGGTGTCCTGGTGCTGCTGCTGGGCTCTGGAGAGGCTCTTGGAAACGCCCGTGTGAGAGCTGGAGCGTTTGCTTTGCCAGAGCCTGTGATTCCCGCTGCTGAGCTTGGCTTTGTGTTGAGAAGCGCAGTCACGGCCCCTGGTTTCTCGCCCCTGGTTGTGCTGGTGCCTGCAGAGCGGGGAAGAGGCTCTGCCGTCGGAGACGCCTTGGCCTCCTGGCTGGGAGGAAGCCCTTGTGGCAAGCCTTTCTTCTGCCCTTCTTTTGTCTCCAGAGCTCTGGTGGGGCCAGCGGAGGGCTTCTGGTTGGATGTCAGTTAACGTGTCAGCTCTGCAGCTGCCCGCTGTGCAGGTTCTCTTGGGATTGGTGGTGGTGGTGGTGGTGGGTGCTGCCTGTGTCTGCTTGGTTTGGAGCGGGTGGGATGGTGGTGAGCTTGTTGACTTCAGGCAGAGCCCATGTTTTTCTTGCTGCCCAAATGCAGCTAAAGTTTGGGAGAGCGTGTGTGAGTGCTACTGCCAAGCGCTGCTGCTGAACGAGGTGGGGCTCATGTCCTCCTTGTCCCTCCGACCTTGATGAGTGCTGGCTTCTGCTTGCATGCTGCCACTGAGCAGCCTTCTTCCTGCCTGCCTTGGAAAGCAGCAGCCAGGCCCCAGCAGGAGCCTGCAGCTGGCAGTTTTGCCCCAGAGCAAGCTCTCCCTCACCGGAGAGCAGAAGCAAAGCGCAGCTGGAGAAGCCGAGTGTGGGGTTTCTCCTCTGGGGCCCTCTCTAGCTGCTCCTGGCAGGGTGGAACAACCCGCCAGAGATGGTGGCATGCTGTGGAGAGTTTCTGCCAGGTGTGGTCCCTCCTCGGAGGTTCTGAGGCTCCAGGGGTTTTTCCCTGCTTGTGCGTCAACTCTCAGCTGGTGGGAGGTGAAGGAGTGGGAGAGGGGGAGACTGGAGAGTGCAAGGCTCTCCTGCAAAGCGCCGCATCTTGCCCCTTTGGAGATCACCCTTAGTGTGCCCTGACAAGTCTAGTCTTCGTTATTGTGTGTGTGAAAGCCCTGCTTTTGTTCCTTTGTTGCTCTCCTGTTTTCAGCCTGTCCAGCTAGCAGGCGTGGGTAACATGTCCGTTCCGGAAAACTACTTGCGTGATGTGGATAAGAAGAGTTTGCATGTTTGGAGACGAGTGTTTCTGCTGGAGAAGAATCTCAGCTCTGAGAAGAGCCCGTGGCCTGGTAAGAAGCGAGATTCAAAGCTGGGCTTGCCCCTGTGTCGTAGCGAGGATCTACTTCACGATTAGTGAAATACAGCTGCATCTTTGGCAGAACTGCCTCCCACTGCAGAGGCAGGAGCCCAGCACGGGCGCACGGGACGCAGAACAACGTCCCGCTGTGCTCATGCCAACTCCTCCTGCTATCTCCTTGTAGTCTGCTCCCACCGTGTCCAGGCAGCTCCCCCAGGACCAAGGAGGCCGGCAAGCAGCACCCACCTCCTCCAGCCAGGTCCACGGCTGCTCTCGCTGTTCCTGAAGGCTGTTGGAGACTATTGCAGGTACATGCCCTGGGTTGCTGTGATGACTGTGCTGTTGCAAACGGTGCCAAAGCCCCATTGTGCACATACCGACTCTGCCAAGAGCCCTTAAGCACTCTTCCGTTGACCATTGCTCTTCCTTCCTTCAGATCTCCTTGTGGGCCAAAGGCCTGCTCTACCTTTCCAGTGTGTCCTTGCCTCCTGTACTTGCAGGAAGCAGCCACGGACACTTCGCCAGGGCACTGTTGGCTCTAGCAGCAGGACCTGCTGCATTCTGAGGCTGTGGCAATGCACAGGTCTTTTCTAGACCCTTGGTAGTTGAGATCATTGGTCCTCCCAGACCGCTCAATGGTGTGTGCAGCGAAGGGAGGAGCCGGGCGTAACTTCAGGCCTGCTCACCTTTCCGGAGCCAAACTCTGGCGACAGGCTGGCTGAGGAGAGAGCCCAGGAGTGAGGGTACGACCTGCAGAAAGCCGTGCCCTGGCAGCAGCTGAGACTAATCCTGTGTGCTGTGGCATTTCTGTGGCCCTGCAGGAAAGCGGCGAGCTGTGTGCGCAGTGGGACCGAAGGCAGAGCCTGGGCTCCTTGTACAGAGAGTGGCAGGAACAAGCAGAGGCCGAATGGGCTGCGTGGGAAGCCTGGTGTACAGGGGAGGCTCCAGAGCCGGCTCAGGTACCGGCCCCATTGGACACCCTTCGGAACGACGGCCATCCTCTCCGTCACGGAGCCGAGGGCGGGAGGTCCTCTGGCCTTGGGGGCAGTGTTGCTGCTCAGTCAATGGGACACTTTGCAACTGCAGCACAACTAATTACCACCCATGGTCTTAGGACTCCCACCCAGCTAGTACTGGATTACAATTGCATCTCCCTTCCCTGCCCAGCACTTAGTGTCTAGGGTGCAATTTGTTCCCTCCCTACTTCGCACAGCCCCTCCAAGGCTTTTGCGCATAGACTGGTGGAGAGTCTGCTGGCTTTTCCGAGGCTGTCAGCATGAGCTTGGGTCTGCAGCTCAGCCTCACTGCCATGTGTACACATCCACACGCTCACTGTTGGAAGATACCCCCGCTGCAGTTTCCCCCGGCCCCTCCTTTCTTCTTTGGAGTCCTCATGCCTCATTTGCTCTCTTTCTGCAACCAGCTTCTCACCTCCTCTCTACCTGCCTCTCTTGCTCCACGCAGACTCCTGCCAGACAAACAGCGTACACCTCACTGCTTTTTTCCTTCTTGGTCCCAATCGTGCTGCAGTCAACTCAGGCTGCAGATGCTGCGGAAAGCTCTCTTCTCACCTGCCTCCAAGAGGCAGGGCCTCTTTTTGTTCTTTGCCTAACAGTTGGCCCCAGAGAAAGACCTCCACCCCAGGGAAGCTTCTTGCAGCATTTGGGAGGATCCAGAGCTGCCCAGAGCTGCCAGGAGCAGAAGTACAGCTGAGAGCAGAGCACACCTGGTAGGAGCATTTGGGGAAGGAAAGCAGTAGTTCCCGCCCCACTAATGGCTGTGTGAATCCTGCCGGGTGTTTTTCCGTGAGTGCTGCAGCAGCCAAAGGCCAAGCAGCAGAGGGGTGTCCTGCTGAGGAGAAGTCACGGTGTTATCAAATCCCCCTTGCTGGGCTGCCAGGGGTTGGGGAAGCAGCCAGTGGGGCAGTGAGGCCTGAAGCTGTGGGTAAAACCTGAGTCCAGAAGGGTTTGGATCGCTTGGTGTGCCCTGCCAAACCTAGGGAGGAGCTCATTGGAAGTTCCTGCCCTGCAAATGGCAATTCCCTTCTCCCCATTTCCCATGCTCTCAGTGATGTCAGCAGGAAAGCAGAGGGCCAGCTGGGAATTGCAGCGAAGCCCTGCTCCCACCCTGCCCTTGCCCTGGGGGCCTGTGGTGGAGAGGTTCCTGGTTGCCCAGCTCCTGCTGCCAGGTGCTTGCCAGAGGGCCTCTGGGAAAGGGCTCCTCTCTTCCCGGTCTGGTTTGCAGACAGTCAGTCGCTCCTTCTTGGCAGGGCTTTGGCCGTAAAGAGACTTGGGCTCCCCACCCTCCCGCCCAGCCCAGGAGAAAGGAGCACAGGCAGAGGTGGAAAAGCCTCCCCCCACCCTGTGGAAGAGAAGAAAGCAGCAGCCAAGCTGGAGGCAATCCAGCCCCAGTAAGTGTGCGCTGAGCCCAGCCCCAGCCTGGGGCGGTCGAGTGTCCCTGACCCCCACAGGGTGTTATGGCTCCAAATCCCTGGGGCCTGGGGTTGCGGACAACACCCTTGGCATTCTGGTGACACAGGAATGGCCTGGGTTACACCTCCCTCCTCCCAGGTATTATGGAAATTAGGCTTGTCAGCCACCATAACAGGGCCCGACCCTAGGTTCCCGCAGAAAAGTTCAGAGCCAAATCAAAGCAAATTAAATAATTACATTTTAATGACGCGCATGCAGTAATTACAGCTCGAGCTGGGTGCCTCCAAAGAGGGACCCTGAACAAAGAAATCCCTGGCAATTATACCTTCCAATCTAACCTCTCCACCCCTCACACAGTAGTTTGGACCAATAATAATATTTAGGTCTGGGGTCTCCTGCTCCTTATTGGGTCTCATCCCTGTCTCTAGGTAGGCTGTTTATCTTTACTGTTGAGGTTTCTGCTGACAGATGTGTCTTGATTCCTCGGGTCCCGCCCTTGTCTCTCAAGGCTCTGACAAAGAGGTGTTGTTCCAGCAATGACAGTAGGTGTTATCTCCCAAGGTCCTGATGAAGGGGATATAATCCAGACCCCAAGATAATCCAGACCCTGTAATTAACACTGTTTCAGCAGTGGGAGGAGGCTTTGTTTCCCAGGGTCCTGGCACCCAAGGAGGCCTTATTTCAGAGCCTTGACATCCTCCCTTTCGGAGTGTGAAGCACAGGAATGCAGACTGCTTGCAACTCCCTTATCGTTCCAGTTTCAACCAGCTCTCAGGCCCTTTTCTTACTGAACTAGGTAAAAGTTCACTATTTTATCTAAGTGCGGCCTAAGGCTTCAACAAATTTAGCTCCTCATGCTAAGCAAGTTTTATAGAAGTCGTGCTAAGCAGCTACCTCTAGACAGTTTCAGTTTGCTATTCCTTGACACAAGGATCCTGCCTGGAAAGTACCAAGTGTGATGACATGGCTCTAGGCCTGGCAGGGCAGGTGGGGTTTTTCCTGCATGCTGCCAGTGAGGGGAATGGGCTTGAGCAGCAGTGCTTGGATCCAGCAGGTCAGCCCCTGGGTGTGCAGCTGGTGCTGGCACCAGGGTTTGGTTTCCTGAGCGTGGGCCCCTCTTTGTGCATGAAGGCTGGCGTGGAGAGATGGTCCCCACGTGCCCCCGGGGGCAAAAGCAAGAAAAGCCCAAGCCCCGTGAGTAGGAAGAGGTGCACAGGTGAGGGCAGGGCCTGCTTGCCCCGGTGGCCTGGCGGTCCAGCAGCTGGACGTCCCGAAGGCGAGCCAGCAGCGAGGCACCAAGGCTGGGGGGTGTCACGCTTCATCAGGAAGCAGAGTGTGCCCGTGTGCTGCCGTGAGGCTCAAGCCGGTGGCCAAGGTGGTGAGGAGAGCCCAAAAGTCGGCGCCCCTGAGGGGAGAGGAGGATGCATGGAAGAGTGAGGAAGGGAGGGTATGGGAGGGCAAGGCAAAGGTGCAGGGTGATGTGGAGCAAAGAAAGCCTGGAGGGGCCCAGCGCAGTGCGTGCACGCCAACGGGGAAGTGCTTAGAGAGCAGCAGTCTGGAGAAATGAATCTCTGACAGCTTTTGTGGGAAATCTGCAGAGCCGGGCACCTGTCTCGGGGGTCCGTCCGCTAATGCCTGCAGCCTGGGGACCAGACAGGAGCACTTTGCAGTCTGTGTGCAGCTGCGGGCCTGCAGCGTGGCATGCCTGGAGCGCTGCGGTGGATGGCTGCAGCCTCTTTGGGAAGGCCCGTCTGGGAAGGTGCGGAGGGGCAGCTGGCCTTTCTGTGAGAAAGCAGCGGGAATGCAGGAAGCTCTGCCTAGGGCTGGACGGTGAGGCATATGGGTGAGGCTTCGTGGCCCAAGCAAGAGGAGTGGTCTTGCAGTGGCTGTGTGCTCTAGAGGGCCTGAAGAAGGGCAGCATCTGCACGGTGTAGGAGGCAGAGAGGTGGGGAGAGGAAAATCCCTGCTGCGGCACAGATGGCAGCTCGGAGCTGGGCTCAGAAGCTGGCACCAGAGGCTTGGAGGCAAAGCCGTGGTGCTGGAGGTGCCCCCGGTGAGCAGCAAGGCCTTGTGATGTCGGTGCTAGCACGGTCACCACAAGGCCTTGTGATGCGGGTGCCCTGGTCACAGCAGGAGGTGGTCACGGGGGTCCCCATGGCAACGTGCAGGGCTTTGTGATGGGGGTGGCATCGTGCCCCCAAGGCCATTGTGATGGGGCGGTGCCCGTGGTGACCGAGTCCGTGCTGGGAGCAGAGCCCCTGGGTGTGCCCTCTGAGGAGAGCAGCTCGCTGAGGAGGGAGCAGCTCTCTTGAGGGCCAGAGTGGCAGGTGCGCAGGAGAAGCTCCTGCAGATGGACAAGGGGCGGCAGGCGAATGCCGGCTCCCAGCCCGTGGATGGGCTTTCTGTGAGGCCGAAGCGCAGAAGCAAGGTGAGCGGTGGGGCTGGAGGGAGAGGCAGGCAGCAGGGCCGGGAGCCGCACGGAAAGCGTGAGGACGGTGGGGAAGAGGAGGTGGGGCAAGCGAGCCAGGCCTGATCTTCTCTGGCCAGGGGGTATTTCTTGCTGGTGCTGGGGATTTTCTGGTGCACAAAGCACACCGATCGGGGTGCTGCAAGGCCCAAATGGAGCCTGTGAGCTGTGCTGAGGGTCAGAGAGCACCTCTGGGCTTAGCGCAGCTGGGCCGTGCTCGGCCTTGAGCTTCCCTTCGACATGGGGCTGGGCTTTCCTGTGCCTGAGGGGCAGCTTGTACGAACGCAACCACCTCCATCATGGGCTTTTTTCTCCCTGCAGGGGGGCCAGTGGGAGCCGCGCGCAGCGCTGCAATGCATCCCGACCCTGACTTCGTCGCACCGAAGGGACAGGCGGCCGTTGCTGCCCGGCCCACAGAGCTTGCAAGGCCTTGAACTCCTCATTGCAGAGGTACCGAGCTGAGCAGCGATGGCGGCAAAGCCTCTGCCTGCCTGGCTGCAGCTGCGGAGAAGCAGGCGGGAAGCGGTGGGAGAGACCAGGAGGTCTCAAGGTCCTCAGGGGAACTGCCTTTGCCCCTGTCCTGCGCAGTGCTGATGAGCCCTGTCCCCATGCAGCCTTTGGGAGCAGGGTGGGAGCCGCCTGCGTGGCAGAGTGCTGCCGCTGTTGAGGGCATCAGAGGTGCTGGAAATTGTGGGAAGGATGGAGAGTGGGGGCGGGGGCTGGGGGGGAGGAAAGGGCTGCAATCACTTTCCTATCTCCTGGGCTTGGATTGCAGACGGTGAAGGACACTGCCAGAGATGTTCTCATCGCAGCGTTCAAGAGAGAAACGGAAACATTCCATCTGCCCAGCTTAGCACCTCGTGCACCCAAGGCAGCTAGGCAGCTCCTTGGAGGCCTGGAGGCCTCTGCAGCTAAAACGGCAGGATCTGCCCGTGGAAGCAAGCTGCCTGCTCTGGAGACATCCTGCAGATCTTCTGCAAGAGGCAGGGCCAAAGCCAGGGAGCAGCTGCCGCCTCTTAGTGCTGCTGTGATGTGTCTGGAGTGCAGGAAGAGCCTGGCAGAGGAAGGTCTACAGGCAGTGCCTCTTCCTTTGCCTGCCCTTCAACAAGGCAAGCGGGAGGCTGGGGCTCTGCCCCGGGCACTTCAAGCTCCTGTCCACTGCTTGCCTGAGGCCAGGGCTGGGTCTTCCGCGCTGGGAAAAACAAGGCTGCTGCGAGCTGATGGTGCCAGGACAAGTCTTCCTGTGCAAAGCCGGCAGCTGCCAGGAGGCACCTCCTTTGTTGCGGGAGCACAGAGCATTCCTCAAAGGCAGATGCGAGGCATGCCAGCATGCAAGGAGCAGCATGAGCCGTGGCCAGGCTGCCTGACAGAGCCAAGGCTGCCACCGTTGCCGCTGAGGGTGGCTTTTTCGAGAACTGTCGAAGGACTGTGCCAGGAGCTAGGCAGCAAGGTGCTGGCAGCTCCCAGAGATGCCTGTGCGCAGGAGACCAAGGCACAACGGTTGGAGACGATGGCGCACAGGCAGGACTTGGTGCGGAGCAAGGCCTCAGCGTCCCAAGGTGTTGAGCTGCAGCCTGCAGAAGGGCAAGTTTCCCCCACTGAGAACCCCCAAGGAGAATCAGCCTCTTCTGGCGTGGGGGAGGTCCCGCAGTGGGAGACAATGGCCAAAGGTGTTTCACAGCAGGTTGGGCTCAGCAGCCCCCGCTTCGCAGAGGTGCCACCCAGCTCTGCCAAAGCCGTTGCTGGCAGCTGCCCCAGTGAAATGGTCACAGCAGAGTCCTCCTGGCCTTCCTGGCCTGAGCCTGCTGGCCTTATTCAGAGCATCCTTGCAGATGCGTGCATGGAATTGAGGGCTGAGAGCCAGAGACTTGCTGCACACAGCCCTGTAGCACCTGCCGCAGCTCTGGAATCCACAGGCCTTGAGCTCGTGTCTGCAGCCTGGAGCTGTGCTGATGACATGAGTCTTGGACGTGACCAGCAGCTGGTGCAGCCTGATGTGGACAAAGGCACAAAGGAGCTCAGTGCAGCCGTGCCACGGAAGATATCGGCACACGCCCTTGGTCCAGCAGCAGTGGCAAAGAGAGCCCAAGAGGAGAGCAGCGAGCATGGCAAAAGCACAGCTGCCACAGCTCTGCAAGGGCCTGATGCCCACACTCGTGATGGCAAAAGGAAGGTCATGAGGGCCGGTGCACCAGCTTCCCCGGGCAGGGGCCATGGACTGGTCACACTAGGATGGCAGCTTGCAGTGCAGAGGCCCAAACAGCAGCCTCTGGGCATCATCTGTCGCCTTCGAGGCACGCCGCTGCACATACACCCCGACAACCCCGCGCAGTATCTCGCCGTGCTCTCAATCAAAACAGAGACGCTGGAGGAGCTCGACAGGAGCTGCGTGGCGCGCACCGGGCAGAGCTTGGCCCAGCTGCGAGAAGCCTTTCTGGAGAGGAAGGAGCCAAGGCCAAAGGAGAGGGAGGTCGAGGAAGAGGAGGGCAAGGGGAAACGTTTCTCCCTGACAGCATCGGGATGCCTCAATGTTCGCCCCAAGGAGGTGAGTGCAAAGGGTGGGCCGGGGCAGATGGTGACCCTCCGTGTGCTGGGGCCAGCCGCTGCGCCCTGCTGCAACAGCGTGATGGTGGCAGTGCTGGCAGGGCTGCGGGGGGCATTGCTGGTGGGAAAAGCAGCTGCCTTCACAAATCTCCCTCTCTGGCTTCAGCTCTGTGCCAGAAACTCCTTCTATAACCTGTGGCAACCGGAGGTGACGCGAGTGGAGCTCCTCAAGGACGCCAGGTCCAAGTGGGAGGTGCAGGAGCGGCTGTACGCCCATGCGCCCAGGAGGGAGCTGGGAGCTGGGAAGAGAGTCCGGGGAGCGCCGGAGGATGCTGGCGTGGAGTGGAGCGATGAGGAAGAGGACGTTGATGAAGAGCCTTTGCAATGGGAGGAGCTGGAGAAAAACACGGCCTTGGTCATGAGCTGGGTCAGACCGAGCCTCAGGAGCCTCTTGGCAGACACAGAGCCGTGCCCTGAGGAGGTGCCCTGCTCCCCCGTTGTGAAGGGCAGAGATGCTGCCAGGGAGGCAGCTGGTGACCTGCAGAGCACGCCTCTGGCCCCAGCAGTGCCCCGAGGAGCCGAGGCAGCGGCATCTCCTTTGGCAGGAGGCTGCCAGGATGCGGGGGACAGTGTGCCTCTGTCCCCATCAGCCAGCACAGGGACAAAGGCGGAGGCCTCCCCCGCAGCCAGAGGCCCTGAGGATGCAGGGGAAAATGCTCCTCTGCCTCCATCGCTTCCCGCAGAGGCTGCGCCAGAGGCCTCCCACTTGTGCGGAGGCCCTTGTGGGGAGAGCAACAGCCTGCCTCTCCAACCACCGTTCCCCGAAGAAAGCGCAGCAGAAGGCTCTGTCCTGGCCGCAGGCCTTCCTCACCAGGTGAGCAAGGAGCATGGCGTCGGCACCCACCACCCAAGGGAGGTGCGGTGTGAGCAGTGTCCGGGGTGTGCAGGGTGGGTGAGAAGAGCTGCCCCATCGCATGGGTCCCCCGCGGCCGTGGTGAGAAGCTGTCCCCCCAGCCCTTTGCCCTCTGCACTCTCTGCCCTGGGGAAGATGCCTGGTGCTCTGCGTTTCCAAGTGCCAGAGGCCCAGGGCTGACGTGCCCTCCCCGGCCTGCACAGCACCCAGCCCTGGGGCATGGATGCTGAGCGAGGAGGGCAGGGGCAGCCCCAGCAGCAGCCGCCTCCCACAGCCAGCGAGCCAGCCCCCTTGTGCCCCGCACCCGGCCACCTCCATCCCCCGCTGCCCACCGTGGCCCCCGGCCCAGCCCTGCTGCTACGGCCCCAAGACAAGCCTTGTGCCACTGCCCAGCCAGCTGCATGTGCCTCCCCTTGGGGCTCGCGGCCACTCACAGCATCCCCCCACCCCAGACCCTTTCCCCCCTCACATATCCCAGGGCACCAGGATGCTGAGCATGGCCAGCTGATACCACACAGGGGTGTGTTGCTGCTCTCCCCATGCAGGTTGCCTGGGAGCCCAAAGAGGAGCACAAGTCGTCGTCTTCCCTCCGGCCCACGCCAGAGGTGGACTCAGGTAGGTACCCAAGTCGAGAGCCGTTCTGGGGACGGCACAGCGAGCGGCACTGAGGCTGGCAGCAGGAAGCACCCAGGGGCTGGCCATGCCGAGGCCGTGAGCCCTCGGGAAAGCCCTTGGTGCCAGGGACAGGCGGGTGCTTGCCCTGCGCCTGCCCAGCCCCTCGCCCACGGCTCTCCTTCCTCCACAGGCATCACCGCCCTCCCGCATGCTGCGGCTTCCAGGCGATGGCCGTCGCGGCTCAGGACAGCGCTTCGGGCTCTGCGCAGAGCTTTTAGCTGCCGCTGTGTCTCAGGGCAGTGAGAGGAACAGCGCGATCATGCAGCTGCCAGACAGGTCGCCCGAGATGGGGCATGGCAAAGAGGCAGAGCGATGGAGGCTCCCTCCTGCCTGCTACAGCAATGCTGCCGCATCGTGTCCCACAGCCCATGTTCTGCTCCAAATAAACCCTCGGCAGCTGTTCCTGCCGTGTTACTTGGTGTCAGGGAACTGTCAGGAGAAAGACTAGTGCAGGCGCTGCCAAGGAAGGCAGTCAGGGCTGCAGAGAAAGCCCTACAAGCAGTCGCAGAGTGAGAGAGCAGCTGGGGTGGGAAGGGTCTTCCGGAGGTGTCTGCTGCAACCTCCTGCTGCAAGTGGAGGCAAGCGGAGGAGGTTTCGCAGGGCCTGTCAGGGTCGAGCTCTGACCGTCTCTGGCGATGGATTCCCGCACGGCCCTGGCACCCTGCTCCAGTGTTGCACCACCATTTGGCTTCCAAGGCCATTTGCAGTCTCTGAGGGGAATTTTCCCTGCCACAAGCCGTGCCGTTGCCCTCAACCTGTCCCCAGGCCCCTCAGGACATCTCTGGCTCCATGCTCTCTGCACGCTCCCGTTAGGCTCTTGCAGGCAGCAGTGAGATCCCCCTACGCCTTCTCTTCCGCCGGCTGCACCAAGCCAGCACCCTTGGCCTCTGCTCCTGTGTGCTGTGCTGCAGCTGCCAGGCAGCTTGGGGGCCTGCGCTGGGCTTGCTGCAGTGTGGCCCCATCTGTGTGGGGCAGGGGGCTGGGGATATGGTGCAATGGGGCGGGGGCTGGGATATGGGTGCAATAGGGCGGGGGCCTGGGGATGTGAGTGCAATGGGGCAGAGGGCTGGGGATATGGGTGCAATGGGGCAGGGGGGCTGGGGATACGGGTGCAACGGGGCGGGGGGCTGGGGATACGGGTGCAATGGGGCAGGGGGCTAGGACCATGGGTGCAATGGGGCGGGGAGGCTTGGGATATGGGCGCAATGGGGCAGAAGCCTGGGGACGTGGGTGCAATGGGGCAGGGGGCTGGGACCATGGGTGCAATGGGGGTGGACACCTGGGTCCATGGGTGGTGGTGGGTGTTGATGTGACCTCACGCCTGCGTCCATGGGTGGTGGTGGGTGTTGATGTGACCTCATGCCTGAGTCCAGGGGTGCAATGGGGGTGGACACCTGGGTCCATGGGTGGTGGTGGGTGCTGATGGGTGGCCACCTGGGCCCATGGGTGATAACACGGGTGCAATGGGGCTGGACACCTGGGTCCATGGGTGGCGGACGGTGCTGATGGGGTTGGACACCTGGCTCCATGGATGGGTGTGGGTGCTGATGGGACTGGATGCCTGGCTCCAGGGGTGCAACGGGGCTGGATGCCTGGGTCCCCGGGCAGCTCCTCACCCATGGGTGCCACCTTGGGCAGGTTTCCACATCTTCCAGTAGACCTATGGGTGCAGGGGGTGGGCCGGGGGCCACCTACCAGCACTTGGCCTTCGATGGGCGCCACTCCCTGAGCTCCCACTGCTGGCCCCGTGTCCCCATCGCCATGTCCCTGTGGTCTCCTGTCCCTATCCCTGCCCCCGTCCCTGCATCCTCGGGTCCCCATCTCCACTGCCGGGTCCCCGTCCCTTGGCCGAGCCAAACTCCATCCCCGGAGCTGACCCCCGTCCCCACCGTGTCCCCCCGTCCCTGTGACAGAGCCAACTCCATCAGCATCCCCACAGCATCCCCGTCCCCACGGTGTCCCCATCCCCACAGCATCCCCATTCGCCTGCCGTCCTCGTCCTCACCATGTCCCCATCCCCGTGGTGTCCCCGTCCCCCTGCCCCTGCGACAGAGCCAACTCCATCTCCAGCCCCACGGCATCCCCGTCCCCATGGTGTCCCTATCCCCACCACGTCCCCCTGCCCCTGTGACAGAGCCAACTCCATCAGCATCCCCACAGCATCCCCGTCCCCACGGTGTCCCTGTCCCCACCACGTCCCCCTGCCCCTGTGACAGAGCCAACTCCATCTCCATCCCAATGGTGTCCCCGTCCACACATCGTCCCCAACCCCACATCATCCCCATCCCCAGTGTCCCCCTGCCCCTGTGACAGAGCCAACTCCATCTCCATCCCCACATCATCCCCATGCCCACGGCATCCCATCCCCACATCGTCTCCATCCCCATGGCGTCCCATCCCCACATCGTCCCCATCCCCACATCATCCCCATCCCCACATCATCCCCATCCCCCCAGTGTCCCATCCCCACATCATCCCCATCCCCACATCATCCCCATCCCCCCAGTGTCCCCGTCCCCACATCATCTCCATCCCCACGTCGTCCTCGTCCTCCCACATCGCCTCCGCGCTCCCGCCCACCACGCGCTCCGCGGAGATCAGCCCGGCGCCCGGTGGCGTCACCACTGCCGCGCTGCGCCATTGGCGGGCGGCCGCCGGCGGGGCCAATGGCTGCGCGACAAGGCGGGGCGGGAGTCGCAGCTCGGCCCTGTGCAGCGCCCTCCGCGCGCGCCCTCGCTGTCGCTTCTCCCAACCTGCCGCACCGGGATCTGCCCAGCGCCTGGTGACGCCTCAGCCGACGCGAGCCGCTATTGGCGGGTGGGACAGAGCGCAGCCAATGGCGGTGCATCGCAGCGCAGCCAATGGCGGCGCGGGGGCGTGGCCCCGGTGGGCTTCGGCGCTGTGTGAGGGCGATGGTGCTGGCAGCGAGGAGGCGGTAGCGGGGCGGGCGATGGGGCCGGGGCTGCTGCTGGCGCTGGCGCTGCTGCTGGGGGGCGGTGGGGCGGCGGCGAGTGGTGAGTGCGGGCGGGGACCCTGGTCCCCCCTCTGCCCTCCCCCGCCGCTGGGCTCCCCGTCAGCGACCCCACGGACCGGCCTGCAACTGCCCCCGGGAGGTGCTGCCCCCCCTGACCTGCCCCCCGGGACGTGCTACCCCCCTGGACCCCCCCGGGATATGCTGCCCCCCCGGAGCCCCCCAACCTGCCCCCCCAGGACGTGCTGCCCCCCAACTTGAACCCTGGGACATGCTGCCCCCCGACCCGCCCGTCTTGTTCCCCCGGGATATCTTGATCCCCCAGATGCCCCCCAATGTGCCCACCCCAGCCCCTCACTGCACCCCGTGTCCCCGCAGGCCCCCACCCCCAGCGCTCCTTCAACACCGCCGTGACGGAGCCCAGCCCGGGGCTGCCCGCCTTCGTCTCTGTGGGCTACGTGGATGGGGAGCTCATCACTCGCTACAACAGCGAGACGCAGAGAGTGGTGCCGGGCGCGGCCTGGATGGAGCAGGAGGGTCAGGACCACTGGGACGAGGAGACCCGGATCAATCAGGACTGTCAGGAGACTTTCCGTGTGTACCTGGACATGCTGCAGGAGTGCTACAACCAGAGTGGGGGTGAGCACGGGCCGGGGCTCCAGGGGCCGGGCCGGGGCTCCCGGCGGCAGCCGCTCGCCATCAGCGCTGGGGGCTGCGGGGCTGGGGTGCCCCCGGCCCTGCGCTGGGTGCCGGGTCCCAGCCCCTCTGCTGCCCCTGAGCCCCCGTCTCCCTGCTTGTGTCTCAGGGTATCACACAGTGCAGCGCACGTACAGCTGTGACCTCCTGGAGGATGGCGGGACCCGGGGTTTTATGCAGCTTGGCTACGACGGGAAGGACTTCATCGCCTTCGACAAGGACACGCTGACATTCGTCACGGCGGATGCTGCTGCACTAATCACGAAGAGGAATTGGGAGGCTGAGAATGAGCCTGAGCGCTGGAAGCACTACCTGGAGAACAGCTGCATCGAGGCGCTGCGGAGATACATGGAATACGGGAGGGCCGCACTGAAGAGGAGAGGTGAGGGCGAGGCAGGACCCCCCGGACACGGGGACGGGCCCCGGGCTCGGTGCTGGGCCCAGGCGCCCGAGGGCGCTGCTGGCGGCACGGTGCGGCGTGTGCATCCGGGCCTGGGCGTGAGCTGCCTGACCTCCCTCCCTCGCGCCATCTCCCCAGAGCGCCCCGCGGTGAGAGTGTCGGCCAAGGAGAGCCACGGCTTCATGACCCTGTCGTGCCAGGCTCATGGCTTCTACCCGCGGCCCATCAGCATCAGCTGGCTGAAAAGGGCCACATCCAAGCCCAGGAGACCAAGCAGGGCAGTGTCACGCCCAATGGCGACGGCACCTACCATGCCTGGGCCAGCATCGAGGCCCTCCCCGCAGAGAAGCACGAGTACCAGTGCCGTGTGGAGCACGCCAGCCTGCCGGAGCCCGGCCTCTTCTCCTGGGGTGAGCGCGGACGGCCGGAGCTCACGGAGTGCCCGCTGGGGGCAGCTCCCGGCCCCTGCTCCCAGCCCCGCTCTCTTCCAGAGCCGCTGAGCTCCCTGCTGCCTGTTGTCCTTGGGGCGGTCGTCGCTGTGGTCGTCGTCATCACGGCAATTGCCAGCTTTGTGGTCTGGAAGAGCAGATGGGGTAAAGCACGGGGGCCGAGGAGGCGGGGGGAGGGAGGCCGGGAGGAGAAGGGGCCCGAGCTGGCGCCCCGGGGCCAGAGCAGAGCCGGGCCGTGAGGGGCCGCGTGGCCTGATGCCTCTTTCTTCCCGCAGGGAGGAAGGAGCAGGGGTACGTGATCGCCAAAGGTGAGTGCCGGGGCCGCTCCGTCCCAGGCCGCGCCTGGCAGCGGGGCAGCATTTGCTCTCTGGTTTCTGGCGGCCGCGGGGCTGGCGCGTCCCGTCCCCCACCTGCCCCCATCTCCCCTCTTCCGTGCCCCACAGCTTTTCCCCGGCAGCGGGGCAGGGAAAGGGTTGGCGTCCCGCCGCTGGAGGCTGAGGCGCCCGGGCGCTGCCCTCTGCTCCTGGCGCCTGTGAGGCGGCTCCAGGGCCGGGTCCCGGCCCAGCGGGCTCTGCCCTGGTCCGGCTTTGCCCGCGGCTGGTGCGGGGCCCGCAGTGCCACTGGCATGGGGCCAGGGCTCACTGCCGCTCCTCTCTCACAGGCCACGACGGGGCATCCAGCAGCTCCGGAATGGGTCAGAGCTGGTGCTGGGAGCGGGGCGGGGGGCACCGGCCTGGCGCGATGCCAAGCTGGCACCCGCCACGGGGCTGCCGGCTGGCCGGGCGCTGCGGCTGGGTCCTCGGGGGCTTCTGCCTGCTCCCCTGGCTCCGGGAGGGGGGATTTAGCCCCGCAGCGCAGCTCCCGTGGGGGACGGCGACGTGGGGCTGGGACCTGCAGGACAGGGCGCGCACGGGGGTGCGGGGGTACCCCCCGTCCCCCACACCTCTGCCTTTATTGATTTTTTCTCTCTTGTCTTTGCAGGAAGCAATGCCGCCATTTAAGCGCTCCATCCTGGTAAGCGAGGAGCCACGGCCGGACCCGGCAGCATGGGCAGCGGGGACCCAGCCCGCCCGAGCGCCTGCCGTCTCCTCGCTGCAGCTCCCGGGACGCCGCCAAGTCCCCTCGGCTCCCACAGCCCGGGAGCAGCAGCACCCAACGCCCCGCTCGAGGCTAAACCCGCCCCATTTGGGTGCTCGGGCGCTGCAGGGTGCAGGTGGGCACCCGGGGGCAGGTCGGGGGGCTCAGGATTTTGTCTCACTGTGCCTTGGATCTGCTCCCTGGCTCCAACGTGCTGCAAAAAGCTGTGAAGGTGGCGGGAAGCCCCCAGAGAAGAGGAGTGCTCGGAGCCTGCTCCTGCCGTGGTCCCAGCTCTGAGCTGGGGTAAAACCAGTTTTATCAGTGTGCGAGGCAGGGTTTCCATCTGCCAGTTGCCTGGGAAATAGAGAATTTGCTGGATTTTTTCAGCACTTGTCCTGGTGGCTCTCTTCGAACAAGAATGCTGTTTCTGTGGTGGGCCTCTTCAAACAGGAATGCTGTTTCTGTGGTGGGCCTCTGAACAAGAACGCTGTTTTTTTGGTGTGTCTCGTAGCATAGGAACGTTGTTTTTAGGTGTGTCTGTTACGACAACAATGCTGTTTTCTGACTGTACTGTTATGGAAATTAGGCTTGTCGGCCACCATAACAGGGCCCGATCCTAGGTTCCCGCAAGTAAAATTCAGAGCCAAATCAAAGCAAATTAAATAATTAAATTTTAATGGCGCACGTGCAGTAATTACAGCTCGAGCTGGGTGCCTCCAAAGAGGGACCCCGAACAAAAAAAAAATCCTGGGCAATTATAGTTTTTCAACTTAAATTTCCCACCCCTCACGCGGTAGTTAGACTAATAGTAATTTTTTGGTCTGGGGTCTCCTGCTCCTCATTGGATCTCATCGTTGTTCCTAGGCAGGCTCTTTTTCTTCCTTATCTTTACTGTTGTGGTTTCTGCTGAGGTTGTACCTTCATTTCTTGCTGGGTCTTACTGTTGTCTCTCAAGGTCCAGAGGAGGAGGAGGAGGTGATTCTAAATCATAACAATGAACACTGCCCCAGCAGTGAGCTAAGGCTTTGCCCCTCAAGGTCCTAATGCCCTGAACTGGTCTTATTTCAAAGCCTTGACACCCTCCCTTTGGGAGTGTGAGACGCAGGAATGCAGACTGCTTGTAACTCCCTTATCTTCCCAGCTGGAACCAGCTCTGAGGCCCTTTTCTTACTGGACTAAGTAAAAGTTCATTATTTTCTCTAAGTGCGGCCTAAGGCTTCAGCAAATTTAGCTCCTCATGCTAAGCAAGTTTTAGAGAAGTTGTGCTAAGCGGCTACCTCTAGACAGTTTCAGTTTGCTCTTCTTTAACACAAGTGGCAGTGTCCCTCCTGAGGTGCCAAGAATCCCAGTCCCTGAGCCATGGGGCTGGATACGTCCTCCTTGGATTATTCATGACATGGGCTCATGACACACACCCCAGAGTCAAATAAATTTCTGTGGGAGAATGGGAGGAAGAAAGTAGAAATGAATCAAAGGAGGGGCAATACAGGCAAGGAGGCCCACCGGTAAACATCTCCAAATACAGGTGGATTTTGCCCCCACTCTGGCAAGGGCGTTCTTCCACAACCAGCAGCACCTGGGGGACGGAGGGTCTTTTCCTGATAGCCCTCATGGCACACAGGGCATCAGGATTTGAGACAGCCCTTCCAGCCAAGGGGCAATTTCTGGGGATCCATGGGATCTCTTCTTGCTTTCTCCGCAGGTCTCATTACTGATTACTTGCAGAAGAGATGGCTTTGGAGGGATCCCAGGGCAGCCTTCCAATGGCTACGAGGAGGTCATCAAGAAGATGGTGCCAGGCTCTTCACCAGGGTGCATGGGGGGAGGACAAGAGACAATGGGCATAAGTTGAGAGAAGAGACATTCGTGCAGGACATAAGGAAAAGGTTTCCACTGCAAGGATGGTCAAACATTGGAAATGGTTGCCCAGAGAGGTGGTGCGGTCTCCTCCCCTGGAGGTTTCCAAGACCAGACTGGATGAAGGCCGGAGCAACCTGGTGTGACCCCAGAGCTGACCCTGCTGTGAGCAAGGAGACTGGGCTAGAGACCTCCTGAGGTCCCTTCCACCCTGAAGGAGTCCGTGATTCATCCCACTCTCGATCTTCTCTTGTTGATGTCAGGGAAAGGAGGCAGGTTCCATGTGACGGTGGAAGTAGGCCAGCTTTCTTGTGCTCCTCCAGGCAGAATTGTTCAGATGCAGGGCTTCTTGGCAGGAATCCCCAAGACAGCCATGACCAATGCTTTGCTTCACTTTTAATTTCCTTGTTTTTTTCTTTTCCCCCTTCTAAGTGTGTCTCTTTTACTATCCTAATCCCTTCCCCTACAGTCAGCCCACTCCTGATTACCCTTAACTCTTTGGTGCTGGGGATTTCTTGTTTTTTATTTTGGTGTGTGGGGGGGTGCTTTTTTGTTTTGACACAGAGGAGCTTTTGTCCAGAAGGATCTTGAGAAACTTGGGTGATTCGGACAACAGATACCCTGTGAAGATTTACAAGAGAAGTGTCAAGTCCTGTGCCTAGGCAGGAATGACCCCGTCCATGAGTAGAGGTTGAGGGACCTGGGCTTCTTTAGCCTGCTGACGTGGAGGCAAAGGGCAGTAGAATAGGAGCCTGTGACTGCTTGAAGGGTGGTTTCAGAGATGATGGAGCTTTTCTTGGTAGTGGGGAACAGCATGAGAAGGAGAAAGAGCCACAAACAGCAGCTTGTAGGGTTTAGATGTGACTTTAGGAAAAGAAAATGTCACTCGTAGGGCAGTGCTGTGGTGCAACAGGTCACTCAGAGGGAGTCTGTGATCAGCCCCTGGCTTTGTGTTTTAAGGAAAAGCAAGTGAGGACAGGAAGACATCAGGGGAGGTCGGGAGATCCCAGGGTGAGAACAAGGTGGGGAAGCAGGCTGGGTGTCTACATTCTGCAAGGAAACAGGCGCAGGCATGGGAAAGCGTAGGACAGCCTGAGGTGAAGATGGCCAAAGGCACTGCCAGGGTTGAAAGCTTCTAACAGAACTAGGTCTTTGTCCTCTTGGCGATAGCTGGGTGCCTCTGCCACTGAGGCCCACAAGATGTCATTCCTTAAAGCACTGTGGCCTTGCTGCCTCCTTGTCCCTTGCAAGCACAGGAGGTGCCGTATCATGGTCCTGCACTCAGCATTGTGCACCCCCACCCGCACACTGCCCCCAGGAAGAGCCCTGAGCAATGCATGATGGAAAGGATCACTCTACCCAGGGGCTGGCTGTCAGTGCCTGGCTGCTGTGCTTGATAACACACATCCAGGTGGACTTGGCCTCAGAGCCACCTGCACATTGCCTTTGCCTACCTGCAATCAGGGCCTCCAACTTTCTGCTCTAATCAGCCCCTGGGGAGACTTTGTTGTTAATGACCCTCAGTGAGACCTGTTAACGCTCCAAGAAACTTGGAATTTTCTTCTGTATTTAACTTCTGGAGAGGTTTGTTCAGTCTCTTCTCAGCATCTGCGGTTTGCAGGCTGAGCACCAAATACAGCTGAGGGGCCATTAAAAAGCAAAAACACCTAAGGAACCATGCATCTTTCCATAATTTTCCTCATTTTGTCAATTCTTGTGTGGCTAATTGGGAAACTTTCAGGAGAGTATTGAAATTAGGCAGATTTCAATGAACACCTGAAAAAGACAGATGTCTGCTTCTGAAGCTTTCTTTATCCCTCAGTTTTCAGAATAAGCAATACCCACATTCTCCAATTCACACTGACCCACTGGGTCTCCAGATGAAGTCTAGACATGTAGGACAAGCAGTATTTTTGATAGGAGACATGTATGGACAACCTTCTCTCCCAGCTCCCCAGCCCTGCCATTTCTCTCATCAGCCACTGGGGACTTAGAGCACTCCGGTTAAAATCTAACCTTTTTCCACTCAAGGCTGTAGCTGAATGCTATAGCTCCTGTGCACCAGTTCCCATCTGCTTTCCTTAGAGAACTAGCTGCAAGCAGACACAGAAGGATTTGTCTTAATTGCAATCAAACAAAAATAAACATTATCCAGTTTCATAAGAAATAAAATACAGTCCTCAACTTTATGTCAACTCCACGTTGCCTGTGCTGATGTCTAGAGTCTACAAGGAAATGTTCTTGACAAATAGATAGGGAAGGCTGGATAGACACACAGTGAAGGAGTTTGTTTAAGAGACAATGAGCCTGCTGAAAGACGAGGCAAGCTTCAGACTCCCAGAAGCTCTGAGCAGCAACTGGAGAGCTAAGAGCTATCTGAATGATAAAGAGCAAGGGGAGGAGGAAAATTGGGAAACTATGGAAAGTGCATATGTCCAGATCATCTGATGAAAAGATGCCTTTAGAAATGATCAGTTTAATCAGGATGTTATGGAAGTTAGGCCTGTCGGCCACCATAACAGGGCTCGACCCTAGGTTCCCGCAGAAAAGTTCAGAGTTTCCCCAAGTGCATCTATTATCAATTGGTGATCTTTTTCATTCATTTTTTCCCATTGAGGTAATATCTCGGATGAAAGCCATTGGTTAGTTCCTAATGCTAATAAAGAAGACCTCACTGGATGTTTTAATCTGTATAAGTCACTTGTTGTTGTGCTCAGTTTATTTACGAGTACTTCAGCAGCTATACTGTTTAGGACTCCCAATCCTGTTCCTATGATACCGGTCACATCTCTCCTTGTTTGTTTTGGAGAGGTGAGGGTTCGCCTATGTAACCACGCTGTCCATCCCACATAGGACGTACCTAAGAATGGTGAACAGGTCGGTTTGATTGTAGAGATATTAATTTGCATTAATAGCTCTACTCGTTTGAGAGACCATGATGGATTAAATAACACTTCTTGTTGGCCTGTATTTCTAATCACATACGGTCCAATTTCAAAGATTTGTGGGGATAAGGTTTTCTTACTCTTCATGGTAACAGAGTTATTTATATTGGTGGAAATAATTGTAGTCGGGGTAGGTATTGCTGTACTGGGCTCAATAACGCCTATTTTAAATTTAAATGATAGTCCCACATTGTGGTGAGCCCACAGACAAACTATTAAAACAGGCTGTTCTAAGGTAAAATTGTATCAACAATCCAGGTTTTCAGTGGCACAAATTTTCCTTTCTTTTTCATTTGATTTGATTTCAGTGAGAGAGATTTGAGTCGCCTTCTCGTGGGTGGACCCGTTGATCATTCGACACCCTATCTTTATTTCCTTTCCTGTCCCTCCCAGGAGTTGGGGAAGTTGATTAGTATTATCCCAGCTCCATTCATTTTCTGAGTATACTTCAGTTCCGTGCATGACCAGGGTTGAGAGGTTTAAGTTTTTAGTAGAATTTAATCCCATACTTTCGGTATACTTAACACGGGCCTGGGACCATGGCCACTCTAAGGTTCTTTGACCACAGGTTAGGGAAAGTAGCATTGCCAGGGTTTGAAACAGCAACATCAGCACGGCACTTCTGCCTGCCATCCTGCACGGTGCAGTAAAGGCAGAGAGATTTGTGTTAGTGAGGCGAGTCCAAACAGATTACCCTGGGGAAGTCGTGTATCCCATTGAGCTTTACGTGGTTGTTTTCACTGTTCTGCTGCAACCTCTGCTGTGCTTGCTTCTTGACTGTCACTCGTTTCACGTGAGAGTGGTGAATCCAATTCTCTTTTCCTAGAATTTTAACAGCGTAGTAAGAACTTAACAATACAGTATAGGGTCCTTCCCATTTTGGTTCTAATTTTGTTTTTCGCGAGAATACCTTTATCAACACTTTATCTCCAGGCTGTATATCATGTGCCTGAATGTCTGATGGCACCAGCTGAAACCACTGAGCCTGATTTTGCAAGGCCTTAAACTGTTCCTGTAAGGCTAGTACATATTGTGTCACTCGTTCATCTCTGTCTAATAGGCTGCTCTTAGCAGGGATATAAGTCCCTGGTATCACCAAATGTCTCCCAAAAAGAATTTCTGCTGGTGGTAGTCCTACAGGTTGCCGTGGAGAATTTCGAACATCCCATAGAGCTAAGTTTAATGCCTCTGGCCATTTCAGGCTAACATGTGTGCATATTCTTGCTATTTTCTCTTTTAATGTTCTATTCATTCTTTCTACTTGTCCTGAAGATTGTGGGTGATAAGGAGTATGTAGGTTTCTTTTTATTCCTAACGATTTACATAACTGATTGATTATGCTTGCTGTAAAATGGGCACCCCTGTCTGAATCAATGGCTTCTGGGACCCCATATCTGGGTATGATTTCTTTCAGTAAGGCTTTTACCACTGCCCCTGTGTCGGCCTTTCTTGTTGGGAAAGCTTCTACCCAGCCTGATAACTGATCTACTATCACTAACAAGTGTTTGTACCCATCGACAGATGGCATATCTGCATAATCTATTTGCAGCTTCTGGAAAGGGAAGTAAGCCCATGGTCGCCCCCCCAAATCTGAGCTTGGCTTGTTATTTGAAAACTTCTGGCAGGTCGGGCAGCTATTTGTTATTCTTTCAGCAGCTGCATAAATTCCTGGAGCAGCCCATACTTTCTGTACCTGCTTAGCTATTGCCTCAGCTCCCCCATGAGCTTTATCATGAAACCACCTAGCTATAGTAATTAAATATTTTTTTGGTAGAATTGGTTTTTCCCCAATTGTCCATATTCCATCATCACTTTGTTTTGCTTCCCACTGCTCCCATTGTTTTTTTCTCTTCCACTGAGCAGTCTTTTTCATACATAGTTTTGGGGTCTATTAAGTTTGGCCGCTCACTCTGGTCCATCCTTGGAACTGCCCCCATACATTTCTCTCAGAGGTTGTCGAGCTGCAGCCTTCGCAGCAGCGTCTGCTAAAGCATTTCCTCTGCCAATTTCTGTAGTGTCTTTAGTATGGGCTGGGCAGTGTATTACAGCAATTTCTTTGGGCAGTTGAACTGCTTCCAGCAAATTATGTATTTGTTCTCCATTAGCTAATTTCTTCCCTGATGACAAAAAGAATCCTCGTTCTTTCCATAACATCCCTGTTGCATGACACACTCCAAATGCATATTTAGAGTCGGTATAGATATTTACCCGCAAGCTCTTACCTATTTTTGCTGCTTGGGTCAATGCTATTAATTCTGCTCCTTGAGCACTTACAGACGGAGACAAAGGATTGGCCTCAAGTACCTCAAAGACGTTAGTGACAGCATAGCCGGAGGGACGTCTTCCATCCAAATAATAGGATGACCCATCTGTAAATAGACCTAAGTCCGGGTTCTCCAAAGGTTCATCTTTAAGGTCCTCCCGGGGCTTGCTCGAGCTGACGACCACCTGCTCACAGGAATGATGTGGCTCTCCGTCCTCCGGTAGAGGCAATAGCATTGCTGGATTCAAAATATTGCATCTTTTTAAAGTCACATTATCTGCATGCAGTATTATCAGTTCATAGCGGTGAGCTCTCTGTGGGGATAGTGCTTGAGTCGCGTATTGTTTCATTAACAGTTCTACTTCATGTGGCACATACACAGTCAATGAGTGACCCAAAAATACAGGTCGTGGTTTTTGGATTTTTTTTTTTTTTTTTTTTTTTCCCAGTAGGAGCTGCAGTAGCTGCTATTGCTCTGATGCATCCTGGAGTGCCTTTAGTTACTGCATCTAGCTGGGTGGAGTAATAGACCACTGGTCTACGGTGAGGACCTAGTTTTTGAGTTAGTACCCCACTTGCTACTCCCTGTTGTTCATGGACAAATAATTCAAATGGCTTGCTATAATCTGGTAACCCTAGAGCAGGGGCTGAAACCAACGCTTTTTTCACAGATGTAAAAGCTTTTTCCCTTTCTGGACCCCATTCCACAGACTCTATCTCCTCTTTTTTTGTTGCCTGCACTAAAGGCTTAGTAAGTTCTCCTAACCCAGGAATCTATGGTTGGCAAAATCCTACAGCTCCTAAAAATCCCCTAAGTTGCTTTTTTGTTACAGGACGAGGCATATTAAAAATTGTCTTTACTCGTTCTGGATCAATTACCTGTGTCCTTCCTTTAAAATAAAACCCAAATATTTTACCTCTCTTTGACACAGCTGAAGTTTAGACAGAGATGCTCGATGCCCTTTTTCTGCAAGAGCATTACATAGAGAAATAGTGTCTTTTAAACATGCCTCACAATCTTTACTTGCTAATAACAAATCATCCACATATTGTATTAACACTGATTGTCCTGGAAGTTCGATATCTGTGAGATAGTATATGCGGAAAAAAAAAGTCAGAGACCCAGTAAATCCCTGTGGCAGTCTCATCCAAGTTAATTGCTGTCCCTTCCAAGTGAAAGCAAAGAGATCTTGGCTGTATACTAAAAAGACCTGCCGTTAGATAATATAGTTAATGGGTCGGGAACTACCAGGTGTGGAGCAATTATATGTTGGTTTATAGCCCTTAAGTCTTGTACAAACGGATACTCTGGATCACCATCAGAATCTTGCCTGTTCTTTTTAACTGGCAGAATTGGGGTGTTGCACGGGGATTCACAGACTCTAAGGATACCCAGTTTCAAATAATGATAGATTTGTTTTTGGATACTCTTCTCTGCTTCCAGCTGAAACCTTGTGCAGGTAGCTGGGGGAAGCCTCATGGTCCCAGATCCTGGTTCTCACAGGGTAGTTTAAGCCGCTTGAAATCTGCTGGAAGGGCAGTGGGCCTGGGCACAAGCAGCCCAGGAGATTCCTGGAGAATTTGCTGAAAACGATTTCTTGGCACAGGCAATCAATGAGCCAACACCAGCTGGACTCTGTCAGTCACAAGCAGAACAGACCTGGATGGGGATGTCAAGGTTGAGGGCAGCCCTGGCTGCAATGATCATGAGCTGGTGGAGAAGTAAGACAAGAAACGGAAGCACAGCCCAATACTGAAGGAGAGATGATTTCAGCTCATTCAGGATCTGCTTGGCAGGATCCCCCAGGAGACTTCCCTGGAGGGCAGAGGGGCCATGAGGCCTCTGCAAAGACAGACTAGGCAGAGGAAGAGAGGACGGAGAGGGAGAAGAAGAGAGGAGACATGTCAATTTGAATGCGGTAGTTTCTCAGAAGAAAGTTTCTTCATTGAGAGTGTTGCCAGGAAATGTATCATGAAGAAAAACATATATATATAAACATGTAAACTCACACAGAGTAATTACTGTAGTGCACACACATGGTGCTGCCAGTAAGAGAAAGAAAGCAGACATTAGAATTGATAAATAATGTTTGAGGTTCTGAAAAGAAAGATTTTTTTTTTCAGTTGTTGCATAGAGCTGTTTTTTGAATAGATTTCAACCTATGAGAACTTTACATTCAGGCCTTCATAGACACCTACAGAGGCCATGGCCGCCTGAGGTGCCCTGTGTAGCTGTGTTCCTGTGTGGTGCCATGAAATGTGACCCAGGAACTATGGGGACCTTTTTGAAGCATTAGCTGGTCACCAGGAGAAGCATCTCCAGACCTCTCAGTGGGACAACTTTTTTCTTTCTGTTGACTAGAAAGGGAAGTCTAGACAACTGGGTTAGCCAGAGACATGTGCACTGAACGGTCTGGCATCAGGTGAGGAAATTCCCATCCTTGTTGTCACCTAAAACGGCATCACACTTCATTAACCATGCAGGGAATGAAAAGGGAGTGTGGCTAGATGTTTAGGGATTCCTTTAAGGCGTCGCTGTCAGATAGGTATGTGGAGATTGGTGCAAATTAGGCCATCAATAACTACAGCATTTCCTTGAAGTTGGTCAAGCTGCTTTCCTCTATCAGTTGTGAGAGCTCGACACCTCATGATGCGATTTGCTATGTGCAAAGAGCGAGCAGTAGCAAGGAAGATCCTGGGCAGGGAGTGGTTTGATGGGCACTGGACTTGCGCAAGACACAAAACCAGCTTTTTTAATAATGTAGGCCCCATTATAAAAGAAATCTTTAGAAGCTGTCAATAAAAATGAAACAAGAAAGAAATTAGATAAAATGGTAAATTATCTAAAGTGAAAAAAATGTTTTGTTACACTTCTCATCTTTTGAAACTTCTTTGTGTTCTTATTGCCTTTTGTTGTTTGGTTCTTTTTTGATACGCTGGTCTTCTGGGGAGATCCTTTTTCTTTCTTTTTCTTTTTCTTGAAAGGGAAAGTGATTTTCAGAATTGGGGTGGGATGCAGTCACAGGGGCATGAATGGCTGGTGCCTTTGCAGGTGCCCTGGTGCCCTCTGCCCAGCCTCCCTCTGCACCTCCAAGGGGTCTGGTCTCCTGCAAGTCCTCTCTGAGAGCTGCCAGGCCCAGGCAGGTGCCTCAGAGACACCAGGGCCTCTCCAAGTGCCACTAGGTGCTTGTGGTTGGACACCTGAGCTCTGCCTGGAAAGAAAGAAGAACTTTTTCACTGTTTAAAAAAAAATCTGAGCACATTTTCATGAGTTGAAATGACTGGCTAACTTTAATAAAAATGTCAGTGGTTCTCCATGATGACATAATGGAAATTTTGAGGCAGGGTATGACTCTCAGGAGAAGAACTGTAGATCTGCCCCTGAAATTGTTACCGCTGCTCTGTCTCTTATGCTGTGTACATAATCTCAGTAATTTTCTACATATTTTCACACATCTGGATTAAATGGATCATTTCTAAAGGCATCTTTGCATCAGATGGTCTGGGCGTATGCTCTTTCCTTTGTTTTCCTCCTCCCCTTACTCTTATTACACTCTTACACTCTTCATCATTGAGATTTCTCTACCCTCTCTGCTTTGAGTTCCTGCTTTGAGCTTGAGGGCATCTAAAGCTTGCCTCATCTTTCAGGAGTCTCCTTGTCTCCTTAGCCAACAGCTTAGTTGTGTTTCTCTCTATCCTTTCCTGTCTACCCATCTGACACATTTCCACGAAGGTTATTCCTGGTGGAAAGGGGACCTCACTGGAGGCAGCTTGGACTTAAGGGACAGCTGAGAAGTGCTGGATATTAAGTTTATTGAACTCTATGATGTTTTATTTTTGCTTGATCAGAATTGAGACAAATCCTTCTGCGCCTGTTTGCAGCTAGTTCTCTTAAGGAAAGCAGGTGGGAACTGGTGCCTATGTGCTGTAACATTCAGCTACAGACTTGAGTGAATTAGAGGCTGGATTCAGAGCTGCCTTCCTTTGTCCATCCCATGGAAAAGCTCCATACATCCAAGCTACCTCTTCACACATAGGGAACCCCCTCCTCATCTTCTCTGGTGGTCTCTCCTGAAGAGCTTGCACCCTGCCATTGAAGGACTCCAGTCATGCAAGTGATCCCATCATATCTCAGGTATTCCAACCATGTGTCAGTGCTGTGACAGGCTGCACATGTGTGCACATATGTTGGCTTCAGCACCTCAGCTGTGGTGCCGACTGAAGATCTGTCACAGGGAAACATGGTACCAAGGACCTCATGTATGCAGCGACTTTGACTGCAAGTGGTCATATAGTGGCATGGATAGAAGGTGACAGTGTAATGTGAAAGGAGGTTCCCACTAAGAGAGCAAACCCTGCAGTGCCCAAGGCCAGGGCGAAACAGAGCTGGGCTGTGCAGGAATGCCAGGAGAGGGTTTTGCTGCCTGAGCTGACTCTGCAGCACCTTGGGGCCTGTGACAGAGGTGAACCAATCACCAGGAAGGACAAGGTGCCACCGAGGAAGTCCCTGGGCCTGGCCAGTCTCTGATCCAGCCACCCTGAGGTCATCATTAGCTCAGACCCTGTTCATATTGTCTAGCAGGGCGAGAAGACATTGAGGGGGAGGAGAGCTAGAAGGGTTTGAGAGTCCTGAGACTAGAATCGAGACCTTGATGTGATGTGAATCCCATTTATGCAGCATGCTTGGATGTAGACAGGATGGACTTTCCCTAACGAGTGTGGTGGGATTCATTTGTTTGGGCACAGGTAGGAAACCCAAGACACCCTGGGACACTTGCCCAGCGCCACTCCAAAGGGCCATGGTTTTCCTGTAGGTCCCATGCTGTATCTGCTAGAGCCATGCAGTTGTGCTGGAAACCCCAGGCATCTGAGATAGCCCTACTGACCTATTTCTGTGTCATTAAATCAAGTGTCTGCACTGAATTATATTAGCTGTTTGTAACATTGGGATCTTCATGTGCCTCAGCTTCACAGTGAGTGGAACACTAGTTGTCTTAGGCATCTAGTGTCATTTCAGATGGCCAGGGAAATTCCCCACCTGGCCCCCACCTGATGCTCCAGAAGGATGTGGGTCTCCCAGTTGCTCCGTCAGAGCAAGCAGACACTGCACATGCCTCAGACCACCTCTGTCTCTTTAACCATCTCCAGGTGTTGGTGTTTACGTGTGAGCAACTGACTCCCACCCTCCACCTCCATTTACTATAATCGGAGCTTAGACAAGGAGCTCGTGTGCAGACCTCTATGTTGTGCTCACTTCAGTTTTGGCAAGGGGAATCCCACCTCCTGTGTCTTTGTGGAGTTCACGGCAGTTAGCTGAATCCCACTGCATCCCAGGGGCTTCTAAACAGGCATGAGATGCCCAGACTGACTCATCTGAATGAAAACCTGAACCATGGGAAAAGGAGCTTCTTTCTTGTCCCCTTCTAGGGGTCCTGCCTAGTTAAGACCTGGGAGTATGGATTTCCACCTCTCGTAGATAACCATCCTCTGATGAAACAAGTGGCAATGCTGTAGCTGGTCTCTCTGCATTGTTTAGAGAGGGACCAAAGCTGATTATTTTGCTTTACATCAGTGAACATTTCCCAGGAGGAGGGAGCACAAGGGACAGAGAAAAGTCATGCTGTCAGCTGGGCCTCTGCTCCTGAGTGGGGCCAGGCTCCTGGGACAGAGGGAGCTCATGGCAACCTGACAGCAGTGCTGAGAGACAGCTGTATTCAGGAGCAGCTCCTCTGCAGAGAGCAGCAGGGCTGTGGGCTCTGCCTGCTGCTGCTGACATGAGATGAGAAACAACAGGGAGAAGTGCAAGGCAGTGTGGAGTGGGAGGACAGCTGGCAGTATATTGTGGGAGAAATCTTCACAGCCCTTGACACGGTAAGCCTCTTGCTGCAGGGCAATGCTACTGAGGTTCCTGGAGAGGTCTCCTAAAGCCAACCCATCCCATTTCACATCTGTTTGTTAAGGCTGTCTCTCCTGGTTTACCCTTTGCACAGGAGCAGGAGATGCTTCAGAGCAGGGATTCCCTGACACACCATCACAGGGACAGGGCATCTTGCGGCTTTCTTCAAGGGACACTGCAGGGCTGTGGAGCTGGGACGTGCACCCAGTCTGCCCAGGGCTGTGATTCAGAGCAGTGTGCCTGTGCCCCAGGGTGCTGTGTGTGCAGGGCAGTGGGCTGCGAGGATCAGCACTCAGCCTGACTGGGGAGCTCCCCACGGCACTGCAGGGAGAAGCTCTGAGTGGGCGGAGTGACCCCTGGCAGGGCAGGTTCATTCTCCCATTGAGAGGGTGCTGCATGGGTCAGGGCTGCTCTCAGCTCCAGCTCACTCCCAGGACATTCCTGGAGGAGACTTTCCAAAAGGAAGGTCAAAGCAGCGGATACATGGAAGGGAAGGAGCTGTCATGAGTCTGTGCTTTCAGTTTGATTCTCTTTGGGTGGGGTGAAATGGGAATGGATCTGTCAGGTTTAGACAGGGGACTGAGACAGTGACACGGAGAGAGGAGCAGCTCTGGGAGGCACTCAGCAAATGCCTTCATCCACCCTGAAGCCTACGGACAGAGCCAGCATCACCTTTCCAGCCTCAGCAAGGTTTGTCTCCCCTGCTCCGTAGCACCTGCAAACACGGAGGTGCCCTGGGCAGTGTCCTGCCCCTGGGAGGTTTCTGCAGGGCAGAGCTGAGCACCCAGCGGGTGGGATGGGGTCTGTGAGCACTGACAGGGGAGAGACGTGGGGACAGAGAAACAGCTCCCAGCAGGGACAGCTCCAGGCAGCAGAGTCATGCTCAGAGTGTGAGAGGGAACCATCAACTCCAGCACCTCCTCTCCTCTGCCAGCCAGCACAGCCCTCTGCTCTCAAGGCTGTGGGGTCCAGGGCAGGAGTCGTTTCCTCGGCAGCTGGACATCCAGGAGAGGAGACACTCCTGAGTGCCCCTCTGTGCCTGCCTGTCCCTGCCTCCCTGGGCACAAATATCATGGTATTGCTCCATGTTTCCCACCTGCCCTTGCTGCCCTTGTCCTTCCCCTTGGACTCTCTGCGCAGGGGGATTTCTGATGCAGTTCAGACACTGACCCTGCGGGTCCTGCCATGCAGATGTGTCCTTGACAGTGAGGTGCCCAAGTGCCCCTCTAGCCTGTGGGGCTCTGGGCAATGCAGTGGGGGGGGCTGGGAATGCGCCAACTCTCTCGTCAGGACATCCCATCCTTAGGACATTTGGTCATTTCCCTGGGGTGTCTGGCTGGGCTGCAAGCTGCCCTCCAGAAGGGCCCAGATCTCCCATTGCAGCTGGGTGTTATCTAGGTGCCCCAGGGAGAAGCCACCTAGATACTGAGGCCACGGACATGCTACTGGGAGGCTGGATGTGGGCAGCTGGAAGGAGCCTGATGTGTTGCTGGCTAGAAGGGGAGGGCCGAGACCTGCCTCACACACCCTCAGAGAGAGTGCTGGTGGGCACTTTGGAAGTCGATTCCTCTGCTCTCTGTGGTGTCATTTCTTTTTTGGGTAAGATGAGTGCAACTGTCCTCCACCTCCGAGGTGAGAGCACAGAGCAGCTGGGAACAAGGCAGCTGGACAGGCCAACTCTCCTCCCTCTGCACTAAAGCCAGAGGGAATCCTTTTGCCTCTCTGGAATCACAGCTGGTCTCTCTGAGTGCAGGAGCAATGCTGAGGATTCCCACCTCCCAGAAGCCTCCTATGGTGTGACAGAGTGAGCTAAAGAAAACAAGACAAGCCTTAAAACTATTCAGGAACCCACATTCTTTGGAACTGGGAGCAAAGATGCTGAAAATGCCTTCAACGTTATGAGTGAGTTAAATCTGACTGGAACTGCCAGAATTATAAAAGTTTAGTCACCTCTGTTCCTATGTATGCAGTAATAGAGGTCACGGCTGACTCCTCTGGAGCCCATGGGCAGAGGCTGCTGCCCCTCATGGCAAACCCAGCCAGCACAAACCAGAGCTCAAGCCATGGAGCTCAATGATGGCGCTGCTGAGATGGGGAGAGGTAATGGGCATGTGTTTGGGAGGGTTCTATGAGAAAGGTTTGCTCAGGGAAGTCTGCCCTAACATTTCAATGTCTCTTCTTCCTCAGGCAGTCCTGCTGTGCCTCAAAGGAGCAAATGTCCAGTGGCAGCTCCATCAATGAATTCCTTCTCCTGGCATTTGCAGACACACGGGAGCTGCAGCTCTTGCACTTCTCGCTCTTCCTGGGCATCTACCTGGCTGCCCTCCTGGGCAACGGCCTCATCATCACAGCCGTAGCCTGCGACCACCACCTCCACACCCCCATGTACTTCTTCCTCCTCAACCTCTCTGTCCTGGACCTTGGCTCCATCTCTGTCATTGTCCCCAAATCCATGGCCAATTCCCTGTGGGACACCAGGGCCATTTCGTATTGGGAATGTGCTGCCCAGGTCTTCTTGGTTTTTTTCTTGTTTGGAGGAGAGTATTCTGTCCTCACAGTCATGGCCTACGACCGCTTTGTTGCCATCTGCAGACCCCTGTGCTATGAGACCATCATGGGCAGCAGAGCTTGTGTCAAGATGGCAGCAGCTGCCTGGGGCAGTAGTTTTCTCTATGCTCTCCTGCACAGTGCCAACACATTTTCAGTACCACTCTGCCAAGGCAATGTCGTGAACCAGGTCTTCTGTGAAATTCCCCAGATCCTCAAGCTCTCCTGCTCACACTCCTACCTCAGGGAAGCTGGATTCCTTGTGGTTAGTGTCTGTTTAGGCTTTGGGTGTTTCATTTTCATTGTGGTGTCCTATGTGCAGATCTTCACTGCTGTGCTGAGGATCCCCTCTGAGCAGGGCCGGCACAAAGCCTTTTCCATGTGCCTCCCTCACCTGGCCGTGGTCTCCCTGTTCATCAGCACTGTCATGTTTGCCTACCTGAAGCCCCCCTCCCTCTCCTCCCCACCTCTGGATCTGGTGGTGGCTGTTCTGTACTCGATGGTGCCTCCAGCAGTGAACCCCCTCATCTACAGCATGAGGAACAAGGAGCTCAAGGACGCAGCGAAGAAACTCATTGAGGTGGTACTAGTTCAGCAGTAATGAGCTGCCCATCTCTCCTCACAAGCAATTCCCTGTTTATCTCAGACAGCTCTTGTGCCTTGGGAGTTCTGTCTGTGATAGTCATGTTTGCGCACAAATGTTTGAATTCCTCCCACTTCTCCAGAGGCACAAACTCCATCTGTGTGACCCAGAGGCCTTCTGTAAATTTGTTGACCACTGTGTCAGAGCTGGCCTCCCAAGTAGCATCTCTGTAATAAAAGGGGATCTCCTTAGTCCTGTGCCTGAACGATGGCGTCTTCCCAAGCTGGAGCTGAGAATGCGCTGAGGGAATTGCACCTGCAAAGGCCTAGTTTTTCCATGGGGTAAGGAACATGAGCTCATAAAGTGATGTATGAGGGAATGAGGGCTGCATTCAGCTGTCACTTGGGGGTGCCCAGTGACCCTGGAGAGGGTGAGTGGTCAAAAGGTCTCTGCTGGGGACTGTCCCACATATCAGAGGGCTGGTGACAGATTCCCACTCTTATGGAAAGGAATATGGAGCCAGCTGGAGAGCACAGGGCATCTCCAGGGACAGCGTGTGCCTGGGATGGGCAGTGAGTGGAGACTCCCCAAACCAAGTGGAGTCACCCAAAGTAAAGGGCCAAACCGAGGAATGCCCCAAATCAGGGCTCTGCAGTCTCAGCAGGGGGAGTGGGCTGGGTCTAATAACACCCCTGAACACCTCCTGAGCAATGTGAAATGGCCTGTGATTGCTCCAAGCATCCTCCACAGCCACAGACCCTGGGGAGGGTTTGTCAGGTGCAATGACGCTGGTCCAGCTGGGTCTGCCCTGAGCAGCATGGCCAGTGCAGAGTCACCCCGGGGCCCCACAGCCCGCTTTCCCTGCAGAGCAGCACCGCCAGCCCGCGGCCCTGCAGAGAGCACAGCAGAGGGGTGCAGGAACGGCCGGCCGGGCCAGCATGGACACACTGACCTGGAGAAAGGCAGCTACTGTGTGTGAATGGCAGTGTGGGAGCACACAGCCATGTGCTTGCAGGCAATTGCAGGTCTGCTGGGAAAGGCAGCAGGACATGGCGGGTGCAGGAGAGAAGAGCCCAGGTTGTTCCCTGTGTTGCATGGACACAGTGGGGAAGCTGCCCCAGGGCCATCGTCTCAGAGCAGCCCCTCACATCACCCCTTTCCAGCACTGGCTGCTCACCCAGCTGTGGGGTGGTCCATGGCCAGCTCCATCCTCCTGCAGGTCTCCGTATCCCAACAGAGGGGAAGAAGACCAGCCTTGCATGGCCTCTCTTCTGCACCAGAGCCTGGCAGATCCTGGAGCACGGTGTCTGCAGACCCCTACGTTGGGCACAGCCTGGGCTGGGCAGGGGCTGGGCGCTTGGACCTCTCAGACTCTGGGGGATCATTTAGTAGTCATTTAATAATACCCCAGCAGTTTCCATGTCCAAGGCATCTGGTGTCAGCTCCAGCTGAGCTCTGGCTTTCCTCACTCCATCCCTGCATGCATGGACAAGGTCTCGATGCTCCCCCTGGGCAGCCCGTGCCCCTTCCACCCTCTGTGCACTTCCACCCCAGCACCCTGAGCACTGGTGCTGCTGCCAGGGCAGAGGTGGAGGATCCCCTGGAGCAGCTCCTCAGGGAGATCCCAAGGGAAACGCTGTGCCCAGCGCCAGCCCCAGCCCCAGCCCCAGCATGGCAGAGGGGAGTTGCCCTCTCCTGACCCACCCGGGTGGTGCCAGCCCCACCTCAGCCTGCTCCTGAAAGGCTCCAGTGCAGCCCTGGAGGGAGCTGGGGCTGCCTCGGGCCTGGGGCCGTCTGGCAGCAGGAGGGTTTGACATAGGCACAGCAGCAGCAGTGCCAGGAGCAGGGGAGGAGCAGGGAAATTGGGGCCAAGACCCCTGCCCTCGGCTGCACGGCCACGGCACTGGATGGGTGGTGCCTTTGTGGCCGGCCAGGCTCCAGGTGCAGGGTGGATGCCAGCTCGAGGGTAGGAGCACCAGGATTTTCATGGGCTTCAGTGCAGCCATGACTGTGGTGAAGGCAAGTGGGCAGATCCAGGCCCAAGCAACTGTGGAGGCTGAGGGTGGAAAAGTCAGCATGGGGCTGGTGAAGGCCCTCCCTCTCCTCCCCATGGGGAAGAGAGTCCCCTCTCTGACAGTATTCAAGGAGCACGGAGTCTCCCTTCTGCAAGTCACCCCAGGACTGTACAGAGATGAGGAAGAGCTGGAAGGTTGGTTGTAGGGACGTTCTCAAACTCCAGCAGCTGCAGTGCTGTGAGCTGGTCACCTCACAAAGTTCTGAATGAGCCCAAATGCAGGTCATGAGGCATTGCACTGCCTTACAGGCTCTGCACCGGAGCCTGGCAGCAGCCCTGCAGTATGTGGGCATGTCCTGAGATGCCCAGGGTCAAAACTGTGGGAGGGAGATCCAGGGAGCCAGGGCCATACAGCCCCCTCGGGAGAGCCAGGGTGCCCGTGGTGGGGAGATCTGGGGTGCCGGGGCTGTACAGCCCCCAAGAGAGCTAGGGTCCGAGGGAGGGCCCAGGGGTCAGGGACTGTACCCAGGGGAGAAGCGCTGCCTCGAGGTCATGCTGAAAAGCCCAAGGATCAGCTAAGCCACAGAGACGAGAAATGGCTTTCCCCGGGCTCAGCCAGAAGGAAGGCTCGGCAAAATTAATGCGAAATGGGAAAACTCCAGATTTGCTACTTGGCCTGTCCTGTTGGCTTTGGAGCATGGCAGGGACAAGGGTCCTGGATAAAACCCTCAGGATGATGTGTGCTAAGGGCACATTTGCTCTTTTCCAGTGTATCACCTCTATCTTAAGCACCGCAGACCAAGAAACCTTGCTGAGGACTTTTAATAAGAGCCTGCATGCTGTCCCATATTGTCCTACATCTTACTTCTACAAAAAGAGCAACCCACACTAGTTATCAATTCTGAGGCTCACCAAAGCATCTCAGCTTGTGGCCACACTCTGCACTGTTTCATCCCACATCACTTTCCTCCTGTCTTTGAAAAATGCCAAACCCTCAAACAACCCTCCAGCCCCAGGCTGCGACACAGGTCTGCCCAAGGCAGAGACCTGCTGGTGTAGGCACACAGAAGTGGCCTCTCCAGTGCCCCATTTGAGATATTTCGCAGCCTTTGGCACTGTCTGGAGATGTTCTAGGATGTATCAGAAATTTTTGGAAAATAACTGGGGTGAGGGGAGGTGCCTGCTTTCCAGGACATTAGAGGAAACCTCTCTGCTCTCTCCCTGGCTGTGCCATCTCCATGGCAGTCACCTACTGAGCCCCCAGGTGACACGAGCTGAGGTCACAGTGGGATGTGCCGCATCACAGGGAGGTCTCCCTGGTGCTGCCATGGCAGTGTCCTCATTTGCCTGCGAGACCCGGGCACTGCTGGGCACTGCTCATGTGCTCCCCACTGCTGTCCTTTGGAGCTACTCCAATGAGAGGAGGACGGACAGGAGGCAGTGGGGCGATGTTGGAGCTGCTCACTGACAGGCAGAGGAGCAGGGACATGTTGCAGAGGGGTTTTGGGTGACAAGATGGGAAGAGCATCCTTCCTCCCCATCTGGAGAGACACGCTGATGAGAAGGAGGCAAGTGAGATGGAGGGCTGCTGGACCCAGACCATCAGCCCAGGATGCAGTTCCTTGTTCCCTGTGCTCCTGGGGCTCTCCACCAAGGGGAAGGGCTTCGGGAGCTCCTTCCCAAGGTGTCACCCAGAGACTGTTAACTGCAAAAATGGCTGTGGGTCCTGGGTTGCAGGAGTGGAGGGACAGGGCTAGGGGTTGTCACAACAGCCCTGCCTGAGGGTCCTGTCTGGCTCAGGGGACAACTTGGCAGCTGGGACTGCTGAGTCCTGGGGCTGGCGCTGCCCTGAGCCCCAAGGCTCCTCTGGGGCCAGCTCCATAACTCATGACAGGGGGCAATCCAGATCCAGGTTTCCTGGGAGTAGGTCCCCCTTTGCGATCTGGCTCTGGCAGGAAAGGGATCCTGTGTCCTGGAGTCTGAGGTGTCCTGCAGTTCCTGTGGGGCTTTCAAGACCCTGCGGGAAATGCCCAAACAGGAAGTGAAACCTTCACCTTTTAGTAACTGCAAGCCATCTACTTGTTTGGGAGAACCTCTGTCCCTTCCCCCTGCATCCTTTTATGCTTCCAACTTGGCAGAGCATCTTTTGGGCTCAGAGATGTTGTCCTCAGATGGCCACAGCCCCTGTCCTCCTGCAAACTGGGGTCCAACCTCTGCACCGAAAAGACAGCCTGTTTGGGGGAGCAGCTGGGGAACAGGTGGGGGTGCCATCGCCACGCCACAAGGCCCTGCTGACCCCAAGCCTGTTTCTCTGAGCCGTGGGGGGCAGTGCTGGGGGCAGCCCAGCAGGGCCATCTCCCCCACCCCCTCCCGGCCCCACACCTCCGCTGCCCAGCACCGGCAGGCCCAGAGCTGCTCTGGCCCTGGCTGCCCTGGGGCCCCGGGGCTCCTCAGGGGCTGCCACAGGCAGGGGGCCAGGGCCCCACAGGCCAGAGGGCCCTGCCCTGCCCTGCCCAGGGGCAGCAGGACACTGCCTGCGGTCTCCAGCACCCCAGCCATGCCCAGGAGGATCACTTCAACCAGAGCAGCTGATAGGTCAGTATTTGATGCATGGTGGGGGAAGTCATAGTAAGGCAGCTGCTGTCTGAGACGGTTAGAGGCCATTGACAGGCACATGGTTGTGAAGACGGCTGTGAGGTCATCTCTTCTGAGTACCCTATAGGGCAGCAGGCACCTGGCTGAAAAGTTGCTTGTGACATCACTGCAGACAGAGCAGCTGGAAGGGCAGCAGCTGGCACCTGGCTGGGAACTGACTTTGAGATCACGCCTGTCCCAGCAGCATATAGGCCTGCAGCATGGCTTGGATATTGACAGTGAAATCTCTGATTTCTAGTGTCTGTGTGCTGTTGAAAAACTGCCTCATTCAAACTGTGGGGGGCTTGTGAGATATTTCTCCAAGATCTGAACCATATCTCTGCCCTTTCATTCCTTGAGGTAGGAAGTGACCAGGCCCAGGGCTGTGACTGCCTATTCAGAGGAAGGGCCTTTTGCAAGCCCTTGGAGGACCACAAGCAAATGGAAGGGCTGGAGAGTCGGCCTTTGTGTGTTTTGGGGCTTTTGCAGGTCCCCTTGCTGCTGCCATGTCTGGTTGTGTGCTCTTTGTGTCCTGATGGGCAGGTGCATGTTGGCTGGCAACCCTCTACGAGGCGAGGGGAGGGTGGTGCGGTGTGTCACAGTGGTGGGGTGCCCTGTGGTGGGAACGAGTAGTGGCCCCAGTGTCTTGGTGCTGCTCTGCATACGTGGAAGTGTCTGGAGAGAGCAGTGCTGTGCATGGGGAGTGCCGCCAGGCTGGGGAGCTGGGGAGCCCTTCGAGGTGAGGAGGTGACTTGGCTCGCAGGGCCCAGGCTGCCCTGGTGGCGAGAGCCAGGGATGCTGGCAGCCTGCTGCCTTCTGTGCACTGAGGTTCAGGTCCTGAGTTTCCTCAGCTCTTGCCAGGATCTGCAGCCAGATATCCCACACAGACTGTGAAATATATAGAAATATGGAGCTTAGAATATTTGCAGTACAAGATGTCATCTTTCAGAAAGGGTTCCTTGTTGGAGATTCTTGAAGTTAACACTTCTGGGATCTGTTCAACCACAAGTGTTTTTAGGTTAGGTGCATAGCAGTTGCCTCCCTCTCCTATTAGCAAAGGCTAAGGGCAGATACTACCCCTACACACAATTGGTGCAGACACTCTGGAGCACTCAGAGGCGCTCTTTCAAGTGGCAGTGCCACAATTATTAGCTTTTCAAATGGCCAGAATAAGGAAACTTCCAAAGACAATGTATTTCTTCAGAAAATAATTGGTCTTTAAAACCACTTCTCCCAGATGCACAGTGACTACAGTGAGTCATGATGCTCAAGGACTTTCCTGCAAGTCAGCAGGAAATACTTCAGGGGTCATAGCTGAGAATCAGCTTGCAAAGCTGAAGTTGTTTTGGGCAGAGAACTTGCAGGGCCCCTCAGAATTATGTTCCTCACCTTTCCACATGCTCCTCTCTGCTCTAAGGGAGTCGTTTTTGACCTAACAGTTCAGGTGTCCAGCTCAGCTGAGCACGTTTTGCAGTGTGTCACTGAGCTGGTTGAGGCCTGCAGGTTCTGAAGCTCCTGCCTGATCAGCTTGGGCACAGCCTGGGTCCTAGCTCACTTGTGGACTCTTCTTTGCAAGTGAACCCCCTGTGAGATGAAATCCCAGGTGTGGATCTGAGGCTGATTTGGACAAAGGTGCCCTCTTGGCAGTGAGGTGTGGATAAAAGCAAGTGAGGGTCAGTTCCTTCTGGAGTGGTCTGGGCTGTCCCAGCAGGCCTTGCACACTATAAAAAAAAAAAACCCCTCTGGATGGTAATAATCCATCATGCGCTACTTTGGGAAGGTTGAGCTGCCAAAGGAAGCCTCCAGATAATGTCCATGGTGTCTCTGGGATACAGGGGCAGCACACTGGGCTTGGAGGAGACCTAGGTAAGGAGCTGTATGCTGCTTGGTGGCAGGTCTGCTCCACAGGGCTAGTCCTTAGCCGAGTGGCCATGAGCCGTGCCTGCCTGCCTGCCGGCTGCAGGCTGGTGGGGTGGCTGCAGCAGAGGTGCCCTCACAATCAGCACCCAGATGGGTCCCTGTCACCTGTGTCATCTCTTCTCCTCCCCAGGCTTGTCATGTCTGCTGGGTGGGCTCTCTGAGGCACTGGGTGACATCGCAAAGCCTGCTGGCCAGCACATCTGCTGAGGGCCAATCAGGCAGCTGCGGTGGAAGTGACCTCACAATCAACACTGCAGCCATGTCCCCTTTGCCTGCCTCTCCACGTCCTCCTGCCCGTATATCATCTCTGATGGGATGAGAGGTGGTGTGATTCTCTTCTTGTCCTCAAAATGGCTCCTAGCAGAACCCAGCCCACGAGGTTCCTGTACAAGAGGTGACCTCACCATCAACACTGCAGAGGTGTCACTTCTGTGTTTTTCTCCCCTGCCCCTCTTCTGAGTTGTCCTCTCTTCTGGGCCCCACTTGCAACATCCCATCCATGTCTCTTTACTGGCACCTCCCTCTCCCCCATCCCCAGGGAATTACACACATGTGGTGGGACAGCTCACATGGCAGGATGAAACTGGGCTCCTGGGGAAGGCAGGCTGGGATGGTGAGGAGGTGCAGGTGTGCTCTGTGCAAAGGGGTGGCTGGAGTGCACAGGGCTTTGCCTTGGAGCAGGTGATGAGCCAGTCGAGACCTTGTAGGAAGGATAAGAGGACACAGCAGTCTGGGTGACATTCTGGTCGGTGATTCAGCTCATTCAGGATGTGATTGGCAGGATCCCACAGGAGACTTCCCTGGAGGGCAGAGGGGCCATGAGGCCTCTGTAAAGACAGACTAGGCAGAGGAAGAGAGGACACAGAGGCAGAAGAAGAGAAGAAATATGTCAGTATGAATACAGTAATTTCTCAGAAGAAAGTTTGTCCAATCAGAGTGTTGCCAGGAAGCGTACCATGAGGAAGAAAAAAGACATAAACATGTAAACTCACATAGAGTAATTTCTGTAGTACATGCATATGGTGCTACCAATCAAAAGGAAATAAATTATTCATTAGAATTAATAAAGAATGTTTGAAGTGCTGAAAACAGAGATTTGTTTCAGTTCTTGCACAGAGCTATTCATGACACAGATTTCACCCAATGACGGGAACTTTACATTCAGGCCTTTAGAGATACATACAGAGGCCACTGCTGCCTGAGATGCCCTGTGTAGCTGTGTTCCCATGTGGTGCTGGGAAATGTGACCCAGGAACTATGGGAACCTTTCTGGAGCATTAGCTGGTCACCAGGAGAAGCATCTCCAGACCTCTCAGTGGGACAACTTTTTTCTTTCCACTGACTAGAAAGGGAAGTCCAGACAACTGGATTAGCCAGAGACAGCTGCACTGCAGGTGTCCGACATCAGATCAGATAATTCCCATCCCTGTTGTCACCTGAAATGGAGTCACACTTCATGACCATACAGGGAATGAAAAGAGAGAGTGACTAGATGTGTAGGGACTCCTTCAAGATGTCACTGTAACACAGGTACATTGAGATTTGTGCGAATTAGGCCATCGATAACAAGAGCATTTTATTGAAGCTGGTCAGCCTGCTTTCCTCTATCAGCTGTGAGCAGGCGACACCTCTTTCCATTGACTAGAAAGGGAAGTCCAGACAACTGGGTTAGCCAGAGACAGCTGCCCTGAAGGGATCTGGCACTGGGTGAGATATTTCCCATCCCTGTTGTCACCTCAAATGGTGTCACACTTCACTGACCATGGAGGGAATGAAAAGGGAGTGTGGATAGATGTTTAGAGACTGCTTTAAGACATCACTGTAACACAGGTACATTGAGATTGGTGCAAATTAGGCAATTGATAAATAGAGCATTTTATTGAAGCTGATCAGCCTGCTTTCCTCTATTAGCTGTGAAAGCTCCACACCTCATGGTGTGACTCGCTGTGTTCAAAGAGCAAGGAGCAGCAAGAATGATCCATGGCAGGGAGTGGTTAGAGGGGCACTGGACTCATGCAAGATATAAAAACAGTATTTTTAATAGTGTAGACCTTATTATGAAATAAATCTTTAGAAACTGTGAATAAAAATGAAACAAGAAACTGGATAAATTATCTCAAGCAAAAAATATGTTTTGATACACTTCTCAGCTTTTGAAACTTCTTTATGTTCTTACTTTCTTTTTCTTATTATCTTTGTGTTCTTATTTTCTTTTTTTTCCTTATTATCTTGTTTTCTTTGGTTCTTTTTTGATACGTTGGTCTTTTGGGGAGAATCTTTTTTTTTTTTTTTTTTTTGAAAGGCAAAGTGATTTTCAGAGCTGGCCTGGGATGCAGTCACAGGGTCATGGACAGCTGATGCCGTTGCAGGTGCCCTGGCCCTCTCTGCCCAGCCTCTCTCTGCAGCTCCAAGGGGCTCTGGTCTCCCACATGTCAGCTGCAAGAGGCAGGTCAGGCCCAGGCAGGTGCCTCAGAGACACCGAGGCCTCTCCAAGTGCCACTGGCTGCTTGTGGCTGGACACCTGAGCTCTGCCTGGAAAGGCGAAGAGCTGTTTTCAACGTTAAAAAAATTATGACCCCACTTTCATCAGCTCAAATGATTGGCTAATGTTCATGTCAATGTTTTGCTATGATGAAAGAGTGGAAATCCTCAGGAAGGGTCTTAATCTGGGGAGAAGAAATATTGATCTGCCCTTGACCTTGTGTTTCCACTGCTCTGTCTATTTGGCTGTGGATGTAATTTCAGTGATTTCTCAGATATTTCCATGTGTCCTGATTAAATTAACCATTTCTAAAGGCATCTTTGCATCAGATGGTCTGGGTGTATGCACTTTCCCTAGTTTTCCCAGTTTTCCTCCTCCCCTTGCTCTTTATCATTCAAATACCTCTCAACTGTCCAGTTGCTGCTCTCAGCATCTGGGAGCCTGAAGCTTGCCTCAGCTTTCAGCAGTCTCATTGTCTCTTTAGCCAGCTCCTTTGTTCTGTCTTTTGTTGTTGTTGTTGTTGTTTTCCCCCTATCTATCTGTTGAAAACATTTCCAGGAAGGTTATTTCTTGTGGGCAGTGAATCTCACTAGAGGCAGCTTGGACTTAACATACACTTGAGGACAGTCTCTTATTAAGCTGTTTCAAATCTTATTTTGGTTTGATCACAATTAAGACAAATCCTTCTGTGCCTGTTTGCAGCTAGTTGTCTAAGGAAAGCAGGTGGGAATTGGTGCACATGAGTTGTAACCTTCAGCTACAGACTTGAGAGGAAAAAGCTTAGATTTTAACCGGAGTGCTCTAAGTCCCCAGTGGCTGATGAGGGAACTGGCAGGGCTGGGGAGCTGAGAAGGAAGGTTGTCCATACATGTCTCCTATCAAAAATCCTGCTTGTCCTACATGTGCAGACTTCATTTGGAGACCCAGTGGGTCAGTGTGAATTGGAGAATGTGGGTATCGCTTATTCTGAAAACTGAAGAATAAAGAAAGCTTAAAAAGCAGACATCTTTCGTTTTCAGGTGCTCCTTGAAATCTGCCTAATTTCAATACTCTCCTGAAAACTTTCTCATTAGCCACACAAGACTTAAAGAACTGAAGAAAATTATGGAAAGTGGCATGGCTCCTTAGAGGGTTTTTAATGACCCCTTGGGTGTTTGGTGCTGAGCCCATGAACTGCAGATGCTGAGAAAAGAGTGAACAAACCTCTCCAGAAGTTAAATTCAGAAGCAAATCCCAAGTTTCTTGGAGTGTTAACAGGTCTCACTGAGGACAATTACCATCAAAGTCTCCTTGGGGCCTGATTAGAGCACAAAGTTGGAGGCCCTGATTGCAGGTAGGCAAAGGAAATGTGCAGGTGGCTCTGATGCTAAGTCAACCTTGAGGTGTGTTATCCAGCAGAGCAGCCAGGCACTGACAGCCAGCCCCTGGGTAGGGTGATCCTTTCCATCATGCATTGCTCAGGGCTCTTCCTGGGGGCAGTGTGCTGGTGGGGGTGCGCAATGCTGAGTGCAGGACCATGATACGGCACCTCCTGGCTTCCCAAGGGACAAGGAGGCAGCAAGGCCACAGTGCTTTAAGGAATGGGGTCTTCTCGTGGGCCTCAGTGGCAGAGACACCAGCCATAGCCAAGAAGGACAAAGACCTTGCTGTGCTGGGAGGTTTCAGCCTTGGTAGTGCCCCTGTCCATCTCCACCACAGGCCATTCTATCCTTTTCCACGCCTGTGCCTGTTTCCCTGTGTACTGTAGACACCCAACCTGCTTCCCCACCTTGCTCTCACCCTGGGATCTCCTGATCTCTCCTGATGTCTTCCTGTCCTCACTTGCTTTTCCTTGAAACACAAAGCCAGGGACTGAACACAGACTCCCTCTGGGTGACCTGTACCACCACAGCGCTACCCTATGAGTGACATTTCCCTCGACCTCCTGGCTGTGCTCCTGCTCAGACAGCCCACGATACTTCTGGCCTTCTTTGCTGCCAGGGAATGCTGCTGGCTCATGTTTTGCCTCTCTCCACCAGGACCCTCAGGTCATTTTCCACAGAGCCACTCCCCAGGCACTCAGGCCCCAGCCTGAAACACTGCAGGGTGCTGGTTTCTCCCAGGTGCAAGACCTGGCATTTGTCCTTGTTGAATTTCAGGAGGTTCCTGACAGCCCATTCCTCCTGCCTGTCCAGCTCCCTCTGAATGGCAGCCCTCAAGCATATGTCTGCCCTGCCCACCTCCAGTTTGGGGTGATCCACAAGTATGATGAGTGTTACCTCCCGGGTGTAACTAGTACAGAAGATAAACGAGACAAGTTCCTGGGGAAAGATCAGCGGTGCTGCACTTCTCCCTGGCCTCCAAGAAGAGTGCTACCCATTCACCACTGCCCTCTGACCATCCAAGCAGCTATTTACCCATCTGGGTGTCTACTCTTCTAGACTGTAACATTCTAACGTGCATGCAAGAATATTGAGGGAGACAGTGTCAAAAACCTTGCTGAAGTCTAGGAAAAAGACTTTACTCTTCTCCATCCACAAATGCAGTTATTTATTCATAGCAGGCAACCAGGTTGCTGTGGCACAATTTACCCTGGGTAAATCCATGCTAAGTGTTCCCAGGCACCTTCTTCTCCTTCATGTGCCCAGAAATGTGATCTGGGAGGATTCATTCCATGGCTCACTCCTCACCAAAGTGAGGCTGAACTGCCTGCAGCTCCCCAGGTTGTCCTTGTGGCTGTTTTTGAAGATGGATGCAACATTTGCCTTTCTCCAGTCATTGGGACTTCACCCCATCTCCACAACCTTGCAAAGATGGTGGTGAGTGGCCTTGCAGTGACAGCAGTCAGCTCTCACAGCATCCTCCTATGCAGCCCATCCAACCCCACTGACTGGTGTAGTTTGAGTTCTCACAAGGAATCCCTCACTAACCTCATCCACCATTGGCTGTTTTTCTCCTCCAGAGTCCTGACTCAAGGCACAACAGCCCAGGAGACCTTGCCTGTGGAAACGGAAGCTAACAAGGGCTTGAGTCCCTCAGACCTACTTGCATCTGCTGCTAGAGGATTCCCTGTCCCATCTAGCGGTGAGGTCACATTTTCCTTCTTGTTCTTTGATTCTTACTGGAGCAGTAGCAGCTCATCTTCATGCCCTTGACGTCCCCTGCAAGTGTCAATCATAGGGGAGCTGTTTCTTCCCTAACACCATGTCTATGACACGGGACAATATTTCTAAATTCCTCCTTTGCCTCTCCCTTCTGGCCCCTGCTGTATGCTGCCCTATTACCCTGGAGCTAAGCCGTGAGGTCCCTCTTTAGCCAAGTTGGTCCCCTGAGGTGTCTGCTAGTTTTAGCGAGTATCGGGATGGCCGATCCTTGTGCTTGGCAGGTCTGTCCTTAAAGACCTGCTGGGTTTCCTGAGAGAAAAGCCTCACCTTTATTGGCCCATCTGGCAGCTGTGTGAAGAAGTTGTCCTTGATGCCCTCCAGAAACCTCCTGGCCTGCTTGCACTCTGCTGTTGGCCCTTGCAGTTCATGTCAGGGGGCCTAAAGTTCCCCCCACAAGAACCAGGGCCTGTGATTGACAGACTTTCTCCCATTGCTTTTAGGAGGCTGCATCCACCTCCTGACCCTTCTGAGGTGCTCTGTAGCTCCCATCATGATGTCACCCTTACTGTGATGCTCACCCACAAGCTCTCACCCAAACCCTTGTCCATCCCATGGAAGAGCTCCACACACCCGAGCTGCCCCTTCACACAACAGACATCCCCCCTGCTCATCTCGCCTGACAGTCTCTCCTGAAGAGATTGTACCCTACAAGCATCACCCTCCAATCCTGTGAGTGATCCCACCATGTCTCAGTCATTCCAATGATGTTACAGACCTCTGACAGCTTGTGCATCTCCAGCTGTTCCTGTGTGTACCCCAGGGTGCATGCATTTGCATATATTTGGGCTACAGAGCCTCAGCTGTGACACAGGGAACAGACTGGTCATGGTGAAACCTATTACCAAGAGCCAAAGACACCGTGTGTGCAATGGCCCCACTTCAGAGCAGAGACATGCTGGCATAGGTAGCAGGTGGCAATGTGATGGTGAAAGGAGGTTCCCACTAAGAGAGCAAACTCTGCGGTGTCCAAGGCCAGGGCAAAACAGAGCTGGGCTGTGCTGAAATGGCAAGAGAGGGGTTTGCTGCCTGAGCTGGTTCACAGTAGTGGGCATCTAGTGCCCTTTGAGATGGCCCAGGAAATTCCCCATCTGGCCCCCACCGGAGGCTCCAAAAGGATGAGTGTCACAGTCACTCCAACAGAGCAAGGAGACAATGGCACGTGCCTTGGACCTTCTCTGTCTCTTCACATGTCTCCAGGTGTTTGTGTGTGGGCAACTGACTCCCACCCTCCATCTCCAGTGATTACGATGGGACCTTAGGCAAGGAGCTCATGGGCAGATTGCTCTGTTGTGCACACTTCAGCTTAGGCAAGGGGAATCTCAGCTCCTGTGTCTTTGTGGATATAATGGGAGGGATCTGAATCCCACTCCAGCCCAGGGCCTTCTAAACCATCATGAGATGTCCAGATTGACTCATCTGAATCAATACCTGAACCATGGCATCAATGAATCCCTTCTTGTCCCTGTCTAGGTGTCCTGCCTAGTGAAGAGATGGGAAGAGGGTCTTCCGGAGTGGGACATTTCCACCTCTTGCAAATAACCATCCTCTGAGGAAATAAATTGCAATGCTGCAATCAGTCTTCCTTCAGCGTTTAGAGAGGGACCATCAGTGATTATTTTAGTTTATTGTGGTGAACATTTCCCAGGAGAAGGGAGCATGAGGGACAGAGAAATTTGTGTCTTCAGCTGGGCCTCTGCTCCTGAGTGGGGCCAGGCTCCTGGGATGGAGGGAGCTCATGGCAACCTGGCAGCACTGCCCAGACACAGCTGTGTGCAGGAGCAGCTCCTCTGCAAAGAGCAGCAGGGCTGTGGGCACTGCCTGCTGCTGCTGACATGAGCTGAGAGAAGGCAGAGAGAAGTGCAAGGCAGTGTGGAGTGGGAGGACAGAGGAGAGCTCCTTGTGGGAGAAATCTTCACAGCTTTTTGCACGGTAAGTCTCTGGCTGTAGGGTGATACTACTGAGGTTCCTGGAGGGGTCTTCTGAACACAGCCCGTAACATGGGGTGATAGGCATTTTAATGCTCTCTCTCCTGGATTATCCAGGGCATAGCAGGAGGAGGAGATGCTTCAGAGCAGGATTCCCTGCCTCAGTATCACAGGGACAGGGCATCCTGCTACCAGAAAGGGCATCCTTCTACCTTCTTCCAGAGATACTGCAGCTGTGTTCTGCTGGGGTGGGCACCCAGATCTGCACAGGGCAGTGATTCAGAGCAGCATCCCTGTGCCCCGGGGTGCTGTGTGCTCAGGGCAGTGACTCTGCTGTCTGCAAAGGTCAGCACTCAGCCTGCCTGGGGAGCTCCCCACGGCACTGAGGGGAGAAGCTCTGAGTGGGAGGAGCGACCCCTGGCAGGGCAGGTTCATTCTCCTCCCATTGAGAGGGTGCTGCATGGGTCAGGGCTGCTCACAGCTCCAGCTCACCCCCAGAGCATGCCTGGAGGAGACTTTGCAAGGGGACACTCCTGGCAGGCTTACCTGAAAGGGAAAGCGCTCTCCTGAGGCTCAGATTTTGTTTTGTATCTTTGGCAGGGCACACATCAAAAAGGATGTTTTACGTTTAGGTGACTGAAGGAGAGTTCTGCAGTGTTACTGTGAGGAATTAACAGGTCTGCAAGGATCCCAGAAAGTTCCTTCAACCGCCTTTTTACCTGCAGGCAGCAGCAATATCCCCTTTGCAGCTCTCATCATTCTCATCATGCTGTGTCTCACCTACCTGCTCCTTAGGGCCTGCAAACACAGAGATGCCCCTGGGCAGTGCCCTTTTGCTGGAAGGTTTCTGTAGGGCAGAGCCAAATGCCCAGTGGGTGGCATGGGGCCTGTGTGCACTGACAGGAGAGAGATGTGGGGACAGAGAAAGAGCTCTGAGTGGGACAGCTCCAAGAAGCTGAGATATGGTCAGGGAGTGCTAGGAAAGTGTCCACAGAAACACTGTGGTAGGATGAATTCAGGCAACTCTCTTGTGGTCCTTCATTGTAGATGTCTTCCTCTGAGCAAGCCACCCTTTTCTCCTCTCCCACCCAACAGAGCCCTTCCACTGCTCTGACAGTGAAGGGGTCTAGGGCATCTTTCACCTCCTCGGCAGTCAGACTTCCAGAAAGCAGAGCTGCCTCTCTCCTGCCACGTGCCCGTTTCCCACTGCAAGGCAAAGGCTCTGAGAATGACTGCCCTGGGAGGACACACTGTCTAGGAGGTGCGATCTGCGGAAGATGCCCCTCTGTCTCTCTTCCCTTGTCAGCAGGGTCACAGCATTTCTCCTTGTTTCTCTCCCTCTCCTTTCTGCTCTTGTACTTGCTGGGCCTACTTTGGTCTGTTTTGGCAATAGCCTTTCTAGAGATGGAATATATCCCATCCCAGTTCCCTGTCTAATCAAACAGGAGAGGAAGCCATCCCTAAAAGGTCATTCAGACCATTGCAGTCTGCCTCTCTCCATTGACGGCTGAGGAATGGAAGATGACAACCTTTCTGAAACAGCTGTCACAGTTTGGTGCCACCAATCTTTGCCATTGCTCTTTCCTTAATATACAAAGGTGACATACGTAGGTCTTTATTGCAAAGCTGCCTCAATTTCTCTGTAACCATCATTCAAAATTACCATCAAATCATAACACAAGAGAGACTACAGCGATATTGCTGTAGGTGACTGGGCTTGAGCTTTTGCTCAAACAATTACAGCCAGCGGCTAAATTTCAACAAATCTTCCAGATGAACCCAGTGCAGAGATCCCCCTATGCCAGACTAGAGGCAGAGAGCAAGACAGAGCATTTGGGATCTAGGACTAACCTGAGCCCCAAGTTAAAATGCCAGTGCAATCATGGAGTATTGCCCACTGCTGGGCTTCCCATTTTACTCCCTGTAGAAGAGCCACATGCTATGCTCTGAGATGGAGTCTGGGGGGACAACACAATTTGTGGAGAACCTCTGTTTCACTGCTTAAAACCCGTCATCTCCTCCTCCCCCTTGCATTTTTGAGGCATCCTATTTACGGAGTCATCTGCTCCTTTCCTTTATATGTCTAAAACCAAATGCAAAGGTGGAGGGAAAAATGTCACTATTTATTGCCTGTGTTTTCCCTGGGCTTCCTTCTGTTAGACGTGTTCTTTTGTCTGAAAAGCAGATTAGCTACTAAATAAATTAGGAGATTTGAGATTGAAAGGGAGTTTCATCTACTTCATTGGAGGTGTCTGTGAGCAGCTGGAGCCTGTACTCATTTTCCCTTGGCTCCCTATATAGTCAATGGAGACGAAGCGAGAGCTCTAGAGGTTGGGTCCTCCCAGACTACAACCAGCATGTGAAAGAAGTGTTACCAGTCTCTTCCAGACACTCTTCTCTCTCTGCCCTGGCAATATGGGAGTCTGCTAACTTGCTCAAACTGAAGCGCCCAACTTTTAGACACCTAAAATATAACCCTGCTTCATGTTTTCTTTGTTCCAGATGCTTCCGCTTTCAAATAACCAAAAGGACAGCCTTTAGGTTTTTCGCATGAGATGATTGCCCCCCTCCCCTAAAGGGAAAGCCACTTCCAGTGACTGAAGGGAACCGTAATGAATTTCACTATTTAGAGTATTAAAGAAGGCAAGCTATACTTGTTCCCTATTTCCTCCCCTTTTGTGGAGAAACAGAGAGGAAGAAGATGTGGAAGAAAGCAGGGAATTACAAAAGAGATACTCGATATTGACTTGTTTCGAAATCAGCAGCCTCCCAGATGTTCTGAATCAAAAAAGGCAAGTACTGGAAAGTAGAAGGAATACCTTTCAAAATGCATATATAAAGGGATGGTCTGGCATCTGCAGATAACAGTAAGCATTTTTGCTGGGACATTAGTTTGGCTTTTGAAACACAGATGTGATGGATGTTTGCAATAAGTCAAAGTGAACTGAGAATTTCCAAGGCATGGCATGAAAAAGTTCACAATCTCTTTAAAATATTGTGCTCTTGAGAAAGAATCCTTTGTGAGAGTTTGGAAAAGGAACAAAGAAGACAGTAAAATCTCTGAGGACTGTAAATGTGAAACAGAGAAATCAGGGTGCGATGAATGGTTGAGAGGAATATTCTGTCTGTGTTACATAGGAAGCAAGCAAGGGAGCAAAGAAGGAAGGATACAGCCTCCTGTGCTGACTGTGGAATTCTCACACTTGTTTCTTCATGCTCCCCTCTCAGCAGGACGTACTGAAATTGGGCATGGGACCAGGAAATGAAACTGTAGTTGCTGAGTTCATCCTAGAGGGTTTCTCAGGGCTTCATCAAAGACTACAGCTGTTTCTCTCCCTGCTCCTTCTGCTCATATACCTGACAACTGTGATAGGGAACACAACGATCATTTTCCTCGTGTGTGTGGATCACCGCCTGCAAACCCCCATGTACTTTTTCATCAGCAATCTGGCATTCCTGGAAATCTGGTTTACATCCTCCACAACTATTAAATTGTTGGTGATTCTGAGCTCTGGTAGGAGAACAATCTCTTTAAGCAGCTGCTTTGCCCAATCCTATTTCTATTTTGCCCTGGGTTTTACAGAGTTCACTCTCCTTGTTGTCATGTCCTTTGACCGCTATGTTGCCATCTGCCAACCTTTGCATTATGCTGATGTCATGAAGTGGCAGCTCTGCACCCAGCTCCTTGTTGCTGCTTGGGTCATAGGCTTCACACTCTCGAGTTCCCGCCTGGTCCTGCTCTCAAAGCTGACTTTCTGTGGCCCAAACAAGATCCACCATTTTTTTTGTGACAACTCTCCCTTGTTCAAACTGTCCTGCTCTGACACCAGCCTGCTTTGGAAAGTAGACTCTCTTTTCATATCCTGTGTAGTGCTGGGTTCCTTATGTTTAGTCCTGGTGTCCTACATGTGCATCTTCCATTGTATTCTGCTCATGCCATCAGCATCTGGGAGGAAGAAAGCTTTTGCTACATGTTCTTCCCATCTCATCACCTTAGCCATCGCGTATGGAAGCTGCATTGTTCTCTATGCACGACCCTCAGAAGATGTTTCCTTGGAGACCAACAGAACTGTAGCTTTGCTGAACACTGTCCTGTACCCATTCTTAAATCCCTTCATCTACAGTCTCAGAAACAAGACTGTGAAACTGGCCCTGAAGGAAGCCATTGGCTGTGCAAAGGTTCGACTTTTCCCCCAGTCATGATGTTTCTCGAGATAGCAATTTTAATTATGTATCATGTAAAATATCTCACACACACAGATATGTAGCTACTAAATACAGGTGCCTCAGACTAAATACAGATGCCTCAGGAGATTTATTTTCACATTGGATTGTAGTAGTGAAAGGAAGAAATGTGAATTGTGTGTCTTGGTCACAGGGGGTTATTATAAACAAAATCTAAAAAAATATTAATAAAATGCTGGAAACATACTTCTTAGGACTGGGGCATAGACTGCCAGTGGGTGCTGACACAAGGAGGCTTTCATAAGTCATCTCAGGAAATGTAGCTGAAAACTCTGGGGACAATGTCCCAGGACTGTTGAGAAAAGCTCAAAACATCTTCTCTCCCTGAATAACAGAAGATGCTAAGCACAAAAATTAAGCTCCAGACTGGGTCCTTCTGCACTGCAGTGAAGGATGTGGTGGCCCTGGTCTTCCCATCCAGGCTTACAGCTCCACCAGCAACGTGGGGTTAGGGTATGCAGGCAGACAACTAAGCTCTGGCTTGAGGTTGAGCTAACTGACTAAATTGTCTACTACATATGTGCTTGAGTACATACATAGTAAGACTGGGACCAATGAGGAAAAAACTACTTAGAGACGGACTGTTTATTGCAAAGGGGATAAAGCTGGTGAAAGGGAGGGATCAGTTGGATCATGGAAGAAAAAGCATGGGAAAATGGAGGGAGAGGGAATAAAAGGGCCCAGTTTTGTGTAAGCAAGCTGCTGGCAAGTACACTTGCCTGGCCAAGCTGTGTGCCTGGTCACTGCGGTCTGCCTTAGCATCGTATTAAATCCTATTCCTAGCTATTTTCTGGGTAAGCGTGCTCTCTGTTCTGTGTGAGTATATGTGTGGAAGGCTTGCAGCCCTCAAGGCAGCCAGCTGCCAGAGACACCCGTGCAAGGGTGCATGTGAGGTCTCCTGCAAGCTTTGAGTCTCATTAGCCAGTGAGCAAAAACAAGACCAGGCCATTTGCATGGTTCATGTTTATGAGTGCTGCTTGTGTTTCTGTGGTGCCTGTAAAGGTACTGTGCCCCTGGGTGAACTGATTTTTTGGTGGCCCACCATGTCCGTACAATGTGTGTGTGTGTGCCTGTTGGAAGCACATGTGCAGCCTCACTGCTGGCAGGACCAGGGAGCAGAGAACCGCAGCAGTCTCCCATCCAGTGGACCAGGGAGGAGGAATCCCCCAGATCCAAAAGTCCACCAGGCTCAGTGTCCTTTAACAGTGCAGGCCTTGGAGGTGCTGCAGCTACTTGACCTTGATGTCAAGGTCCCTCTTCTCCATTACTTTGTGATCCCCAAAGGGGACAGAGATGACTATAGGCTTAAGCTTTGGGGTTGCGGCATGAAGGACCAGCTTTGCCACACATCTTTCCATTTCCCCACTATTAATCTAAGCAATACGAACACCAAGATTTTATAAGTGTTTGGGTCAGTGATCCCCTAGAGTCAAAGGGAGATTTTTTGTTGTTGTTATTGATCAGACTTATCATCTGCCAACCTTTATTGTAAAAGTGGCTGGGTTTGGACGGGCAGTGCCATATGAACTACCCTCCATTTAAAACTGTCTAAGGAAAGTAGCACTACTTAGTTAATCTAAATAGCAGGGGCAATGAATGATCACTGTTTTGCTGGCGGTCCATGAGCAGGACAGTCGTGGTGAGCAAAACTTCATTGTCTGAGGATCTGCTGCACATTACTATACCCATCTTCATCATATCCATGGGTAAAAAAAAAAACTGGGGGATTTTTAAACTAAATACCTATTGCAAATATCTCAAGACCTGTTTTCTCCTTTTACACAATGGCTATTACTCTCATATTAGGAATGGCAGGAAGGTATTTGGGTCGAGAAATTCTTTTGAGCTCTGTCAGACATTGCACAAGCATCTCCATAGCTACATTATTGCCATTTCCGCCTGCTGAAAAACTGTGCAGATAGCACAGGCACAGGAATAAGGTGTCCTAACTGCAAGTTATACGTAGGTCTGGGCCAGCACAAGGCCGTGGCTATTAGACTTTAAACGGTTTGTCTATGATTTTGTGAGAGAGGTGCACAGTCTACATGGAAAAGCATCTCAAATGTAAAAGCTGGGAATGCAGTTTGTGTCATGAAAAGATCTTGAATGTCGGCCATCATCAGCGTTTCATGCCTGTGGTCAAACTCCCAGAAACAGGGAAGGGCTGTATTTTCTGTGATATGTAACAAATACAGGAAACTGGAACAAATGTCCGAAATCACATTTCTTTCCTGGAGTTAGCACTGGAAGTAGCGTGGGATGAAGAAGGAGTAGAAAGGAAACCTCAGTGAGAATGGGAATTAAAAAGGGTTATGAGTCTCATGGACTTTCTGTGGCTGTTTATGAACACAAAGTTTCAGGGCTAAACCTCCCTAGCAGATAATGCCAAAGGCTGTGCTGGCCCCTTTGTTGTTAGTCTGCTTCTGAAGAAATAACTAAATGAATAAATAAGGACCTAACACTAATCACCCAGGGTGTCATATGCATAGAAATCCCCAGCCTGAGGGAATACCAGTCTTCATAGACTTCTTAAACTATTCACCCATGAAACCAAGAAGCCTTCCCTAAGCATTGGGATTTGAGAGTTGCAAAGGCTACTTTATCCATTTTTTTTTTAAATACTGCTGAAAATCCAAGTCATGTAGGCCCTCCTCCATAAGCTGTGTATCATGGAGTAGACAGCAGCTTGCCCAAGGGGAAAAAAGCAATTGCTGGCATGACAGCAAGTGAATGAGGGGAAGATCTCTGATGTGCAAAAAAGACTGCGCTACTATAGCCAACAAGATGTGAAAATCTGGAGGGAAGCTTGCTGGTGGGCAAATAGGGACTAAAATATAGCTACAAGTTTGGCCGCATATGTTTCAGTGAGGAAGAAAGAGAGGTCACTGCTATCTGGTTGTGAAGGCTTGGAGTCTGGAGGGCTTAGCAAGGTCTCAGAGCACTTCCTCTGCCATGTTATCCAGTTCTGAGGCAATGATTCTCCACGTACACAGGTCTGTAGCCAGTCTCCAGCAAGCTCCTTCAAAACACGACTCTGCTTATGGCCTTAGAGAGAGCCACACACCTACTTTTTATACATTGCTGCACTGATGGCTGTGACTGAAACTGTGCCAAAAGCTTTGCCCCAGCCCAAGTGCACAGCATTTTGTGTAACAGCATCGCTGTCTGCACTCAACCACTCCTTGTCATGGGGAGCTGGTGCACATGCTCGAGGGAGCTCTTTCAGCACAGCGCTCACAGTCTTCATGCAGATGAAGAGAAATTCTGCAGAGAAAGATGTATTCGAGGGTGTGTGTGGGGAAACAGAGATAGGAGTCCAGGACTTCTATCTTCTGTGAAGCCATGGGGGATTTGTAGCTCATTGCAGTGCTGGTTATTTTGCTCTCCTGTAAAAGTCTTTGGCAGTTGTCTCCATGTGCAGGGGGATATATGTGACTGAAGATAATGTTTCTCCCAGTGACCCCTCATCCTGGTGATAGGTATATTCTCTCCTGACCACAGCACTCAAACTCTCTGCTGATGATTGCCCTTTTGGCATCTGTATGTGCCAAGGTTTCAAAGCTATACTCTTGCAGGATGCCAGATAAGCTGGAGTGAATAATTCTGGTGGCCAGCACAATCGTCTCAGGAGGGATTAACTTGTTCTGTTAGAGGCTGCAGGTCTTGATTTTGGGCTGCTGAGAACTCACTTCACATTGAAACAGCTCAACGTGCAGTCATTTCAGAATTCCTTGCTTCAGTGACCCAGCCACAGAAATCTTGGGATGCTGGGAACAGCATACTTATTATTCCATTGCCGCCTTCTTTTAAAACTGTGTTAGGAAAAACAATGCTTGGGGGCTGTGAAGACCTGAGCACTGTTTTGCAGGTTGGCCAAGGCTTGTCATGTTAATGTTTGCAGGTGCAAGGCCATGAGAACAACAGAAAAATACATGAGAAGAAAAAAATGCTGCCGTGGAGTCTCTGGAAAACGCTGTCTCAGTGGCTTCAGTGAAAGGGTACAGAGTTACAAACAGCAGGCCCCTAGCATGACCATGATTGACCACAGCACTGCAAAGAAAGCTGAATTTATCTCAACACAATGGGGACTGGAGGGTGGCCCTGCTTTTAGATAAATGCCTATATCAGTTGAGTAGATTAACTGGCTATATGTGACCACAAGGCAGGAAAGGGAGGGTTGGATACCAGTGCAGAGAGACACTCAAGGTTCGTGAGGGGTTAAACAGAGGAGCTTTAATGAAGGACTTGCACTCCAAACTGTGCAGGGAGCCCTGAGAACCGCACGGAGGGGTCCCTGATTGGAGGCTGCTGGATGCCCAGGTTGGACGCCCAGGTGGGACTCACTCTGTGTATCCTAAGGGCCCCTTTTAGCTACTAGAACTATTTCCTTATATTGACTGTGCTAGGCTTGAGTACCTACTGGCTGCGAAGCAGCAAGACATTGTTGATAAAACAGAATGTGCATGTCCAACCTTGATGGGTTTCGGTCAGTGTGTAGAGAGCACACGCTGGGGCTGCAATCATGTGCTCTGCCAGTCCCCTGACTCCTCACCAGGTCTTCTACAGGTGTTCTTGCTACATTCCACCCCATGACTGACAGAGACGTAGTACTGGTGCCACCAGTGTGCAGACACGGTTCGGACATACCTTTCAGGCATTGGCTTAACTAACAGTTAAAGTATACAAGCAACTAAATGATTGTAAATATATAGTAAATTATAACATACATGCATGCAAAACCAATCCACCCACAAGACCAGGAGTATATTGTGTTTTGCCCGTAGTCCTAAATTCAACAGCCATGATGACAGTGACTGCCAGGGGTTGTCCCATGCTGATTCTTTGGATTTTACATCATGTCGTACTTGAAGTAGGCTCATTATCTTGTGGACGTCAGGTTTGATGTGCTTACTGCAGTTTCTTCAGTGCCACAGCTACTGTCAGCATACAGGGCTGGGATGGAGAGCAGCAACATTGTGCCTCTGCTCGGCATATTCATCAGGTCATGGTTCTCCGTGTGAGAGCCTCCTAGACAGACTATAGACTAGGACACTTTCCCCTTTGATTAGTACCAGGTGGGTATCTCCTGCTCTTCAGCAATAATTTCCCCTTCCAACTGTTCGGGTTTAGTCACATCAGGCACCCACACAGCATGCCCTGTAGACTCAAAACCGCCTAGTTGCTGGGTGGGCCTCAGGGAATCTACTTCCCAGATAGTGGGGACACCTATCCGGTCACATATCAGCTGGGCTATTTGGTCTCTATGTATATACGTCACAGGGGTTGGGATCTGGTGTAATGGATCACAACTTTCACCTCCTCAAGATAGTTCGAGTCAATGACTCCTGCAATGATGTCTACTCCCCAGAGAGCTAAACTAGTACAGGGCACCATGCAACCATAATACCCTTGAGGTATGGTGATGGCCAGCCCCATACTCACAAGATGATGGCTATCTGGTTCTAGGGTTATTTCTTTGTGTGGCCATCACAGATCCAACCCTGTAGTCTTGGGCCTGGTTCACACGGGGAGGCAGGCTTGGCAGTGCAGTCATTGCACTCTAAGCACACGCGGCCGCTCGATGCAGTCCCCTTTGAAACGAGCATATGGGGTAGAGCCATGCAGAGGGCAGTCACTGAGGCAGGCATTGCCTGACAAATGTCTTTGCTCCAACCTGTGAGGGTACCAGTAGGAGATAAATCACACAGCTGCTCTTTGAGCAGTCCATTTATGTGTTCTGTCAATCCCACCCCTTGCGGACAGTAAGCTGTGATAAATCCAGGTTATTCCTTGCTCTCCAGCCCAATTTCAAATGCCACTCCCTGTAAAACGAGTGCCCTGATCACTTTGGATTTCCACCAAGGAACCATAAAATCAAGTCTTCTAATGCCTTAATGATGTGAGCCTGGGTAGCTGTGGCACAAGAGTGGGTGTACAATAGACCAGAGCAGGTATCTACAGTGGTCAGGACATATCTGTGCCACTGGCTCTCCAGTAGGGATCCCATATCATCAATTTGCCACACCTCCCCAGGCTTTTGTCCTCTGCAAATATACAGCTTTTCGGTCTGCAACCACCATGGAGCTAAGTGGGTACAAGAGGGGCAATGCTGTCTTGTCCCTTTTTATGCCACGATGGTGGTGTGAAGACCTCGAACACCAGTCCACTGGGCAGCCCTGTCTCCACCCAGATGGCCGCTTCTGTGGTGAATCCAATCTGCTAACCCTGGAGCAATAATCACTCTAACAGCCGCCATAGCATCTACCTTGGCATCTCTGGAATTACGAGTTGCATGGGTGTCTGCATGTCTTATGGCAATTCAACACTGGGTGCTGGTGATGGCAAAGGACTTGAGGAGGTGGGGACAGATCCTGTGGGCCAACAACTGTTGCACAGCTGGTGTCAGCAACAGGACTTTGGTTTTTACAACCATGGGGCCCTCTTTGCTCAGAAGAGATAGGGTCAGCCTGAACAAGCAGGGCAGAAGCATCTTTGCTGACAGCCTGGCAAACTTGGTAAGGAGATGGTTCCACTGGGTGTTGGGGCGGGATGGACAAGGGAAGCAAGAGACGGCCCAATATGGGTGATAGGCAAGCTTCAACTTTATTGGTAACAAGCACAGCTTATATAGTTCATTCTACTCTTGATTACATACTTGGCGCACATCCATTGGATAAGAATTGCACACGCAAGCAATCATGCAGTGTTCCCTTCTTGCACTTGCTTCCTCCTGATAAGTCCCTTGGCCGACTGCCAGGGACTTTTCATGTCCGTTAGTGGTGTGCTGTTTGTCATGTACACTGTGCTGTAACTAAAGGTTAAGTGAAGTTCAAAACCTCTGTAATTTTCCTCAAGCTAGCACCTATACAAGCATCTCCATAGAACTGTGTCCCTGTTCCTCGAGCCATTCCTCAACAACTGGTAACGACCAGAGGGAGAGGATGACCAACAGTCAGTAAAGCCACAGCAATGAGCATGCTGGGCAGTGTGTCCAGGGGAGAGTTCTGGGAGCCAGGACACATCCTAGGAACCCACTGCATCCACCAGCAGAAAAGACACAAAATGCAGTCCACCCTTCTCCTTGAGAGAGAAGCCAGAGGAGCCCTCTCCAGACCCAGATGATGTGAGAGCAGGACTGCTGGTGGCCAGATGTCATGAAATTCAGCAGAAATGACCAGCTCCAGCCTTGGGTGAGACAGAAAAGCAGGTTTTCTTGTTCTATTAGGAAACTGCTTTGAACCAGTCCCTCAGGTCATCACCCCTGCTAGAGCAAAGAAAAGCACGCTGGTGCCCATTGGCCTCCAGGGCAGGTGAGCCTGTGCTGCCCCACCTCATCTGCTCACCTGGTTGCCCAATTGTGATGTCACAGTATCTGATGTCACAGTTACTGGTGACCATGGAGGAGATGGTCAGGCTCCAACAGTCTCAGCTGTCTGCCTTCCCCCACCTTCCAAGTCAGGCTTGCCCTCTGGGGCTTCCCCACCTGCAAGGTGTATTTGGGGAAAACCCCACCTGACCTGAGATTGAACCTGTTACATGGAGATGTCCCCCGATGGAGGCAAAGAGGCCAGCCCTGCATGGCCTCTCTTCTGCACCAGAGCCTGGCAGATCCTGGAGCATGACTGTCTGTGGACCCCCATGAGGGGCTCAGCCGGGACTGGGCAGGGGCTGTGCGCTCAGACCTCCCACACTCTGGAGGATCATTTAAGTCATTTAATAATAACCCAGCCCTTTCCATGTCTGATGTCTGTGATGCCAGCTCCAGCTGAGCTCTGGCTTTCCTCACTACATCCATGCACAGACATGGTCTTGATGCTCCCCCCAGGCAGCCAGCCCTTCACCCTTCCAGCCTCTGTGCACTTCCACCCCGGCACCCTGAGCGCTGGTGCTGCTGCCAGGGCAGAGGTGGAGGATCCCCTGGAGCGGCTCCTCAGGGAGATCCCCAGGGAAAAGCTATGCCCAGCCCCAGCCTCAGCCCCAGCCCCAGCCCCAGCGTAGCAGAGGGGAGCTGCCCTCTCTCGACCCACCCTGGCAGTGCCAGCCCCACCTCAGCCTGCTCCTGAAAGGCTCCAGCACAGCCCTGGAGGGAGCTGGAGCTGCCTTGGGCCTGCAGCAGTCTGGCACCAGGAGGGTTTGACATGGGCACAGCAGCAGCGGTGCCGGGAGCAGGGGAGGAGCAGGGAAATTGGGGCCAAGACCCCTGACCTCGGCTGCATGGCCACGGCACTGGATGGGTGGTGCCTTTGTGGCCGGCCAGGCTCCAGGTGCAGGGTGGATGCCTGCTCAAGGTTAGGAGCACTGGGATACTCATGGGCTTCAGTGCAGCCATGACCATGGTGAGGGTAAGTGGGCAAACCTAGGCACAAACAATAGCAAAGGTTGGGGCTGGTGAAGGCCCTCCCTCTCCTCCTTGTGGAATAGTCCCCAGGGGATGCTGGACTCCAGTTTGTCCGACTGAAGGGGAACACAGGGAGGGTGGAAGAGGCAGATGGAGCCTCTCGGGGTGTGTGAGGGAGTTTTCCAAAGCCCAGGGCTGAGCCAGGGACCTTTGGATCCCTGAGGCTCTCCCAGCCAGGCTCATTCTGCTCTGCCCCAGGTGCTCTTGTCCACCATGCCACCATGCCAGAGCGGAGGCTGAGAATTCACAGAATCACAGAGGAGTTTTGGTGGGAAGGGACCTCCGGAGGTCTCTAGTCCAACCTCCCACGCAAAGCAGGGCTGGTTGGAGCCCTGCAGTCCCATCTGGCCATCACTGGACTGTGGCTGACCCCGGGGACCCTCCCCAGTCCTGCTCTGCTCCTCATCCAGGCTCTGCAAGATGGCACCTCTCATCAGTGGGTCCCTGCCCTGTCTGCCTCACCAGCACCCTTGGTTCCTGGCTCCGCTTCCCATACAGAGCAGCCCTACTGTGGGGCCACAGGCCATGCTGGCTGGGGCAGGAAGCAGACCCAGCTGGACAGGGATCACCACCACTGATACTGCTGGCACCTCTCTGTGCTCATGGATGGTGCTCAGAGTGACCCAGGACATTTGCAATGGCAGGAGATGTGTTTGGGTGGGCACCAGCTTCAGCCTGTGGTATTTCACTGAGGGTGCAGCAATCACTCTCCAGTGCCCCTTCCCTGGTCCTCCTGGGTCCCCACCACCTCTCTAGGGATTGCAGAGCCCTCGTTTCTCCATGTATACCTGGATTTAGTGCTTTACCTTCTGCTTACTCCACCGTGGACCATCCCTCATTTTGTGAGGCTCCACTCACTGCCCACCCCCAGGCACATGCTGTCTCTGGAGATCCCCTGGGCTCTCTGGGAGCTCAGATTCCCCTCCAGAAGGATGGGCATCTGTCATCAGCAGAGTCACCCATGGGACAGACCCAAGCAGGCAATTCAGAGACCATTCCCCATCTCCACTGGTCACTGGTCACTGAGAAAAGAGCTCTGAGTGCAGCCCTCAGTCGCTGACATATCACCCAGGGACTCTGAGCTCGTCCCCTAGAACCCCTGGAGTTCACAAGCAGAACACCAACCCCTTAGTGGTGCAATCCCTGGGGCGTATTTTTTACTCCATCTTCTGAAGAAAGGACAGACTTCAGGCACATGACAGGGGAGATCCCCTTTTATTATGGAAATGTTGTTCTGGAGGTCAGGTCTGACATAATGATGCCCAGTGTCTGGTGCTGCCTGTACTTCCAGGACACATGCACATGGAAACACAACCCAACCACCACCAGGTTATGAGAACTCCTGGGCCATATCCACCATATCCACAGCACAGAGCACAGAAGGCCAGCATGGAAATGAAGAGAACAACTCTAAAAAGACAAATTCCTGCTGCTGTGTGAGGACATGTCTCCAGGAAAGCTGCAGTCCCCCCGCGAAGGCTGCAGTGAGGAAATGCCTGCTGTGGCAGTGGGGGGATGATACTGCCAAGCACAGGGTCTGTCCCCACAAGCTGCTGCCTGACTCCCCTCCCCTCCCCTCCCCCTCCACTTGTGGTGTTGGAGCACTTTAGAGGGAAGGGACCAGCCCACGGTGACACTTGGCTGCCACCCTCACAGCAGAAGGGTGTGAGATCACACCCTGACTGTGACCCAGGGGACATGGGACCCATGGTCTCACCCCACCTGCACTCGTCTGAGCCTGACTCTGTGCCCCTGAGCTCCCTTGGTGTTAGCGCCAGAAGAGACACTGCAAAGGCAAACTCTCCTCATTGCACTGGGGGCATCCGAGGGAGCTCAGACTAGCAGGCTCTGATGTTCCCCCATGTCTGCTGATGAAGGGGGAAACCTGGCTTCCTGCTTCAACACAGTCTCTGGGTCAGATTCAAATGAGAGATTCTTGAGTAGACATAACATGAACCTGATTTTTTTTTAAGCAAAAAGAGAAAAATAAGAAAGAAAGAAATGCAAGACACACAGATTTGATGGAAGGTACCCTGAGGAATTGATGCAAAATGGGCAGTTATCAGTGCTGCGATTGGGCCCATTGGATCAATTTCTTCAGTGCCTCCTTGAGCTCCTTGTTCCTCATGCTGTAGATGAAGGGGTTCACTGCTGGAGGCACCACCGAGTACAGAACAGCCACCACCAGATCCAGAGCTGGGGAGGAGATGGAAGGGGGCTTCAGGTAGGCAAACATGACAGTGCTGACATACAGGGAGAGCACGGCCAGGTGAGGGAGGCACATGGAAAAGGCTTTGTGCCGGCCCTGCTCAGAGGGGATCCTCAGCACAGCAGTGAAGATCTGCACATAGGACACCACAATGAAAATGAAACACCCGAAAGCTAAACAAAGACTAACCACAAGAAGGCCAACTTCCCTGAGGTAGGCATCTGAGCAGGAGAGCTTGAGGATCTGGGGGATCTCACAGAAGAACTGGTCCACTGTGTTGCCTTGGCAGAGTGGTATTGAAAATGTATTAGCAGTGTGCAGTACAGCATAGAGAAAACCACTGGCCCAGGCAGCTGCTGCCATTCTGACACAAGCTCTGCTGTCCATGAGGGTCCCGTAGTGCAGGGGTCTGCAGATAGCGACAAAGCGGTCATAGGCCATGACTGTGAGAAGATAATAGTCTGCTGAACATAAGAAAAAGAAGGAAAAGAGCTGGGCAGCACATCCCGGGTAGGAAATGGCCCTGGTGTCCCACAGGGAATTGGCCATGGATTTGGGGACAGTGATAGAGATGGAGCCAAGGTCGAGGAGGGAGAGGTTGAGGAGGAAGAAGTACATGGGGGTGTGGAGGTGGTGGTCGCAGGCTACAGCTGTGATGATGAGGCCGTTGCCCAGGAGGGCAGCCAGGTAGATGCCCAGGAAGAGTGAGAAGTGCAAGAGCTGCAGCTCCCGTGTGTCTGCAAATGCCAGGAGGAGGAACTCACTGAGGGAGGTGTCGTTGGACATTGGCTCCCACTAGGCATGGGGGACTGTCCAAAGAGAAAAATAGAGGGACATGTTAGGAGAGACTTTTAAAGGAAAATAAATAAATGAATAAAACGTTCCATTTCTTATTAAAAATCCCACATTGCTTCTCTCTTTATAGGGAAGCCCTTTGCCCACTTCTCTTGCTTGAGTTCTGGTTTGTGCTGGCTGAGAGTGTCATGAGGAGCAGGGACATTAGCCCATGCGCTCCGGTAGAGTCCGTCCTGCCGTACCTGAAGAGGGTTCATTGGAATGGGCGTGACTAGCTCTGACATTCACAGTTTCTGTAAAATGAAATCCATTCGTCTTTTGGAAGGGCTTTTCAGCATCTTCACTCCCATTCCTAAGGAATGAGGGTTGCAGAAATTAGTTTTGGGTATTTTCTTAATATTGTTTATTTTCTTTGAGATGCCCTGTCACCCCTGGGTAGTGCCCCTTAAAAGGAGAAATCCTTGGCATTTCTACTGTGAGTCCTGAGAGGAAAGCATCCACTGTCACTTGGTTCAGAGGGAGGACAGCCAGTGTGTCTATTAGTCTCATTCCCAGCTCTCCTGTGCTCACAACTCTTTGAGCTGGTGGATGATGTTGCCCTCAAAACAAACAAGCCCCTGATGAGAGCAGAGCAGTCCAGTTTCAAAGTGCAGATCTCCAACCTTCTCTCCCTTTCTCAGGGCACCTGAGGAAGGTCTCCACACTCCCCTTCTAACCAAGGACACACCGGGCTCTTTTCAGATGCCCATATACAGCCTCCCACCATCACCTTCATACTCTCAGCATCTCTGCAGCTTCTTCATGGGTGTCTCAGATATCACAGATATGCTATGAGACAGCAGTGCCTTTCTGGAGGGCAGCTTAAAGCCTGACAGGACACCACAGGGAAATGGTCAAAGGACCATTAGGAATAAAGATGGGCTCTCCTTAAGGAAGAGTCAGCTCAATTCCCAACCCCATGGACTGCATTTCCTGGAGCTCCACAGGTTAGAAGGGGCCTGGGGCAACCTCATTCCCATGCAGACCCCTCTGCTGCACAACTTGCAGTATCAGTGTCTGAACTGCAGCTGAAACCCCCAACCCCAGAAAGCCCAAGAGCAAGAACAGGAGCAGCCTGGAGAGGGGAGGAAACAAGGAGCAACACAGCGATCCTGCTGCCAAGGGAGGCAAGGAGAGAGAGAGAGAAAGGGGGGCTTGGGAAAGCCTTCACCTTCCCCAGCAGGGCATTGCACCATGAAGACAGCAACATTGCAGGACAGTTGCTCTCAGGCCCATTGTCAGGCGGCATGAAATGGGCTCGTGGCAGAAGAGATGCCCCTCTCCTCTGGCAGAGGTCTGGCTGCAGAGGAGGTGGCTGATGCCCTGAACCCCATCGTGGTCAGGACGGAGGCTCTGCTGGGCTTCCCTGTCCATCTCTGCTGCCTGGCGCTGTACCTGCTGGCAGCTCTTTCTCTGTCCCAAGACCCCATCCTACCCTGTGTGTGCTCAGTTCTACCTTTCAGAGCTCAGTCCTACCTTACAGAAACCTCTCGTACAGGGCACTGGCCAGGGGCTTGATGACGTTTTTCACAGATCTCTGTCTGAGAGGGAAGGTTTAGGAGTCCCAGTTCTTTGTCAAACAAGAAAACTCTTTCCTTTCGTCTCCCTGCAAAAATTAGGGAACTGAAAGCACACACCCTAAAAGGAAAGCTCCTTCCATTCCAAGTAGCCCTTGCCCTGACCTCCCTCTTGAAAAGTCCCCTCAGGAATGTGCTGAGGCTGAGCTGGAGCTGTGAGCAACTGTGACCCTGACCCATGCAGCACCCTCTGAGCAGGAGAATGAACGTGCCCTGCCACCCAGAGCTTCTCCCCACAGTGCCATGGGGAGCTCCCTGGGCAGGCTGAGTGCTGACCCTCGCAGGCAGCAGAGTCACTACCCTGGGCACACAGCACCCTGGGGTACAGGGTCACTGTTCTGAATCACAGCTGTGTGCAGTCTCTGGAACACTTCTTGGCTTCCCACCCCTGCAGCCATCTCCAGAAAAAGAGAGCAGCAGGCCCTGTCCCTGTGATGCTGTGGCAGGAATCCTGCTCTGAAGCATCTCCACCTCCTCTACAAAGGAGAAACCAGGAGAGTGATCCTTAAAAATCCAATCATTGGATGGGCACCATTCAGAAGACCCCTCCGGGGACCTCAGTAGCTTTGCCCTGCAGCCAGATGTTTACCGTGTCAAGGGCTGTGAAGATTTCTCCCACAAGGAGCTCTCCTCTGTCCTCCCACTCCACACTGCCTTCCACTTCTCTCTGCCTTCTCTCAGCTCATGTCAGCAGCAGCAGGCAGTGCCCACAGCCCTGCTGCTCCTTGCAGAGGAGCTGCTCCTGCACACAGCTGTGTCTGGGCAGTGCTGCCAGGTTGCCATGAGCTCCCTCCATCCCAGGAGCCTGGTCCCACTCAGGAGCAGAGGCTCAGCTGAAGGCCTGAATTTCTCTGTCCCTCATGCTCCCTCCTCCTGGGAAATGTTCCCTGAAGTGGACTAAAATAATCACTGATAGTCCCTCTCTGAACAGTGGAGAGAGACTGTTTCCAGCATTGCAATTTGTTTCATCAGTGGATGGTTATCTGCAAGAAGTGGAAATGTCCCATTCTGGAAGGCCCTATTCCTATCCCTTCATTAGGCAGGGACCTAGGTAGGGACAAGAAGGGAGTCCATTTAGTCATGATTCAGGTGTTGATTCAGATGAGTCAGTTTGGGCTTCTCAGGATGCTCTAGAAGGCCCTGGGACGGAGTGGGATTCAGTTCCCTCCTGTCAGCTCCACAAAAAGCACACAGGAGGTGGGATTCCCCTTGCCCAGGCACAAGTGAGCACAGCATGGATGTCTTCACGTGAGATCTTGGTCTGTGCTCCCATTATAATCCCTGGAGATGGAGGGTGGGAGTCAGCGGGACACACACAAACACCTGGTGACAGCTGAAGAGACAGAGGTGGTCCAAAGCATGTGCCAGTGTCTGCTTGTTCTGACAGAGCAACTATGACACCCACATCCTTCTAGTACATGAGGTCGCGGCCAGGTGGGGAATTGCCTTGGCCATCTGAAATGACCCTAGATGCCTACTGCAACTAGAGCTCTACTCACTAGGAAGCTGAGACTCAGGCAGATCCCAACATTGCAAACAGCTAATGCAATTCAGTGTAGACAGTAGATTCAGTGACATAAAGATAGGCCATAGGCAGGGCCACGTCCCATGCCTGGGGTGTCCAGCACAACCACAGGTCTCTAGCAAATTCAGCATGGGACCTACAGGAAAGCCATGTCCTTCTGGAATGGCTGCTGGGAAAGCACTCGCAGGGCTTCCCAGGTTTCCTACCAGTGCCAAAACAACTGAATCCCACCATTGCCTTTGGGCAAAGTCCATCATGTGCACATCCAACAATGTTGCATAGATGGGAGGCACATCACACCAAGGTCTCCACTGTAGTCCCTGCACTCTCAAACCCTTCTAGCTTTTCTCTCCATGAACAACTTCTCACTCCCTCAGATGATATGAACAGGGACTGGGCTAGTGATGTCCACAGGTTGGTTGGATCACAGGAAATCTAGGTCCAGGGAGTTCTTCGGTGACACCTTGTCCTTCCTGGAGGTTGGTTCACCCCTTTCACAGGCCCCAAGATGGTACAAAGTCAGCTTGGGCAGCCAATCCCTCTCCTGCCATTCCAGCACAGCCCAGCTCTGTTTCTCCCTGGCCTTGGGCACTGCAGGGTTTGCTCTCTTAGTGGGAACCTCCTTTCACCACTACCTTGCTGCCTGCTATATATGCCAGCATGTCTCTGCTCTGAAGTGGAGCCATTGCACACTCAGTGTCCTTGGCCCTTGGTAACAGGTTTCATCATGACCGCTCTGTGCTTGGTGCCACAGCTGAGGCTCTGCAGCCCAGATATACACAAGTGCATGCAGCTGGGGGCACAGGCGTGGGCAGATGGAGATGGACAAGCCAGATAAGGAAGATGCTTTCCTGGATATGGAAATTGCAAATAAGGAGGAACTGATCAGGGATGGGATAGTGTCAGCTTTACCTGCAGTGACCATGAAAATGTGGAGTCCCAGATCCTGGAGGGAGTGAGGAAGGACAGTAGCAGAGTACAGACCCTGGACTTCAGAGGAGCAGACTTCCTGGGCTATTCAGGGGACTGGTGGGGGATGCCATGGGAGGCAGCTCTCAAGGGCCCGGGAGCTCCAGAAACCAAGCAGGTCTTTAAGGACAGACCTGCCAAGCACAAGGATCGGCCATCCCGATACTCACTAAAACTAGCAGACACCTCAGGGGACCAACTTGGCTAAACAGGCACCTCCCACCATAGCTCCAGGGTAATAGGGCAGCATACAGCAGGGGCAAGAAGGGAGAGGCAAAGGAGAACTTTAGAAATATTGTCCACCATCATAGGCTTGGTGTTAGGGAAGAAACAGCTCCCCTATGATTGACACTTGCCAGGGACATCAAGGGCATGAAGATGAGCTGCTACTGCTCCAGTAAGAATCAAAGAATAAAAAGGGAAATGTGGCCTCACTGCTAAGTGGGACAGGGAATCCTCTAGCAGCAGATGCAGATAGGTCTGAGGAACTCAAGCCCTTGTTAGCTTTCGTGTCCACAAGCAAGGTCTCCCAGGCTATTGTGCCTTGAGTCAGGACTCCAGAGGAGAAAAACAGCCAATGGTGGATGAGGTTAGTGAGGGATTCCTTGTGAGAACTCAAACTACACCAGTCAGTGGGGTTGGATGAGCTGCATAGGAGGATGCTGTGAGAGCTGACTGCTGTCACTGCAAGGCCACTCACCACCATCTTTGCAAGGTTGTGGAGATGGGGTGAAGTCCCAATGACTGCAGAAAGGCAAATGTTGCATCCATCTTCAAAAACAGCCACAAGGACAACCTGGGGAGCTGCAGGCAGTGCAGCCTCACTTTGGTGAGGAGTGAGTTATGAAATGAATCCTCCCAGGTCACATTTCTGGGCACATGAAGGAGAAGAAGGTGCCTGGGAACACTTAGCATGGATTTACCCAGGGAAGATTGTGCCACAGCAACCTGATTGCCTGCTATGAATAAATAACTGCATTTGTGGATGGAGAAGAGTAAATGTCTTTTTCCTAGACTTCAGCAAGGTGTTTGACACTGTCTCCCTCAATATTCTTGCATGCACATTAGAACATTACAGTCTAGAAGAGTAGACACCCAGATGGGTAAAAAGCTGCTTGAATGGTCAGAGGGCAGTGGTGAATGGGTAGCACTCTTCTTGGAGGTCAGAGAGAACTGCAGCACCATTGATCTCTCCAGGAACTTGGCTCGTTTATCATCTGTATTAGTTACATGCAGGAGGTAACACTCATCATACTTGTGGATGACCCCAAACTGGAGGTGGGCAGGGCAGACATATGCTTGAGGGCTGCCATTCAGAGGGAGCTGGACAGGCAGGAGGAATGGGCTGTCAGGAACTTCATGGAATTCAACAAGGACAAATGCCAGGTCTTGCACCTGGGAGAAACCAGCACCCCACAGTGTTACAGGCTGGGGCCTGAGTACCTGGGGAGCAGCTCTGTGGAAAAGGACCTGAGGGTCCTGGTGGAGAAAGGCAAAACATGAGCCAGCAGCTTTCCCTGGCAGCAAAGAAGGCCAGAAGCATCGTGGGCTGTCTGAGCAGGAGCACAGCCAGGAGGTCAAGAGAAATGATGATCGCCTTCCAGTCAGTATTCATTAGACCACCTAGAGAATATTGCATCCAGTTTCTGGTTCCCAGAACAAGAGAGAGGCTGATAATTGGGAGCAAATTCGGCTGAGGGTCCTCGCAGTAGTTGGGGAGCTGGAGCACCTGCTCTGTGAGGAAATGGGGCTTGTTCAGCTTGCAGAAGAGATGGCTTTGCAGGGATCTCATAGCAGCCTTCCAATGGCTACGAGGAGGTCACCTAGAAGATGGAGCCAGGCTCTTCACCAGAGTGCAGTGGGAGGACAAGAGACAATGGGCATAAGTTGAGAGAAGAGACGTTCATGCAGGACATAAGGAAAAGCTTTTCCACTATGAGGATGGTCAAGCTTTGGAAGTGGTTGCCCAGAGAGGCTGTGCAGTCTCCTGCCTTGGAGGTTTCCAAGACCAGACTGGCTGAAGGCCAGAGCCACCTGGTCTGACCACAGAGCTGACCCTGCTGTGAGCAAGGAGATTGGGCTAGAGACCTCCTGAGGTCCTCTCCACCTCAATCCCCAAGACAGCCCTGATCAATCCTTTACCTCACTTTGAGTTTCCTAGAGTTTTTTTCTTCCCCCCCTTCTCAGTTTGTCGCCTTTACCATCCTGATCCCTTCCCCTACAATCAGCCCACTCCTGCTTACTCTTAACTCATTGGTGCTGTATTGGTTTCTTTTTTGTTTGTTTCTTTGTCTTTTATTTTTCTTTTGACACAGGAGGAGCTAAAGTTCAGAAGGATCTTGAGGAACTCGGGTGATTTGGACAACAGGTACCTCATGAAGATTTACAAGAGAAGTGTCAAGTCCTGCGCATAGGCAGGAATAAACCTGTCCATGAGGAGAAGTTGAGGGACCTGGGCTTCTTTAGCCCGCTGAAGTGGAGGCAAAGGGCAGTAGAGTAGGAGGCTGTGACTGCTTGAAGGGTGGTTTCAGAGATGCTGGAGCTTTTCTCGGTAGTGGGAAACAGCATGAGAAGGGGAAAGAGCCACAAACAGCAGCTTGAGAGATTCAGACTGGACTTCAGGTAAAAAGAATGTGACTCCTAGGGTAATGCTGTGGTGCCACAGGTCACCCACAGGGAGTCTGTGATCACCCCTTGGCTTTGTGTTTCAAGGAAAAGCAAGTGAGGACAGGGAGACATCAGGAGAGGTCGGGAGATCCCGGGGTGAGAGCAAGGTGGGGAAGCAGGTTGTGTGTCTACAGTCTGCAGGGAAACAGGCACAGGCATGGGAAAGCATAGGATGGCCCGAGGTGGAGATGGCTGAGTGCCAGCAGAGCTAGGTCTTTGTCCTCTTGGTGATGGCTGGTGTCGCTGCCACCAAGGCCCATGAGAAGGCACCATTCCTTAAAGCACTGTGGCCTTGCTGCCTCCTTGTGCCTTGGGAGCCCAGGAGGTGCCATATCATGGTCTTGCATTCGGCGTTGCACACCCCCACCCGCACACTGCCCCCAGGAAGAGCCCTGAACAATGCATGATGGAAAGGATCACCTTGCCCAGGGGCTGGGTGTCAGTGCCTGACTGCTCTGCTTGACAACACACATCAAGGTTGACTTGGCCTCAGAGCCACCTGCACATTGCCTTTGCCTACCTGCAATCAGGGCCTCCAACTTTGTGCTCTAATCAGCCCCTGGGGAGACTTTGTTGGAAATTGCCCTCAGTGGCACCTGTTAGCACTCCAAGAAACTTGGGATTTGCTTCTGACTTTAACTTCTTGAGCTGTTTGTTCAGTCTCTTCTCAGCATCTGAGTTTCATGGGCTCAGCACCAAATACACCCAAGGGGTCAATAAAATGCAAAAAAAACCTAAGGAGCCATGACTCTCTGCGTAATTTTCTTCAGTTCTTCAAGTCTCGTGTGGCTAATTGGGAAGCTTTCAGGAGAGTATTGAAATTAGGCAGATTTCAAAGAGCACCTGAAAAAGAACGATGTCTGCTTCTTAAGCTTTCTTTATTCTTCAGTTTCCAGAATAAGTGATTCCCACATTCTCCAATTCATAGTGACCCACTGGGTCTCCTAATCAAGTCTGGGCAGGTAGGACAAGCAGGATTTTTGATAGGAGACATGTATGGACAACCTTCCTCCCCACCTCCCCAGCCCTGACAGTTCCTTCATCAGCCACTGGGGACTTAGATCACTCTGGTTAAAATCTAACCTTTTTCCACTCAAGGCTGTAGCTGAAGGTTACAGCTCATGTGCACCAATTCCCACCTGCCTTCCTTAGTGTATTAGCTGCAAAGAGACACAGAAGGATTTGTCTTAATTGCAAACAAACAAAATAAAATGTGAAAGTGTCATAAGAAGTAAAATACACTCCTCAACTGTATGTCAAGTCCAAGCTGCCTCCGGTGAGCTCCACTGCCCACAAGACATAACCTTCCTTGAAATGTTTTCGACAGATAGATAGGAAAGGATAGACAAGAAGCAGAACAAAGGAGCTGGCTAAAGAGACGCTGAGACTGCTGAAAGCTGAGGCAAGCTTCAGACTCCCAGCAGCTCAGAGCAGCAACTGGAGAGTTGAGAGGCATCTGAATGATAAAGAGCAAGGGGAGGAGGAAAACTGTGAAACTATGGAAAGTGCATATGTCGAGGTCATCTGATGCGAAGATAACTTTGGAAATGATCAAGTTAATCAGGACATGTGGAAATATGTGAGAGATCACTGAGATTACATCCACAGCCTAACGGACAGAGCAGTGGAAACACAAGGTCAAGGGCTGATCAATATTTCTTCTCCCAAGTTCATCACCTTTCCTGAAGATTTCCACTCTTTCATCACAGGAAAACATTGACATTAAAATTATCCAGTCATTTGAGCTGATGAAAATGTGCTCATATTTTTGAAATGTTGAAAACAATTCTTCACCTGTCCAGGCAGAGCTCAGGTGTCCAACCACAAGCACCCAGTGGCACCTGGAGTGGCCCTGGTGCCTCTGAGGCACCTGCCTGGGCCTGGCAGCTCTCACAGGGGACCTGCGGGAGACCAGAGCCCCTGGGAGCTGCAGATGGAGGCTGGGCAGAGAGGGCCAGGGCAACTGCAATGGCACCACCTGTCCATGACCCTGTGACTGCATCCCAGCCCAGCTCTGAAAATCACTTTCCCAGTTCAATAACAACACAAAGATGTTTCAAAAGCTGAAAGATGTAACAAAACTTTTTTTTTTGCTTTAGATAATTTATTTAATTTCTTTCTTCTTTCATTTCTATTGACAGTTCCTGAAGATATCTTTTATAATAACGCCTACACTATTAAAAATACTATTTTTGTGTCTTGCACAAGTCCAGTGCCCCTCAAACCACTCCCTGCCCAGAATCTTCCTTGCCATATCTCGCTCTTTGCACACAGTGAGTTGTAGCGTGAGGTGTCGCCTGCTCACAGCTGATAGAGGAAAGCAGGCTGACCACCTTCAATAAAATGCTCTTGTTATCGATGGCCTAATTTGCACAAATCTCAATGTACCTGTGTTACAGTGACATCTCGAAGGAGTCCCTACACATCTAGTCACTCTCTCTTTTCATTCCCTGTATGGTCATGAAGTGTGACTCCATTTCAGGTGACAACAGGGATGGGAATTATCTGATCTGATGTCGGACACCTGCAGTGCAGCTGTCTCTGGCTAATCCAGTTGTCTGGACTTCCCTTTCTAGTCAGTGGAAAGAAAAAAGTTGTCCCACTGAGAGGTCTGGAGATGCTTCTCCTGGTGACCAGCTAATGCTCCAGAAAGGTTCCCATAGTTCCTGGGTCACATTTCCTAGCACCACATGGGAACACAGCTACACAGGGCATCTCAGGCAGCAGTGGCCTCTGTATGTATCTCTAAAGGCCTGAATGTAAAGTTCCCATCATTGGGTGAAATCTGTGTCATGAATAGCTCTGTGCAAGAACTGAAACAAATCTTTGTTTTCAGAACTTCAAACATATTAATTCTAATTAATAATTTCTTTCCTTCTGATTGGCAGCACCATATGCATACACTACAGTAATTACTCTGTGTGAGTGTATGTATTTATATAAACGTACAGTTATTCAATGTGATAAATTTCCTACCAACACTCTGAATGGAAAAACCTTGTTCTGAGAAACTACTGTATTCAAATTGACATGTCTCCTCTCTCTTCTTCTGCCTCTCTGTCCTCTCTTCCTCTGTCTAGTCTGTCTTTACAGAGGCCTCATGGCCCCTCTGCCCCTGAGGGAAGTCTCCTGTGGGATCCTGCCAAGCAGAGCCTGAATGAGCTGAATCACCGACCAGAATGTCACCCAGACTGCTGTGTCCTTTTATCCTTCCTACAAGGTCTCCACTGGCTCATCACCTGCTCCAAGGCAAAGCCCTGTGCACTCCAGCCAGCCCTTTGCACAGAGCACACCTGCACCTCCTCGCCACCCCAGCCTGCCTTCCTCAGCAGCCCAGTTTCATCCTGCCATGTGAGCTGTCCCACCATGTGCGTGTAATTCCACGGAGACAGGGGAGAGGGAGGTGCCAGTAAAGGGGACATGGCTGGGATATTGCATGTGGGGCCCGGAAGAGAGGACAACTCAGAAGAGGGGCAGGGGAGAAAAAACATAGAAGTGACACATCTGCAGCACTGGTGATGAGGTCACGCTTGTACAGGAACCTCATGGGCTGGGTTCTGGTAGGAGCCATTTTGAGGACAAGAAGAGAATCACACCACCACTCATCCCACCAGAGATGATATATGGGCAGGAGGATGGGGAGAGGCAGGCAAAGGGGACATGGCTGCAGTGTTGATTGTGAGGTCACTTCCACTGCAGCTGCCTGATTGGCCCTCAGCAGATGTGCTGGCCAGCAGGCTTTGCGATGTCACCCAGTGCCTCAGAGAGCCCACCCAGCAGACATGACAGCCCTGGGGGGAGGGGGTGATGCAGGTGACAGGGACCTGTCTAGGTGCTGACTGTGAGGGCACCTCTGTTGCAGCCACCCCACCAACCCATGGCCAGCAGGCAGGCAGGCAGGCACGGCTGATGGCCACCCTGCTCAGGACTAGCCCTCTGGAGTGGACCTGCCACCAAGAGGTGCACAGCTCCTCACCTAGGTCTTCTCTGAGCCCAGCATGCTGCCCCCGTGGCCCAGAGACACCATGGACATTATCTGGAGGCTTCCTTTGGCAGCTCAACCTTCCCAACGCAGTGCATGATGGATTAGTACCAGCCAGACGCATTTTTTACAGTGTGCAAGGCCTGCTGGGACAGCCCAGACCACTCCAGAAGGAACTGACCCTCACTTGTTTTTATCCACACCTCACTGCCAAGAGGGCACCTTTGTCCAAAGTAGCCTCAGATCCACACTTGGGGTGTCATCTCACAGGGGGTTCACTTGCAAAGAAGAGTCCACGAGTGAGCTAGGACCCAGGCTGTGCCCAAGCTGATCGGGCAGGAGCTTCAGAACCTGCAGGCCTCAGCCAGCTCAGTGACACACTGCAAAACGTGCTCAGCTGAGTTGGACACCTGATCTGTCAGGTCAGAAATGACTCCCTTAGAGCAGAGAGGAGCATGTGGAAAGGTGAGGAATGTAATTCTGAGGGGCCCTGCAAGTTATCTGCACAAAACAACTTGAGCTTTGCAAGCTGATTCTCAGCTATGACCCCTGAAGTATTTCCTGCTGACTTGCAGGAAAGTGCTTAAGCATCACGACTCACTGTAGTCACTGTGCATCTGGGAGAAGTGGTTTTAAAGGCCAATTATCTTCTGAAGAAATATTTTGTCAGTGGAAGTTTCCCTTATTTTTCCCATTTTAAAAACTAATGACTGTGGCACTGCCACATGAAAGGATGCCTCTGAGCACAGTACTGTGGCATTTCCTTGTTAACTGTGTGGGTGAAAAAAGTCCAACATGATCTAAACTGCTCTCTGCAGCCTCCTGCTAGATGTCAGCCCCTGGATGTCTTGTGTCAGAGCCCAGGGCAGTGTGCAGCGTGCAGGGTACAGCAGAGAGTCACAAAGCAGCAAGGCTTTCAGCAGGAAGAGCTCAAGATCCTCTCTGTAATTCACTGGACTGGAGGGGGGTTAATTGGATGGTTAAGTAAGGGCTAATTGGGGGATACTACTGCATTATTAGCAAAGAGTTTCTAGGGTCCTGCCACATGAGAAGAAAACTGTCTGTATCAATTATGTATATGGGTCGTATCCCCACATAGCCTTGGCTAATAAGAGAGAGAGGCAATTGCTATGCCTCTAGCCTAAAAAAACACCTGTGATCGGACAGAACCCAGAAGTGCTAACTTCAAGAATCTCCTCCAAGGAAGCCTTTCTGAAAGTGACCACTTATACTCCAAATATTCTAAGCTCCATATCTCTATGTATTTCACAGTCTATATGTCATATCTGGCTGGAGATGCTGGCAGGAGCTTTGGAAGCTCAAGGCCTGAACCTCAGTGCACAGACGGCAGCAGGCTGCCAGCATCCCTGGCTCTTGCCACCAGGGCAGCCTGGGCCCTGCGAGCCAAGTCACCTCCTCACCTCCAAGGGCTCCCCAGCTCCCCAGCCTGGCAGCACTCCCCACACACAGCACTGCTCTCTCCAGACACCTCCTCCCATGCAGAGCAGCACCAAGACACTGGGGCCACCACTCGTTCCCACCACTGGGCACCCCACCACTGTGACACACCGCACCACCTGCCCCTCACCTCATAGAGGGTGGCCACCCAACACACACCTCTGCATCAGAGAGACAAAGCAGACAGGACTAGACATGGCAGCAGCTAGGGGACCCACAAGGGCCCCAAAACACACAAAGGCCACCTCTCCAGCCCTACTGTTTGCTTCCAGTCCTCCAAGGCCTTGCGACAGGGAATTCCTCTGAACATTCACAGCCCTGGTCCTCTTCACTTCCCACCTCCAGTAAGCAGAGAGGAAGTGCTCTTACAGGGGCTCTGCAGGCCACGTCTTGCCTCTCTTTTTTGCCACAGCTTCTCTGAATAGGAGGCCTCTCTACACATGTGGCCCAGACCTTTTGGGCGGAAGGACATACTCTCCATCTCCTGCTAGAGCCTTGCAGCCATTTGATAGGTGCTGCATATGCAAGTGTGGCACTCAGGATGGTGCAGCCCATAGAAGAGGGGTTTGCTCTGGGGTGCTCCCCAAGACTTAAGGAACCCTGGGGGCACCACGGCCAGAGTCACCACACTGTGGGGTTGCTGTAGCCTGGTGGCACACCCTCCAACGACCCCATGATCGCTGAACAAACCTAGTCAGCAAAGGGGCAGTGACACCACAGACTCACACTGCAGGCATCTGGGTACTGTGGAATTCTCCACTGAAGGACCTGTTGATGTGCATACTGTTATCGCCTGAGTACGGCTGTCTGTTGAATACGCGTACTGTTGTCGACTGAGCACTGGGTTATCTCTTGGTATGCCTGTTGGTATTGACTGGGGCCGCACAGCTGTTGTGTAACCGTGGTCTGGCATTGTTTGACTGGATAATGAACTAAGCCCAGGAAGGATAAGAGAGTAAGCCACATACCTCTGTGTGGACTTCGATTCACGGTCAGCTGGCCTGTGGGCCTGAGAACCCACCACCCATCAGTGTGGATGACCCTGAGGCCAACTGCCAGGGAGGACATGAATCCTCCCAGCACAGCTTGAGTGTGGCGAAAACAATCTGGGGAAAACTGTTACCAGAGGGGTGGCCCCATAAGGATAAGGAAAAAGCAGGAATGGTCATTACAATGTCCATCCGTGGCTTAACAGTAGGGCTTTGATATAGTTTTAGGTTTGTTAATACTCACAGTTTGTAGATTGTTTGGTGTTGCCCAATGATTGTTACATGTGTAGAACCACTTATCTCTAATAAACTCCTATACTTGACAAACAATCTCTCTGAAGCTCAGCGTGCCTGGCCTATCAGGGCCGCAGACACAAGTGACCTCACAAGCACAAACAGCAGCCATGGGCCTGACACTGGCCTATCAGGGCCACAGGCACAAGTGACCGCACAATCTGCATCAAAGACATGTGACCACTCCTGGCCCATCAGGGACTGAGGCAGAAGTGGCCTCACAAGTACAAACTGCACCAACATGCCTGTGCTGGCCAATGAGGGACTGAGGCCAAGACACCTCACCATCTGCATCCAAGCTTTGGGCCTGATGCTCACCTTGAGGTGCTGAGGCAGAAAGGACCCCACAAGAACAAACAGCAGCAATGTGCCTGCTCCTGGCCTAGCACGTCTTGAGACACAGTGACCTCACCAGCATCACCAAAGCCACATGCATGCTGCTGTCTCTCAGGTTCTCAACATCCGCACCAAGACAACCAGCAGTAATGTACCTGACGCTGGCCTACCAGGTAGGGATTGAAAAGGGGCCGCACATTAAGCCCTGAAGCCATGTGCCTGCAGCTGCCCTAGCAGGTACTGAGTCACCACTGACCTCACAAATGCAAACGGCAGTCCTGTGCCTGCTGCTGGCCTATCCCCTACAAAGGCACCACTGACCTCAAACTCAGCCTCGAAGCCATGTGCCTGCTGCTGGCCTATCAAGGACGGAGGCACAAGTACCTCACAACCTGCACCAACAGCACTTAGGTGCCTCCCCCTGGCCAAGGAGGTGCTGAGGCACAAGTCACCTCACAGGCAGCACCCAAGCCAGCTGCCTGCAGCTTGCCCAGCAGCTCCTGAGGATAAAGTGACCTCACAAGCACATACCCTCCCCATGGGCCTGCTGCTGATCTGTCAGGTACTCAGGCAGAAGGCACCTCCAAGGCCACACAGAAGCTATTAAAAGGTTTCCTGCTGATCAGGAGAACACACAGAGGGGACATCCCAAGAACCTGCACCAACCAAGAGCCTGCTGGGCACAGCCTTTTCTCTACAGGAAGGTGCTCTGCCAAAGGATCTGTCACAGGGGGAGCCAGGAACCTCCACGGGTTCTTCAGGCATGAGAAATATCTCTGGGCCAGCTGGTATTTCACAAAAACACACAGGCTGAAGCAGGTTTCTCTGATGCTCTTCACAGAGGAGAAGCTTACCCGGGTCGCCCTCATGTCCCTTGATGTCACTGTCATCACTCCTTTCATGACATTCCTCTGCAAACGGCTCTCATCTCCTGGCAAGACTCTCCCCAGGTCATGCGACATCTCCACTCTGTCACCCTGGCACCTCATCACAAAAGGGAACAATTGCACTTGCATTTCCTTTACCCTTGAGTCCTAGCTGTGAGCAACTTGTTCTGCAGCACCTGCTAAATGACAGCAGGACGCCACTTCCATTTTTAGGGCCTCGGTAAAGAGAGAAGCTGAGGGAGCAGCTGCACTGGAAAGGGTTTCTGACACTGTCACATCAACTCAGCACTGCACCAGGCATCAACCTCACACCAGACCTCGGCTGTGCCAGCTAGCCTACAAACACACTGTCTCTGCCCCACAGAGCTGGCCCTTCTGCTAGATACAACCAAGTGCCAGCAAGAAGAGATGGACGCAGGACACTCAAAACTTGCACACTCCCCCCCAGGCACTGCACTGCTCGCTGCCTTCCCTTGGCTCCTCAGCTCAGACACACAGGGAAGCTCTTGTGGTGACACCAGGAGGTGGCCAAGGCACTCTGGCCTCTCAAGCTGCATGCAAACACTCAGCACAAGACCAGAACCAGAGCTGGCTCCTTGGGTGATGCTGCTGCTTTCAGAAGGAAGGATGCTGCTCCCTGTGGGCACAGCAGGCTGCTGCTTCCCACCCCCACGACCCCACCACATCACAAACCTCCAGCTAGGGACAAGGGTTAGGGCATTTGTTTTGTAATAAAGACATTACAGACACAACTTGGAAACACTGGGGAGTCCTGTAGGTCTCCTGAGCCCAAAGTAACCTCTGTCCCTTTCCTTTAGTTAGCTGGACAAGGAGCTTCTGTGAAGGGAAAAAGGGTGCAGAGGCTTTGAAACGAGGCATCAGCAAGGAGACAGCCCCAGACTGGAGGTCTGGGGAAACGCCTGCAGTCCTGTGGGAAGGGGTTCTGCAGCAGGAGCCCAGGCTCCACAGCTCAGTTTGTAGCACACCGATGGCTGGGTGTCATGAGGAGCCTGGCCCTGGGCACATCTTCACCCCTCGCAGAGCCAGAAGCCCAAGAGCTCTGAAACTTCCTCACTTCAAGCTAAGCAGGCTTTGAGGCATGCAGACAAAGGCACACCGGTGATGCTGGCATTTATTAGAAGGGTCTTTGGCTCGTCCTACATGGCACCACAACCATCTAAGAAAAGGAGGGGGCACTACAGCATTTGCTGTGTGGGCTGGCACTAACAGTATTTGTGGAAGGAGGAATTTGCAGCACAGCAGAGGTACCAGGAGGTGAACCCGCACCCCAGGTCACCCAAAAAAGCCAGGCACATTTATGGAAGCCTTTGCATCCATCTGTAGCCTCACCTCATTCACTAGCAGCTGCTTTCACACAGGGCTCACAATCCTGGCAATGGCGTTGACAGCTACAGGGACACAGCCTGGCACCCTGCCTCCATCCTCAGGGGCTCCAGGACTGCACCGGAAGCCTACCTGACCATGACTGGAGCAACCTAGGAAGAAAGAATCAGAGGGTTATTATCTGTTCTGCTGGCCTTACATGGTCACAACAGCCAGGGACAAATGTCTCCCCTCCATGCTGAGCTGCATGCATAAGAGCACAGGCAGCTGGGCCACTGCAGAGACTCTACCCCTGTTTCTCGGCACAGGTGAGACCATTATCTGGATACTGGGTCCTGTCTGAGCTCCCCAGTTCCAGAAAGGCACTGACACACAGGACAGAGCCCAGCCCAGGGCCACCAAGTAGGTCAGGGGCTGGAGCGTGGCGCATATAAGGAGGGACTGGGAGAGCTGGGTTTGTTCAGCCTCGACAAGAGAAGGCCAAGGGGGGTCTACCTGCTGTGCACAGCTACCTGATGGAGTGCACAGAGAAGATGCAGCCAGATTTTCTTGGAGGTGTGCAGTAACAGCATGAGAGGCAACAGGGACAACTTGGGGCATGGGACATTCTGCGAGCATCCCTGGCTCGCACCAGGATGCTCCAAGGAGGGAACACGGTCACCAATGGTCCCCACCCCAGGTCTCCCCAGAAGGACACTGTAATGGCAGGCTGGGCCCTGGGAGCAGAGCACTGCTCTCTCCACACACCTCCGCCCATGATGAGCACCAAGGCATGGGGGCCACCACCCATCCCCACCACAGGCCACCCCACCCCTCACCTCACAGAGGGTTCCCAGCCAACATGTGCTTCTACAGCAGGGATACACAGGGCACAGCACCACACATGGCAGCAACCAGGGCATCCCCAAGGGCCCCAAAACACACACAGACCAACTCTCCAGGCCTTCCATTCCCTTCCAGTCCTCCAAGGCCTTGCAACAGGCCCTTCCTCTCAACAGCCAGGAATCACCTCCAGGAATCAAAGGACAGAGATATCCTTCAGATCTGGAAGAAAAATCTCAGAAGCTCCCTGGTATTTTGATGGAGCAGAATTTTCTGCAGCACACCAGAGACTAGAAATCAGAGATTACCAAAGTCACTGCTCACACCAGCAGTTCATTCATTTAGCAGCATAATAATTCTAGGTGGACTTCTTCATCCACCAGTAGCAGGCTGCAAACCTATACTTACAGTGGAAGTGGCAAGAAGTACAAAGTCAAACTCCATGTCTACGTTTACCAGAGAACAGCATCCTCATTTTTAGCACTACTAATTCATGATGATGGAGTGGAATTAGATTTGTATCAGATGGTGTGGAATATTATGGTCTACTTCTGCTTGATTTATTAGTTGCATTTCTATATTGCTGTAGAGCTCCGCAGGTGTCAATCCCTCCTCTGGTAACACTCACCAAACCGAGAAGTGACCTCACCACCAACATCCAAGCCAAATACCTTCTCCTGGCCTATCAGCTGCTTAGACAGAAGTGACCTCACAAGTCCACATCCCCACCAGGTGCCTGCTGATGGCCTATGGGCTTCAGAGGCAGAGGCTTCCATGAAATAACACCCTCTGCCATGAACATGCTGCTGCCCTACCAGCTACTCTGACCCAGGAGACCTCACAATCTGCTTCCACACCTATCTGCCTGCTGCTGACCTACCAGGGACTCAGGCAGAAGTGACCTCACAAGCAAATACCCAAGCGCTAGCCTTGCAGAGACAAGTGACCTCACAGCGACTCACCCAGCAATGTGCCTCCACACAGTCTACCAGGCACTGAGACAGAGCTGAGCTCACAAACATCTCTCTGCCACATGCCTGCTGGTGGCCTCCCTGCTGCTCTGGAGGAAATGACCTCAAAGTCAGTTCCCAGCAATGGGCCTGCTACTGGCCTATCACATACCGAGACACAGCTGACCTCACCAGCACATTCCCCACTTCAGAGCCTGCTGCGGGCCTATCAGCTTCTCACCCAGAAGGCACCTCACAGGCACCTTTACAACCTGCTGCAGCCCTCGAGGCTGCTGGGACAGGAGGGACCTCAGAGTCAGTTCCCAGCCAGGTGCCTGCTGCTGGCTTATCAGAGACTCAGAAGGAGATGACCTCACAGCCACCTTCACAGGCATGTGCCTGTCACTGGCCTACAAGCCTCTGAGACAGCAGCTACCTCTCTTTAACTTGCCCAGCCATGAGCCAAATCCTGGATTCTCATTTGCTCCGGCAGAAGTGAGCTCCAAAGCATAATGCCAAGCCACCTGGCTCCTGCTGGCCTGGCAGCTACTGACAAAGAACTGATTTGACACTGGTGATTTTATGGCACAGCTCTCGCAGACAGCCGTGACCTCCCTGACCACAGCCCGGCCACGCGGCTATTGCTGCCTGCAGCTCCCCTGCCTCCCCCAAGGCTCAGCCAGCTCCTGAGTGGCTGCCTGGACTCACCCCAGGGCCCCACAATGCTCATCGGGCAGCGAAACACCCGCTACAGACCAGTTACTGCCCCAAGAAAACATCAGCTTCTGCCTAGGTAGCACCTCCACCTGGCCCGTGAAACTTAGCAATTGCAGAAAGGCCTGCAAGTAATTCTGGGCAACATCTCCTAACAGGAGGGTTGCATGGGAGCAGCGACCATGGAGCTGCAGACAGCAGGGCCTCATGGCCCAGGCAGAGGCAGAAGCCTTCCCACAACTCCCAAGTCTGGTTCCTGCCCCAGTGCTGAACACACCCAGCACATCCTCCACACCCCCAGGACAACAAGCACTCTCCTGCTTGGGGCCCTGACACTCTGAGACACGGGGAAGGACTGCGGCAAGGGCATCTCAGCGGGGGAAACCAGCAGAGCCGGGATTCAGCAGCTCTGCAGCCTGGCCTGGGAGCAGGGCTAATGGCACCGGCCAGGGCAGCACTGGCCGCCCAGCAGCTGCCAAGGCCCTGCAGGAGCCCAGCAGCTCCCAGCACAGAGCTGCTCTGCAAACACCCTCCCGGCTGCTGCCAGGGCCGCAGGGCTGCGGCCCAGCAAGAGGCATGGAGCAGCCGCAGCGGCTGGGGCCCGGCGGGACCCGCGGGGACAGCCTCTCTGCGAGCCCTGGGAAACGCCCTGTTCAGGACAAAAGGGAGCCTGGGGCAGGGCCCTGGCGAGGCCCCCAGCAGCCTGCTGCACTGCCATTGGCTGATGGAGCCATCAGTCCAACCCAGCCCGCCCTCCTCCCCTTGCTGGCCAATAGGAGGGCAGCACTGGGGGAGGTGCCATGGCAACGCTGTGGCCCTGTATGACCCGGCAGGATCCCCCCCCCCCCACCAACCCGCGGTGGGGTGCCATGTTGTGGGTGGCAGCCCCGGGGCTCGGCAGCCCTCGCGCTGTGCCCGGCAGGGCTGGGCCACGGCCAGGCAGGGGCTGCTCTCTGCGGGGCCGGGCTGGGCCCTGGCGCGTTGCTCCGCAGGGCTGAGGAGCCCCAGGGCCCCGGGGCAGCCAGGGCCAGAGCAGCTCTGGGGCTGCCGGTGCTGGGCAGCGGAGGTGTGGGGCTGGGAGGGGGTGGGGGAGATGGCCCTGCTGGGCTGCCCCCAGCACTGCCCCCCCGTGGCTCAGAGAAACAGGCTTGGGGTCAGCAGGGACTTGTGGGGTGGCAATGGCACCCCCATCGGTTCCCAAGCTGCTCCCCCAAAGAAGTTGTCTTTTGGGTGCAGAGGTCTGACCCCCATTTGCAGGAGGACAGGGGCTGTGGCCATCAGAGGACAACATCTCTGAGCCCAAAAGATGCTCTGCCAAGTTGGAAGCATAAATGGATCCACAGGGAAGGAACAGTGGTTCTTCCAAAGAAGAAGATGCCTTAGAGTAATTACAAGGTGAAGGATCCATTTCCAACATGGGCCTTTCCAGCAGGCTCTTGAGAGCCCCATGGGAGCTGCAGGACACCCCAGCTCCAGGACACAGGACCCCTTTCCTGCCAGAGCCAGATCCCAAAGGGCGGCCCCCTCCCATGGAAACCTGGAGCTGGATTGCCCCCTGCTATGATGGGCTAGGCTTGGGTCTCAGGCCAGCCTGAGGCCCAGGACCCAGTAGCCCTGGCTGCCACATTGTCCCCTGAGCCAGGTGGGACCCTCAGGCAGGGCTCTTGTGACAGCCCCCAGCCCTGTCCAGCCACCCCCACAGCCCTGGACCCCAGCAGTTTTTGCAGTTTACAGTCTCTGTGCGACACCTTGGGAAGGAGCTCCCCAAGCCCTTACCCTTGGCGGAGAGCTGCAGGAGTGTCAAGAACAAGGAACTGCGGTCCATGCTGATGGTCTTGGTCCAGCATATCCCTCCATTTCCCTTCACCCGTGTCCTCGGCTCACCTGTCCTTCCAAGGAAAAAGGACACTCTTCCTGTCTCGTCCTGCAAAACTCTTCTCCAGCATATCCCTGCTCCTCTGCCTTTCAGCGAGGGGCCCCAACGCAGCCCCACTGCCTCCCGTCCCCATACTTTGCCATGGGACAACTCCAAAGGGCAGCAGTGGGGAGCGTGTGAGCAGTGCCCAGCAGTGCCCACGTCTTGCAGGCAAGTGAGAGTTCTGCCGTGGCACTGGGGAGACCTCCCTGTGATGCAGCGCTTCCCATTGTGACCTCAGCTCGTGTCATCAGGGGGCTCAGTAGGTCACTGCCATGGAGATGGCACAGCCAGGGAGAGAGCAGAGATAACTTCCCCTCACATCCTGGAAAGCAGTCACCTGCCCTCACCCCAGTTAGTTTCCAAAAGTTGCTCATAAATCCTTCAAGAACATCTCCAGATGGCGACAAAGGCTGTGAAATAGCTAAAATGGGGCACTGGAGAGGTCACTTCTGCACCCCTGCACTGACAGGTCTCTCCACTGGGCAGATTTGTGAGGGAAGCTGGGGTTTGGGGGTTGGCTTGGGGATTCGTGTTTTTTCAAAGACAGGATCAAAATCATGTGGGATGAAACAGCACAAAGCCTGGCCACAAGCTGAGATGCTTTGGTGAGCCTCAAAACTGATTTCAGCTGTGGGTTGCTCTTTTTGTAGAAGCAGGATGTAGGGCAGTATGGGACAGGACGCAGCCTTCCTCCTTGAGGCACCAAAGCAGCCTCTTTGTTGGGTGCAAGCAGGGCCTTGTGGGGTGGCGATGGCACCCCCACCTGTTTCCAGGCTGCTCCCCCAAACAGGCTGTCTTTTGGGTGCAGAGGTTTGACCCCATTTGCAGGAGGACAGGGGCTGTGGCCATCGGAGGACAACATCTCTGTGCCCAAAACATGCTCTGCCAAGTTGGAAGCATAAAAGTATCCAGGGGGAGGGAAGAGAGGTTCTCCCAAACAAGTAGACACCTTGGGGTTATTACAAGGTGAAGGATCCATTTCCAACATGGGCATTTCCAGCAGGCTCTTGAGAGCCCCATGGGAGCTGCAGGACACCCCAGCCTCCAGGACGCAGGACCCCTTTCCTGCCAGAGCCAGATCCCAAGGGGGGACACACTCCCAGGGAAGGCTGGCCATGGATTGTCCCCCACCCTCCACAAGGGGCTCGAGCCAGCCCCACAGGAGCCTTGAGGCTCAGGGTAGCACCATCCCCAGGACCCAGGAGTCCTGGCTGCCACATTGTCTCCTGAGCCAGATGGAACCCTCAAGCAGGGCTCTTGTGGCAGCCCCCCACCTTCACAGTCCAGGATCCACAGCCGTTTTTTCAGTTAACCGTATCAATGCAACACCTCGGGAAGGAGCTCCCAAAGCCCTTCTCCTTGGAGAGCTGCAGGAGTGTTGGGAACAGTGAACTGCAGTGCCAGCTGATGGTCTTGGTCCAGCAGTCCTCCATCTCACTCCCCGCCTTGCCCTCAGCTCTTCTGTCCATCCAGGGAAAAAAGGATGCTCTTCGCATCTCATAACCCAAAACTCCTCTCCAGCCTGCTCCTCTGCCTTTTTCAGAGGGGCCTCACTCAGAGGTGGTCTGCTACCTCCTGTCCCCAATCCTTGCCATGGAGCAACTCCAAAGGGCAGTGGTGGGGAGCACGTGAGCAGCGCTCAGCAGCTCCTGGGCCTCCCAGGGAAGTGAGGGCACTGGTGCGGCACCAGGGAGACCTCCCTGTGATGCAGCACATCCCACTGTGACCTCAGCTTGTGACATCTGGGGGCTCAGTAGGTCACTGCCATGGAGATGGCAGAGCCAGGGAGAGAGCAGACAGATTTCCCCTCACCTCCCCGTCCTTCACCTCAGGTATTTTCCAAAAACTTGCTGATAAATCCTTCAGGAACATCTCCAGATGGTGCCAAAGGCTGTGAAATATCTAAAAGGGGGCCCTGGAGAGGTCACTTCTGCACCCCTCCACTGTCAGATCTCTGCACTGGGCAGACCCATGTGGATAGCTGGGGTTTGGGGGGTTGGTTTGGGGGTTGGCATTTTTCAAAGACGAGATCAAAGTCATGTGGGAATGAAACAGAACAAAGTGTGGCCACAAGCTGAGCTGCTTTGGTGAGCTTCAAAACTGGTTTCTACTGCGGGTTGCTCTTTTTGTAGAAGCAGGATGTAGGACCATATGGCAAGAGGACACAGCCTTCCTCCTTGAGGCACCAAAGCAGGCTCTTTGTTTTTCAAAGTCCTCAGCAAGGTGTCTCGGTCCGTGGTGCTTAAGGTAGAGATGATACACCAGAAAAGAGCAAACGTGCCCTTAATGCACATCATCCGGAGAGCTTTATCTGGGACCCTGGTACCTGCCATGCTTCACAGCCATGGTAACTGTACTGCATGAACATGATGCTGCCAATTAATAAGAAAGAAAAAAAAATAGAGAAATGGTAAAAATGTGTGAAGTTTTTGGAAAGAGGATTTTTTTTTGTTAATTATCACATTGAGTTATTTCTTGAGAAGATTTCAGCTTATGGCTAGAATCTCCCTTTGGGGCTTGATTCTGTTGCTGCCTGAGATGCCCTGAGATAGTTGTGTTCCCACGTGGTGCTGGAAATTTTGGACGCGGCTCGTATGGGACATTAGCTTGTCATTAGGAAAATTATCTCAGAACAACTCTGTTGAGAAAACCTATTTCCCTCCATTGACTAGAAAAGGAACTCCAGACAACTGGGTCTGGCATGGGGTGAGATCAGCCTCCTCCCTGTTGTCCCCTAATATGGAGTTGCACTTCATTGACTGTGCAGGGAATGAAAAAGGTGTGTGGCTAGATTCATTGGGACACCTGTAAGATGTCACTATAACACAGGTATGTTGAGATTTGTGCAAAATTTAGCCATCCAAAAATGGAGCATTTCCTTGAAGCTGGGCACCCTGCTTTCCTCATCAGTTGAGAGAGCCCCACACCTCAGAGTTCGACGTGCTCTGTGCAAAGAGTGAGGAGTGGCACGGACAGCCGTGGACAGGGGGTGGTTTCCTGAGTACTGGGATCTGTATGAGACACAAAAATGTCTTGTTTAATGGTGCAGGCTTGATTATAGCAGAAATGTTTAGAAAATAACTTTGAAAATGAAGCAAGAAAGAAATTAAGAATAGGTTTTAAAGCAAACAAATATTTTGTTATACTTTCCAGCTTTTAATTTTTTTGTGTTCTTATTATTTTTCTTGATTTATTTTCTTTTTCTTTTTTAATACGGTGGTTCTTTAGGGGAATGTTGTGTTTTTTCTTTTTTTTAAAGGAAAGAGATTTTCAGAGCTGAGGTGGGATGCAGTCACAGGGCCATGGATGGCTAGAGCCATTGCAGGTGCCCTGCTCCCCTCTGCCCAGCCTCCCTCTGCAGTTTTGAGGGGCTCCAGTCTCCTACAGGTCCCCTGTGAGAGCTGCCAGGCCCTGGCAAGTCCCTCAGAGACACCAGGGCCTCTCCAAGTGCTACTGGGTGCTTGTGGTTGGACAGCTGAGCTCTGCCTGGAAAGGTGAAGATTCCTTTTTCAACATTAGGAAAAATATGAGCCCACTTTCATCAGCTCAAATGACTGGATAATTTTAATGTCAATGTTTTCCTGTGATGAAAGAGTGGAAATCTTCTGGAAGGGTCTTAATCTCAGGAGAAGAAATATTGATCTGTCCTTGACCTTGTGTTTCCACTGCTCTGTCTATTAGGCTGTGGATGTAATCTCAGTGATCTCTCACATATTTCCACATGTCCTGATTAAACTGATCATTTCCAAAGTTATCTTTGCATCAGATGACCTGGACATATGCACTTTCCATAGTTTCACAGGTTTCCTCCTCCCCTTGCTCTTTATCATTCAGATGCCTCCCAACTCTCCAGTTGCTGCTCTGAGCTTCTGGGAGTCTGAAGCTTGCCTTGTCTTTCAGCAGTCTCATTGTCTCTTCAACCAACTCCTTTGTTCTGTTACTTGACTGTCCTTTCCTATCTACCTGTTGAAAACATTTCAAGGAAGGTTATGTCTTGTGGGCAGTGGAGCTCACTGGAGGCAGCCTGGACTTGGCATAGAGTTACGGAGTGTCTTTTATCTTTTATTAAACAGTTTCAGATTTTATTTTTGTTTCATTGCAATTAAGACATCATTCTGTGCCTGTTTGCATCTAGTTCTCTAAGGAAAGCAGGGGGGAATTGGTGCACATGAGCTGTAACCTTCAGCTACAGACCTGAGAGAAAAAAGGTGAGATTTTAACCAGAGTGCTCTAAGTCCCCAGTGGCTGATGAGGGAAGTGGCAGGGGTGGGGAGCTGGGGAGGAAGGTTCTCCACACATGTCTCCTATCAAAAGTACTGCTTTTCCTACATGTCCAGAGTTCATTCGGAGACCCAGTGGGTCAGTGTGAATTGGAGAATGTGGGTATCACTTATTCCAAAAAGTCAAGAATAAAGAAAGCTGCAGAAGCAGACATCTTTCGTTTTCAGGTGCTCCTTGAAATCTGCCTAATTTCAATACTCTCCTGAAAACTTTCTCATTAGCCACACAAGACTTGAAGAACTGAAGAAAATTATGGAAAGAGGCATGGCTCCTTAGGGGTTTTTGCATTTTAATGCCCCTTTGGCTGTATCTGGTGCTGAGCCCATGAACTGCAGATGCTCAGAGGAGACTGAACAAACCTCTCAAGAAGTTAAAGTCAGAAGCAAATCCCAAGTTTCTTGGAGGGTTAACAGTCCCACTGAGGGCCATTACCAAGAAAGTCTCCCCAGGGGCTGATAAGGGCAGAAAGTTGGAGGCCCTGATTGCAGGTAGGCAAAGGCAATGTGCAGGTGGCTGTGATGCCGAGTCAACCTTGATTTATGTTATCAAGCAGAGCAGCCAGGCACTGACAGCCAGCCCCTGGGTAGGGTGATCCTTTCCATCGTGCATTGCTCAGGGCTCTTCCTGGGGGCAGTGTGCGGGTGGGGGTGCGCAATGCTGAGTGCAGGACCATGATACGGCACCTCCTGTGCTTGCAAGGGAGAAGGAGGCAGCAAGGCCACAGTGCTTTAAGGCATGGTGTCTTCTTGTGGGCCTTAGTGGCAGAGACTCCAAGCATAGGCAAGAGGACGGAGACCTCAGTTCTGTTGGAGGCTTTCAGCCTTGGCAGTGCCCTCGGCCACCTCCACCACAGGCTGTCCCACACCTGTGCCTGTTTCCTTGCAGACTGTAGACTCCCAACCTGCTTCCCCACCTTGCTCTCACCCCGGGATCTCCCGACCTCCCCTGCTGTCTTCCTGTCCTCACTTGCTTCTCCTTGAAACACAAAGCCAGGGGCTGATCACAGGCTCCCTCTGGGTGACCTGTGGCACCACAGCACTGCCCTTCAAGTGACATTTCCTTTTCCTAATGTCACAGCTGAACCCCACAAGCTGCAGCTTGTGGCTCTTTCCCCTTCTCATGCTGTTCCCCACTACCAAGAAAAGCTCCAGCATCTCTGAAACCACCCTTCAAGCAGTCACAGGCTCCTCCTCTACTGCCCTCAGCCTCCCCTTCACCAGGCTAAAGAAGCCCAGGTCCTGCAGCCTCTCCATAGAGGCCTTGTCCTTTAGACCCCTAACCTCATCTTCGCAGACCTCCTCTGGACCCTCTCCAGTTCCTCCCCATTCCTCCCCCACAGGGCATCCCACACTGGGACACCCTATTCTAGATATGTCCACACCAGTGCTGAGACGAGGGGGATAATAATTCACCTTGTCTGGGTGGCCACTCACTTCCTAATGCCGCCCCATATGCAGCTGGTTCATTTGTGGTGAGCACTCACCACTGGTTCATATTGCATCCCTTGCAATGTCCAGGTCCTTCTTCTCAGGGTCACTCCTCTACCGGTCAAGTCCCAGCCTGTCCTGATGCACAGGCTGTTCTGCCCCCTCTGATACAGGACCTGCCATTTCTCCTTGTACAATGTCATGAAGTTTCTGTTGGCCAAATCCCCAAGTCTTTCAAGACCCCTCAGCTTTGTACCACTGTTCTCCACCCTTTGAGCCAGGCGGCCTCCAGCTCATTTCCCACACCCTCCATTTCTTACTCCTCCATCCCACCTCTCCCCAGTTTGGCTACAAAGATGTTATGGAAGACCATGTCTAAGGCCTTCCTACATTCAAGAAGTGCATGCACTGTGCTCCCCTTGTCCACACAGCCAGTCATTCTGTCACAAAAGGCAGTGAGATTGGTCAGGCACAATTTGCCCTTGATGACATCATGCTGGCTGTTCCCAACCCCTTCATGTGGCTGGAACCAGCTCCAGGAAGATTTTCCTCCCAGGGACTGAGGTGACGCTGACCAGCCCATCACTCCCCAGATCCTCTTTCCTGTCCTTCTTGAAGATGGATGTGATGTTTGGCAGGCAGGAGGGGAGGGCCAGGGGCTGGGCAGCGGCTGTGGGGCTGTGCCAGCTCCTGCTGCGTCACTGGTCCCTGCAGTGGGGAGGAGACAGAGGATGAGGCAGCACGGGGGTGGTGGCCGGTTGGCAGGGGCAGGTCGGCAGGGGCAGGGGCCAGTGGGGACTGCAGCGAGGGGTCATGGCCGGTGTTTCAGCAGCAGTGGCTGTCGCATTCACTTCACAGGCCAAACTCCCGCATTGACCCCAGGCAGAAACAGGCCATTTCCCTGGTGCCCGTGCCACCCTCCCAGCAGGACGGGGACATACAAGGAGCCTGCTCTGCCTGCTGTGGTGCTCAGGGCAGCTCCCCAAGGAGCACAGCTTTGCCTGAGGACCTCTTGGTCCATGGCCTTGGCTCCAGCACAGCTGGAGCAAGAACAAGAGCTCGTGGGCCAGGCCAACACCCCACTGGCACAGTCCCTGCGACAGCTTTTGGTGCCCTGTCCCCCACAGCCCTCCTGCTTTGGCAGCCTCCACAGTTTCTGCACCTTGCCCAGCCTTGGCCATGTCCCACGCAGGGGTTAGCACACAGCCATCCCCAGGGCCTGCTGGGGTCTGGGCCAGGAGAGAGGCTGGAAATGGCCTGGCTCTTCCCCTCGGCACTGAGCCCAGCAGGAACGAGCTGGCCGCACAGCAAAATCCGCCCATAAACCTGGGTTGTGCAGCCAGGGCTGGAAATCGCCTCCACTCTTTCGTGCCTGGCATGTCTTGCTTCCCCTCCACGAGACCTGGCTCTGCCCCACAAACCCACCGATGTGTGTCCTCACCCCAGGGAGTGCATCAGTGCTGGCCTGCCTGGCCACTCCTGGAGCCTCCCCTATGCTCCCCGCAGGGCCCCGAGCTGGTGGTGCTGCTCTGCAGAGCGAGCGGGTTGTGGTGCCCCAGGGCCAAGGGGTGACTCTGCACTGGCCGTGGTGGTCAGGGTGGGAAGCAGACCCAGCCGGATGGATGTCATTGCACCTGACAACCCCTTACCAAGGGGTCTGTGACTGTGGATGATGCTCTGAGCAATCAGAGGACATTTCAAATGGCTCAGGCTGTGTTCAGGTGTGTCCCAAGATGCTGCCCAAGGTTTTTCAATGAAGGTGACATGAACCACTCTCCAGGCTCCCTTTCCTCTGCCTGCTGGGTCCCCACTGTGGGCATCTGTCACCAGCATTGTCATAGGGAAGACAGTCCCAGGCAGATGGTACTTGACCATTCAGCACCTCCAGGAGCACTGGGCACCCACAAGTGAGAGCTGAATCCAACCCTCATTCTCTAACACAGCACCCCATGAGCTCATCGCCTTGAGCCCAGGGGAACCTTGGAAAAGCAACAGGCCCTTTCATGGTGAAAGCCCCTGAGTGAATTCTTGGCTTCAGCTCTGGAAGAAGAAACTGCCTTTCAAGCACAGCACTGAGGAAATAGTCTTTTATTAGAACCAGGCCAGCTCTGACACAGTGACAGACACATTCACAGAAGGCCTCTGGGTGAGAAAGGCTGTGTTTGTGCCTCTGGAGAAGTGGGATGAATTTAAATCATTCTGTACAAGCATGATTATCACAGATACAATACCCAAAGCACAACAGTTGTCTGAGATAAATTCAAGTCACTTACAAAGAGGGATGGGCAACTTCTAGCTGCTGAACTGGTACCACTTGAATCAGTTTCTTCACTGCATCCTTGAGCTCCTTGTTCCTCATGCTGTAGATGAGGGGGTTCACTGTTGGAGGCACCACCACATAGAGAACAGCCACCACCAGATCCAGAGCTGGAGAGGAGATGGAGGGGGGCTTCAGGTAGGCAACCATGTCAGTGCTGACAAACAGGGAGACCACGGCCAGGTGCGGGAGGCACATGGAAAAGGCTTTGTGCCGGCCCTGCTCAGAGGGGATCCTCAGCACAACTGTGAAGATCTGCACGTAGGACACCACAATGAAAATGAAACACCCAAAGACTAAACAAACACTAGCCACAACCAGGCCAGCTTCTCTGAGGTAGGAGTCTGAGCAGGAGAGCTTGAGGAGCTGGGGGATCTCACAGAAGAACTGGTCCACGGTGTTGCCTTGGCAGAGTGGTATTGAAAATGTGTTCCCAGTGTACAGGAGAGCATAGAGAAAACCGCTGGCCCAGGCAGCTGCTGCCATTTTGGCACAAGCTCTGCTGCCCATCAGGGTCCCGTAGTGCAGGGGTCTGCAGATGGCAATGTAGCGGTCATAGGCCATGATGGTAAGAAGGAAATATTCTGCTGAAATTAAGAAGACAAAGAAAAAGACTTGGGCAGCACATCCCGAGTAGGAAATGGCCCTGGTGTCCCACAGGGAATTGGCCATGGATTTGGGGACAGTGGTGGAGATGGTGCCAAGATCAAGGATGGAAAGGTTGAGGAGGAAGAAGTACATGGGGGTGTGGAGGCGGTGGTCACAGGCTACGGCTGTGATGATGAGGCCATTGCTCAGCAGGGCAGCCAGGTAGATGCCCAGGAAGAGCGAGAAGTGCAAGAGCTGCAGCTCCCGCCTGTCCGCAAACCCCAGGAGCAGGAACTCATTGAGGAAGCTGCTATTGGACATTTGCTTCCTCTGGTCTTTGGGGGACTGTCCAGGGAGGAAAAGACATTGACAAGTTAAGACTGACTTTGAACAAAACCCACAGAATTTCTCAGAGCAACTCCCCACACGTCCTTTCTCCTTACCAGGAGGACCTTCCTTCACCTCCTCTACTTTTGCTCTAGTCTGTGCTTTCAGAGTCTACCATGAGCAGCAGGGTCCTCTGTCCATGGGCTCCAGAGGAGACAGCCCTGCTTGTTACACAGACAATCAGAATGAAATCTCAAAACCAGGATGGTCAGTCATTGTGCAGTGACAAAATGTCCTTGCAGTGCTGTCAGCGGGATTAGGTGAGACTCCCGAACCTCTGGTTGGCTCAGTTCTAATCCAGTTGGCTGGGGACCTACATGACCACCCAGCACATGCATAATTCATTGCTCTTGATACACCTTAACCTCAGAGTATGTGACAGTTACTGCAGGAACACTTTGTATGGACTATTTACAAATGTCTTAGCTATGCACAAGCTGATCACTTTTGCAGCAAGGACACTTTGGGACACCCCACCCAGGATGATTATCAACACATTTTGGCATGCAAAATGGACTAGACACAGCAGGATTTGCCACGGGGGAATTTCTAGAACCTTCAGAAATTCCCACCTGCAAGGCTGCCATAACTCTCAGTCGAATACTTATTTGCCTAGGTCCAGTCAATCACCTAGTTTCAAGGTGGTCCATTGTCTCATGACAACCTATTCTCCCATCTGTGCAGATGACTGGCCAGGAAATTCTTGGACCAGGCAAGGAGCTAATGACCGAAGTGCTCTGGGTGTGCACACAAGTGTAGCCCTGGTACTCAGCCAAATCACAAGTATGACTCCAGAACAAGACTGATTTTTCATATGTGAAACTCACCTGTAACTTCAGTTCCTTAGCTCACACCAGATGCTCTGCCACACTGGGTACATGGAGATAGCAAACAGCAACATGTATTTGGGGGTGGGGTGGGGGGGTAGTTTCTGGGGATGGATGTCCTGAGTTGAGTGAGGGGGATTTCAAGCAGTGACCCCATGGGAATACTCTCCATGTCCTGCAGGAAGGGATGACATTAGCATCCAGCCCATCAGCCTCTGAAAGAGAAGAACCCTGGGAGGAATTCATCTCCTCCTCTTTCACCCTTCTAAACAGAGGTGTCTCTATCCGAATCAATCACCCCCAGCTCCCTTTCGGTGCAAGGGAGGAAAATAGGCACATGAAGGCAGGGCTTACAGGACCATTGCAGAGGTCCCCGTTCCACTAAGATAGATCCTATCCTCACATCACTTTACCACCTGCACCCCATCTGCAGCCACAATAGGGGTTGCGGGGCAGGGGGTTCAGGCAAGCTCTGTGTCCACATCCTCTCTCTGATTAAGCCTACTCCTAATGGGGAAGGGGTCTGCAACATCCTCACAACCCATTCTCCAGAAGAAGGGCTGTAGCAGAGGGGCTTACTCACCACACATGGGACACATCTACTTAAGGGATAGAAATCTTTGGCTTTTTCCATTACTAGAGAATCCTGAGGGGCAAAAGTGTGTGGGTTAGTGCATCGTCCAAAAGAGGATGTCTCCTTAGGGAGACTTGGCGCATTCCCCAGCCCTACAGACTGCATGGCCCAAAGACACACAGGCCAGGAGGGGTCTTTGACCACTCGCTCCCATGCAAACACCTCCAGATGGGCACCCAGGAAAGCCTGCATCTTACCCAGCTGTGCACATCCCCCTGCAGAGGAGGTTTTGCTCTCAGTCCCTCTGTCAGGCAGTGGTAAAATGGGCACGTATAGGAGAGACGCACATCTGCTCTCCTGGAGGCTGGACTGCAAAGGAGGTGTCTCCTGCCCTGGATGCTGTGGCCTTGCAGGCAGAGGCTCTGCTAGGTGGCAGAGGAGACACAGGGGCTGGCTCAGGGGAAGGCATCTGCATTGCAGAAGCTGTCAGGGAATTGCCCACATCCACCTTCCCACAGCCTTTCCTGTGAGAAGCTTCCTCTCTTTCATGCATCATCCTGCTGCTTCCTGGCACTGTCCCAGGGGCAGATACCTTCAGGTCTGCAGGTGCTAAGGAGCAGGTAAGACCAACCCTGAGGAGGCTAATAAACATTGTGTTGATGCTGCTACTAAGCAGAGGGGTGGCTGAAGGGATTTGCTGAGGTTCCTTGCAGGCGTTTTGATCTCTCAGTGGTGAAACAGTTTAGGAGTCGCAGTTTCTTGTCTAAACTAAACAACTCTGTTTCCATTGCAGCCCTGTCAAAGGATGGGGAGATTAAGCACAGACTCAGGAAGGAAAACTCTGCCCTTTGCAGGTGTGACCAGCATATACTTTCCTCTTGAAAAGTCCCCTTCGGAAAATATCCTGCAGGTGAGCTAGAGCTGAGAGTAGCCCTGACCTGTACAGCACCCTCTCAGCAGGAGAATGAACCTGCCCTGATGCAGATTGCTCCTACCATGCAGATTCTCCCTGCAGCACCATCAGGGGGAGTTCCCTGGGCAGGCTGAGTGCTGACCCTCGCAGGCAGCAGAGTCACTGCCCCAGGCACACAGCACCCTGGGGTGCAGGGACAGTGCTCTAAATTACAGCCTGTGCAGACGTGGGTGCCCTCCCTGGCTTCACACCCCTGCACCATCCCCTGGAGAAGGTAGTCATGATGCCCTCTCAATCTGACGGTGTGGCCGGGAATCTCTGCTCTAAAGCACCAACTGCTCCAAACAGGAGAAGCTGGCAGAGCTGCCCTGACCGACCCTATCAGCTGTGGAAGGTGCCAGCTGCAGAAGAAACTGCCAGGAACCACAGCAGCGTTGCCCTGCAGCCAGAGACTTACTGTGTCAAGGGCAGTCAAGATTTCTCCTCACAGTGAGCTCTCAGCTGTCCTCCTGTTGCTGACTGTCTTTAATTTCTGAGCAGCTCATCTCATCCTGGCCCCTGCAGGCAGTGCCCTGAGTCTTGCTGCTCCTTTAAGAGCAGCTGCTCCTGGACAGAGCTGTCTCTCTGCAGCTCCTGCCAGGTTGCCATGGGCTCCCGTGGTCCCAAGAGCCAGCCCCAGCTCAGGAGCAGAGGCCCAGCTGAAGACATGACTTGCTCTGTCTGTCCCTTGTGCACTCCCAAGATTTTTCCAGGGTCCAGGGTTGACGTTTCCTGAAAGGCATCAGAGTCACCCTTGGAAAATGTCCACTGAAGTGGATTAAAATAATCACCGATGGTCCCTCTCTAAACAGTGGAGAGAGACCGAGTCCAGCATTGCAGTTGGTCTCATCAGAGGGTGGTTATCTAAAGAGAGGTGGAAATGTCCCACTCTAGAAAGCCCTGCTCCCATCAGGACACATAGACAGGGATGAGAGTGAGTTCATTGACTTGTGCTTCAGGGGCTGATTTAGAGGAGTTAATCAACGCATCTAATGCCCACTGAGAACCCTTTGAATTGAAGTGGGATTCAGTTCCCTCCCATGCACTCCACAAACTCGTAGGAGGTGCAATTCTCCTTGTCCAAGTTTTGGTGTGTACAAAATAGGTATCTGCATGTGAGCTTCTTGTCTAAGCGCCGACTGTAATCAGTGGAGATGAAGAGTGGCAGTCGGTTGTTCGCACACAAACACCTTCTGACATTTGCAGTGCCAGAGGTGGTCCAAGATATGTGTAAGTGTCTGCTTGCTCTGATGCAGCAACTATGAGACTCAAATCCTTCTAGAGCATTGGCTGGGGGCCAGGTGGAGCTAATGTAATTCAGCTAATGTAATTCAATGCAGACACTTGATCTAATGCAAGGACAATAGGCTTGCAGAGCCACATCAGATGCATGGGGTGTCCGGCACAACTACCATGTTTCTAGCTGATACAGCACAGGACCTACAGGAAAATCATATGCTTTTGGAATGGTTGCTGGGCAAACACCCCAGAGCATCTTGGGTTTGCTACCTGTTCCCAGACAATGGATCCCCACCACTGCCTTCAGGCAAAGTCCATGCCATCTACATCCAAGCATGCTGCAAAGATAGAAGACACATCACACCAAGGTCTCCACACATGTGCCTACACTCTCAAACCCTGCTAGTTCTCCTCTCCCTAAACCTTTTCTGATTTCCAGCGATATGAGCAGGGACTGTGCTAATGGTGCAGCTACAGCATGGCTGGATCGCAGGCTGTTCAGGCCCAGGGACCTTCTCAGGGGCACCTTGTCCTTCCTGGACATCCGGTCACCTCTGTCACAGGCCTCAAGATGCTGCAGAGTCAGCTCAGGAACCAAACACCTCTCCTGTCATAGATGCATAATCTGGCTCTGTTTCTCTCTGGCCTTGGGTACTGCAGGGTTTGCTCTCTTAGTGGGTGCCTCATATCATCATTACATTGCTGTCTGCTATCTACACCAGCAGGTCTCTGTGCTGAACTTTGGCCTTTGCATACACAGCGTCCTTGGCTCTGGGGAACAGGTTTCACTGTGGCAAGTCTGCACTCAGCCCTGGTGCCACAGCTGAGGTTCTGTAGCCCAAATGCACACAGACCAGTCCACAAACAAGAGGAAGAGGAGATGCACAGGCTGTCACAGAACCACAAATCTTTAAGCAACCTGAGGAAGTCTATGGATCACAGACCCTACTTCTTTTAGGGGGACTTTAATCTCCCTGGCATTCATTGGGAGGGCAATGCAGCAGGGTGCAGAGTCCAGGAGGATTCTGGAGGGTGTGGAGGACAACTTCCAAGCACAGCTAAGCCAGGCACGTCAACAAGGGTGACACTTTCCTGGACCTGGAACCTGCAAACAAGGAAAAACTGACCAGGGATGGGATAATCAGTGTCAGCCTAGCCTGCAGTGGCCATGAGGTAGTGGACTTCCTGCTCCTGATGGGAGTGAGGAAGAACAGTAGCAGAGTCGAGACTCTGGATGTCAGAGGAGCAGACTTGGGCCTACTGGGAGAGGAATGGTGGAGGAATCCCATGGGAATCAGCTTTGAAGGGCAAAGGAGCTCAGGAAAGCTGTCAGGTCTTTAAGGCAGCATCCTCCAAGCTCAAGAATGGCCCATAGTGATATCCAGGAGAACAGGTAGACATCTCAGGAGACAGGGTGGCTAAACAGGGAACTTGCCCCTGAGCTCCAGTACAAAAAGGCAGCACACAGGAATGGGCAGCAGGGAGAGGCTGCAAAGGGGGAATTTAGAAATATCATCCAGGGAAGTGGTTAGGAAAGCCAAAGCTCCTCTAATATTGATGCTTCCAAGGGACGTCAAAGGCACAAAGATGATCTGCTCTTCCTTCAGAAACAGTAAAAGCATAAATAAGGAAAATGTGAGCCCATGGCTGAATGGGGCAGGGTATCTGGTATCAGCAGATGCAGATAGGTCTGGGGAACTCAGTGCCTTTGCTTCAGCCTCCACCAACAAGGTCTCCCAGGCCATTGTGCTTAGAGTCAGGACTTCCAAGGAGAAAAACAACCAGCAGTGCCTGAGCGTTGAGTCAGGAATTATTTGCAAGAACACAGGTCTATGGGATTGGATGGGCTGAAGCTAAGGGCGCTGAGAGAGCTGGCTGCTATCTAGTAAGGCCTCTCTCTATCATCTTGGAAAGCTGTGGAGACTCGTGGAGGACCCAATGACTGGAGAAAGGCAAATGCTGCATCCATCTTCAAAAAAGGCCGCAAGGACAACCTGGGGAATTACAGGCCATTCAGCCTCACTTTGGTCAGGAGAGCATCATGGACCGAGTCTTCTCCGATCCCATTTCTAGGTAAACAAAGGAGAAGAAGATGACTGGGAACAGTCAGCATAGATTTACTTAGAGGAAATGATGCCTCACCAACCTGATGGTCTTCTGTGTTAAAAGCACTGTATTTGTGGAAGAATGGAGAACAGTGAATATCAGTTAACTCAAGTTTAGGAAGGCTTTTGGCACTTTCTCCCACAGTATACTTGCATACAAGTCAGTATGCAAGTTAGTCAGACAGCAGTGTGCCCGGACAGCAAGGAAGGCCAACTGCCTGAAACAGGCTGAAAGCCTCCGACAGACCTGATGTCTTTGTCCTCTATAGCTGTTGTCTCTGCCACTGAGGCCTATGATTAGACACCAAGGCCTCGTTGTCCCCCTTGTCCCCTGGGGAGCCCAGCAGGTCTCATGTCATTGTCCTGCATTCAACATTGCACACCCCAACGTGCACACTGCCCCCAGGAAGAGCCATGGAAAACATGTGGGGGAAAGGATCTCCCTTCCCAGGGTCTCAGTGTCCATGCTCAGACGTTTTGCTTGAAAAACACATCAAGGGTTAACATGGTATCAGAGGCACCTGCACATTGCCTTTGCCTACCTGTAATCGGTGATTACAATTTTCTGCTCTGATCAGCCCCCAGTGAGTCTTTGCTGGTAATGGCCCTCAGTGGCATCTATTAAGGCTCTACAACAGTTTGGGATTTGCTTTTGACTTCGGCTTGAACATTTTGCTCAATCTCCTCGCAATAGCTGAGGTTCATGGACTCAGCACCAAATACACCATGGGGCTCATTACAATGCCAAAAGCCCCAATGAACCATGTCTCTCCCTGTAATTTTCTTCAAGTAATGTACGGCTAATTGGTTTCAGCAGTGTAGCGGAAAGATAGTGACTTCAGTTAGAACAGAATGTAAAGGTATTTCTGCTTTTTAAAGTTTTTATGATTAGTATTCTTATTCAGCTTTCACAATAAGGGACAGCAACATTCTCCACATAATAGAGATCCAGAGTGTCTCCTAAGGAAGTGTGGACATGTAGGAAAAGCAGTGTCCCAGAGGTCACACACTGTATGGACACTCTTCCTCCCCATTTCCCCAGCCCTGCGATTTCCCTCATCAGCCACCTGGGACTTGCATCACTCCTGTTAAAGTCTAACCTTTCTCCACTGAAGTCTGCAACTGAATGTTGAAGCTCATATGCCCCAGTTCCCACCTGCTTGCCTTAGAGAACCAGCTGCAAATAAACACAGAAGAATTTTTCTTAATTGCAAGGAAAAGAGAGGAAAAAAAAAGAGCATGATACAGTTTCCTTAAAATAATTACCTCAACCGCATGCTAAGTCCAAGCTGCCTCCAATGAGGTCCCCTTTCCACAAGGGATAGCCTGACTAGAAAGCTTTTGGACAGATAGGAAATGCTAGATAGAAACAGAATTTAGGACTTGCTCAGAGGAACAAACTACTGAAAGATGGAGCAAGCTTTAAACTCCCCAAAGCGCAAATCAGCAGCTCGGTATGGGAATGAACAAAGAGTAATGGAAGGAGTCACAATGTTACAACCTCCAGACAGTGTGCTGTAAAGGGCATGTTAGAAATTGTCAATTTAATCAGGACATGCAGAAACAGAAGAGAGAGTCATAGAGCTCCTGGGGGTCCTGGACCATGCTGGGGGCTGTCCTGCTCTTGGGCATCTTGGACCAGGTTGTGTTTCTGTACAAAAGTCTGGAAAAGCCTTGAGGCAAGCCCCTAGAGAAGAGAGATTTTCCTGGGCACTCAGAGCAACTCATTCAGTATGCAGGGATGTCGAGGGAAACCCATCCGACCCACACCAAACCCACTGCTCTCCCCAGAGACCTCCCTGGGGCCTTGGACCAGGAGCAGGAGGGGGCGTGGGGGCATGGCCACATCCCAGACTAGCTTCCATCAGGTCTGCAGCTCCATGACATGTCACAGCTTCAAGTGAGCTCTCCAAAGCAACACTTCCCATGCCCCTGGTGCATTGGCAAGACTTTGGGTAGACACCCAGGAGACAGGGCAGAGAAAGGACAGAGACCTCAGGGTGCAGAGCTGGGCTCACAGCATCACAGAGGGGGTGCCACAGGCTGGAGAAGCAACCCAAAGAAGTAAAGGAGTCCTTCCTTTGGCAGTGACTTGGAAAGCCCTATCTCTGACAGTATTCAAGGGCGATGGAGTCTCCCTTCTACAGGAGTCACCCAAGACTGTGCAAAGACTAGAAAGAGCAGGAAGGCTGGTTGCAGGGAGGTTCTCAAGCTTCAGCAGCTGCAGAGGTGGGAGCTGGTCACCTCACAGGCCTCTGAATGACCCCAAATGCAGGTCCTGAGACATTGCACTGCCTCACAGGCTCTGCACTGGAGCCTGGACAGCAGCCCTGCAGTGTGTGGGCATGTCCTGAGATATGCAGGGTCAACAATGTGGGAGATCCAGGGTGCCAGGGCTGTAAATTCCCCCAGGAGAGCTTGGGTGGTGGCTGGATATGTCCAAGGTGCCAGAGGCTTTAGCAACCCCCTAGGCAAGAAGCACTGCTTTGAGGGGACACTGAAAAGCCCAAGGCCCAGCTGAGGCCGAGGGAGGAGAAATGGCTTTTCCTAGGCTCAGGGAAAGCTCAGCCAGAAGGAAAGCTGGGCAAAATGCATGGGAAATGGGAAAACTTCCCCACATTTGCTCCCTGGCCTGGCCCTCCAGATGATGTGTGTTAAGGGCACATTGGCTCTTCTCTGGCCTATTATCTTCATCTTGAGCATTGCAGACAGAGCCACCTTGCCAAGGACTTTTAAAAATGAACAGCCTGCTTTGGTGCCTAAAGGAGGAAGGCTGTGTCCTGTCCCATATGGTCCTACATCCTACTGTGACAAAAAGAGCGACCCACAGCAGAAAACAGTTTTGAGGCTCACCAAAGCATCTCAGCATGTGGCCACGCTTTGTGCTGTTTGATCTCACGTGACTTTGATCCTGGCCTTGAAAAATGCCAAACCTTAAACCAGCCCTCAAGCCCTGGATTCCTGCACAGGTCTGCCCAGGGCAGAGACCTGTCAGTGGGGGGTTGCAGAAGTGACTTCTCTAGTGCCCCTTCCTGAGGGGTCGCACAGAGGCTGTGAACTGCCAAAAGGGCTGTGGATCCAGGGCTGTGGGGGTGGCTGGACAGGGTGGGGGCTGCCATGACAGCCCTGCTGTAGGGTCGTGATGGGGCTGAAGAGATGAGAGGATGCTGCCCTGCCCTGCCCTGCCTGGGGGCAGCAGGATGCTGCCTGTGGGCTCTGGTGCCCCTGCCATGCCCAGGGCCCCCGCACCAGCACCAGCACCGGCACCAGCACCGGCCTCGGGGCTGGTCCCCTGCACCTGGCATGGCCCCCGGGCGCAGGGCAGCCAGGAGTCCCGCAGGGCCTCTGCGGCAGAGCCCAGACCCTGCGGGGCAGAGGCCCGGCCCTGGGGCCCCGCATTGCTTGGGCACATGGCGCCGGGCTGCCCCCAGGCCCTGCCACGCCCCTGCTGCCACCCACAACATGGTGCCCCACCACTGTGGGGGGGGAGGGAGGGGTTGCCCGCTGGGTCACACAGGGCTGCAGCGTTGCCATGGCATCACCCCCAGTGCTGCCCTCCCATTGGCCAGCAGGGGAGGAGGGCAGGCTGGCCTTGACTGATGGCTCAATCAGCCAATGGGAGTGCAGCAGGCTGCTGGGGGACTCACCAGGGCCCTGCCCCAGGCTCGCTTTTGTCCTGAACAAGACGTTTCCCAGGGCTCGCAGAGAGGCTGTCCCCGCGGGTCCCGCCGGGCCCCAGCCGCTGCGGCTGCTCCGGGCCTCTTGCTGGGCCACAGCCCTGCAGCCCTGGCAGCAGCCGGGAGGGTGTTTGCAGAGCAGCTCTGTGCTGGGAGCTGCTGGGCTCCTGCAGGGCCTTGGCAGCTGCTGGGCGGCCAGTGCTGCCCTGGCCGGTGCCATTAGCCCTGCTCCCAGGTGGGGCTGCAGAGCTGCTGAATCCCGGCTCTGCTGGTTCCACCCGCTGAGATGCCCTTGCCGCAGTCCTTCCCCGTGTCTCAGAGTGTCAGGGCCCAACCAGGAGAGTGCTTGTTGTCCTGGGGGTGTGGAGGATTTGCTGGGTGTGTTCAGCACTGGGGCAGGAACCAGACTGGTGAGTTGCGGGAAGGCTTCTCCCTCTGCCTGGGCCATGAGGCCCTGCTGTCTGCAGCTCCATGGTGGCTACTCCCATGCAATCCTCCTGTTAGGAAATGTTGCCCAGAATTACTTGCAGGCCTTTCTGCAATTGCTAAGTTTCATGGGCCAGGTGTAGGTGCTACCTAGGCAGAAGCTGATGTTCTCTTGGGGCAGTAACTGGTGCATAGCCGGTGTTTTACTGCACTGTGATTCTTGTGAGGCCCCGGGGTGAGTCCGGGCGGCCGCTCAGGAGCTGGCTGAGCCTTGGGGGAGGCAGGGGAGCTGCAGGTGGCAAAAGCCACGTGGCCGGGCTGTGGGCAGGGAGGTCACGGCTGTCTGCGAGAGCTGGGCCAGGAGATCCCCAGTGTCAAATCAGTTGTCAGCAGCTGCCAGGCCAGCAGGAGACCTGTGGCTCGGGTGTTGATTGTGAGGTCACTTCTGCCTGAGTCCCTCATAGGCCAGCAGCAGGCAGATGGGTGTGGCAGCAGATCGTGAGGTTTCCTGGGTCAGAGTACCTGGTAGGAGAGCAGCATATTCATGGCAGGGCATGTTATTTTAAGGCAACTTGTGTCTCTGAAGCCCACAGGCCATCAGCTGGCATCTGCTGGGTGTATGGACTTGTGAGGTCACTTCTACTGGAGCAGCTGATAGGCCAGGAGAAGGCCCATGGCTTGGATAGTGGCGGTGAGGTGACTTCTGGTTTGGTGAGTGTGCTGGGAGGAGGGATTGACACCTGCAGAGCTCTGCAGCAGTACAGAGATGCAACTAATAAATCAAGCAGAAGTAGATAATAATATTCCACACCATCTGTCACAAATGTTATTCTGCTGCCTCATCATGCATTTAGTAGTGCTACATTTAAAATGTGGATGATGTTCACTGACGAATGTAGACATGGACTTTAACCATGCACTTCTTGCTAAGTATAGGCTTCCAGCCTGCTGCCGGTGGAGGAGGGTATCCAGCTAGAATATTTACGCTGCTAAATGAATGAAGTGCTGGTGTGAGCAGTGACATTAGTAATCTCTGATTTCCAGTGTCTATGTGCTGCAGAATATTCTTCCACATCAAAATGCCAGGAGGCTTCTGAGTTGTTTTCTCTGAGATCTGAACGATAGCTCTGTTCTTTAATTCTTGGAGGTGGGAGGTGAGCAGGCGCAGGGCTGTGAGTGACTGTTGAGTGGAAGTCCGTGTTGCAAGGCCTTGGAGGCATAGATGAGAAATGAAGGGCTGGAGAGTTGGTCTATATATGTTTTGGGGCACTAGGGGTGCCCTCTCTGGTGCCATGTATGGTCATGTGCCCTGTGTGTCCCTGCTGCACAGGCACGTGTTGGCAGGCCACCCTCTGTGAGGCGAGAGTTGGGGGTGTGGTGTGTCACAGTGGTGGGGTGCCCTGTGGTGGGGATGGGTGGTGGCCCCAGTGTCTTGGCACTTGTCCTGGGAGGAGGTGCCTGGAGAGAGCAGTGCTGTGCGTGGGGAGTGCCGCCAGACTGGGGAGCTGGGGAGCGCTGCTAGGTGAGGAGGTGACTTGGCTCGCAGGGCCCAGGCTGCCCTGGTGGCGAGAGCCAGGGATGCTGGCAGCCTGCTGCCTTCTGTGTGCTGAGGTTCAGGCCTTGAGTTTCCTCAGCTCTTGCCAGGATCTGCAGCCAGATATCCCACACAGACTGTGAAATACATAGAAATACGGAGCTTAGAGTATTTGCAGTACAAGATGTCATCTTTCAGAAAGGGTTCCTTGTTGGAGATTCTTGAAGTTAACACTTCTGGGATCTGTCCAACCACCAAGTATTTTTAGGTTAGGTGCATAGCAATTGCCTCCCTCTCCTATTAGCAAAGGCTAAGGGCAGATACTACCCCTACACACAATTGGTGCAGACACTCTTTTCTTCCCATGTGGCAGGACCCTAGAAACTCTTTGCTAAACATGCAGTAATATCGCCCAATTAGCCATTACTTAACCCTCCGATTAACCCCCCTCCAATCCAGTGAATTATAGAGAGGATCTTGATCTCTTCCTGCTGAAGGCCTCACTGATTCGGGGCTCTGTGCTGCACCCTGCACCCTGTGCACTGCCCTGGGCGCCGACATGGGACATCCAGGGGCTGACATCCAGCAGGAGACTGCAGAGAGCAGTTTAGATCACATGGGACTTTTGTCACCCACACAGTTAACAAGGAAATGGTCTTGCCACAGTGCAGTGCTCAGAGGTGCCCTTTTAAGCGGCAGTGTCACAGTCATTAGCTTTTAAAATGGCTAAAATAAGGAAAACTTCCAAAGACAATGTATTTCTTCAGAAAACAACTGGTCTTTAAAAACACTTCTCCCAGATGTGCAGTGACTACAGTGAGTCATGATGCTCAAGGACTTTCCTGCAAGTCAGCAGGAAATACTTCATGGGTCATAGCTGAGAATCAGCTTGCACAGCTGAAGTTGTTTTGTGCAGATAACTTGCAATCCCCCTCAGAATTATGTTCCTCACCTTTCCACATGCTCCTCTCTGCTCTTAGGGAGTCATTTCTGACCTGACAGATCAGGTGTCCAACTCAGCTGGGCACATTTTGCAGTGTGTCACTGAGCTGGCTGAGGCCTGCAGGTTTTGAAGCTCCTGCCCGATCAGCTCGGGCACAGCCTGGGTATTAGCTCATTTGTGGACTCTTCCTTGCAAGTGAACCCCCTGTGACATGACATCCCAAGTGTGGATCTGAGGCTAATTTCGAGAAAGGTGCCCTCTTGGCCGTGAGGTGTGGATAAAAGCAAGTGAGGGTCAGTTCCTTCTGGAGTGGTCTGGGCTGTCCCAGGAGGCCTTGCACAGTTCATCTCACCCACCCATCATCAAAGCGTACATTGGAGCTTGCAGGATGACTCCTTCTTGGTAGCACACTATAAAAATTCCATCTGACTGGTAATAATGCATCATGCACTACTTTGGGAAGGTTGAGCTGCCAAAGGAAGCCTCCAGATAAAGTCCATGGTACCTCTAGGCCACAGGGGCAGCATGCTGGGCTCGGAGAAGACCTAGGTGAGGAGCTGTGCACTTCCTGGTGGCAGGTCCACTCCAGAGGGCTAGTCCTGAGCAGGGTGGCCATCAGCCGTGCCTGCCTGCCTGCTGGCTGCAGGTTGGTGGGGTGGCTGCAGCAGAGGTGCCCTCACAGTCAGCACCCAGATGGGTCCCTATCACCTGCATCACCCCCTCACCTCCCCAGGGCAGTCATGTCTGCTGGGTGGGCTCTCTGAGGCACTGGGTGACATCACAAAGCCTGCTGGCCAGCACATCTGCTGAGGGCCAATCAGGCAGCTGCAGTGGAAGTGACCTCACAGTCACCACTGCAGCCATGTCCCCTTTGCCTGCCTCTCAGCGTCCTCCCGCCCGTATATCATCTCTGGTGGGATGAGTGGTGGTGTGATTCTCTTCTTGTCTTCAAAATGGCTCCTAGCAGAACCCAACCCATGAGGTTCCTGTACAAGAGGTGACCTCACCATCAACATTGCACATGTGTCACTTCTATGTTTTTTTCTCTCCCATCCCTCTTCTGAGTCATCCTCTCTTCTAGGCCCCCACATTCAACATCCCAGCCATGTCCCCTTTACTGGCACCTCCCTCTCCCCTGTCCCCGTGGAATTACACAGACATGGTGGGACAGCTCACATGGCAGGATGAAACTGAGCTCCTGAGGAAGGCAGGCTGGGATGGTGAGGAGGTGCAGGTGTGCTCTGTGCAAAGGGGTGGCTGGAGTGCACAGGGCTTTGCCTTGGAGCAGGTGATGAGCCAGCTGAGACCTTGTAGGAAGGATGAGAGGACACAGCAGTCTGGGTGACATTCTGGGAGTGTTTGCTAACAGCTGCCTGAGGAGGGAAGGGAAGCAGCTGAAACCTTGTGCAGGCAGCTGGGGGAAGCTCATGGTCCCACATACTGGTTCTCACAGGGTAGTTTAACCCCCTTGAAATCTGCTGGGAGGGCAGTGGGCCTGGGCACAAGCAGCCCAGGCGATTCCTGGAGAATTTGCTGAAAATGATTTCTTGGCCCAGGCAATCAATGAGCCAACACCAGATGCTGGTCACAAACTCAGTCACAAGCAGAACAGACCTGGATGGGGATATCAAGGTTGAGTGCAGCCATGGCTGCAATGATCATGAGATGGTGAAGAAGTAAGACAAAAAGCTGAAGCAGAGACGAGGGCTGAAGGAGAGCGGTTTTCACCTAATTGAGGATCTGCTTGGCAGGATCCCCCAGGAGACTTCCCTGGAGGGCAGAGGGGCCATGAGGCCTCCGTAAAGACAGACTAGGCAGAGGAAGAGAGGACAGAGAGGGAGAAGAAGAGAGGAGACATGTCAGTTTGAATGCAGTAGTTTCTCAGAACAAAGTTTCTCCATTCAGAGTGTTGCCAGGAAATGTATCATGAAGAAAAACATATATATATATATATATATAAACATGTAAACTCACATAGAGTAATTTCTGTAGTGCACACACATGGTGCTGCCAATAAAAGAGAAAGAAAGCAGTCATTAGAATTGATAAATAATGTTTGAAGTTCTGAAAAGAAAGATTTTTTTTTTCAGTTCTTGCATAGAGCTGTTTTTTGAATAGATTTCAACCTATGAGGAGAACTTTACATTCAGGCCTTTATAGACACATACAGAGGCCATGGCCGCCTGAGATGCCCTGTGGAGCTATGTTCCCATGTGGTGCTGGGAAATGTGACCCAGGAACTATGGGGACCTTTCTGGAGCATTAGCTGGTCACCAGGAGAAGCATCTCCAGACCTCTCAGTGGGACAACTTTTTTCTTCCCATTGACTAGAAAGGGAAGTCCAGACAACTGGGTTAGCCACAGACATCTGCACTGAAGGGGTCTTGCATCAGGTGAGGAAATTCCCATCCTTGTTGTCACCTAAAACGGCATCACACTTCATTAACCATGCAGGGAATGAAAAGGGAGTGTGGCTAGATGTTTAGGGATTCCTTTAAGGTGTCGCTGTCAGACAGGTATGTGGAGATTGGTGCAAATTAGGCCATCGATAAATAGAGCATTTCCTTGAAGCTGGTCAAGCTGCTTTCCTCTATCAGTTGTGAGAGCTTGACACCTCATGGTGCGATTTGCTATGTGCAAAGAGCGAGAAGTAGCAAGGAAGATCCTGGGCAGGGAGTGGTTTGATGGGCACTGGACTTGCGCGAGACACAAAACCAGCTTTTTTAATAGTGTAGGCCCTACTATAAAAGAAATCTTTAGAAACTGTCGATAAAAATGAAAAAAGAAAGAAATAGATTTTCAGCTTTTGAAACTTCTTTGTGTTCTTATTGCCCTTTGTTGTTTGGTTCTTTTTTGATACACTGGTCTTCTGGGGAGATCCTTTTTCTTTCTTTCTCTTTTTCTTGAAAGGGAAAGTGATTTTCAGAATTGGGATGGGATGTAGTCACAGGGGCATGAATGGCTGGTGCCTTTGCAGGAGCCCTGGTGCCCTCTGCCCAGCCTCCCTCTGCACCTCCAAGGGGCTCTGGTCTCCTGCAAGTCCTCTCTGAGAGCTGCCAGGCCCAGGCAAGTGCCTCAGAGACACCGGGGCCTCTCCAAGGGCCACTGGGTGCTTGTGGTTGGACACCTGAGCTCTGCCTGGAAAGGTGAAGAAGAACTTTTTCACTGTTTAAAAAAAATATGAGCACATTTTCATGAGTTGAAATGACTGGCTAACTTTTATAGAAATATCAATGGCTTTCCATGATGACATAATGGAAATTTTGATGCAGGGTATGACTCTCAGGAGAAGAACTATAGATCTTCCCCTGAAATTCTGTTACTGCTGCTCTATTATGCTATGTACATAATCTCAGTAATTTTCTACGTATTTTCACACATCCGGATTAAATGGATCATTTCTAAAGGCATCTTTGCATCAGATGGTCTGGGCGTATGCTCTTTCCCTTGTTTTCCTCCTCCCCTTACTCTTATTACACTCTAATACTCCTATTCATGGAGATTTCTCTACACGCTCTGCTTTGAGTTCCTGCTTTGAGCTTGAGGGCATCTAAAGCTTGCCTCATCTTTCAGGAGTCTCCTTGTCTCCTTAGCCTACAGCTTAGTTGTGTTTCTCTCTATCCTTTCCTCTCTACCCATCTGACACATTTCCATGAAGGTTATTCCTGGTGGAAAGGGAACCTCACTGGAGGCAGCTTGGACTTAAGGGACAGCTGAGAAGTGCCCAACTCCATGATGTTTTATTTTTGCTTGATCATAACTGAGACAAATCCTTCCGTGTCTGTTTGCAGCTAGTTCTCTAAGGAAAGCAGGTGGGAACTGGTGCCTATGTGCTGTAACATTCAGCTACAGACTTGAGTGGATTGGAGGTTAGATTTTAACAAGAGTGGTGATTTTTAAGAAGAGTGATTTAAGTCCCCAGTGGCTGATGACAGGGTTGGGGAGGGGAGAAGGAAGGTTGTCCATACATGTCTCCTATCAAAAATGCTGGTTTTTTACACATAAAGATTCATTCGGAGACACTCTGGATCAATATCAGTTGGAGGATGTGGATATCTCTTATTCTGTAAACTGAAGAATATAGAAACCTTTAAAAGCAGAAATTCTTTTTTTTAAAGCTGTTCATTGAAATTTTCTGTTAAATGTACCCCTGAAACCTCCTGAATTAGCCACACAAGAATTGAAGAGCTGAAGAAAATTATGGAAAGAGGCATGGATTGTTAGGGGGTTTTCCATTTTAATGACCCTTTGGGTGTATTTGGTGCTGAACCCATTAACCTCCAGTGCTGAGAGGAGACTGAACAAACCTCTCAAGAAGTTGAAGTCAGCTAGATTCGTGCTGATTAGAGCACAAAGCTGGAGGCCCTGATTGCAGGTAGGCAAAGGCAATGTGCAGGTGGCCGTGATGCCAAGTCAACCTGGATGTGTGTTATCAAGCAGAATGGCCAAGCCCCACAACCACCCACTGAGTAGGGTGATCCTTTGCCTCACGTGTTTCTCAGGGCTCTTTCTAGGGGCAGTGAGGATGGGGGGTGTGCAGTGTTGAGTGCAGGATAACAATTTGGCACCTCCTGGGCTCCCTGTAGGTGAGGAGGCAGCAAGGCCACAGTGCTAAAAGGAAATGTCATCTTCTCATAGGCCTCGGTGGCAGAGCCAAGAGGATAAAGATCTCAGTTCTGTTGGAGGCTTTCAGCCTTGGCATTGCCCTCGGTCATCTCCACCACAGGCTGTCCTAGGCTGTCCCAAAGCTGCACCTGTTTCCCTGCAGCCTGTAGACACCCAACCTGCTTCCCTACCTTGCTCTCACTGCAGGATCACCCCACCTTTACTGACGTCCCTCTGTCCTTGCTGGCTGCTCCTTGAAACACAAAGCCAGGGGCTGATCACAGAGTCCCTCTGGGTGTCCTGTTGCACCACAGCACTACCCTACGAGTGACATTCTTGTTTCCTAAAGGGCAGTCTGAACCTCTCAAGAGGCAGTTTGTGGTTTTTTCCCCTTCACGTGCTGCTTCCCACTGCCAAGAAAAGCTCCATCGTCTCTGAAACCACCCTGTCACAGGCAGTCACAGTCAATGACTGTATTGGCCTTATCCTCCCCTTCAACAGGCTCAAGCAGCCCAGGTCCTTCAGCCTTTCCATACAGGCCATGTGCTTCAGGCCCCCAGCCCCATCTTGGCAGACCTCCTCTGGACCCTCTCCAGTTGCTCCCCATTCCTCCAGCACTGGGCAGCCCACAATGGGATACACTGTTCCAGACGTGGCCACAGCAGTGCTGAGTCGAGGGGGATAAGAAGTGCCCTTGCCTGGGTGGCCATGCTCTTCCTAATGCAGTCCTGTATGCAGCTGGCCTCATTTGTGGTGAGCATGCATCACTGGCTCATATGGCATTGCTCGTAACATCCATGGCCTTCTCCTCAGGGTCCCTCCTCTGCCAGTCAGGTCTCTGCCTGTCCTGATGCACGTGTTGTTCTGCCCTGCTGAGGAGCCTTTCAAACAGGACAGGATGCAGTGTATACCCCTGCATACCCCACCTTTATCTGCCTTCCTGGTAAAGCATGACCATTCATGAAAACCCTCTGAGCTCAATCATCCCACCAGCTTTTTTCCCATCTGGATGTCTAGTGCACATCCACTATGCTCCTTTCTTCCACAAGTGCAGGTCTTTCATCACAGCAGGCAATCAGGTGGATCAGGAATGATTCACCATCAGGAAATCCATGCTGACTGTTCCCAGGCACCTTCTTCATGTCCCCAGAAATGTGATCAGAGAGGATGCGCTCCATGACACACCCCTCAACATGAGACTGGATGGCCTGCAGCTCCCTGGTTTGTCCCTGTGGCCTTTTTGGAAGATCGGCACAGCATATTCCTTCTTCTGCTCATTGGGACCTCCCCTGATCTCCACAACCTTTCAAAGATGACAGAGAGCAGCCTTGCTGTCATAGCAGCCAGCTCTCTCCATGTCCATGGATGCCAGCCATCCAATCCCAGAGACTTGTATGTGTTGACTTCTAGAGACATGGGCACTGTGAGCTGGTTTTCTCCTTGGGACTCCTGACTCGAGGCACAACAGCCCAGGAGACCTTGTTGGTGAGGACAGAACCCAGGAAGGACTTCCCCAGACCTATCTACATCTGCTTTTGCTAGAATCCCTGCCCCTTTCAGCAGTGAGCCCACATTTCCTTGTTTATTCTTTAACTGCCACTGAAGCAGTAGCAGCTCTTCTTCCTGTCCTTCACATCCCTGCAAGTGTCTCTGTCCCAGGGGAGCTTCAGCTTCCTGAACACCATCTCTACTTTGCTGGACAATATTTCTAAATTCCTCCTTTGCAGCCTCTGCCTTCTTCCCCTTTCCGTATGCTGCCTTATTGCCCTGGAGCTCATGTGTGAGCTCCCTGTTTAGCCATGCTGGGGTCCAGAGATGTCTGTTAATTTTACAAACTGTTCGTGTGGAGCATTCTTGTGCTGGACGGGTGCTGTTCTTAATTACCAGCCGGCTTTCCTGAGCTCCGCTGCCCTTCAGAGCTTCCTCTCTTGGTCCATCCCATGGAGGAGCTCCATACATCCAAAATGCCCCTTCACACATAGGGAACCCACTCCTGATCCTCCCTGGTGGTCTCTCCTGAAGAACTTGCACCCTGCCATTGAAGGACTCCAGTCATGCGAGTGAGCCCACCATATCTCTGCTATTCCAACTGGCACTCCTGTGACAGCTTGTGCATCTCCATTTGCTCCTGGCTGCATCCCAGGCTGCATGTATTTGCATATGTGTTGGCTCCAGCACCTCAGCTGTGGTGCCAACCAAAGATTTGTCACAGGAAGCATGTTACCCAGGACCTCATATATGCAAAGGCTTTGGTTGGAAGTGGTGACATGCTGTCATGGATAGCAGGTGAAACTGTAATGGTGACAGGAGGTTCCCACTAAGAGAGCAAACCCTGCAGTGCCCAAGACCAGGGAGAAACAGAGCTGGGCTGTGCAGGAGAGGGGTTGACTGCCTGAGCTGACTGCAGCACCTTGGGGCCTGTGACAGAGGTGAACCAATCTCCAGAAAGGACAACATGCCTCAGAAGAAGCCCCTGGGCCTGGGCAGCTTGTGATCCAGCCACCCTGAGGACACCATTAGCCCAGTCCCTGTTCTTATCATATATTGGGGGGTGAGAAGACATTGAGGGGGAGGAATCTAGAAGGGTTTGAGGGTGTAGAGACTAGAGCGGAGACCTTGGTGTAATGTGCCTCTCCCATTTATGAAGCATGCTTGGATGCAGACAGTGCAGACTTTGCCTAAATGCAGTGGTGGGATTTGTTTGGGTAAAGGCAGGACACCTGAGATGCCCTGGGACACTTGCCCAGCAACCACTCTGAAGGGGCATAGTTTTCCTGTAGGTCCCATGCTGTATCTACTAGGGAGATGTGGTTGTCCTGGACACCCCAGGCATCTGAAATGGCCCTGCAGGCCTATTTCTGTGTCGTCAAATCAAGTGTCTGCCCTGAACCACAATAGCTGTTTTTAACATTGGGATCTTCAGATGTCTCAGCTTCCTGGTGAGATGAGCTTTAGTTGTAGTAGGCATCCAGGGTCATTTGAGATGACCAAAAAGATTCTCCACCTGGCCCCCACCTGGTGCACCAGAAGGATGTGGGTCTCGTAGTCGCTCCATCAGAGCAAGCAGACACCGGTTCACAGGGGGAACTGAATCCCACTCCAGCCTAGGTGCTGCTAAACCAGCATGAGATGCCCAGATTGACTCATCTGAATGAAAACCTGAACCATGTGTCCATGAGCTCCCTCCTTGTCCCCATCTAGGTGTCTAGTTATGAGATGGGAATAAGGCCTTCCCTAGTGGGACATTTCCACCTATCACAGATAGTCATCCTCTGATGAAATAAATTGCAATGTTGGAATCTGTCTTTCTCCACTCTTTAGCAAAGGACAATAGGTGATTATTTTAGTCTACCTGAGTGAACATTTCTCAGGAGGAGGGAGCACAAGGGACAGAAAAATTCAGGCCTTCAGTTGGGCCACTGCTCTTGAGTGGGGCCAGGCTTCTGGGATGGAGGGAGCTCATGGCAACCTGGCAGCACTGCCCAGACACAGCTGCATCCAGGAGCAGCTCCTCTGCAAAGAGCAGCAGGGCTGCGGGTACTGCTTGCTGCTGCTGACATGAGATGAGAGAAGGCAGAGAGAAGTGACAGGCAGTGTGGAGTGGGAGGACGGCTGGGTGCTCATTGTGGGACAAATCTTCACAGCCCTTGACACGGTAAGCCTCTGGCTGCAGGGCAGTGCTAGTGAGGTTCCTGGAGGGGTCTTCTGAACCCAGTCCATCCTATAACTGATAGATTCGGACATGAATTCAGTGATCTCTGGCAGGACAGGTTCATTCTCCTGTCAAGAAGGTGCTGCATGGGTCAGGGGTACCAACAGCTCAAGCTCATGCACAGACTATGTCCAAAGGGTCTTTTCAGAGGAAGGTCAAAAAAAGACTAATTGAAAGGCAAGGAGTTTTCCTTCTAGTAAAAGCTCATTAGTACTAGTAAAACTAGAAAAAATACATCCTGATTTTGTCAGGGAGAAAAGAAGAAAGAGCCTTCTGGTTTGGCAAGGAACGTGGACTTCCAAACTTTCACTCTCAGAGATCAATAGGTCTGTGAGAAACTTCAGCAAACCCCTTCAACCCCACCTCAGCCTACAGAAAGCACCAGCAGCACCTTATTGCCTTATAAGAGTTTTTCTGACGTGCTCCTTAGGCCCTGTGAGAACTGAGATACCTGTGCCCAGTGCCCTGTCCTGGGCGGTTTCTGTAGGGCAGAACTGAGCACAAAGAGGGTGGGATGGGGTCTGTGAGCACTGACAGGGAAAAGATGTTGGGACAGAGAAAGAGCTGGCAGCAGGGACAGTGCCAGGCAGCGGAGATGGGCAGGGAATGAGAGGGAACTGCCAACAGAATCGTCATGGCAGGATGGATTTGAGCAAGTCTTAGTCAGTCCCTGCAATGCGGACAGCTTCTTCCCAGCAAGCCTCCCATGTCTCCTCTCCCACCCAGCAGAGCCTCTGCCTTGAGAAGAGAAAATGCAGTCTGTGGGGTTAGGAATTGAGCTGACTGTCCCTTAAGGAGAGCCCACCTTCGGTCCTAATGTCCTTTGACCATCTCCCTGTCATGTCCTGCCAGACTTTGAGCTGCCCTCCAGAAGGGCACCACTGCTCCATAGCATCTCTGTGATGTCCGAGAGACCCGTGAAGAATCTGCAGAGATACTGAGAGTATGGAAATGGTATTGGGAAACTGTATATGGGCAGCTGAAAAGAGCCCTGTGTGTCCTTGGCTAGAAGGGGAGTGTAGAGACCTCCCTCTGGTGCCCTGAGAAAGGGGGAGACGGTTGGACATGTGCAATTTTGAAACTGGGCTCCTCTGCTCCTAGCAGTGGCTGGTTTCATTTTAGGGCAACATATGAGAGTGATCATCCTCCGGCTCAAAGAGGTGTGAGCACAGGACAGCTGGGAACAAGACTGATAGACAGACACGCTGTCCTCACTCTGTACCAAGTGGCAGTGAATGTTTTTGTTTTTAAAGACTCATAGTAGAAATGCTGAGAATTTCTGCCTTTGAGGAACACTCCCCAGGGGTGACAGGAGCATCTCAAAGAAAATAAACATTATTAAAAAATCCCTAAAACTTTGTTTTTCACCCCTCATTCTTTAGAGCAGGCAGTGAAGACATTGAAAAGCCCTTCCATGTGATGAATAGATTTTATTTGACAGAAATTATGAGAGTCAGAGCTGTTTACCTGCATTACCATGTTGCCGCTACTGTACAGAAGGACTGACTGCTCTGCAGCCCATGGGCAGAGGCTTCTGCTCCTCACAGCACACTCAGCCAGCACAAACCAGAGCTCAAGCAAGGTACCTGCCCAGTGACCCTCCCCAAAAAGAGAGAGGCAATGTGATGTTTTCAATGAGATTTTTTTTCCCCCCCCCTTGGAAGGTCTCCCCTAACTTGCCACTGTCTTTTCCTCCTCAGACAGTCCCCAAAGCCCAGCGGGAACAAATGTCCAACAGCAGCTCCTTCAACGAGTTCCTTCTCCTGGTGTTTGCAGACACGTGGGAGCTGCAGCTCTTGCACTTCTCGCTCTTCCTGGGCATCTACCTGGCTGCCCTCCTGGGCAACGGCCTCATCATCACAGCTGTAACCTGCAACCACCGCCTCCACACCCCCATGTACTTCTTCCTCCTCAACCTCTCCCTCCTCGACCTTGGCTCCATCTCCACCACTGTCCCCAAATCCATGGCCAATTCCCTGTGGAACACCAGGGCCATTTCCTACTCAGGATGTGCTGCCCAGGTCTTCCTGCTTCTCTTCTTGTTTTCAGCAGAGTATTCTCTTCTCACAGTCATGGCCTATGACCGCTTTGTTGCTATCTGCAGACCCCTGCACTACGGGACCCTCATGGGCAGCAGAGCTTGTGTCAAAATGGCAGCAGCTGCCTGGGGCAGTGGTTTTCTCAATGCTGCACTGCACACTGCTGACATATTTTCGATACCACTCTGCAAAGGCAATGCCGTGGAGCAGTTCTTCTGTGAAATCCCCCAGATCCTCAAGCTGTCCCGCTCACACTGCTACCTCAGGGAAGTTGGGGTTCTTGTGGTTACTGCCTGTTTAAGCTTTGGTTGTTTCGTTTTCATTGTGCTGTCCTATGTGCAGATCTTCACAGCTGTGCTGAGGATCCCCTCTGAGCAGGGCTGGCACAAAGCTTTTCCATGTGCCTCCCGCACCTGGCCATGGTCTCCCTGTTCATCAGCACTGGCCTGTTTGCCTACCTGAAGCCCCCTTCCCTCTCCTCCCCAGCTGTGGATCTGGTGGTGTCCATTCTGTACTCGGTGGTGCCTCCAGCAGTGAACCCCCTCATCTACAGCATGAGGAACAAGGAGCTCAAGGAGGCACTGAGGAAACTGGTTCAAGAGGTACTGGTTCAGCAGCAATAAGCTGCCCATCACTCTTCTTGTCTTATGTCAGACAGCTCTTGTGCCTTGGGAGTTCTGTCTGTAATAGCCACGTTTGTACACAAATGTCTGAATTCATCCCACTTCTCCAAGAGCACAAACATCATCTGTCTGACCCAGAGGCCTTCTGTCAATCTGCCTATCACTGTGTCAGAGCTGGCCTCCCAAGTAGCATCTCTGTAATAAAAGGGGATCTCCTCAGTACTGTGCCTGAACAATAGGCTCTTCTTCCCAAGCTAGAGCCAAGAATGCACACAGGGAATTGTTCTGTTGCTGTGCCTAGGTTTTCCATGGGCTAAAGAACATGACCTCTTCTGGGTGATGTGTTAGGGAATGAGGGCTGGATTCAGTTGTGGGTGCCCAGTGCCCCAGGGAAGGGTGAGTGGTCAAGAGGTCTCTGCCAGGGACTGTCTCAAATATTAGAGGGCTGGTGACAGATGCCCATCCTTCTGGAAGGCAATATGGAGCTCCCAGAAGAGCACAGATCTCCAGGGGCAGTTTGTGCCTGGAGTGGGCAGTGAGTGGAGACTCCCCAAACCAAGTGGAGTCAACCAAAGGTAAAGGGCCAAACCAAGGAATGCAACAAATCAGGGCTCTGCAGTCTCAGGAGAGGGAGTGGGCTGGGCCTAATGACACCCCTGAACACCTCCTGAGCAATGTGAAATGGCCTGTGATTGCTCCAAGCATCCTCCACAGCCACAGACCCTGGGGAGGGGCTTGTCAGGTGCAGTGATGCTGGGCCAGCTGGCTCTGCCCTGACCTGCATGGCCAGTGAGGGAAAGGAAGGGTCAGATACTGGCATAGGGAGACACTGAAGGTTCATGATAGGTTAATCAGGACATATTTAATAGAAGAGTTACTCTCCAAACTGCTTGGGGAGGCCTGGGAACTGCCCGGGGCGGGGGTCGCTGATGGGAAGCTGCTGGAGACACGGGTCAGATGCCCAGGTAGAACTCAATTTGTTGTATCCTAAGGGACCCTTACATCTGCTAGAACTATTTCCTTATCTCAGTGATGCTAAGTTTGAGTAGCTACTGGCTGCGAAGCAGCTACACCTTGTTGACAAAATGGAATATGCATGTCTGACCTTTGACGGGAGTTCAGTTGGTGTGCAGAGAGCACACACTGGGGCTGCGATCACATGCTCTGTCGGTCCCCTGACTCCTCGCCAGATCTCCCGCAGGTGTTCTCACTACACATGCACACACTGGAGAAACTGCCCCATGGTCATCATCCCAGACCAGCCCTTCCAGTGCTGGCTGCACACCCCAGCTGTGGGGTGGGCCATGGCCAGCTCTGTTCTCCTGCATGTCTCCATATGCCGACGGAGAGGAAAAGGCCAGCCTTGCACGGCCTCTCTTCTGCACCAGACCATGGCAGATGCCAGAGCATGGCTATCTGCTGACCCCCACATGGGGCACAGCCCAGGCTGGGCAGGGGCCGGGTGCCTGGATCCCCAAGACTCTGGGGGATCATTTAATAGTCATTTAATAATAACCTAGCCCGTTTCATGTCAGAGGTCTCTGGTGCCAGCTCCACCTCAGCACACTCCTGAAAGGTTTCAGCACAGCCCTTGAGGGAACTGGAGCTGCCTCGGGCGTCGGGGCAGTCTGGCAGCAGGAGGGTTTGACATGAGCACAGCAGCAGTGGTGCCAGGAGCAGGGAAACTGGGGCGAAGACCCCTGCCGTCGGCTGCACAGCCGGGGCACTGGATGGGTGATGCTATTGTGACCGGCCAGGCTTCAGGTGCAGGGTGGATGTCAGCTCAAGGGTAGGAGTGCCACAATGGACTTCAGTGCAGCTGTGACTATGGGGAATGCAAGTGGACAGACCCAGAGAGGCGCAACTGCAAAGGCTGCGGGCGGGAAAGGCAGTGTGGGGCTGGTGAAGGCCCTTCCTCTCCTCCCCATGGGGAAGAGAGTCCCCAGGTGATGCTGGATTCTGCTGTGGCTGATGGGAGGGAAGCACAGGGCAGGGTGGAAGAGGCAGACAGAGCCTCTCAGGCTGCATGAGGGAGTTTTCCAAAGCCCAGGGCTGAGCCAGGGGCCTTTGGATCTTCCCCCTGACACTCTCCCATTTGGGCTCGTTCTGCCCTGCCCTAGGTGCTCTTGTCCCTGTGCCAGCTGTGCCGGAACAGAGGCCGAGGAGCAGGAATTGATGGAGTTGCAGAGGAGTTTTGGTGGGAAGGGATCTCTGGAGGTCTCCAGTCCAACATCCCACACAAAATAGGGCTGGATGGAGCCCTCCAGTCTTATCTGGCCATTTCTGGACTGTGCCTGACCCCAGTTACCATCCCCAAACCTGCTCTGCTCCTCTTGTCCAAGCACTGTGGGATGGCACCTCTCATCAGTGGGACCCTGCCCTGCCTTGCCTGCACCGTCATCTCCCAGCAATTCTTCCCACATGGAGCAGCCCCGCTCTTGGTGCTCCTGACAACATACTCTTTCTGGCAGGAACCCTGTCACAAATGGTTCACGAACACTTGAGCTGTGATACAGCAAAACCTGTGGTCATAACTATGCATCATAAAATCAGGCCCAAGTGCCTGGCTCACTTTTTCGCCCAACTAAGACTTTCTGTGCAGTGTTACCTGGGTAGGGGTCTCAAATCCAAAGTTCTCCTTAGGCAGGAGTTGCTGCTATGGAGCTAGGGTCACCTTTTGTACCTACAACCTTCTCTGGGATCTGCTCGGGTCACAGCTTTCCTTGTCAAGACTTCCTTGACTGTAGTGAGGAGGCAGGTCTGAGGCAGAGATGGGGAGTAAGGTCAGCAGGACAAGGACAGGGTCAGGTCAGCAGCCAAGCGGTGCAGGGCCAGCCATGTTCACAGCATGACTCAGGCACAGCCCAAGGACAAGGGCAGCAGCTTCCTGGCAAGGGGGATGAGGCCCCGCAATGAGGCCGGTCAGTCTCTGTCTCCCCTGCTCTTGTGCCCAGCAGATCTCCCTCCCTGTCTGCCTGCAGCCCCTCCATGCCCACCCCGCTGCCCAGCACAGCACGACAGCCCTGGCCCTGCAGCCCCTCTGGCAGCTCCTGCTGCCCTGGGGACAGAGCTGCCTGCTCCGAGCTGGTGCACAGAGACCTGCTTCTCATTCTCATTTCCTATTTCTGAATGCTGCCCTGCTTTTCTCCTGGGACATCCCTGCTGCCCAGAGAGCCTTTCCCCAGGTCACTGCGTCCATGCTGGCCTGGCTGTTCCTGCACCCCTGCCCTGTGCTCCCTGCAGGGCCTCAGGCTGGCGGTGCTGCTCTGCAGAGTGAGCGGCTGTGGGGCCACGGGGTGACTCCTGACTCAGCTCTGGCCATGCTGGTCGGGACAGGAAGCAGACCCAGCCAGACAGGGCTCACCACCACCACTGATATTGCTGGCACGTGTCTGTGCTCATGGATGGTGCTCAGAGGGACCCAGGACATTTGCAATGGCAGGAGATGTGTTTGGGTGGGCACTAGCTCCAGCCTGTGGTGTTCCACTGAGGGTGCAGGAATCACTCTCCAGTGCCCCTTCCCTGGGCCCCCTGGGTCCCCACTGCTTCTCCAGGGGTTGCAGAGCCCTTGTTTCCCCATGCCCACCTGGATTTAGTGCTCTACCTTCTGGTTACTGCACCATGGACCATCCCTCATTCTGTGAGGCTCCACTCACTGCCCCCTCAGGCACATGCTGTCCCTGGAGATCCCCTGAGCTCTCCCGGGGAATCAAATTCCCCTCCAGAAGGATGGGCATCTCTCATCAGCACGGTCACCTGTGGGACAGCCCCAGGCAGGCAATTCAGAGACCATTCCCCATCTCCACTGGTCACTGACAGATGAACCCTGAATCCAGCCCTCAGTCCCTAACAGATCACCCGGGGACTCTGAGCTCGTCTCCTGGCTCCCATGGAGTTCACAAGCAGAGCAGCAGGCCCTTTTGTGGTGCAATTCCTTGGGCGTAAATTTGACTCCATCTTCTGAAGAAAGGCCAGACTTCAGGCATGTCACGGGGGAGATGCTCTTTTATTACAGAAATCTTATTCTGGAGGCCAGGTCTGGCATAAGGGTGCCCATTGCCTGCTCCTGCCTGTACTTCCAGGACATCTGCACATGGATGCACAACCCTACCACCACCAGGTTATGAGAACTCCTGGGCCATGTACACATGGGAGCACAGCAGGACAGTGTGGAAATGAGGAGAGGAAACCTTGAAAACAGAAAGTCTCACTGCTGTGTCGATGTATCTCCAGGAAAGCTGCAGCCTCCACATAGAGGCTGCAGCAGGGCAATGGCTGCTGTGGCAGAGGGGGGAGGTACTGAGGAGCAGAAGGTCTGTCCCCACAAGCTGCTGCCTGACTCTCTTCCCCTTCTCTCCTGCTCTGCTTGGAGTGTTGGAGCTGTGTAGAGGAAAGGGACCAGCCCACAGTGACACCTGGCTGTCACCCTCACAGGAGAGGGGTGTGCGATCACACCCTGACAGTGCCCAGGGAAGCTGAGCTCTCCTAATGGACATGGGACCCATGGTCTCCTACTACCTGTACTCATCCGAGCCTGACTGTGCCCCTGAGCTCCCTTGGTGTCAGTGCCAAAACAGACACTGCAAAGGGAAACTCTCCTCATTGCGTGGGGGACATCCGAGGGAGCTCAGACTAGCGGGTGCTGAGGTTCCCCCATCTCTGCTGATGAAGGGGGAAGCCTGGCTCCCTGCTTCAACATGGTCTCTGGGTCAGATTCGGGAGAGGAATTGCTGAGGAGAAGCAGGAAGAATCCAAATGCTTTTCTTTCAAGATGAATATAGTATAGAAATATAAGACAAAAAGAAATGAACAATCCATAGCCTTGACCAAAAATATCCTGAGAATGATGAGGTGATGCACAAGGGATGGTTATTAGTGCTGACATTGTACCAGCTGAATCATTTTCCTCAGTGCATCCTTGAGCTCCTTGTTCCTCATACTGTAGATGAGCGGGTTCAGTGTTGGAGGCACCATCGAATACAGAACGGCCACCACTAGATCCAGGGATGGGGAGGAGATGGAGGGGGGCTTCAGGTAGGCAAACATTGCAGTGCTGACAAACAGGGAGACCACGGCCAGGTGTGGGAGGCACATGGAAAAGGCTTTGTGCCGGCCCTGCTCAGAGGGGATCCTCAGCACGGCAGTGAAGATCTGCACATAGGACAGCACAATGAAAACAAAACACCCAAAGACTAAAAAGATACTAACCACAAGAAGCCCAGCTTCCCTGAGGTAGGAGTCTGAGCAGGAGAGCTTGAGGATCTGGGGGATTTCGCAGAAGAACTGGTCCACGGTGTTGCCTTGGCAGAGTGGTATTGAAAATGTGTTAGCAGTGTGCAGGACAGCAGTGAGAAAACCACTGCCCCAGGCAGCTGCTGCCATTTTGACACAAGCTCTGGTGCCCATTATCGTCCTGTAGTGCAGTGGTTTGCAGATGGCAACAAAGCGGTCATAGGCCATGACTGTGAGAAGAAAATACTCTGCCGTGAACAAGAATACAACAAGGAAGACCTGGGCAGCACATCCCAAGTAGGAAATGGCCCTGGTGTCCCACAGGGAATTGGCCATGGATTTGGGGACAGTGGTGGAGATGGAGCCAAGGTCGAGGAGGGAGAGGTTGAGGAGGAAGAAGTACATGGGGGTGTGGAGGTGGTGGTCGCAGGCTACAGCTGTGATGATGAGGCCGTTGCCCAGGAGGGCAGCCAGGTAGATGCCCAGGAAGAGCGAGAAGTGCAAGAGCTGCAGCTCCCGTGTGTCTGCAAATGCCAAGAGGAGGAACTCACTGAGGGAGCTGCTGTTGGACATTTGCTGCCTCTGGGCTTTGGAGGACTGTCTGAGGAGGAAAAAGATACTGACAAGTTAGGAGTGATGTTGAACAAAACTCACAGCATTTCTCAGAGCAGCTCCCCTCATGTCCTTTCTCCTTACCAGGAGGACAGCTGTCAGCTGGATTAGGTGAGACTCCTGAAACCCTGGTTGGCTCAGTTCCAATCCAGTTGGCTGGGGACCCACGTGACCACCCAGCACATGCATAATTCATTGCTCTTGATACACCTTAACCACATAGTATGTGACAATAACTGCAGGAACACTTTGTATGGACTATTTACAAATGTCTTAGCTATGCACAATCGGATCACTTTTGCAGCAAGGACACCTCAGGACACCCCACCCAGGATGTTTATCAACACATTTCAGCATACAAATTGGACTAGACACAGCAGGGTTTGCCACTGGGGAATTTCTAGAACCTTCAGAAATTCCCACCTGCAAGGCTGCCATAACTCTCAGTCAAATACTTAATTGCCTAGGTCCAGTCAAGCACCTAGTTTCAAGGTGGTCCATGCTCTCATGGCAACCTATTCTCTCATCTGTGCAGATGACTGGCCAGGAAATTCTTGGACCAGGCAAGGAGCTAATGACCAAAGTGCTCGGGGTGTGCACACAAGCGTAGCCCTGGTACCCAGCCAAACCACAAGTATGACTCCAGAACAAGACTGATTTTTCATATGTGAAACTCATCTGTAACTTCAGTCCCTTAGCCCAAAGACCCACAGGCTAGGAGGGGTCTTGGACCCCTCGCTCCCATGCAAACACCTCCAGATCCAGGGCATGCAGGAAAGCCTGCATCTTACTCAGCTGTGCACATCCCCCTGCAGAGGAGGTTTTGCTCTCAGCCCCTCTGTCAGGCAGTGGTAAAATGGGCACATACAGGAGAGATGCACATCTGCTCTCCTGGAGCCTGGACTGCAAAGGAGGTGTCTCCTGCCCTGGATGCTGTGGCCTTGAGGGCAGAGGGTCTGCTGGGTGGCAGAGGGGACACGGGAGCTTGCTCAGGGGAAGGCATCTGCATCGTAGAAACTGTCAGGGAATTGCCCACATCCACCCTCCCACAGCCTTTGCTGTGAAAAGTTTCCTCCCTTTCATGCATCATATTGCTGCTGCCTGGCACTGTCCTGGGGCAGATACCTTCAGGTTTGCAGGTGCTAAGCAACAGCTAAGGCCAACCCTGAGGAGGCTAATAAAGATTATGGTGGTGCTGCTTGTAGGCAGAGGGGTGGCTGAAGGGATTTGCTGAGGTTCCTAGCAGACCTTTCTATCTCTCAGTGAAGCAGTTCAGGAGTCACAGTTACTTGTCTAAACTAAACAACTCTGTTTCCATTGCAGCCCTGTCAAAAGATGGGGAGATTTAAGCACAGACTCAGGAAGGAAAACTCTGCCCTTCACAGGTATGACCAGCATATAACTTCCTCGTGAAAAGTCCCCTTCAGAAAATGTCCTGGGGGTGAGCTGGAGCTGAGAGCAGCCCTGAGCCATGCAGCACCCTCTCAACAGGAGAACAAACCTGCCCTGATGCAGGTCGCTCCTTCCACCCACAGCTTCCTCCTGCAGCACCAGCACCCTGGGGCACAGGGACACTGCTCTGAAATGCAGCGTTGCGCAGACCTGGGTGCCCTTCCTGCCTTCACACCCCTGCATCATCCCCTGAAGAATGTAGCTGTGATGCCCTGTCAATCTGACGGTGTGGCTGGGAATGTCTGCTCTAAAACACCACCTGCTCGAAAGAGGAGAAGCTGGGAGAGCTGCTCTGACAGACCCTCTCCGCTGTGGAAGGTGCCAGCTTCAGAAGAAACCTCCAGCAACCACAGCAGCATTGCCCCGCAGCCAGAGACTTACTGTGTCAAGGGTGTTGAAGAGTTCCCCTCACAGTGAGCTCTTGGCTGTCCTTCCATTCCTGACTGTCTTTAACTTCTGAGTCGCTCATCTCATCCTGGCACCTGCAGGCAGCACCCTGAGTCTTGCTGCTCCTTTAAGAGGAGGTGCACCTGGACAGAGCTGTCTCTCTGTAGCGCCTGCCAGGTTGCCATGGGCTTCTGCAGTCCCAGGAGCCAGGCCCAGCTCAGGAGCAGAGGCCCAGCTGAAGATGTGACTTGCTCTGTGCCCTCTGCACCCTCAAGATATTCCCAGGGCTCCAGGGTTGACAGTTCCTGAAAAGCAGTAGGGTTGCCCAAGGGAAATGTCCACTGAAATAGCCTAAAATGATCACCAATGGTCCCTCCCTAAACAGTGGAGAGAGACTGATTGCAGTATTGCAGTTGCTCTCACCAGAGGGTGGTTACCTGAGAGAGGTGGAAATGTCTCACTCTAGAAGGCCCTTCTCCCATCTCATAAAACAGGACACCTGCCAAAGACAAGAAGCGAGTTCACTGACTCATGCTTCAGAGAGTGATTTAGAGGAAGAAATCAATGCATCTAATGTCCATTGAGAAGCCCCTTGGCATGGACTGGCATTCAGGCTCCCATGCGCTCCACAAATGCACAGGAGGTGGCATTCCCCTTGCCCAAGCTTTGTGGGGCATAAAATGGGTGTCTGCAGGCAATCTCTTTTTCTAAGCTCCCACTGTGATCAATGGAGATGAAGGGTGGGTGCCAGTTGTTTACACACACACACTTTTGGAGATTTGAGGTGCCAGAGGTGATCCAAAATGCATGCCAGTGTGCCTTGCTCTGATGGAGCAACTAGGAGACCCACATCCTTCTGGAGCATCAGGTGGGGGCCAGGTGGAGAATCTCCTTGGCCATCTGAAATGACACTTCATGTCTACTACTGCAAGAGCTCCCCTCACGCTGAAGCTGAAATATATGCAGATTCCAGCATTGCAAATACCTAATGTAATTCAGGGCAGATACTTGATTTAATGCAATGACAAGAGGCCTGCAGGACTGTCAAATGCATGGGGTGTCCAGCAGAACCACCATGTTTCTAGCAGGTGCAGCACGGGATCTAAAGGAAGAGCATGCCCTTTTGGAGTGGTTGCTGGGCAAGTGCCCTAGGGCATCTCAAGTTTCCTACCTGTTCCTAGACAACGGATCCCCACGGCTGCCTTTAGGCAAAGTCCATGCCATCTACATCCAAGCATGGCACCAAGATGGAAGGTGCATCACACCAAGGTCTGCACGCGTATGCCTATACTCTCAAAGCCTGCTTGTTTTCCTCTCCCTAAGTCTTTTCTCATTCCCAATGATAGGAACAGGGACTGTGTTAGATTCAGCTGCAGCATGGCTGGATCACAGGCTCTTTGGGCCCAGGGACTTTCTCAGGGCCACCTTGTCCTTCCTGGATATCCAGTCACTTCCATCACAGGCCCCAACGTGCTGCAAAGTCACCTTGGGCACAGATGCTACAGGCTCAGCTCAGGCACAAAACACCTCTCCTGTAATGGCTACATGGCCCAGCTCTGTTTCTCTCTCACATTGGGTACTGCAGGGTTTGCTCCCTTAGTGGGTGCCTAATATCATAACATTTCTATCTCCTATCTATGCTGGCAGGTCTCTATGCTGAACTTTGGCCTTTGCATACACGGTGTCCTTAGCTCTTGGGAACAGGTTTCACAGCAACAACGCTGTGCTCAGCCCTGGTGCCACAGCTGAGGTTCTGCGGCCCAAATATACACAAATGCACATAGCCTGGGCCACAAAACAAGAGGAAGGGGAGATGCACAAGCTGTTGCAGAACTACAAAAGCAACCTTAATCAACCCGAGGCAGTCTGTGGATCACAGATCCCAGCTCCTATGGGGAGACTTTAATCTCTCCAGCATATGCTGGGAGGGCAATGCCACAGGGTAGAAAGAGTCCAAGAGTATTCTGGAGGGTGTGGAGGACACCTTTTGAGCACAGCTAAGCCAGATAGGTCAGCAAGGGTGACAGGAGTGTGTCATGGACTGAGTCTTCTCCGATCCCATTTCTAGGTAAACAAAGGAGAAGAAGGTGAGTGGGAACAGTAAGCAAAGACTTACTGAGGGGAAATGATGCTTCACCAACCTGATGGTCTTCTGTGTTAAAAGCACTGTGTACCTTGACTTTAGGAAGGCTTTTGACACTTTCTCCCACAGTATACTTGCATACCAGTTAATATGCAAGTTAGTCAGACAGCAGTGTGCCTGGGCAGCAAGGAAGGCCAACTGCCTGAAACAGGCTGAAAGCCTCCGACAGACCTGGTGTCTTTGTCCCCTATGGCTGTTGTCTCTGCCACCAAGGCCTATGAGTAGACACCAGGGCCTCATTGTCCTCTTGTCTCCTGGGGAGCCCAGGAGGTCTCATGTCATTGTCCTGCATTCAACATTGCACACCCCCACCCTCACACTGCCCCAGGAAGAGCCATGGAAAACATGTGGGGGAAAGGATCTCCCTTCCCAGGGCCTCAGTGTCCATGCTTGGCCATTTTGCTTGAAAAACACGTCAAGGGTTAACATGGTATCAGAGCCACCTGCACATTTCCTTTGCCTACCTGTAATCAGTGATTACAGTTTTCTGCTCTGATCAGCCCCCAGTGAGTCTTTGCTGGTAATGGCCCTCAGAGGGATCTATTAATGCTCTACAACAGTTTGGGATTTGCTTCTGACTTTGACTTGAATATTTTGCTCCATCTCCTCGCAATAGCTGAGGTTCACAGACTCAGCGCCAAATACACCATGGGGCTCATTACAATGCCAAAAGCCCTGATGAACCACATCTCTCCCTATAATTTTCTTTGTCTTGCATGGCTAATTGGAGAGGTTTCAGGAGTATAGCTGAAAGATGGAAACTTCAAGAATATATAAGTGTTTCTGCTTTTAAAGGTATTATTATTATTATTATTACTATTACTATTATTATCAAGCTTTCAGGATAAGTGACAGCAACATTCTGCAACTGCTGTCAAAGGGTGTCTCTTTATGAAGTCTGGACATGTAGGAAAAGCAGTGCCCCAGAGGTCAGACACAGTATGGACAATCTTCCTCCCCATCTCCCAGCCCTGCCATTGCTCTCGTCAGTCACCTGGGACTTGTATCACTCTGGTTAAAAGCTACCCTTGTTCCAGTGAAGCCTGTAGCTGGATGTTGCAGCTCATATGTCCCAATTCCCACCTGTTTGCCTTAGAGAACTAGCTGCAAATAGACACAGAAGAATTTTTCTTAATTGCAGGAGAAAAAAATAAAGTTTGATACAGTTCCTTAAAGATAATTACACACCTCAACTGTTTGCTAAGTCCCAGCTGCCTCCAATGAGGTTCACTCTTCACAAGGGATAGCCTGACTAGAAATCTTTTGGATAGACAGAAACAGAATGAAGGAGTTGCCCAGAGGAACAAACTACTGAAAGACGGAGCAAGCTTTAAACTCACGGAAATGGAAATCAGCAGCTCGGTATGCGAATGAACAGAGTGATGGAGTTACAGTGTTACAGTGCCCAGATAGTGTGCTGCAAAGGTGATGCTGGAAACTGTCAATTTAATCAGGACATGGGGACATACAAGCGAGAGCCACATGGCTCCTGGGGGTCCTGGGCTGTGCTGAGGGCTGTGCTGCTCTTGCGGATCCCAGACCAGGCTGTGTTTCTGTACAAAAGTCTGGAAAACACTCTCTGCAAGCCCCTAGAAAGGAGGGATCTTCCTGAGTGTGAAAAGCAACCCATGCAGGACTCAGGCATGTCAAGGGAAACCCATCCCACCCACACCAAACCCACTGCTCTCCCCAGAGACCTCCCTGGGGCCTTGGACCAGGAGCAGGAGGGGGTGTGGGGGCATGTCCACATCCCAGCCTAGTCTCCATCAGGCCTTCAGCTACAGAACGTGTCACAGCTTCAAGTGAGCTCTCTAAAGCAACACTGCCCATGTCCCTGGTGCACAGAGAAGACTTTGGGTAGACACCCAGGAGAGAGGGGAGAGAAAGGGTAGAGACCTCAGGGTGCAGAGCTGGGCTTACAACATCACAGAGGTGTTGCCACAGGCTGGATAAGCAACCCAAAGAAGCAAATGAGTCCTTCCTTTTGCAGTGACTTGGAAAGCCCCATCTCTGACAGTATTCAAGGGGGATGGAGTCTCCCTTCTGCAAGATTTGCAGAGCTGGGAGCTGGTCACCTCACAAACTTCCGAATGATCCCAAATGCAGGTCCTGAGGCACTGCACTGCCTTACAGGCTCTGCACTGGAGCCTGGACAGCAGCACTGCAGTGTGTGGGCATGTCCTGAAAAACCCAGGGTCAAAAATGTGAGATATCCAGGGTGCCAGGGCTGCACATCCCAAGTGAGACAGTGTCCTGCAGGGAGTTCAGGATGCCAGGGAATGTACCCAAGGGAGAAGCACTACCTTGAGGTGACACGGAAAAGCCTATGGACCAACTCACGTCAAAGATGAGAAACAGCTTTCCCCAGGCTCAGCCAAAAAGAAAGCAGGGCAAAATTCATGGGAAATGGGAAACCCCCTCAAATTTGCTACCTGGGCTGGCCCATGGCAGGGACCACGGTCCTGGAGAAAGTCCCCTGCATGATGCACGTTAATGCAGGTTCTGTTCTGATGCATGTTCTGTTCTGGCATATCCTCTCTATCTTAAGCACTGCAGATGGAGAAACCTTGTTGAGGACTTTTAAAACTTTGGTGCCTAGAGGAGGAAGGCCATGTCGTGTCCCATATTGTCCTACATCCTACTTTGACCAAAAGAGCAAACCACAGCAGAAAACAGTTTTGAGGCTCACCAAAGCATCTCAGCCTGTGGCCATGCTTTGTGCTGTTTGATCTCACCTGACTTTGACCTTAGCTTTGAAAAATGCCAAACCTTAAACCAGCCCTGAAGCCCTGGCTTCCCGCACAGCTCTGCCCAGGGCAGAGACATGTCAGTGCAGGGGTGCAGAAGTGACTTCTCCAGTGCCCTATTTTAGATATTTCACAGCCTTTGGCACCATCTGGAGACATTCCTGAAGGATTTATCAGCAAGTCTGGAAAATAACTGGGGTGAAGGGAGGTGACTGCTTCCCAGGATGTGAGGGGGAAATCTCTCTGCTCTCTCCCTGGCTGTGCCATCTCCATGGCAGTGACCTCCTGAGCTCCCTGATGACACGAGCTGAGGTCACACTGGGATGTGCCACCTCACACAGAGGTCTCCCTGGTGCCACAGGGGTACCCTCACTTCCCTGCAAGGCCTGGTCACTGCTGGGCACCGCTCATGTGCTGCCTGCCACTGCCCTTTGGAGCCACTCTGTGGCAAGGAGAGGGGATGGGAGCCACACTGGGACCCCTCAACGAGAGGCAGAGAAGCAGGGGCACATCAGAGAGTGTTGTGTAATGAGACAGCAAGAACATCCTTCCTCCTCGTTTGGAGAGGTGAGCCAAGGGCAAGAGGACAAGGAAGATGGAGGACTGCGAGACCACCACCATCAGCCCAGACCACAGTTCCTTGTTCCCAACGCTCCTGCAGCTCTCCACCAAGGGTAAGGGCTTTGGGAGCTCCTTCCTGAGGGGTCGCACAGAGACTAACTGTAAAATGGGCTGTGGATCGTGGGCTGTAGGAATGGCTGCACACGGCTGCGGGTTGCCACCAGAGCCTTTTTGTAGAGTCCTGACTGGCTGGGGGGACAATGTGGCAGACAGGACTCCTGGGTCCTGGGGCTCGGCCCTAAGCCCCAAGGATCCTGTGAGGGCTGGGGACAATCCATGGCCAGGTTTCTCTGGGAGTGGGTCCCCCTTTGGGATCTGGCTCTGAGAGGAAAGGGGTGCTGCATCCCAGAGGCTGGGGTATCCTGCAGTTCCATGGGGCTCTCAAGAGCCTTCTGAAAATGCCCTTGTTGGAAATGGATCCTTCACCTTGTAACAAATCCTAGTAGTCTACTTGTTTGGGAGAACCTCTGTTCTTCCCCATGGATCATCTTCTGCCTTCGTTTTGGCAGAGCATGTTTTGGGCAAGGAGATGCCATCTTCAGATGGTCACAGCCCCTGTCCTCCTGCAAATAGGGGTCAAACCTCTGCAGCCAGAAGACAGCATGCTTGGGAAAGCAGCTCGGGAACAGGTGGGGGTGCCAGTGCCACTCCATAAGTCCTGGCTGATCCCAAGCATTCTTCTTTAAGTCACAGTGGGCAGTGCTGGGGTGAGTCCATCAGGGCCATCTACCCCAGCCCTCCTCCAGGCCCTACACCACCAGCAGGCCCAGAGCTGCTCTCTCCATCACTGCCCCCCATCACTGCCCTGTACCCCCATGGGCTCCTCACCCTCTGGAGCGACTGCTGGAGCCCAGCCCGGCCCTGCAGAGAGCAGCCCCTGCCTGGCCACGGCCCAGCACTGCTGGGCGCAGCGCGAGGGCCGCTGAGCCCCGGGGCTGCGGCAGGCAGGCTGCCAGGGTCCCAGAAGACAGAGGCTCCTGCCCTGCCCTGCCTGGGGGCAGCAGGACACTGCCTGTGGGCTCTGCCGCCCCAGCCATGCCCAGGGCCCCCGCACCGGCGCCACAGCCGGCACCAGCACTGGCCCCGGGGCTGCTTCCCCGCACCCGGCACGGCCCCCGGGCGCAGGGCAGCCAGGAGCCCCGTGGGGCCCCTGCGGCAGAGCCCAGACCCTGTGGGGCAGTGACCAGGCCCCGGGGCCCCGCACTGCCCAGGCACACGGTGCCGGGCTGCCCCCAGGCCCCGCCGCGCCCCCCCACACCCCGTGCTGCCGCCCACAACATGGCGCCCCACCGCAGCGCAGGGGGCGGGGGGAGGCAGAGCTGGCCAGCAGGGCAGGAGGCTGAAACGTTTCCCCGGCAACGCCTCAGTGCTGCCTCCTATTGGCTGGTGGGAGAAGGAGGGTGGGCTGGACTTGACTGATGGCTCTGTCAGCCAATCGGAGTGCAGCATGTGGAAAAACCCGGATCTGGGAGCAGGGCGGGATCAAAGCAGGAGCGAGGGGGCGGGTGAGAGCGGGTGTGAGCGGGGCTGGTGGGGCTGTGGGTGCGTTCCGATGGCGGCGGGTGCCCTCCCGCCGGGGCGGGGGCAGCGGTGCTGCCCCGGGACTGCTTTCCTCCCGGAGCTGCAGCGGGGGCTGGTGGGGCCGGGAGCACGGGACAAAGCGCCCTGGCCCCGGGGGAGCTGCCCTGCGAGCCAGACGTGCCGGCTGCCCCCGAGCAGCTGGGCCAGGGGGCTGGGGGGGGTTGGGGGCAGGAAGCTTTGCCCCTGCCCTGGGTCGCAGACCTGCTGTCAAGCATTTCCCAGAGCTGCTGCTTTGGGGCAGTAACTGGTCCGTAATGGGTGTTTTGCTGCACTGTGATCGTTGTGAGGTCCCGGGGTGAGTCCTGGCGGCCGCTCAGGAGCTGGCTGAGCCTTGGGGGAGGCAGGGGAGCTGCAGGCAGCAATAGCCGCATGGCCGGGCTGTGGGCAGGGAGGTCACAGCTGTCTGCGAGAGCTGGGCCAGGAGGTCATCACTGCCAAATCAGCTCTTGCTCAGTAGCTGCCAGGCTAGCAGGAGGCACGTGACTCAGCTGTTGATGATGAGGTCACTTCTGCCAGAGTAGCTGATAGGCCAGCAGCAGGAGCAAGGCTTGGCTGTTGATGGTGAGGTCATTTCTGAGTGATGAACTGATTGGACAGCAGCAGAGCTGTGGCTGGAAAGGTGCTTGTGAGGTCACTTCCAGCTGAGCAGTTGATGGGGCAGCAGCAGGTCCACGGCTGGGACATGTGCTTCGGAGCTCACTTCTGCCTGAGCAGCTGATAAGCCAGGATTCGGCTGATGGCTGGGGAAGTTATAGTGAGGTAACTGCTGTCTCAGAAGCTCATAGGCCAGTGACAGGCACATGGCTGTGAAGGTGCCTGTGAGGTTCCTTCTGGGTGAGAAGCTGATAGGCCAGCAGCAGGCTCTGGAGTGGGGAATGTGCTGGTGAGGTCAGTTGTGTGTCCGTCTGTGATAGGCCAGTAGCAGGCCCATTGCTGGGAACTGACTTTCCTCCAGAGCAGCAGGTCGGCTAGCAGCAGGCATGTGGTGGAGTAATTTTTGTGAGCTCACCTCTGTCTCAGTGCCTGATAGGCTGTGTGGAGGCACACTGCTGGGAAAGTCGCTTATGAGGTCACCTGTCTCTGCAAGGCTCACACTTGGCTGATGGCTTGGGTATTTGCTTGTGAGGTCACTTCTACCTGAGTCCCTGGTAGACCAGCAGCAGGCAGATGGGTGTGGAAGCAGACTGTGAGGTCTTCTTGGTCAAAGTAGCTGGTAGGGCAGCAGCATGTTATGGCATAGGAAATTATTTTAAAGAAAACTTGTGTCTCTGAAGCCCATAGGCCATCAGCAGGCACCTGGTGGTGGGAGCAGCTGCTGTTAGGCCAGGAGAAGGCCCATGGCTTGGATGTTGGTGGTGAGGTCACTTCAGGGTTTGGTGAGTGTGCCAGGAGGAAGGATTGACACCTGCAGAGCTCTACAGCACTACAGAAATGCAACTAATAAATCAAGCAGAAGTAGGCAATAATGTTCCATACCATCTGACACCAGTTTTATTCCATTCTGTTATCATGGATTAGTAGTGCTACATTTAAAATGTGGGTGATGTTCTCTGCTAAATGTAGATGTGGAGTTTGACTATGTACTTCTTGCTAAGTACTGGCTTAGAGTCTGCTACCAGTGGGCGAGGGAGTCCAGCTAGAATGTTTATGCTGCTAAATGAATGAAGTGCTGGTGTGAGCAGTGACATTAGTAATCTCTGATTTTATTTGCTGAGTGCTGCAGAAAATTCTGTCCCATCCAAATACCAGGGGGCTTCTGCAATTGTTCTCCAAGACCTGAAGGACATCTCTGTCCTTGGATTCCTGGAGGTGGGAAGTGAGCAGGCGCAGGGCTGTGCCTGGCTGTTGAGAGGAAGTGCCTGTTGCAAGGCCTTGGGGGACTAGATGAAAACTGAAGGGCTGGAGAGTTGGTCTGTGTGTGTTTTGGGACCCTTGGGGGTGCCCTGTCTGCTGCCATGTGTGGTGCTGTGCCCTGTGTGTCCCTGCTGCAGAGGCACGTGTTGGCTGGCCACCCTCTGTGAGGTGAGGGGTGGGGGTGCAGGTTGTCACAGCGGTGGGGTGCCCTGTGGTGGGGACAGGAGATGGCCCCAGTGTTGTGCTGCTCATCGTGGGAGGAGGTTTGTGGAGAGAGCAGTGCTGTGCTCCCAGGGCCCTGCCTGCCATCATGGTGTCCTTCTGGGAGACCTGGGGTGGGGACCATTGGTGACCGTGTTCCCTCCTTGGAGCATCCTGGTGCAAGCCAGGGATGCTCACAGTTTGCTGCTTTCTGTCAGCTGTGGTTCAGGCTTGCAGTTTCTGAAGCTCTTGATGCTTTCCTGAGTCTTTGGGATTGTACGGACTCTTCTGGGGAAAGTCATCTTCTCACTCCTTGATGGCTTTCTGTTGAATCTGCACCCTCATGGCATCTTCCCATCCCAGACCCTCATCCATTCCAATCCATCAGAGAGACAGGGAGTAAATCAAAGCAGTCAGAGCCACTTCTTCGCCTTTTGCCTGCCCAGACCCTTGCAAACAGTGGAGATGCCACCTCACAAAAGTCAGGCCTCTCGGGGCGATGGGTGGCTCCGAAACACCTGTCCTTGATCAGCTGTGGAGGCAGGAAGATCCTCCTTGGGCTTCTCTTCTTGAGGCTGAACAAACTCAGCTCTCCCGGCCTTTCCTTATATGCCCCATGCTCCAGCCCTGACCATCTTGGTGGCCCTGTGCTGGACTCCCCTCCTGTGTGTTAGCGTCTTTCTGGAACTGGAGAGCCCAGACAGGACCTGGTATCCAGACATGGCCTCAGCTGTGCCCAAAAGAGGGGTAGAATGTCTCCGGTGGCCCTGCTGGCTGTGCTCTCACAAATACAGCTCAGCATGGAGGGGAGACATTGGTCCCTGGCTGTTGTGACTATGTAAGGCCAGCAGAACTGATACTAACCCTCTGATTCTTTCTTCTTAGGTTCCTCCGGTCATGTAGGCTGCCAGTGCAGTGCTAGAGCCCCCGAGGATGGAGGCAGGGTGCCAGGGTGTGTCCCTGTAGCTGTCAACACCTTTGCCACCATGGTGACCCCCTGGGAAAGCAGCTGCAAGTGAATGAGGTGAGGCTGCATATGGATGTGAAGGCTTCCATAAATGTGCCTTGGGGTGTGGGATCCCCTCCTGGTACCTCTGCTCTCCTGCAAATTCCTCCTCCTACAAATGCTGTTAGTGCTGGCCCGTGCAGCAAATGCTGTAGTGCCCCCTCCTTTTCCTAGATGGTTGTGCTTCCATACAGGATGAGTCAAAGGCCCTTATAATAAATGCCAGTACCACCTGTGTGCCTTTGTCTGTGTGCCTCAAAGCCTGCTTAGCTTGAAGTGAGGAAGTTTCACAGCTCTTGAGCTTCTGTCTCTGCAGAGAGCTCCTCTGTGTGTTCCCCTAAGCAATGGGTGTGTTCCCATCTGGTGATGGAGCTGGGACAGGCAGGCCCACTGAGGATTTCTCCTCCAGCAAATCTTTGCTGAAGGGAAAGGCTGTGGGGATTTGTCCTTCCTGTGGATTAGGTGTGGTGATCTAAAGAGCTGTGCAGGCAGGCAGACTCACAGCTGCGTCCAGCTGATGACCAGTTGTCTTGAAGTTACAGTTTATTTGTCCTGCCTTGAGGACGAACCCTGGGAAACTGCCGGTCCCCCTCCTGCTGCGGAGACCTGTCCCAATGGCCTTTGTGTCTGGACACAGTTTGTTGCTGGTAGCTCATGGGAGCTGCTCTGCTCCTGCCCTCCTGTTCTCTCCAAAGTGAGGGAGAGGAAGCAAGGGTGACGGGGCTGCAGGTGGGGAAAGCCTCACTTGAGCTGCTCATCTTCCCCAAAGGGGATAAGTGGTGAGAGACAGGCCACCCAGGAGCCACAGTTATAAGCATGACACATGGTCATATCTGCCCAGTGCAGCATGTCCAGGTTCCCTGAGTACCTCATAGGCCAGCAGAAGGTGGCAGGCCATGTAAGCAGCCCGGAGGAACATGGCTTGGATGTTGAAAGTGTGCCTGATGGGTGGCCTGTCAAGGACTGAGGTCTCCTGCTGGCCTTGGAGGTGCTGAGGCAGAAGGGAGCTCTCCGTCAGGATCCAAGCGGTGTGCCTGCAACTTGCCTGTCAGGTCCTGAGGATAAAGTGACCTCACAAGCACATACCCCACCCATGGGCCTGCTGCTGCTGACCTATCAGGTAATGAGGCAGAAGAGATCCCAAAGTCCACACTGAACTGGTTAACCAGGTTCTTGCTGATTAGGAGAATGCACAGAGCCGACATCACCAGAACCTTTCCCAGCCTAGAGCCTGCTGATGGCCTGTCAGCTCCAGAGAAAGAAAGAACCTCACAAGCAGCATGCAAGGCACGTGTCTTCTGCTGGCCAGTCAGTTTCACAGTTGCCTGACATGTGACCTAACAGGCACAGGTACCATTCCGTTCCTTTCCATGGTTTCTAGGCTGACTTTGAGGTCACTTGTTCCTCTGTACAGGATAGGCCAGCAGCAGGTACATTGCTGCTGTTTGCGTGTGTGAGGTCATTTGTGATTCATTATCTGACAGGGCAGCTGCAGACACATGGATTGGAGGTCCTTTTTGAGGCACTACCTGATAGGCCAGCAGCAAGTACATTTTTGCTGGTTGTCTTGGTGAGGTCAAGTTGTGCCTGAGACCCTAAAAGGCCACAGCATGCACATTGCTTTGGTGATGATGATGGTGAGGTCAATTGTTTCTCAATCCATGATCGGTGGAGAGCAGGCACATGGCTGCTGTGTGTTCTTGTGTGTCCTTTCTGCCTCCAGACCTCATAAGCAAGGATCAGGCCCAGGGTTTGGATGCAGATGGTGAGGTCCCTTGGCCTCAGTACCTCTTTGGCCAGCACAGGCATATTGGTGCGATTTGTACTTGTGAGGCCACTTGTGCCTCAGTAGCTGATTGGCCAGCACAAGGAAAATGCTGCTGGTTGTTCTCCTGAGCTCACGTCAGCCTCAGGACGTCCTAGGCCGACGGCAGGAAAATGGCTTTGGTGCATAGTGAGAGGACACTTCTTCGTGAGGAACTTACAGGCCAGGAGCAGGGACATGGCTGTTCTTTCTGCTTCTCAGGTCACTTGTGCTTCAGTAGCTGATTGGCCAGCAGGAGCACATGGCCTCAAAGATGACTGTGACATCAGTCCTGCCTCAATACCTGACAGGCCAGAAGCATGGGCATGGCTTTGAGCTAAGAAGAGGTCACTTCTGCCTCAGTCCCTCAGGGAAGGGAAGGCGAGGGAAGGGAAGGGATATCGCACTTCATTGACCGTGCAGGGAATGAAAAGGGAGGGTGGCTAGATTCCTTGGGACACCTGTAAGACGTCACTGTAACACAGGTATGTTGAGATTTGTGCAAATTTGGTCATCTAAAAATACAGTGCCTTATTGAAACCTGGTCACCCTGCTTTCCTCTATCAGTCGAGAGAGCTCAGCATCTGAGAGTGTGACTCACTCTGTGCAAAGAGTGAGGAGTGGCATGGAGAGCTGTGGGCAAGGGTGTGGTTTTGGGTCACTGGGAGAGACACAAAAATATCTTTTATAATGGTGCAGGCCTGATTATAACAGAAATGTTTAGAAAATGACATTAAAAATGAAACAAGAAAGAAATTGAAAAAAAGAGATTTAAAGCAAAGAACTATTTTGTTATACTGTCCAGCCTTTGCATTTGTTGTGTTCTTATTGTCTTTTGTGATTTTTTTTTTTAATGTAGTGGTCTTTTAATTTAGTGGGGTTTTTTTTGTTTTGTTTTTTGTTTTTTTTTTAAGGGATTTTCAGAACTGGGCTGGGATGCAGTCACAGGGTTATGGAGGGCTGGTGCCATTGCAGGTGCCCTGGTGCCCTCTGCCCAGCCTCCCTCTGCAGCTCCAAGGGGCTCCAGTCTCCTGCAGGTCCCCTGTGAGAGCTGCTAGGCCCAGGCAGATATCTCAGAGACACCAGGGCCTCTCCAAGTGCCACTGGGTGCTTGTGGTTGGACACCTGAGCTCTGCCTGGAAAGGTGAAGAACTGTTTTCAACATTTCAAAAACATGAGCACACTTTCATCAGCTCAAATGATTGACTAATTTTAATGTCAATGTTCTCCTATGGTGAAATAGTGGAAATCTTCAGGAAGGGTTCCCAGTGCAGCCAAGCTGATCTCCCAAGATGTCTGCCAGTTTTACTGAGTATTGGGGTGGACCATCCTTGTGTGTGGCAGATGCTGTCCTTAAAGACCTGATGGCTTTCCAGAGCTCCTGGGCCTTTCAGAGCTGCCTCCCATGGGATCCCCCACCAGTCCCCTGAACAGGCCCAGGTCTGTTCCTCTGAAGTCCAGGGTCTGTGCTCTGCCACTATCCTTCCTCACTCCACTCAGGATCTGGAACTCTACTTTTTCATGGTCACCGTAGGCAAGGCTGCCACTGCCTATCTCATCCCTGATCAGTTCCTCCCTGTTTGAAATTTCCAGATACAAAAAAGTATCATGAGTATTGTCCCATCATACACCTGTGCTAAGAAGTTGTCCCTGATGCCCTCCAGAAACCTCCTGGCCTGCTTGCACTTTGCTGCTTGCCCTTCCAGTTAATGTCTGGGACATGAAAATCACCACCACCACCCTAAGAACCAGGGCCTGTGATCCACAGACTTGTTCACATTGCTTAAAGGAGGCTGCATCCAAGCACTCACCCAAACCCTTGCTTCTTCCGTGGAAGAGCTCCACACATCTGAGCTGCCCCTTCACACAAAGGGCATCCCCCCTCCTCATTGTCCCCGACAGTCTCTCCTGAAGAGCTTGTACCCTCCAAGGAGAGACTGCCAGTCATGTGGGTGATCCCACCACATCTCAGTTATTCCAATGATGTTGCAGTCCTGTGACAGCTTGTGCTCCTGGCTGTGCCCCAGGCTGCAGGCATTTGCATCTATTTGGGCTGCAGAGCCTCAGCTGTGACACAGAGAACAGATTGGTCATGGTGAGACCTGTTCGCAAGAGCCAAGGACACCGTGTGTACGATGGTCCCACTTCCAAGCTAACACTTGCTGGCATGGATAGCAGATGGCAATGTAATGGTGAAAGGAGGTTCCCACTAAGAGAGCAAACCCTGCAGTGCCCAAGGCCAGGGAGGAACAGAGCTGAGCTGTGCTGAAATGGCAGGAGAGGGGGTTGCTGCCTCAGCTGATTCACAGCACCATGGGGCCTGTGGCAGAGGTGAACTGATCTCCTGGCAGGAGAAGGTGCCACTGAAGAAAGTCCCTGGGCCTGAACAGCCTGTGATCCAGCCACCTTGAGGTCATCATTAGCCCATTTCCTGTTTATAACATTCAGGGGTGAGAAGAAGTTCAGGGGGAGGAGAGCAAGAGGGTTTGATGTGCCTCCCATTTATGCAGCACACTTGAATGTAGCTGGGATGGACTTTGCCTAAAGGCAGTGGTGGGATCCAGTTGTTTGGGCACAGGTAGGAAACCTGAGAGGCCCTGGGGCACTGGCCCAGCACCAAAGGGGCATGGTCTTCCTGCGGCTGCCATGCTGTATGTGCTAGAGACATGGTTGTGCTGGACACCCCAGGCATCTGACGTGGTCCCTGCCTATGGCCTATCTTTATGTCATTAAATCACATGTCTGCACTGAATTCTGTTAGCTTTTTGGGCTGTAGAGGTCTGCCTGTGTCTCTGCTTCATAGTGAGTGGAGCTCTAGTGGTAGCAGTAGACATCCAGTGTCATTACAGATGGCCAAGGAAATGCCCCACTTGGCCCCCACCTGATGTTCTGGAAGGATGTAGGTCTTATAGTCGCTCCATCAGAGCAAGCAGACACTGGCACATGCCTTCAACCACCTCTGTCTCTTCACATGTCACCAGGTATTTGTGTATGGGCAACTGACTCCCACCCTCCATCTCCAGTGATTGAAATGGGAGCTTAGACAAGGAGCTTGCTTGCAGACACCTCTATTGTGCTCCCTTCAGCTTGGGGAAGGGGAATCTCAGCTCCTGTGTGTTTGTGGAGTTCATGGAAGGGATCTGAATCCCATTCCAGTCCAGGGGCTTCTAACCTGCTGTAAGATGCTTGAATGGACTCATCAGAATCAAAACCTGAACCACGTGTCAGTGAGCTCCCTTCTTGATCCTGTCTAGGTGTCCTGCCTAGTTAAGAGATGGGAAGAGGGGCTTCCAGAGTGGGACGTTTCCACCTCTTTCAGATAACCATCCTCTGATGAGACTAACTGTAATGCTGGGATCAGTCTTCCTTCAGTGCTTAGAGAGGGATCAGTGGTGATTATTTTAGTTTATTGTAGTGAACATTTCCCAGGAGAAGGGAGCACATGCGACAGAGAAATTTATATCTTCAGCTGGGCCTCTGCTCCTGAGTGGGGCCAGGCTCCTGGGATGGAGAGAGCTCATGGCAACCTGGCAGCACTGCCCAGACACAGCTGTGTGCAGGAGCAGCTCCTCTGCCAAGAGCAGCAGGGCTATGGGCACTGCCTGCTGCTGCTGACATGAGAGATGAGAGAAGGCAGAGAGAAGTGGAAGGCAGTGTGGAGTGGGAGGACAGAGGAGAGCTCCTTGTGGGAGAAATCTTCACAGCCCTTTGCACAGTAAGTCTCTGGCTGCAGGGCAGTGCTACTGAGGTTCCTGGAGTGGCCTTCTGAACCCATCCCATCCCATCTCATGACTGATAGGCTTTTTAAGAATTGCTCTCCCTGTTCTTCTAGTGCATAGGAGGAGGAGATGCTTCAGAGCAGGGATTCCTGCCACACCATCACAGGGACAGGGCATGCTGCTCCCGTCTGCCAGGGGCAGCTGCATGGGGGTGAAGCCTGGTTGTGCCCTCAGGTCTGTGCAGGGCTGTAATTCAGAGAAGTTCAGAGCAGTGACTCTGCCAGCTGTGCGGGTCAGCACTCAGCCTGCCCAGGGAGCTCCCTACGGTGCTGCAGGACAAAGCTCTGGGTGAGAGGAGCGACCCAGCAGGGCAGGTTTATTTTCCCACCGAGAGTGTGCTGAGTGGATCAGGGCTGCTCACAGCTCTAGCTCACACACAGGAGATGTCCAAGGAGCCTTTTCAAGAGGAATATCAAGAGAAGGGCTACTTGAAAGAGAAGGTGCTTTCCTTCAGGTGTCCGTGCTTTCAGTTCCCTAATTTTGTCACGGAGAAAAAAAGAAAGAGTTTTCTGTTTTGTCAAGGAACTGGGACTCCTGAATCTTCACTCTGAGAGATTAATAGTTTTGTGAGAAACCTCAGCAAGCCGCTTCATCCCCACCTTAGCCTAGAGACAACATCAGAATAACCTTTGTGGCCTTGTAGGACTTTATGTGAGCTGCTTCTTAGGATGTGCATGCACAGAGATGCCCCTGGACAGTGCTCTAATCCAGGAGGTTACTATAGGTCAGAACTGAGCACACAGTGGCTGGGATGGCATCTGTGAGCACTAACAGGGTAAAAGATGTTGGGGCAGAGAAAGAGCTGCCATCAGGGACAGCTCCAGGCAGCAGAGATGGGCAGGAAGGAGCGGGAAGTGCTAACAGAATCGTCATGGCAGGATGGATTTGGGCAAGTCTTGGTCAGTCCCTCCAATGCAGACACCTTCCTCTGAGCAAGCTGCCCCTGTCTCCCCTCCCACCCAGCAGACCCTCTGCCCTGAGAACCATGGGGTCCAGGGCATGAACCGCCTCCTCTTCAGCCAGACATCTGGCAGAGCAGAGGGGCATCTCTCCCGCCATGGGCCTCTTTACTGCTGTCCCACAAAGCGGCTGAGAGTGACTCCCTGCGATGTCATCATTTGCGAGGTGGCATGCCCAGGTGGGTAAGGTGAAGGCTTTCCCAAGTGCCCCTCTGTCTTTCTCTCTCCTTGCCTCCTTCGGCACCAGGATCACAATGTTGCTCCTTTTTTTCCCTCCTGTCCATGCTGCTCCTGTTCTTCTGTCGAGCTCCCTGGGGTAGGGGAGGGGTTTCAGCTGCAGTTCGGACACTGACACTGAGAGTTAGGCAACAGAGGAGTCTGCATGGAAATGAGCTTTCCCCAGCCCCCTTCTAACCTGTGGAGCTCCAGGAAATGCAGTCTGTGGGGTTGGGAATTGAGCTGACTCTTCCTTAAGGAGAGCCCATCTTTATTCCTAATGGTCCTTTGACCATTTCTCTGTGGTGTCCTGTCAGGCTTTGAGCTGCCCCCTAGAATGGCACAGCTGTCTCATAGCCTATCTTAGAGACCATGAAGAAGGTACAGAGATGCTGAGAGTACGGAGATGATGGTGGGAGGCTGTATATGGGCATCTGAAAAGAGCCCTGTGTGTCCTTGGCTAGAAGGGGAGTGTGAAGACCTCCCTCTGGTGCCAGGAGAAAGGGTGAGAAGTTTGGAGACCTGCACTTTGAAATGAGACTCCTCTGCACTCAGCAGGGACTGGTTTCTTTTTAGGGTAACATCATCCTTCAGACAGGTCCGAGCACAGGACAGCTGTGAACAAGGCTAATAGACAGACAAGATGTCCTCACTCTGCAGTAGGTGACATTGAATCCGATCTTCTCAGGACTCACAGTAGAAACGCTGAGAATTTATTTCTGCCTTTAAGGAACACTTCCCAGGGGTGACAAGGGCATCTCAGAGAAAACAAACACTATTTAAAAATCCCTACACCTCTGTTCCTCAAGTCTCATTCTTTAGAATTGGGAGTAAAGATGCTGAAAAGCCCTTCCACAAAGCGAGTGGATTTCATTTGACTTTTTGTGAAACTGTGAATGTCAGGGCTAGTTATCACCGTTCCTACTACTGTACAGCAGGACAGACTCCTCTGGAGTCCTCAGGAAGATGTCCCTGCTCCTGACAGTACATGCAGCCAGTGCTAAGTGGAGCTTAAGCAAGGGAGCTGCACAGAGATCCTCTCAGTAGAGAGAGAGGCAATGGGGGGGTTGTATGAGAACTGCAACAATTAGGGGGTTTTTTGCTTGAACAGTCTCTCCTAACTAACTACTCAATGTCTTTTCTCCTTTGGACAGTCCCCCATGCCTGGAGAGAGCAAAATGTCCAACGGCAGCTTCCTCAATGAGTTCCTCCTCCTGGCATTAACCAACACATGGGAGCTGCAGCTCTTGCACTTCTCGCTCTTCCTGGGCATCTACCTGGCTGCCCTCCTGAGCAATGGCCTCATCATCACAGCTGTAGCCTGTGACCACCACCTGCACACCCCCATGTACTTCTTCCTCCTCAACCTCTCCATCCTTGACCTTGGCTCCATCTCCACCACTCTCCCCAAATCCATGGCCAATTCCCTGTGGGACACCAAGGCCATTTCCTACACAGGATGTGCTGCTCAAGTCTTTTTCTTTGTCTTTTTCATGTTGGCTGCGTATTCTCTTCTCACTGTCATGGCCTATGACCGCTTTGTTGCCATCTGCAGACCCCTGCACTATGGCACACTCATGGGCAGCAGAGCTTGTGTCAAAATGGCAGCAGCTGCCTGGGCCAGTGGCTTTCTCAATGCTCTCCTGCACACTGGGAACACATTTTCAATACCACTCTGCCAAGGCAACACAGTGGACCAGTTCTTCTGTGAAATCCCCCAGCTCCTCAAGCTCTCCTGCTCACACTCCTACCTCAGGGAAGCTGGGCTTATTGTGGTTACTGCCTGTTTAGGTTTTGGGTGTTTTGTTTTCATTGTGCTGTCCTACGTGCAGATCTTCACTGCTGTGCTGAGGATCCCCTCTGAGCAGGGCCGGCACAAAGCCTTTTCCATGTGCCTCCCTCACCTGGCCGTGGTCTCCCTGTTTGTCAGCACTGACATGGTTGCCTACCTGAAGCCCCCCTCCCTCTCTTCCCCAGCTGTGGATCTAGTGGTGGCTGTTCTGTACGTGGTGGTGCCTCCAGCAGTGAACCCCCTCATCTACAGCATGAGGAACAAGGAGCTCAAGGAGGCACTGAGGAAACTGATTCAACTGGTACCAGTTCAGCAGCTATTAGTTGCCCATCCCTCTTTGTAAGTGACTTGAATTTATCTCAGACAACTCTTGTGCTTTGGGCATTGTATCTGTGATAATCATGCTTGTACAGAATGATTTAAATTCATCCCACTTCTCCAGAGGCATGAACTCAGTCTGTCTGACCCAGAGGCCTTCTGTGAATGTGTCTGTCACTGTGTCAGAGCTGGCCTGGTTCTAATAAAAGACTATTTCCTCAGTGCTGTGCTTGAAAGGCAGTCTCTTCTTCCAAAGCTGAAGCCAAGAATTCACTCAGGAGCTTTCACCATGAAAGGGCCTGTTGCTTTTCCAAGGATCCCCTGGGCTCAAGGTGATGAGCTCATGGGGTGCTGTGTTAGAGAATGAGGGTTGGATTCAGCTCTCACTTGTGGGTGCCCAGTGCTCCTGGAGGTGCTGAATGGTCAAGTGGTATCTGCCTGGGACTGTCTGCCCTATGACAGGACTGGTGACAGATGCCCACATTGGGGACCCAGCAGGCAGAGGAAAGGGAGCCTGGAGAGTGGTCCATGTCACCTTCAATGGGCTGGATCTCAGGACACACCTGGACACAGCCTGAGCCATTTGAAATGTCCTCTGATTGCTCAGAGCATCATCCACAGTCACAGACCCCTTGGTAGGCGGTAGTCAGGTGCAATGATGCCCGTCTGGCTGGGCCTGCTTCTCGCCCCAACCACCATGGCCAGTGCAGAGTCACCCCATGGCCCTGGGGCACCACAGCCCCCTCACTCTGCAGAGCAGCACCACCAGCTCGGGGCCCTGCGGGGAGCATAGGGGAGGCTCCAGGAGTGGCCAGGCAGGCCAGCACTGATGCACTCCCTGGGGTGAGGACACACACTGCTGGGTTTGTGGGGCAGAGCCAGGTCTCATGGAGGGGAATCAAGACATGCCAGGTGCAGGAGAGTGGAGGCCATTTGCAGCCCTGGCTGCACAGCCCAGGTTTATGGGCGAGTTTTGCTGTGCGGCCAGCTCGTTCCTGCTGGGCTCAGTGCCGGTATCGAGGGGAAGAGCCAGGGCTAGGCAGCCTCTCTCCTGGCCCAGACCCCAGCAGGCCCTGGGGATGGCTGTGTGCTAACCCCTGTGTGGGACATGGCCAGGGCTGGGCAAGGTGCAGAAACTGTGGAGGCTGCCAAAGCAGGAGGGCTGTGGGGGACAGGGCACCAAAGGCTGTCGCAGGGCCTGTGCCAGGGGGATGTTGGCCTGGCCCACGAGGTCTTGTTCTTGCTCCAGCTGTGCTGGAGCCAAGGCCAAGGACCAAGGGGTCCCTCAGGCAAAGCTGTGCTCCTTGGGGAGCTGCCCTGAGCACCGCAACAGGCAGAGCACACTCCTTGTATGTCCCCGTCCTGCTGGGAGGGTGGCACGGGCACCAGGGAAATGGCCTGTTTCTGCCTGGGCTCAGTGCGGGAGTTTGGCCTGTGAAGTGAATGCGACAGCCACTGCTGCTGAAACACTGGCCACGACCCCTCACTGCAGCCCCCACTGGCCCCTGCCCCTGCCAACCTGCCACTGCCAACCGGCCACCACCCCCATGCTGCCTCGTCCTCTGTCCCTCTTCTCCACACTGCAGGGACCAGTGATGCAGCAGGAGCTGGCACAGCCCCACAGCCGCTGCCCGGCCCCTGGCCCTCCCCTCCTGCCTGCCAAACATTACATCCATCTTCAAGAAGGACAGGAAAGAGGATCTGGAGAGTGATGGGCTGGTCAGCGTCACCTCAGACCCTGGGAGGAAAATCTTCCTGGAGCTAGTTCCAGCCACATGAAGGCGTTGGGAACAGCCAGCATGATGTCATCAAGGTCAAATCGTGCCTGACCAATCTCACTGCCTTTTGTGACAGAATGACTGGCTGTGTGGACAAGGAGGGGTGCAGTGCATGCACTTCTTGAATGTAGGAAGGCCTTAGACATGGTCTTCCATAACATCTTTGTAGCCAAAGTGGGGAGAGGTGGGGTGGAGGAGTAAGCAATGGAGGGTGTGGGAAATGAGCTGGAGGCCGCCTGGCTCAAAGGGTGGAGAGCAGTGGTACAAAGCCCGACTGACTAATTGTTACCAGTGATGTTCTTCAGAGGTCAATACTGGAGCCAGTGCTGTTTGTCTTTGTGAATGATTTAGATGGTGGGATGGAGTGGACTCTCAGCCAGTTCATCAATGATGCCTAATTGGGGCGAGTTGCTGACCTGTTGGAGGACAGGACTGCTGAGCAGAGGGGCAGCACAGGCTGATGATACGGGCTGATGGGAACACAGGGAGTTCAACCAAGTCCGGTCCCTGAGATGAAATAACCTTGAGCAGCAGGACACGCTGGGGCTGACTGGCTGGAAAGCAGCTTTGCAGGAAAGGACCTGGGGGGCCCGGTGGACAGCAAGTTGACAAGAAGCCAGCAGGCTGCTCCTGTAGCAAAGATGGCCACCCTTATCCTGGGTTGTATTTGCAAGAGTGCAGACAGCAGGGCAATCGCACTGGAACAGATGAAATATCCTGGCAGCCTCGACCAAAGAGAAGCAAGATAAAGAAAGGTCAGAAGATGACAAGCCCCATGGGCAGGAGGGGACCGGCAGTTCCTGACAGCGCAGCTGCAGCAGCAAGCTCTCAGGCAACAGCCAGGACATGCACCACACAAACAGCACACCTCGGAGAGGAGAACAGCACTTGGCTTTTATTGTGTGCATGCAGGCACAGATGACAAGAGGCAGCTCCTCACACATCCTCAAGCCTGCAGCCTTTCCAAACACACTGTGCTGTTTTGCACAAGCCAGAACACCCCAAGGATATGGGAGCAACGGCAGTCCCGGAGCTCCTGCGACAAACTTGCCCCAGGGCAGGCAGAGACTGAGAGCTGCAGGGCACAGCTGGTGTCTTGGTGCTGTGAGCAGGCAGCCACTGGCCTGCAAGGGCCCAGAGGAGCCTTGGCAATGGGCCGTGCTCAATGCTCCTGAGGAAGGCTAAAAACCCCCAGGGCCTGCTGCCAATGTGTCCTGGGGGAAAATTCCTTCCTGACCCCAAAGCTGGCGATCGGCTGTTCCCTGTGCATGTGAGCAAGGCCTGCCTCCCGGCCAGCCCTGGGAGGCTTCCCAGCCCCACCGGGGCTCGAGACACCAGCGCTGCCCGACCCCTTTCCTCTCTCAACCTGCAGCCACCTTAGGGGCTACAGAGAGTGGCCAAAACACAACAAAAAAACCACACACAGACCTGACAGAGCTGGGGGGAAACAAATCTTTCCCGGGCCCTGCAGGAAACCACTGGCTGCTCCAGAGGGTTGGCAGAGAGGTATGACACTGAGGATAACCACCTGGAACAGCCTCACATCCCATGCCCTGCATTTCCTGGGTGCTGCATCTGGCACCGAAGCACATCTGCACGGAGAGCTTTGGAATGGTCTTGGGCTGCTGAGAATGGATGTCCTTGTTCTTTGCAGGCCCTCTAGTTCACTTTTCCCACTGATCTCCCGCTGAAAAGGCCTGGTGCCCTTGGGCATCTCGAGGTGTGTGGGGGTCTTCTCATGCCAGCAAGGGGTTGCTCCAGTCTCTGAAGGACCACAGCTACATCCGGCTTGGAATCCGAGCCTGCTCGGAGCATGACTTGGATCAGAGCACCTCCAGAGAACTTTTCCAACAGAAATTCTTCCACAATCCAATGGCTACACAAGGGCTGACTCAGCTGTGAGATTCAGCCCATTGCCTCCCCATCAGGAAATGCCTGGGCACAGTCTCCGCTCCCAGAGGAATGGCTGCTGACAGTGGCGGGAGGTGTCACTTCCATTTCCCACTGGAGGCATGCAGAGGCCAGCAGTGCCCAGCAGTGCCACACGAGGACAGGAGCAAAGCCTTCCAGCCTGCTTGCCTTGGCCTCGTTGGGTCAGCTCAGCTGACAGGGCTTCGAAGAGACCTGGAGCTGGCAGATGCTGACCTGCCTCTGCTTTCCTGAGAGGGAAAATACTGTGAAAACATTGCTGTCCCTTGGTATTGCTCTCTCCATCTTTGGAGGCGTCCCAGGCAGAAGAGGAACAGGATCAGCAGTCTTTGTGAGGCTCAGACAAGCCAAAGGCCCAGTCTTAGAGCAGGTGCTGGGCACTGCAGCAGCACTCTCTCCCCCCAAGTCCGTGCTCCCCAACAAAAGCCCTTGCTGGTGCAGGCCCTTGTCCCATCAGGCTGGAAGCACTTCCTCTGAAGAAAGGCGGCTATCGGTCCACAATCAGCAGGCAACCTCTTCTATGCCCGTGCTGCTGCAACCTGCCACCGGTGCAGACTGGCACGAGACGCCAAGCACAGGCGAGGAGAACTGGCACCTCCGAGAGTCCCTTGTCCTCAGGGGGAACATTGGTGCCGTGATGGGGAAGGGCCGCCTGCTTGCCAGTTCCAGCAGCTCTGCGAGGCTTTGCCAGGGAGCTTGGAACTCCCCTCTCCATCAGGCTCTCAGCAGTCCTCATCCCAGGCAGCCATTTCCTGAGGCTCTCTCAAAGACCCATCTCTGCTGTCCCAGGTGAGGCACTGAGGGCTACTTCGCTCAGCAGGCCAGGAAAGGTGCTGCACGCGGGGCAGCTGCCACAGGCCAGGTCGTGGCCACACGCCACGAGCATCACGAGCTGCTCTAGGTCATTTGACTGAAAGCACACACAGAACACTGCCTCACAACACGCATCATAGTACCCATTGCTGACTCCTGCCACCAGACTGAGTCCTGCAGTGAGCCAGCAGATTCCTGTGCACTGGAACCTGCATTCCAGTGATGGCAACAATGGCCAGGAAATTGTTTCAGAAAGAATGAGACGGCTGCTCTCTTTTTGCAGTCTATGGAAGAGCTGCGTTTTCTGCTCCAGAAGAGCAGTGGAATGGAGCTCTCCCTGGGGAGCTGCAAGTGCAGAACAGCCTTGTGTGACACTCAGCAGGCAAGCCCGCTGGAAGAGCAGGATTTGGATAGACATGCGGGCACAGGCAGCCTCTCTGATTTGCTGGCTTGTCTCCCTCCTGTTCCCTGGAGGAAGGAAGTGCTCCACAGTCAAATCCCGCACAGCTCCTGCAAACGCCCAACCAGTCTTACTCGAGCCCTGCGCAGTGCATGGCCTCCGAGCTCTGCACTAGCACCAGAACACAGCACCGCGCCCTTCAACCTCAGCATGTCCATCCCCGCTGACCTCTCCTGCAAATGCCGCTGCCACAGCTCCCAAGATGGAGCAGCCCCAAGACAATTTCCACCATGCCCCTTGAGGGCCGGACAACCACCAGATGCCTGAGGTCCCCACAAGCTTTCAGAGGACAGCTCCAAACACCCAGCAGCACCCCCTGAGCCAGCACAATGCAGAACACAGCCAACCTGGGAGCTCCAGAAAGGCAGGGCTTTCTCCACCCCAAAAGCACAGGACAGCTTCGGCTTTGTCTCAGCACTGCTGAAGCTCATGCAGCCTCCTCAGAAAGCTCCTGCCGCAACACCAATGGCCACCACAAATGGAGAAACAAGGGCAGCAGGGGCAGAGCAAGAGGAAGGCAGAGCTTTGTTGCACTGCACGGGAAAGTGGTTGGGCCAGCACCAGGCTCCTCAGTTCCCTGCAGTCTCTTGCCAATGGGAAGTGCAGGCCAGTGGGGCCAGAGAGATCTCTAGTGCTTTGGGGCTCTCATGTCTCCCTCGTGGCCTGAGGAGGCTGCAGAGTGGTGCACCTCTCTTGGCTAGGCCTGTTCTCTCGCTCTCCTTGGCAAAGAGGCATCCTGGGGTCTCACCGTGCCTGTCTTCTCCATCCTGGTTTTCTTCAGGCCGTGTTTAGGCAGTGTTAGGGAGCGGAGCGGCAGACACAGGCACTCAACCAGTCTGCGAGGCAGAGCAGTGAGTGGTCTCAGCAGCAAAGCCGGGCAGATAAGGTGCAAAGCAAGGGCTGGAAGGAAGGTGAGCGGAAGGCCAGGAGGAGGTCTCCGTACCAAATGGAGGTGCAACTGCTGAGTGCTTCCATCGTTCGGTGGCCGGAGGTGCAGGCACTGGTGCCCCCACATGTCCTGCAACAGTGCCCTGCTCGGTAGCCATCGATAGCCCTGCTGCCCTCGCAGGGGTGTGTTCGTGCCCAAGGACAGCCTGCCGAGAGCCTGCCGAGAGCCCTTGGCTGCAGGCAGCTCTGTGCTCTGGCAGGGGGCCCGGGAGGCTGCGCCTCTTCTGCTGCCCCGGGGCATTGTGACTGCGTTGCCGGGGGACAGCACTGTGACATGGGGGCCCCGGGGCCCCGCCGCAGCCTCCCCTGCCAGCTGCCTGCTGGCCCAGCATCGGCGGGTGGCACAACATCCCTGGGTGCCAGCCCTCGCGCAGTCCCTGTGCCCAGGACGCCAGGGCAGCTGGTCCTGTCCTTGCATGGCTGCGCACTGGGCGTGCCCAGGAAAGCCTGCTGGGCTCCTTGCTCTGTGTCCCTGTGCACCAAGGTGCCCCTGTCACCGCAGGAAGGGCAGGAGTCCAGTCAGCTGCTGGCTTTGGGCAGTGGCTTCTCTCGCAGCTCCACCAGCAGCCGGGGAGCTTGGCAGAGCTGGGCACAGTGCCAGCAGCTGGGCAGCAGTGACCTGCTGGCAGGTGGAGGTGGGGGTGCTGGAGGGGAGGGGCGAGCTCAGTTGTTCGAGGCACCAGAGCGTGGCCCCGGGCCACGGGTGCAGGCCCATCTTCCGCCCTGCCTCACAGCATCAGTGCCAGGGCCCCAGCCGGACTTTTTCAGGCACAGAGCAGCAGGTCCAGCAAAGAAGGGCTCTCTCTTCTAAACACGTCTCCAGCGTAAGCACAACCTCTTGAAGGTTACACAGTGGCCTGTCAACACTAAGACCATGCCCCGAGACGGCTGCTGCCAGGCCTTCCAGCTGTTGGCGTGTGCAGTTTGAATCACATGTGCCTAGGATTTTCCAAAAGGCCCGCCTGAAAGTCACTGGCCTGAAAGGGCCCCAGGACCCCCTATGACACCCCAGCCGTGTCCCTGCTGCTGGTCTCTCACGTTCTCACACATAGGTGACCCTGCCATTGGCATCCAGGAATGTGGGAAAGGCTGTTCTCCAGGATTTGCTTGCTCCTGCAGTGGCTTCCCAGGAGCTGGGAGAGGGCCTAGGAGGTAGCAGTGTCCTGGCCCCAGGCACACGTCAACACCTTCCCCTCACAAGTCGTGGGACCGGTCCCTCCTACTCCAAGTCCTCTGAGTGGCCAGCTGGTCTCCAACAGGGTGATGAGCCTGAGGTCTCCTTGCCCACCCAGAGGGCATGCTCCTGGGGGACTCCCATGAGCACCGCTGGCTGCTTGTCCTCAAGCACCTGGCCCAGGAACTGTCTGCAGGAGGGAGATGATCAGTTATCACAGCCCCAGGCAGTGCAGGGCCATGAGGATCCCTCCAGGCCTGTTCTTCCAGCACTTCCTCAAACAACATGCTTGAGAGGAACAGGAAGGGACAGGTCCCATCTGTGCCCATCCAGCTGGCTGCAGGGAGCACCTGGGGGACTTGGTTTAGTTCAACACAATGAAATTCTGGGTGTAACGGCAGGGCTGGCAGTCACTGGTGCCTTCCCTGCCACTCCAGGAGCCGAGACTGCTCCCCAGTGCTGAGGGGCTAAAACAAAAGCTTTACGTGCACAGAGAAAGGCTGGGAAATACTGCAGGTCTTGCTCAGGCTGCACGTTACGGGCTCTGCTTCTGAGGGTGTCTCAGTGGTGGCTGTGATGTGACTCAGGTCCCTTGTGATCCACACATTAGAGGCATCTCGTAGTCTTCAGCCACCCTGCACTTTAAGGTCCCAGGCTGAAATCTTTGCCTGAGTGCCCAGAAACTTGTCCCTGGCTGGAAGAGGTCCCTCAAATCCTGCTGCCCTCCATCCCACAAGGGGTGTCAGAAAAAAATCCTCTTTCCCCCAGATGCTGCTGGTCATGGAAGAAATGGCCTTGCCAGAGAGGAGGTGAATCCACCTGTACTTGGAGATGTTTACTGGTGGGACTCCTGGCCTGCATTCCCCCTCTTTTGGTTCATTTCTACTTTCTTCCTCGGCCTCTCCCACAGAAATGTATCTGACTCTGTGAGGTGTGTCCTGAGCCCACGGCATGAGCAGAGGAAGCCATATCCAGCCTCGTGGCTCAGGGTTGGGCTCCTTGGCACCTTGGGAGGGTCACTGCCGCTTGCTTTTTCCAGGCCTGTGCTGTGAGGTCTTGTGCACACATTTACTTTCTCAATGTGCTCCTCAGGCTGCCCAGATCATCAGCGTGGCAGTGGCCTGGACTCGGCTCTTTCCTCACAGTCCTGTTCTATTAGGCAAGGGGAAAAATACAGTTCAGTGTAGACTGAGGTGGGACCAGGGGAAACATCACCAAGGAGCACAAAAGGCATCAGGTAGTTTACAGTCCCCCTCAGGACATTCAGTCCTAATGCTTTCTTTTTCAGACTAGAATCAGGCTCCATCTTGCAGCCACTGGAGGCAATGGAAAGGGGTTTTGGTGCTTTTTTTCCCCTCACTGGTGTGCTTGAGCATGAGGCTTTAATCTTGGATTAAGTTAGTTTAGCAAGGTCATGTTCTGTCACTACAAAATCATCATCCTGGCCATGCTATTAGAGGTAGAGTAAACCAGAAGTCTCCTGTGAGCAAGTCTGGGACATCCAGCCACTTGGCCACTGGCAGAAATGCCTTTTTCTGGCTGTTTTAAAGTGCTTGCAGTACCTGGGCACTCGCTGAGCCTACCACTCTCTCCAACATGGATAGTCTGCGAGTTCTGCCCTTTCTTTATTTTGCTCCTCTTTGGTTGAGGCTGCCAGGATATTTTGTGTGTCCCACTGCACTTGCCCTGCTGCCTGCACTCTTGCTAATACAACCCGGAAAAACGGTGGCTGTCCTTGCTACAAGAGCACCCTGCTGACTTCTTGTCAACTTGATGTCCACCACAAGCCCCAGCTCCTTCCCTGGATCCTCTTTCTTGTCCTTCTTGAAGATGGATGTCATGTTTGGTGGGGGAGGTGGAGAGGGCCAGGGCCGGGCAGCGGCTGTGGGGCTGCGCCAGCTCCTGCTGCACCGCTGGTCCCTGCAGTGTGGGGAGAGGGGACGGGAGATGGGGCAGCGCGGGGGTGGCATATCCCTGCTCTCTGGAGAGCCTTTCCCCAGGTGAGTGTGTCCATGCAAGGGTGCTGGCCTGCTCAGCCATTCCTGGACCCTCCCCTGTGCTCCCTGCGGGGCCCGAGCTGGCAGTGCTGCTCTGCAGAGCAAGTGGCTGTGGGGCAGCAGGGCCACAGGGTGACTCCACACTGGCCGTGGTGGTCAGGGTGGGAAGCAGACCCAGCCGCATGGGCATCATTGCACCTGACAAGCCCCTACCAAGGGGTCTGTGGCCATGGATGATGCTCTGCGCAGTCTCAGGGCATTTCAAATGCCTCAGGCTGTGTTCAGGTGTGTCATTAAATATAGCCCATGGTTTTGGATTGAAGGTGACCTGAACCACTCTCCAGGCTCCCTTCCTGTGCCTGCAGGGTCCCCACTGCCTCTCATTGGATTGCAGAGCTCTCACTAGTCTGGACATTCATTGGTATATCCTTTCACCTTTGGGTGACTCCACCTGATTTTGAGAAGCTCCATTCACTGCCCAGGTGGTGCCCTTGGAGATGCCCTGTGCTCTCCTGGGGGCTCCAAACTCCCTTCGAGAATGACAGACATCTGTCCCCAGTCCTGTCATACGGGAGATACTGCTTGACCATTCAGCACCTCCAGGAACAATGGGCGCCCACAAGTGAGAAATGAACCCAGCCCTCATTTCCTAACACATCACCCCTTGAGCTCATCGCCTTGAGCCCATGCAGAGCCCCAGAAAAGGAACAGTCCCTTTCAGGGTGAAAGCCCTTGAGCACATTTTTGACTCCAGCTTTGGAAGGAGAGCCCAATCTTCAAGCACTGCACCGAGGAAATCCCCTTTTATTAGAGAGAGGCCAGCTCTGGCATAGTGATAGACACATTCACAGAAGGCCTCTGGGTCAGATAGACTGGGTTCCTGCTTCTGGAGAAGTGGGAGGAATTCCAGCACTTCTGCCCAAGCGTGATTATCACAGAGGGACTGCCCAAAGCATAAGAGTTGTCTGAGGTGAACTGGAAATCACTTGTGAAGAGGGATGGGCAGCTTATTCCTGCTGAAACAGTACCAGCTGAATCAGTTTCCTCAGTGCCTCCTTGAGCTCCTTGTTCCTCATGCTGTAGATGAGGGGGTTCACTGCTGGAGGCACCACCGAGTACAGAACAGCCACCACCAGATTCAGAGCTGGGCAGGAGAGGGAGGAGGGGTTCAAGTAGGCACATATGATAGTGCTGACAAACACAGAGACCACAGCCAGGTGCGGGAGGCACATGGAAAAGGCTTTGTGCCGGCCCTGCTCAGAGGGGATCCTCAGCACGGCCGTGAAGATCTGCACGTAGGACAGCACAATGAAAATGAAACACCCAAAGACTAAGCAGGCACTAAATACAATAAACCCAAGTTCCCTGAGGTAGTAGTCTGGGCAGGAGAGCTTGAGGATCTGGGGCACTTCACAGAAGAACTGGTCCAGGGCATTGACTTGGCAGAGTGGTATTGAAAATGTGTTAGCAGTGTGCAGAAGAGCATTGAGAAAACCACTGCCCCAGGCAGCTGCTGCCATTTTGACACAAGCTCTGCTGCCCATGAGTGTGCTGTAGTGCAGTGGTTTGCAGATGGCAATAAAGCGGTCATAGGCCATGACAGTGAGGAGACAATACTCTGCTGAAATTAGGAAGACAAAGAAAAAGACCTGGGCAGCACATCCTGAGTAGGAAATGACTCTGGTGTCCCACAGGGAATTGGCAATGGATTTGGGGACAGTGGTGGAGATGAACCCGAGGTCGAGGAGGGAGAGGTTGAGGAGGAAGAAGTACATGGGGGTGTGGAGGTGGTGGTTGCAGGCTACAGCTGTGATGATGAGGCTGTTGCCCAGGAGGGCAGTCAGGTAGATGCCCAGGAAGAGCGAGAAGTGCAAGAGCTGCAGCTCCCGTGTGTTTGCAAACGCCAGGAGAAGGAACTCATTCAGGGAGCTGCTGCTGGACGTTTTGTTCTCTCCAGGCATGGGGTACTGTCCAAAGGAGAAAATACATTGAGAAGTTAGAAGAGAATCTTCAAGCAAGAAAAACTCAAATTGTTGCAGTTCTCATACAAACCCCCACATTGCCGCTGTCTTTACTGAGAGCATCTTTGTGCAGCTCCCTTGCTTGGGCTCCACTTTGCACTGGCTGAGTGTGCTGCTGTGAGGAGCAGGGGCTTCTGCCCGTGGGCTGCAGAGGAGTCAGTCCTGCTGTGCAGCAGTGGGCACAAGGGAATGGGGGTGACTAGCTCTGACGTTCACCATTTCTGGCAAATGAAATACACTTGTCACATAGAAGTGCTTTTCAGCATCTTTACTGTGAATTCTAAAGAACGATGTTTGAGGAACAGAGTTTCAGGGATTTTTTATTTTCTTTGAGATGCCCTTGTCACCCCCGGGGACTGTTCCTCAAAGCTAGAAATCCTTGGCATTTCTACTGTGAGTCCCGAGAAAAACGGATTCACTGTCCCTTGTTGCAGCGTGAGGACAGCTGGTCTGTCTATTAGTCTTGTTCCCAGCTGTCCTGTGCTCCCACCTCGTCGATCTGGTGGACGATCACACCCATATGTTGCCCTAAAAGAAAACCAGCCACTGCTGAGAGCAGAGCAGTCCAGTTTCAAAGTGCAGGTCTCCAACCTTCTCACCCTTTCTCCAGGCACCAGAGGGAGGTCTCCACACTCCCCCTCTAGCCAAGGACACACAGGGCTCTTTTCAGATGCCCATATGCAGCCTCCCACCATCATCTCCATACTCTCAGCATCTCTGTATCGTCTTCACAGTCTCTACAGTTTTATCGATATGCTATGAGACAGCAGTGCCTTTTTGGAGGGCAGCTTGCAGTCTGGCAGGACACCACAGGGAAACAGTCAAAGGACTATCAGGACTAAAGATGGTCTCTCCTTAAGGGAGGATCAGCTCATTTCCCAACCCCACAGACTGCATTTCCTGGAGCCTCACAGATTAGAAGGGGGCTGTGGACCCCTCACTTCCATCCAGACCCCTCTGTTGCCCAACTCAAAGTGATGGTGTCTGAACTGCAGCTGAAAACCCATCCATCCTGGAGAGCCTGAGAGAAGAACAGGAGCAGCATGGACAGGAGAGGAAACAAGGAGCAAACCCATGATCCTGCTGCCAACAGAACTGACCATGACTTGCCCAAATCCATCCTCCCAGGATGCTTCTGTTAGCAGTTCCCTCTCCTTCCCTGCCCAGCTCTGCTGTCTGGAGCATTCCCTGCTGGGACCTTTCTCTCTCCCAACATCATTTCCAGTCAGTGCTCACAGACCACATCACCCCTTCTGTGTGCTCAGATCTGCCCTACAGAAACCTCCCAGGACAGTGCACTGTCCAGAGGTGTCTCTGTGCCTGCAGTTCATGAGGAGCAGGTAACATAAACCCCAGGGAGACCACACAGGTGATGCTGATGCTGTCGCTGGAGGTGGGGTTGAAGGGGTTTGCTGAGCTTTCTCCCAGACCTCCTGATCTCTGAGAGGGAAGGTTTGCGAGTCCTAGTTCCTTGCCAAAGCAGAAAACTCTTTTTCTCCGTGCTAAAATTAGGGAGAAAACCAAAAGCACAGACACCAGAAGGAAAGCTCCTTCCCTTGGAAGTAGCCCTTCTCTTGATGCTCCTCTTGAAAAGACCCCTTGGACATGTCCTGTGCATGAGCTAGAGCTGTGAGCAGCCTTGACCGATGCAGCTCCCTCTTGACAGGAGAATGAACGTGCCTGGCCGGGGGGTCAATCCTCTCACGCAGAGCTTCTCCCTGCAGCACTGACCCTCGCAGGCAGCAGAGTCACTGCCCCGGGCACACAGCACCCTGGGGTGCAGGGATGCTGCTCTGACTCATGAACCTGGGTAGACCTGGGTGCACAGCCTGGGTGTACACAGCCATCCCTGGGAGAAAGCAGGATGCCCTGTCCCTGTGACGCTCTGGCAGGGAATCCCTGCTCTGAAGCATCTCCTCCTCCTGCTATGTCCTGGATAATCCAGGGGAGAGATCATGAAAAATCCTATCAGCCATGGTTTGGGCTGGGTTCAGAAGACCCCTCCAGGAACCTCTGGAGCATTGCCCTGCAGCCAGAGACTTACCATGTCTAGCGCTGCGAAGATTTCTCCCACAAGGAGCTCTCCTCTGTCCTCCCACTCCACACTGCCTTCCACTTCTCTCTGCCCTCTCTCAGCTCATGTCAGCAGCAGCAGGCAGTGCCCACAGCCCTGCTGCTCTCTGCAGAGGAGCTGCTCCTGCACACAGCTGTCTCTGGACAGTGCTGCCTGGTTGCCATGAGCTCCCTCCATCCCAGGAGCCTGGCCCCACTCAGGAGCAGAGGCCCAGCTGAAGACACAAATTTCCCTGTCCCTTGTGCTCCCTCCTCCTGGGAAATGTTCACTGCAATAAACTAAAATAATCACTGATGGTCCCTCTCTAAACGCTGAAGGAAGACTGATTGCAGCATTGCAATTTGTCTCATCAGAGGATGGTTATTTGCAAGAGTTGGAAACATCCCACTCTGTCAGCCCCTATTCCCATCTCTTAACTAGGCAGGACACCTAGATGGGGCCAAGAAGGGAGACAAAGGGAGGCAGCTGTGAAGGGCAGAGTTGCTCAGGGATTTGGACAACAGAAACATGCTGAAGATCTGCAAGGAGAAGTGGCAAGGTGTGCAGAGGGGGCATGCCAAAATAATCACCGATGGTCCCTCTCTAAACAGTGGAGAGAAACCGATTCCAGCATTGCCTTTTGTCTCATCAGAGGATGGTTATCTACGAGAGGTGGAAATGTCCCACTCTGGAAGCCCCTCTTCCCATCTCTTCACTAGGCAGGACACCTGGATGGGGACAAGAAGGGAGTTCACTGACACATTCAGGTGTTGATTCAGATGAGTCAATCTGGGCATGTCATGATGGTTTAGAAGTCTCCGGGCTGGAGTGGGATTCAGATCCCTCCCATTATATCCACAAAGACACAGGAGCTGAGATTCCCCTTGCTAAGCTGAAGCGTGCACAACAGAGAGATCTGTCCACGATCTCCTTGTCTAAGCTCCCTTTGGAATCCCTGGAGATGGAGGATGGGAGTCAGTTGCCCACACACAAACACCTGGTGACATGTGAAGAGACAGAGATGGTACAAGGCACGTGCCAGTGTCTGCTTGCTCTGTTGGAGTGACTGTGTGACCCCCATCCTTCTGGAGCCTCCGGTGGGGGCCAGATGGGGAATTTCCTTGGCCATCTCAAAGGACACTAGATGCCCACTACTATTCGAGCACCACTCACTATGAAGCTGAGACACATGGAGATGCCTGTAGTGCAGACTGCTAATGTAATTCAGTGCAGACACTTGATATCAAGACATCAAAATAGTCGGGCAGGTCCATGTCAGATGTCTGGGTTTCTAGCACAACCACGTGGGTGGGACCTATGGGAAAAAAATGCCCTTTTGGAGTGCTTGCTGGGCAAACACCCCAGGTTATCTCAGGTTTTTCTACCTGTGCCCAGGCAACAGAATCGCACCACTGTCTTTAGGCAAAATCCATCTCGTCCGCATTAGTGTGCTGCATAAATGGGAGGCACATCCCACCAAGGTCTCCGCTCTAGCCTCTGCACCCTCAAACCCTTCTTGCTCTCTTCCACATGAACCTCTTCTTGCCCCCAGACGACATGGGCTAATGATGTTCACAGGGTGCCTGGATCACAGGCTGCCCAGGCCCAGGGACTTCTTCAGAGGCACCTTGTCCTGCCTGGAGATGGATGCACTTCTCTCACAGGCCCCATGGTGAGTCAGCTCAGGCAGCAAACCCCTCTCTTGCCATTCCAGCACAGCCCAGCTCTGTTTCTCCCTGGCCTTGGGCACTGCAGGGTTTGCTCTCTTAGTGGGAACCTCCTTTCACCATTACATTGCCACCTGCTCTCTATGCCAGCATGTCTCTGCTCTGAAGTGGGGCCATTGTACACACAGTGTCTTTGGCTCTTGCTAACCTGTTTCACCATGACCAGTGTGTTCTCTGTGTCACAGCTGAGGCTCTGCAACCCAAATGTATGCACATGCAGGCACCCTGGGGTACACACAGGAACAGCTGGAGATGCACAAGCTGTCAGAGGTCTGAAACATTGCTGGAATGACGGAGATGTGGTGGGATCACTCACAAGATGGGAGGGCGATGCTTGTAGGGTACAGTCTCTTCAGGAGAGGCTGCCAGGAAAGATGAGCAGGGGTGAATGCCCTTTATGTGAAGGGTCAGCTCGGGTGTGTGGAGCTCTTCCATGGGATGGATAGGGGTTTGGGTGAGAGCTTGTGGGTGAGCATCACAGTAAGGGTGACATCATGATGGGAGCTACAGACCACCCAATGAGGGTCAGGAGGTGGATGCAGTCTCCCATAAGCAGTGTGAGAAAGTCTGTTGATCACAAGCCCTGGTTCTTGTGGGGGGCACTGTAATCCCCCTGACATGAAGTGGAAGGGCAAACCGCAGAGTGCAAGCAGGCCAGGAGGTTCCTGCAGGGCATCAAGGACAACTTCTTCACACAGCTGCCAGATGAACAGAGAAGGGTGATGCTTTCTTGTATCTGGAAATGTGAAACAGGGAGCAGCTGATCAGGAATGGGATAGTAAGTGTGAGCCTGGCCTACCGTGACCATGAAAATGTGGAGTCCCAGATCCTGAGGGAAACGAGGAAGGACAGTAGCAGAGTACAGACCCTGGACTTCAGAGGAGCAGACTTCCTGAGCTGTTCAGGGGACTGGTGGGGGATGCCATGGGAGGCAGCTCTCAAGGGCCCAGGAGATCCAGAAAACCAGCAGGTCTTTAAGGACAGACGTGCCAAGCACAAGGATGGGCCATCCCGATACTCATTAAAACCAGCAGACACCTCAGGGGACCAACTTGGCTACACAGGGACCTCACACCTGAGCTCCAGGGTAATAGGGCAGCATGCAGCAGGGGCAAGAAGGGAGAGGCAAAGGAGGAATTTAGAAATATTGTCCAGCATCATAGGCTTGGTGTTAGGGAAGAAAAAGCTCCCGTAGGATTGACACTTGCAAGGGACATCAAGGGCATGAAGATGAGCTGCCACTGCTCCAGTAAAAATCGAAAAATAAAAAGGAATATGTGGCCTCCCTGCTAAATGGGACAAGGAATCCTCTAGCAGCAGATGCAGATAGGTCTGAGGAACTCAACCCATGGTTAGCTTTTGTGTCCACAAGCAAGGTCTCCCGGGCTGTTGTGCCTTGAGTCAGGACTCCAGGGGAGAAAAACAGCCAACAGTGGATGAGGTTAGTGAGGGATTCCTTGTGAGAACTCAAACTACACCAGTCAGTGGGGTTGGATGAGCTGCATAGGAGGATGCTGTGAGAGCTGGCTGCTGTCACTGCAAGGCCACTTGCTACCATCTTTGCAAGGTTGTGGAGATGGGACGAAGTCTCAATGACTGGAGAAAGGCAAATGTTGCATCCATCTTCAAAAGAGGCTCCAAGGGCAACCTGGGGAGCTGCAGGCAGTTCAGCCTCACTTTGGTGAGGAGTGAGTCATGCAATGAATCCTCCCAGATCACAGTTCTGGGCACATGAAGGAGAAGAAGATGCCTGAGAACACTTAGCATGGATTTACCCAGGGTAGATTGTGCCTCACCAACCTGATTGCCTGCTATGAATAAATAACTGTATTTGTGGCTGGAGAAGAGTAAATGTCTTTTACCCAGACTTTAGCAAGGTGTTTGACACTGTCTCCCACAATACTCTTGTTTATCATCTGTATTGGTTACATGCAGGAGGCAACACTTGTCATGCCTGTAGATGACCCCAGACTGGAAGCGGGGAGCCCAGCCATATGCTTGAGGGCTGCCATGCAGAGGGAGCTAGACAGGCAGGAGGAATGGGCTGTCAGGAACCTCAGGAAATTCAACAAGGACAAATGCCAGGTCTTGCACCTGGGAGAAACCAACACCCTGCAGTGTTACAGGCTGAGGACTGAGTGCCTGGGGAGCAGCTCTGTGGAAAAGGACCTGAGGGTTCTGGTGGCGAGGCAAAACATGAGCCAGCAGCATTCCCTGGCAGCAAAGAAGCCAGAAGCATCGTGGGCTGTCTGAGCAGGAGCACAGCCAGGAGGTCGAGGGAAATGATGATCACCTTCTAGTCAGTATTCATTAGACCACATAGAGAACATTTCATTCAGTTTGGGATTCCCAGGAAAAGAAAGAGGCTGATAACTGGGATCGAATTTGGCCGAGGGTCCTCACAGTAGCTGGGGAGCTGGAGCACTTGCTCTGTGAGGAAATGGGGCTGGTTCAACTTGCAGAAGCGATGGCTTTGGAGGGGTCTCATCGCAGCCTTCCAATGGCTACCAGGCGGTCATCCAGAAGATGGAGGCAGGCTCTTCACCAGGGTGCATGTTGGGAGGACAAGAGACAAAAAAATGGGCATAAGTCGAAAGAAGAGAAATTTGTGCAAGACATGAGGAAAAGCTTTTCTACCATGGGGATGGTCAAGCATTGGAAGTGGTTGCCCAGAGAAGCTGTGTAGCCTCCTGCCTTGGAGGTTTCCAAGACCAGACTGGATGAAGTGCAGAGCCACCTGGTCTGACCCCAGAGCTGACCGTCCTCTGACAAGGAGTTTGGGCTAGGAACCTCCTAAGGTCCCTTCCGTCCTGAAGGTGTTTTCCCGCTCAGGTGTGTAGCTGAATGTTACAACTCCTGTGCTCCAATTCCCACCTGCTTTCCTTAGAGAACTAACTCCAAAGACACACAGAAGGATTTGTCTTAATTGCAAACAAACCAAAATAAAATGTGAAGCAGTGTCATCAGAAATAAAATACACTCCTCAACTGTATGTCAAGTCCAAGCTGCCTCCGGTGAGCTCCACTGCCCACAAGACATAACCTTCCTTGAAATGTTTTCGACAGATAGATAGGAAAGGATAGACAAGAAGCAGAACAAAGGAACTGGCTAAAGAGACAATGAGACTGCAGAAAGACGGGGCAAGCTTCAGACTCCCAGAAGCTCAGAGCAGCAACTGGAGAGTTGAGAGGCATCTGAATGATAAAGAGCAAGGGGAGGAGGAAAACTGTGAAACTATGGAAAGTGCCTATGTCCAGAGGGTCTGATGCAAAGAAGACTTAGAAATGATCAGTTTAATCAGGACATGTGGAAATATGTGAGAGATCACTGAGATTACATCCACAGCCTAATAGACAGAGCAGTGGAAACACAAGGTCAAGGGCAGATCAATATTTCTCTTCCCCAGATTAAGACCCTTCCTGAATGTCTCCACTATTTCATCACAGGAAAACATTGACATTAAAATTAGCCAATCATTTGAGCTGATGAAAGTGGGCTCATATTTTTTAACATTGAAAACAGTTCTTCCCCTTTCCAGGCAGAGCTCAGGTGTCCAACCACAAGCACCCAGTGGCACTTGGAGAGGCCCCAGTGTCTCTGAGGCACCTGCCTGGGCCTGGCAGCTCTCGCAGGGGACCTGTGGGAGACTGGAGCCCCTCAGAGCTGCAGAGGGAGGTTGGGCAGCGGGGAGCAGGGCACCTGCAATGGCACCACATGTCCATGACCCTGTGACTGCATCCCACCACAGCTCTGAAAATCACTTTTGCTTTCAAAAAAAAAGAAAAAAAAAAAAAACACCACTCCCCAAAATATCAGTACATCAAAAAAGACTCAAACAAAAAAGGCAATAAGAACTCAAAGAAGTTTCAAATGCTGAAAAATGTAACTAAACTTTTTTTTTCTTTAGATAATTTCTTTCCTTCTTTTTTATTGACAGTTTCTAAAGATTTCTAGCAGAGCCTAAGCTATTAAAAAATCTATTCTCATGACTCACACAAGTCCAGTGCCCCTCAAATGACTTCCTGTCCAGGATCTTCCTTGCCACTCCTCGTTCTGTGCACGCAGCAAGTCACACCGTGAGGTGTCACGTGCTCACAGCTTATAGAGGAAAGCAGGCTGATCAGCTTCAGTAAATGCTCTATTTACCCATGGCCGAAATTGCACCAATCTCAATGTACCTGTGTTACGGTGATGTCTTAAAGGAATCCCTGAATATCTAGCCACTCGCCCTTTCCATTCCCTGCATGGTCATGAAGTGCGACTCCATTTTAGGCAACAACAGCGATGGGAATTATATGACCCGATGCCAGACTCCTTCAGGGCAGATGCCTCTGGCTAATCCAATTGTCTGGACTTCCCTTTCTAGTCAGTGGAAAGAAATAAGTTGTCGCACTGAGAAGCCTGGAGATGCTTCTTCTGGTGATCAGCCAATGCTCCAGAAAGTTTCCCATAGTTCCTGGGTCACATTTCCCAGCATTGCATGGGAACACAGCTACACAGGGCATCTCAGCCAGCAATGGCCTCCATATGTGTCTATAAAGGCCTGAATGTAAAGTTCTCAGCATTGGTTGAAATCTATGCAAAAAATAGCTCTAAGCGAGAACTGGAAAAAAAAAGAAAAAAAATCTTCATTTTCAGAACTTCGAACATTCTTTATCAATTCTAACAACTATTTTCTTTCTTTTTGATTGGCAGCACCATATGCGTATACTACAGTACTTACTCTATGGGAGTGTATATATTTATATAAATGTACAGCTATTCAATGCAATACATTTCCTACCAACACTCTGAATGGAGAAACTTTGTTCTGAGAAACTACTGTATCCAAATTGACATGTCTCCTCTCTCTTCTTCTGCCTCTCTGTCCTCTCTTCCAACTCCTCTCCTGGCATTCCTGCACAGCCCAGCTCTGTTTCTCCCTGGCCTTGGGCACTGCAGGGTTTGCTCTCTTAGTGGGAACCTCCTGTCACCATTACAGTGCCACCTGCTATCCATGCCAGCATGTCATCACTTGCAATCAAAGCCTTTGCATACATGAGGTCCTCGGTAACATGTTTTCCTGTGACAAATCTTTGGTTGGCACCACAGCTGAGGTGCTGAAGCCAACACACATGCAAACACATGCAGCCTGGGGTGCAGCCAGGAGCAACTGGAGATGCACAAGCTGTCACAGGAGTGCCACATGGTTGGAATAGCTGAGATGTGGTGGGATCACTCGCATGACTGGAGTCCTTCAATGGCAGGGTGCAAGTTCTTCAGGAGAGACCAGCAGGGAAGATCAGGAGGGGGCAGCTTGGATGTACGGAGCTCTTCCAAGGCATGGACCAAGGGAGGCAGCTCTGAAGGGCAGAGGAGCCCAGGAAAGCTGGCAGGTCATTAAGCACCCATCAGGTACAAGAATGCTCCATACGAACAGTTTGTAAAATTAGTAGACATCTCTGGACCCATGGAGAAGGTCATGGACATTACAAGTGATGCCATATGAGCCTGTGGTGCATGCTCACCACAAATGAAGCCAGCTGCATACAGGACTGCATTAGGAAGAGCATGGCCACCCAGGCAAGGGCACTTCTTATCCCCCTCGACTCAGCACTGCTACGGCCATGTCTGGAACAGTGTGTCCCAGTGTGGGCTGCCCAGTGCTGGAGGAATGGGGAGCAACTGGAGAGGCTTCAGAGGAGGTGTGTCAAGATTAGGTTGGGGGCCTGAAGCACATGGCCTGTATGGAGAGGTTGAGGGACCTGGGCTGCTTTAGCTTGGTGAAGGGGAGGATAAGATCAGTACAGTAGTTGCCTGTGACAGGGTGGTTTCAGAGATGATGGAGCTTTTCTTGGTAGTGGGAAGCAGCATGAGAAGTGCCACAAACTGCATCTTGAGAGGTTCAGATTGCCCTTTAGGTAACAAGAATGTCACTCGTAGGGTAGTGCTGTGGTGCAACAGGACACCCAGAGGGACTCTGTGATCAGCCTCTGGCTTTGTGTCAGGGAGCAGCCAGCAAGGACAGAGGGAGGTCAGTAAAGGTGGGGTGATCCTGCAGTGAGAGCGAGGTGGGGAAGCAGGCTGGGTGTCTACAGGCTGCAGAGAAACAGGTGCAGTTTTGGGACAGACTAGGACAGGTTGTGGTGGAGATGACAGAGGGGAATGCCAAGGCTGAAAGCCTCCAGAAGAACTGAGTTCTTTGTCCCCTTTGCTATGGCTAGCGTCTCTGCCATTGAGGCCTATGAGAAGATGATGTTTCCTTACAAGCCAGGGAGCGCAGGAGGCGCCAAATTGTTCTACTGCACTCAACATTGAGTACCCCCCCCACCCTCACACTGCACCTAGGAAGAGCCCTGAGAAACATGTGAGGCAAAGGATCACCCTACCCCGGGGCTGGGTGTGAAGCTTGGCCATTCTGCTTGATAACACACATCAAGGTTGACTTGGCATCACAGCCACCTGCACATTGCCTTTGCCTACCTGCAATCAGGGCCTCCAGCTTTGTGCTCTAATCAGCCCCTGGGGAGGCTTTCTTGGTAATGGCCCTCAGTGGGACCAATTAACACTCCTAGAAACTTGGAAACTTAGCTTCTGACTTCAACTTCTTGAAAGGTTTGTTCAGTCTCCTCCCAGCATCTGAGGTTCATGGGCTCAGCACCAAATCCACCCAAGGGGTCATTAAAATGCAAAAACCCCTAAGGAGCCATGCCTCTTTCCATAATGTTCTTCAGCTCTTCAATTGTTGTGTGGCTAATTGGGGAGGTTTCAGGAGTACATTTAATAGAATATATCAATGAGCATAAAAAAAAAAAATTCTGCTTTTAAAGTTTTCCTTATTTTTCAGCTTACAAAATACAGTGATATCCACATTTCCCAACTGACATTGATCCAGATTGTCTCCTAATGAAGTCTGGGCATGTAGGAAAAGCAGCATCCTTGAGGTCAGACATCCATTAGAAAATATTCCTCCCCAGCTCCCCTGCCATTTCTCTCACCAGCCACTGGGGACTTAGAGCACTCTTGGTAAAAATCTCACCTTTTTCCACTCAAGCCTGTAGCTGAATGTTACAGCTCATGTGCACCAATTACCGTGTGCTTTCCTTAGAGGACTAGCTGCAAACAGACACAGAAGGATTTGTCTTAATTGTGATCAAAGAAAAATGAACATGATCCAGTGTCATAAGAAATAAAACATACTCCTCAACTCTATGTCAAGTTCATGCTGCCTCCAGTGAGGTCCGCAGTCTACAGGGAATAACCTTCCTTGAAATGTTCTCCACATACAGACAGGAAAGGCTGGATAGACACACCGTGAAGGAGCTGGTTGAAGAGACAATTAGAGTGCTGAGAGGTGAGGCAAGCTTTACACTCCCAGAAGCTTAAAGCAGCAACTGGAGAGCTGAGAGCTATCTGAATGATAAAGAGCAAGAGGAGGAGGAAGACTGGAAAAGTATGGAAAGTGCATATGCCCAGATCATCTGACACAAAGTTGACTTTAGAAATGATAAATTTAATCAGGGCACATGGAAATAGGGGAAAGATTAGTGAGGTTAAAGCCACAGCATAACAGACAGAGCAGTGGTAATGCAAGTTAAGGGGCAGATCAACATTTCTTCTCCTGAGACTCATGCCCTTCCTCAAAATTTCCATTATGTCATCATGGGAAAACACTAACATTTTATTAAAATTATTCAGTCCCTTCAGCTGATGAAAATGGTCTCATATGGTTTTCTTTTTTTAATGCTGAAAACAGTCCATCACCTTTCCAGGGAGAGCTCAGGTGTCCAACCACAAGCACCCAGTGGCTCCACTTGGAGAGGCCCCAGTGTCTCTGAGGCACCTGCCTGGGCCTTACAGCTCTCACAGGGGACCCGCGGGAGACCGGATCCCCTTGGAGCTGCAGAGGGAGGCTGGGCAGAGGGCACCAGGGCACCTGAAATCCGTGACCCTGTGACTGCATCACACCCCAGTTCTGAAAATCACTTTCCTTTTCAGACAAAAAGACACAATCACCCCAGAAGACTAGTATACTAAAACAGAACAAATCAAGAAAGACAATAAGAGCATACACAAAAAAGAAAACCTGGAAAGTATAACAACGCATTTCTTTGCTTTTAATCTTTTTCAGTTTCTTTCTTGTTTCATTTTTAATGTCATTTTCTAAACAGTTCTGCTATAATCAGGCCTGCACTGTTAAGAAAGATATTTTTGTGTCTCACGCAGAGCACAGTGCTCAGAAAGCCGCCTCCTGCCCACGGCTGTCCATGCCACTCCTCACTCTTTGCACAGAGCACGTCGCACTCTGAGGCTTTGGGCTCCCTCAACTGATGAGGAAAGCAGGGGGACCCACTTCGTCTATTTTTGGATGGCCAAATTTGCACAAATCTCAACATACCTGTGTTTCTGTGACCTTTTAAAGGAGTCCCTAAAACATCTAGCCACACTCCCTTTTCATTCCCTGCACGGTCAATGAAGTGTGACTTCATTTTAGGGGACAACAGGGAGGAGGCTGATCTCACCCCATGCCAGACCCCGTCAGTGCAGGTGTCTCTGTCCGACACAGTTGTCTGCACTTCTCTTTCTAGTCAATGGAGGGAAATAGATTACTCAATTGAGCTGTTTAAAGATACATCTCCTAATGACAAGCTAAGGTCCCATAGGAGCTGCCTTCAAAATCTCCAGCACCACATGGGAACACAGCAGCTATCCCAGGGCATCTCAGGCAGCAACAGCCTCTCTATGCAGTCAAATGAATCAAGCCCCAGAAGGAGATCCTAGTCATAAGTTGAAATCTTCTCAAAAAATAACTCAATGTAGTAATTGACAAAAAAATCCTCTTTTCCAAAACTTCACACATTTTTACCACTTTGATATATATTTTTTTCTTTCTTATTAACTGGCAGCACCATGTTTGTGCTGCCACTACAGTGACCATGGCTATGAAGCATGGCAGGCACCAGGGTTCCAGATATAGGTCTCAGGATGATGTGTGTTCAGGGCACATTTGCTCTTTTCTGGCATATCATCTCTATCTTAAGCACCACAGACTGGGAAACCCAGCTGAGGGCTTTTAAAAACAAAGAGGCTGCTTTGGTGCCTCAAGCAGGCAGGCTGTGTGCTGTCCCATGCTGTCCTACATCCTGCTTCTACAAAAAGAGCAACCCACAGTAGAAACCAGTCTTGAGGCTCACCAAAGCATCTCAAACTATGGCCACGCTTTGTGTTGTTTCATCCCATGTGACTTTAATCCTGTCTTAAAAAAGCACTAAATCCCAGACCAACTAGACCTAGGTCTTAGACTCCCACACAGGTCTGCCCAATGCAGAGACCTGGTAGTGCAGAGGCACAGAAGTGACCTCTCCAGTGCCCCCCCTTTAGGTATTTGAAAGCCTTTGGCACTGTCTGGAGATGTTCCTGAAGAATTTGTCAGAAATTCTTGGAAAAACCTGGGGTGAAGGAAGGTGAGGTGAGGGGAAATCTCTCTGCTCTCTCCCTGGCTGTGCCATCTCCATGGCGGTGCCCTACTGAGCCCCCAGATGACACAAGCTGAGGTCACAGGGGGATGTGCTGCATCACAGGGAGGTCTCCCTGGTACCACAGGACTGTCCTCACTTCCCTGGGAGGATCAGGAGCTGCTGGGCACTGCTCACATGCTCCCCACTGCTGCCCTTCGGAGCTGCTTCATGGCAAGGAGGGGGAAGAGGAGAGAGTGGGGCCACAATGGGGCCCCTCGATGGCAGGCAGAGGAGCAGGTTGAAGAGGAGTTTTGGGTGACGAGACAGGAAGAGCGTCCTTTTTCCTTGGATGGACAGAAGATCTGAGAGCACGGGGGCAAGTGAGATGGAGGAATGCTGAACCGAGACCATCGGCCTGTTACCACAGTTCCTTGTTCCTAACACTCCTGTGGCTCTCAACCAAGGTAAGGGCTTTGGGAGCTCCTTCCCAAGGTATTGCACAGAGACTGTTAACTGCAATAACTGCTGCAGATCCCGGGCTGTGAGGGTGGCTGGACAGGGTGGGGGCTGCGACAAGAGCCCTGCCTGACTGTCCCATCTGGCTTGGGGGACAATATGGCAGCCAGGACTCCTGGGTCCTGGGGATGGCACTGCCCTGAACCCCAAGGCTCCTGTGGGGCTGGCTCCATCCCCTCATGGAGGGTGGGAGGCAATCCATAGCCAGGTTTCCCTGGGAGGGGGTCCCCCTTTGGGATCTGGCTCTCGCAGTAAAAGGGTCCTGTGTCCTGCAGCTCGGGTGTCCTGCAGCTCCCGTGGGGCTCTCAAGAGCCTGCCGGAAATGCCCGTATGGGAAAAGAAAACTTCACCTTGTAATAACCCCAAGGTGTCTACTTGTTTGGGAGAACCTCTCTTCCTTCCCCATGGATCCCTTTATGCTTCCAACTTGGCAGAGCATATTTTGGGCTCAGAGATCTTGTCCTCCGATGGCCACAGCCCCTGTCCTCCTGCAACCTGGGGTCAGACCTCTGCACTCAAAAAAGCCCTTTCTGGAGAACAGGCTGGAAACAAGTGGGGGTGCCATGGCCACCCCACAAGTCCCTGCTGACCCCAAGCCTGTTTCTCTGAGCCGTGGGGGGCAGTGCTGGGGGGAGCCCAGCAGGGCCATCTCCCCCAACCCCTCCCGGCCCCACACCTCTGCTGCCCAGCACCGGCAGGCCCAGAGCTGCTCTGGCCCTGGCTGCCCCGGGGCCCCGGGGGCTCCTCAGCCCTGCGGTGTGATGCGCTGGGGCTCAGCCCGGCCCCGCAGAGAGCAGCCCCTGCCTGGCCGCAGTCCAGCCCTGTCCGGTGCAGCGCGAGGGCTGGCGAGCCCCGGGGCTGCTGCCCACAACATGGCACCCCACCACAGTGCGGGGGGCTGCCTGCCGGGTCATACAGGGCAGCAGTGTTGCCATGGCCTCGTCCCCAGTGCTGCCGTCCGATTGGCCAGCAAGGGGAGGAGGGCAGGCTGGCCTTGACTGATGGCTCCGTCAGCCAATGGGAGTGCAGCAGGCTGCTGGGGGCCTCGCCAGGGCCCTGCCCCAGGCTCCCTTTTGTCCTGAACAGGGCGTTTCCCAGGTCTCACAGAGAGGCTGTCCCCGTGGGTCCCGCCAGGCCCCAGCCGCTGCGGCTGCTCCGGGCCTCTTGCTGGGCCGCAGCCCTGCGGCCCTGGCAGCAGCCGGGAGGGTGTTTGCAGAGCAGCTCTGTGCTGGGAGCTGCTGGGCTCCTGCAGGGCCTGGGCAGCTGCTGGGCGGCCGGTGCTGCCCTGGCCGGTGCCATTAGCCCTGCTCCCAGGTGGGGCTGCAGAGTTGCTGAATCCCGGCTCTGCTGGTTTCCCCCGCTGAGATGCCCTGGCCGCAGTCCTTCCCCGTGTCTCAGAGTGTCAGGGCCCCAACCAGGAGAGTGCTTGTTGTCCTGGGGGTGTGGAGGATTTGCTGGGTGTGTTCAGCACTGGGGCAGGAACTAGACTTGGGAGTTGTGGGATGGCTTCTGCCTCTGCCTGGGCCATGAGGCCCTGCTGTCTGCAGCTCCATGGTCGCTGCTCCCATGCAATCCTCCTGTTAGGAGATGTTGCCCAGAATTACTTGCAGGCCTTTCTGCAATTGCTAAGTTTCACGGGCCAGGTGTAGGTGCTACCTAGGCAGAGGCTGATGTTCTCTTGGGGCAGTAACTGGTGTGTAATGGATGTTTTGCTGCACTGTGATTGTTGTGAGGCCCCGGGGTGAATCAGGGCTGCTGCTCAGGAGCTGGCTGAGCCTTGGGGGAGGCAGGGGCAGCTGCAGGCAGCAATAGCCGCGTGGCCGGGCTGTGGGCAGGGAGGTCACGGCTGTCTGCAAGAGCTGAGCCAGGAGATAACCAGTGTCAAATCAGCTCTTGGTCAGTAGCTGCCAGGCCAGCAGAAGGCACGTGGCTCGACTGTTGATGATGAGGTCAATTCTGCCTGAGTACCTGGTAGGCCAGCTCAGGAGCAAGGCTTGGATGTTGATTGTGAGGTAATCACTTCTGAGTGATGAACTGATTGGATAGCAGCAGAGCTGTGGCTGGAAAGGTGCTTGTGACGTCACTTCTGGCTGAGCAGTTGATGGGGCAGCAGCAGATCCATGCCTGGGACATGGGCTTTGGAGCTCGCTTCTGCCAGAGCAGCTGATAGGACAGCATTTGTGTCATGGCTGGGGAAGTTGTCATGAGAGTATTTCTGTCCCAGAGGTTTATAAACCAGCTACAGACACATGGCTGTGAAGTTGACTGTGAGGTCATCTCCTTCTGAGTCCCTGATAGGCCAGCAGCAGGCAGATGGCCCTTGATTGGGAGGTCTCTTTTGTCAGAGTACCTCATAGGCCAGCATTAGCAAATGGCTGGGGAAGTTACCTTGAGGTGCCTTCTGACTTGGAAGCCCATAGGCCAGCAGCAGGCACATGCTGGGGGTACGCGCTTGTGAGGTCACTTCCATCTGAGCAGCTGATAGGCCAGGAGAAGGCACATGGCTTGGTTGTCATTGGTGAGGTCACTTCTGGGTTTGCTGTGTGTGCCCAGAGGAGGGATTGATGCCGGCAGAGCTCTACAGCAGACTAGAAATGCAACTAATAAATGAAGCAGAAGTAGATGATAATGCCCACACTATCATCTGACACAAATGTTATTCCACTCCGTCGTCATGAGTTAGTAGTGCTACATTTAAAATGAGGATGATGTTCTCTGGTAAACGTAGACACGGAGTTCAACTTTGTACTTCTTGCTAGCTGGAGGCTTACAACCTGCTTCCAGTGTCCACGGAGTTCAGCTCAATTTTTTAGGCCGCTAAATGAATCTAGCACTGGTGTGAGCACTGAAGTCGGTAATCTCTGATTTCCAGTGTCCGTGTGCTGTAGAAATTCTGCCACATCAAAACACCAGGGGTTGTGAAATTTCCCTTCAAGGTCTGAACGGCATCTCTGTGCTTTGTTTCTTCAATGGGGAAGCTGAGGAGGACCAAGGCCATGAGTGGCTGTTCAGAGCGAGTGCCTGTTGCAAGGCCTTGGAGGACTAGAAGGGAATGGAAGGGCTGGAAAGTTGGCCTTTGTGCCTTTTGGGCCCTTTGAGGGTGCCCTGGCTGCTGCCATGTGTGGTGCTATGTCCTGCATGTCTGTGATGCAGTGGCATGTGTTGGCTGGCCACCCTCTGTGAGGTGAGGGGCAGGGGGTATGGGGTGTCATACTGGCCAGGTCCCCTGCGGTGGGGACGAGTGGTGACCTCAGTGTTTTGCTGCTTGGCACGGGAAGATGTTCCTGGAGAGAGCAGTGTTGTGCGGGGAGTGCTGCCAGGCTGGGGAGCTGGCGAGTGGGGCGAAGTGAGGAGGTGAGTTGGCTTGCAGGGCCCAGGCTGCCCTGGTGGTGTGGGTCAGGGGTGCTGGCAGCCTGCTGCCTTCTGTGTGCTGAGGTTCAGGCCTTGAGTTTCCTCACCTCTTGCCAGGATCTCCAGCCAGATATTCCACATAGACTGTGAAATACATATACATCTGTAGCTTGGAGTATTTGGAGTGGTCACCTTTCCGAAAGGCTTTCTTTTTGGAGATTCTTGAAGTTAACACTTCTGGGATCTGTCCAACCACAAGTGTTTTTAGGCTAGAGGCACAGTAGTTGCCTCTCTCTCCTATTAGCAAAGGCTACAGGGGCATACTGCCCATATACCTAATTGGTGCAGACACTCCTTTCTTCTCATGTGGCAGGACCCTAGAAACTCTTTGCTAATAATGCAGTAGTATCCCCCAATTAGCCATTACTTCACGATCCGATTAATCCCCCTTCAATCCAATGAGACATAGCTGGGAGAGAGGGTCTTGAGCTCTTCCTGCTGAAGGCCTTGCTGGTTCAGGGCTCTCTGCTGCTCCCTGCACCCTGCGCACTGCCCTGGGCTCTGACACCAGACATTCAGGGACTGGCATATAGCAGGAGGCCTCAGAGAGAGCAGGAGGCCATCAAGAGCAGTTTAGGTCATGTGGGACCTTTTTCACCCCGACAGTTAACAAGGAAATGGTCTTGCCACAGTGGAGTGCTCAGAGGCACCCTTTCAGGTGGCAGTGCCACAGTCATTAGCTTTTCAAATGCGCAAAATAAGGAAATCTTCCACTGACAAAGTATTTCTTCAGAAAATAATTGGCCTTTAAAAGCACTTCTCCTAGATGCGCAGTGACTACAGTAGTCGTGATGCTCAAGCAATTTCCTGCAAGTCAGCAGGAAATACTTCAGGGGTCATAGCTGAGACTCAGCTTGCAAAGCTGAAGTTGTTTTGTGCAGATAACTTGCAAGGCCCCTCAGAATTAAGTTCCTCACCTTTCCACATGCTCCTCTCTGCTCTAAGGGAGTCATTTCTGACCTGGCAGTTCAGGTGTCCAACTCAGCTGGGCACGTTTTGCATTGTGTCACTGAGCTGGTTGAGGCCTGCAGGTTCTGAAGCTCCTGCCCGATCAGCTCAGGCACAGCCTGAGTCTTAGCTCACTTGTGGAGAGGAGATTCCTGGAGAATGCTGAGAACAATTTCTTGGCACAGGCAATCAGTGAGCAAACAACAGCTGGACTCTGTCAGTCACAAGCAAAGCAGAAGCAGATGGAGATGTAAAGGTTGAGGGCAGCCCTGGCTGCAATGATCATGAGATGGTGGAGAAGTAAGACAAGAAGCAGAATCACAACCCAGGACTGAAGGAGAGCCGACTTCAGCTTGAATCCTGCTTGGCAGGATCCCACAGGAGACTTCCCTGGAGGGCAGAGGGGCCATGAACCCTCTGTAAAGACAGACTAGGCGGAGGAAGAGAGGACAGAGAGGCAGAAGAAGAGAGTGGAAAAATGCCAATTTGAATGCAGTAGTTCTCAGAACAAAGTTTCTCCATTCAATGTTGCCAGGAAATGTATCATGAAGAATAACATACACATATATATAAACATGTAAACTCACATAGAGTAATTACTGTAGTGCTCACATATGGCCAGAAGAAAGAAAGAAATTATCAAAAATGGAAAAAAAAAGTTTTGCTACACTCTTCAACTTTTTAAACTTCTTTCTGTTCTTAATGCCCTTTGTTGTTTGGTTCTTTTTTGATACACTGGTCTTTTGGGGAGATTCTTTTTCTCTCTTTTTTTTTTTTTTTTTTGGAAAGGAAAAGTGATTTTCAGGGCTGGGGTGGGATGCAGTCCCAGGGTCCTGGACATATGGTGCCATTGCAGGTGCCCTGGTCCCCTCTGCCCAGTCTCCATCTGCAGCTCCGAGGGGCTCCGATCTCCCGCAGGTTCCCTGCGAGAGATGCCAGGCCCAGGCAGGACCCTCAGAGACATGAGGGACACTCTCCCATGATAAGATACTGGAAATTTTGAGGAAGGGTATGAATCTCAGGAGAAGTAATGTTGATCTGCCTGCTAACTCACGTTACCACTGCTCTGTCTTATGTCGTGGGTATAATCTCAGTAACCTTTCACATACTTCCACATGTCCTGATTAAGCTGATCATTTCTAAAGGCATCTTTGCATCAGACAGTCTGCACATATGCACTTTCCATAGTTTCCCAATTTTCCTCCTCCCCTTGCTCTTTATCATTCAGATAGCTCTCAACTCTCCAGTTGCTGCTCAGAGCTTCTGGGAGTCTGAAGCTTGCCTCGTCTTTCAGCAGGCTCATTGTCTCTTAAACAAACGCCTTCACTGTGTGTCTATCCAGCCTTTCCTATCTATTTGTCAAGAACATTTCCTTGTAGACTCTAGACCTCACTACAGGCAACGTGGAGTTGACATAAAGTTGAGGACTGTATTTTATTTCTTATGAAACTGGATAATGTTTATTTTAGTTTGATTGCAATTAAGACAAATCCTTCTGTGTCTGCTTGCAGCTAGTTCTCTAAGGAAAGTGGGTGGGAATTGGTGCACATGAACTGTAGCATTCAGCTACGGCCTTGAGTGGAAAAAGGTTAGATTTTAACAGGAGTGCTCTAAGTCCCCAGTGGCTGATGAGAGAAATGGCAGGGCTGGGGAGCTGGGAGAGAAGGTTGTCCATACATGTCTCCTATCAAAAATACTGCTTTTCCTACATGTCCAGACTTTGTGGGTCAGTGTGAATTGGAGAATGTGGGTATCACTTATTCTGAAAACTGAGGGATAAAGAAAGCTTCAGAAGCAGACATCTGTCTTTTTCAGGTGTTCATTGAAATCTGCCTAATTTCAATACTCTCCTGAAAGTTTCACAATTAGTCACACAAGAATTGACAAAATGAGGAAAATTATGGAAAGATGCATGGCTCCTTAGGTGTTTTTGCTTTTTAATGACCCCTCAGCTGTATTTGGTGCTCAGCCTGCAAACCGCAGATGCTGAGAAGAGACTGAACAAACCTCTCAAGAAGTTAAATACAGAAGCCAAGTTTCCAAGCTTCTTGGAGCGTTAATAGGTCCCATTGAGGGTCATTACCAACAAAGCCTCCCCAGGGGCTGATTAGAGCAGAAAGTTGGAGGCCCTGATTGCAGGTAGGCAAAGGCAATGTGCAGGTGGCTCTGAGGCCAAGTCAACCTGGATGTGTGTTATCAAGCAGAGCAGCCAGGCACTGACAGCCAGCCCCTGGGTAGGGTGATCCTTTCCATCATGAATTGCTCAGGGCTCTTCCTGGGGGCAGTGTGCGGGTGGGGGTGTGCAATGCTGAGTGCAGGACCATGATACGGCACCTCCTGTGCTTGCAAGGGACAAGGAGGCAGCAAGGCCACAGTGCTTTAAGGAATGGCATCTTGTGGGCCTCAGTGGCAGAGGCACCCAGCCATCGCCAAGAGGACAAAGACCTAGTTCTGTTAGAAGCTTTCAACCCTGGCAGTGCCTTTGGCCATCTTCACCTCAGGCTGTCCTACACTTTCCCATGCCTGTGTCTGTTTCCTTGCAGACTGTACACACCCAGCCTGCTTCCCCACCTTGTTCTCACCCCGGGATCTCCCGATATCTCCTGATGTCTTCCTGTCCTCACTTGCTTTTTCTTAAAACACAAAGCCAGGGGCTGAACTCAGACTCCCTCTGGGTGTCCTGTTGCACCACAGCACTGCCCTACGAGTCACATTTTCTTTTCCTATAGTCACATCTAAACCCCACAAGCTGCTGTTTGTGGCTCTTTCCCTTTCTTATGCTGTTTCCCACTACCAAGAAAAGCTCCATCATCTCTGAAACCACCCTGCAAGCAGTCACAGGCTCCTACTCTACTGCCCTTTGCCTCCACGTCAGCAGGCTAAAGAAGCCCAGGTCCCTGAACCTCTACTCATGGACGGGGTCATTCCTGCCTAGGCACAGGACTTGACACTTCTCTTGTAAATCTTCACAGGGTATCTGTTGTCCGAATCACCCGAGTTTCTCAAGATCCTTCTGGACAAAAGCTCCTCTGTGTCAAAACAAAAAAGCACCCCCCCCACACACACACACACCAAAATAAAAAACAAGAAATCCCCAGCACCAAAGAGTTAAGGGTAATCAGGAGTGGGCTGACTGTAGGGGAAGGGATTAGGATGGTAAGAGAGACACACTTAGAAGGGGGAAAAGAAAAAAACAAGGAAATTAAAAGTGAAGCAAAGCATTGGTCATGGCTGTCTTGGGGATTCCTGCCAAGAAGCCCTGCATCTGAACAATTCTGCCTGGAGGAGCACAAGAAAGCTGGCCTACTTCCACTGTCACAGGGAACCTGCATGTTTCCCTGACATCAACAAGAGAAGATCGAGAGTGGGATGAATCACGGACTCCTTCAGGGTGGAAGGGACCTCAGGAGGTCTCTAGCCCAGTCTCCTTGCTCACAGCAGGGTCAGCTCTGGGGTCACACCAGGTTGCTCCGGCCTTCATCCAGTCTGGTCTTGGAAACCTCCAGGGGAGGAGACCGCACCGCCTCTCTGGGCAACCATTTCCAATGTTTGACCATCCTTGCAGTGGAAACCTTTTCCTTATGTCCTGCACGAATGTCTCTTCTCTCAACTTATGCCCATTGTCTCTTGTCCTCCCCCCATGCACCCTGGTGAAGAGCTGGGCACCATCTTCTTGATGACCTCCTCGTAGGCATTGGAAGGCTGCCCTGGGATCCCTCCAAAGCCATCTCTTCTGCAAACAATCAGTAATGAGACCTGCGGAGAAAGCAAGAAGAGATCCCATGGATCCCCAGAAATTGCCCCTTGGCTGAAAGGGCTGTCTCAAATCCTGATGCCCTGTGTGCCATGAGGGCTATCAGGAAAAGACCCTCCGTCCCCCAGGTGCTGCTGGTTGTGGAAGAACACCCTTGCCAGAGTGGGGGCAAAATCCACCTGTATTTGGAGATGTTTACCGGTGGGCCTCCTTGCCTGTATTCCCCCTCCTTTGATTCATTTCTACTTTCTTCCTCCCAGTCTCCCACAGAAATTTATTTGACTCTGGGGTGTGTGTCATGAGCCCATGTCATGAATAATCCAAGGAGGTTGTATCCAGCCCCATGGCTCAGGGACTGGGATTCTTGGCACCTCAGGAGGGACACTGCCACTTGTGTTAAAGAATAGCAAACTGAAACTGTCTAGAGGTAGCCGCTTAGCACAGCTTCTATAAAACTTGCTTAGCATGAGGAGCTAAATTTGCTGAAGCCTTAGGCCGCACCTAGATAAAATAATGAACTTTTACTTAGTCCAGTAAGAAAAGGGCCTCAGAGCTGGTTCCAGCTGGGAAGATAAGGGAGTTACAAGCAGTCTGCATTCCTGTGTCTCACACTCCCAAAGGGAGGGTGTCAAGGCTTTGAAATAAGACCAGTGCAGGGCATTAGGACCTTGAGGGGCAAAGCCTTAGCTCACTGCTGGGGCAGTGTTCATTGTTATGATTTAGAATCACCTCCTCCTCCTCCTCTGGACTTTGAGAGACAACAGTAACACCCAGCAAGAAACAAAGGTACAATCGTCGGCAGAAACCACAACAGTAAAGATAAGGAAGAAAAAGAGCCTGCCTAGGAACAATGATGAGATCCAATGAGGAGCAGGAGACCCCAGACCTAAAAATTACTATTGGTCTAACTACCGCGTGAGGGGTGGGAAATTTAAGTTGAAAAAACTATAATTACCCAGGATTTTTTTTTGTTGGGGTCTCTCTTTGGAGGCACCCAGCTCGAGCTGTAATTATTGTACGCACGTAACTAAAATTTACTTATTTAATTTGCTTTGATTTGGCTCTGAATTTTACTTGCGGGAACCTAGGGTCGGGCCTTGTTATGGTGGCCGACAAGCCTAATTTCCATAACAGTACAGTCAGAAAACAGCATTGTTGTTGTAACAGACACACCTAAAAACAACGTTCCTGTGCTACGAGACGCACCACAAAAACAGCGTTCTTGTTCAGAGGCCCACCACAAAAACAGCATTCTTGTTCAGAGGCCCACCACAGAAAGAGTATTCTTGTTTGAAGAGGCCCACCACAGAAACAGCATTCTTGTTCGAAGAGAGCCACCAGGACAAGTGCTGAAAAAATCCAGCAAATTCTCTATTTCCCAGGCAACTGGCAGATGGAAACCCTGCCTCGCACACTGATAAAACTGGTTTTACCCCAGCTCAGAGCTGGGACCACGGCAGGAGCAGGCTCCGAGCGCTCCTCTTCTCTGGGGGCTTCCCGCCACCTTCACAGCTTTTTGCAGCACGTTGGAGCCAGGGAGCAGATCCAAGGCACAGTGAGACAAAAGCCTGAGCCCCCCGACCTGCCCCCGGGTGCCCACCTGCACCCCGCAGTGCCCGAGCACCCAAATGGGGCGGGTTTAGACTCGAGCGGGGCGTCAGGTGCTGCTGCTCCCGGGCTGTGGGAGCCGAGGGGACTTGGCGGCGTCCCAGAAGCTGCAGCGAGGAGACGGCAGGCGCTTGGGCGGGCTGGGCCCCCGCTGCCCACGCTGCCGGGTCCGGCCGCGGCTCCTCGCTTACCAGGATGGAGCGCTTAAATGGCGGCATTGCTTCCTGCAAAGACAAGAGAGGAAAAAATCAATAAAGGCAGAGGTGTGGGGGGCAGGGGGGTACACCCGCACCCCCGTGTGCGCCCTGTCCTGCAGGTCCCAGCCCCACGTCACCGTCCCCCACGGGAGCTGTGCTGCGGGGCTAAATCCCCCCTCCCAGAGCCAGGGGAGCAGGCAGAAGCCCCCAGGAAGCCAGCCATAGCGCCCGGCCGGCCGGCAACCCCATGGCGGGTGCCAGCCTGGTATCGCGCTGGGCTGGGGCCCCCCGCCCCGCTGCCATCACCAGCTCTGACCCATTCTGGAGCTGCTGGATGCCCCGTCGTGGCCTGTGAGAGAGGAGCGGCAGTGAGCCCCAGCCCCGTGCCAGTGGCACTGCGGGCCCCGCACCAGCCGCGGGCAAAGCCGGGCCAGGGCAGAGCCCGCTGGGCCGGGACTCAGCCCTGGAGCCGCCTCACAGGCGCCAGGAGCAGAGGGCAGCGCCCGGGCGCCTCAGCCTCCAGCGGCGGGACGCCAACCCTTTCCCTGCCCTGCAGCCGGGGAAAAGCTGCGGGGCACGGAAGAGGGGAGATGGGGGCAGGTGGGGGACGGGATGCGCCAGCCCCGCGGCCGCCAGAAACGAGAGAGCAAACGCCGCCCCACTGCCAGGCGCGGCCTGGGACAGAGCGGCCCCGGCACTCACCTTTGGCAATCACGTACCCCTGCTCCTTCCTCCCTGCGGGAAGAAAGAGGCATCAGGCCACGTGGCCCCTCACGGCCCGGCTCTGCTCCGGCCCCAGGGCTCCAGCTCGAGCCCCTTCTCCTCCCGGCCTCCCTCCCCCCGCCTCCTCGGCCCTGGAGCTTTACCCCATCTGCTCTTCCAGACCACGATGACAACCACCACAGCGATGACCGCCCCAAGGACAATGGGCAGCAGGGAGCTCGGCGGCTCTGGAAGAGAGCGGGGCCAGGAGCAGGGGCCGGGAGCTGCCCCCAGCAGGCGTTCCGCGAGCTCCGGCCACCCGCGCTCACCCCAGGAGAAGAGGCCGGGCTCCGGCAGGCTGGCATGCTCCATGCAGCACTGGTACTCGTGCTTCTCTGCGGGGAGGCCCTCAATGCTGGCCCAGGCATGGTAGGTGCCGTCGCCATTGGGCGTGACGCTGCCCCGCTTGGTCTCCTGGGCTTGGACGCGGCCCTTTTTCAGCCAGCTGATGCTGATGGGCCGCGGGTAGAAGCCGTGAGCCCGGCACGACAGGGTCACGAAGCCGTGGCTCTCCTTGGCCGACACTCTCACCATGGGGCGCTCTGGGGAGACGGCGCGAGGGAGGGAGGTCAGGCAGCTCGCGCCCAGGCCCGGATGCACACGCTGCACCGCGCCGCCAGCAGCGCCCTCGGGCGCCTGGGCCCAGCACCGAGCCCGGGGCCCGTCCCCGTGTCCGGGGGGTCCCGCCTCGCCCTCACCAGCGCGGCCCTCCCGTGCTCCACGTATCTCCGCAGCCCCTCGATGCAGCTGTTCTCCAGGTAGTGCTTCCAGTGCTGCGTCTCGCTGTCGTAGCGATCGATGAGCTCTCCGTCCACGTAGCCCACGGAGACGAGGGCGGGCAGCCCCGGGCTGGGCTTTGTCACGGCGGTGTTGAAGTAGCGCAGGGAGTGGGGGCCTGCGGGGACATGGGGTGTGGTGAGGGGCCGGGGGGGCACATTGGGGGGCATCTGGGGAATCAAGATGTCCTGGGGGGACAAGACGGGCGGGTCGGGGGGGCAGCATGTCCCAGGGTTCAGGTTGGGGGGGCAGCACGTCCTGGGGGAGCAGGTTGGGGGGCTCCGGGGGGGCAGCACATCCCGGGGGTGTCCAGGGGGGTAGCATGTCCCGGGGGGCAGGTCGGGGGGGCAGCACCACCCGGGGGCGGTTACAGACCGGTCCGTGGGGCCGCTGACGGGGAGCCCGGCGGCAAGGGAGGGCAGAGGGGGGCCGGGGTCCCCACCCGCACTCACCACTCGCCGCCGCCCCCCTGCAGCAGCGCCAGCGCCAGCAGCAGCCCCGGCCCCATCACCCGCCCCGCTCCGGCCTCCTCGCTGCCATTGCTGCCGCCCTCACACAGCGCCGAAGCCCACGGGGGCCACGCCCCCGCGCCACCATTGGCTCCGCTGCGGCGCACCGCCATTGGCTGCGCTCTGTCCCACCCGCCAATAGCGGCTCGCGTCGACCCAGGCGTCACCAGGCGCTGGGCTGATCCCGGCGCGGCAGGTTGGGAGAAGCGACAGCGAGGGCGCGCGCGGAGGGCGCTGCGCAGGGCCGAGCCGCGACTCCCGCCCCGCCTTGTCGCGCAGCCATTGGCCCCGCCGGCGGCCGCCCGCCAATGGCGCGGCGCGGCAGTGGTGACGCCACCGGGCACCGGGCAGATCTCCGCGGAGCGCGTGGTGGGCGGGAGCGCGGCGGCGATGTGGGAGGACGAGGACGATGTGGGGATGGAGATGATGTGGGGACGGGGACACTGGGGGGACAGGGATGATGTGGGGATGGGGATGATGTGGGGACAGGGACACTGGGGGGACGGGGATGATGTGGGGATGGGGATGATGTGGAGATGGGGACGATGTGGGGATGGGACGCCATGGGGATGGAGACGATGTGGGGATGGGATGCCGTGGGCATGGGGACGATGTGGGGATGGAGATAGAGTTGGCTCTGTCACAGGGGCAGGGGGACACTGTGGGGATGGGGATGATGTGGGGTTGGGGACGATGTGTGGACGGGGACACCATTGGGATGGGATGGAGTTGGCTCTGTCACGGGCAGGGGGACGTGGTGGGGACAGGGACACCGTGGGGACGGGGACGCCGTGGGGCTGGAGATGGAGTTGGCTCTGTCGCAGGGGCAGGGGGACGGGGACACCACGGGGATGGGGACGTGGTGAGGACGAGGACGGCAGGCGAATGGGGATGCTGTGGGGATGGGGACACTGTGGGGACGGGGATGCTGTGGGGATGCTGATGGAGTTGGCTCTGTCACAGGGATGGGGGGACACGGTGGGGACAGGGGTCAGCTCCGGGGATGGAGTTTGGCTCAGCCAAGGGACGGGGACCCGGCGGTGGAGATGGGGACCCGAGGATGCAGGGACGGGGGCAGGGATAGGGACAGGAGACCACGGGGACATGGTGATGGGGACACGGGGCCAGCAGTGGGAGCTCAGGGAGTGGCGCCCATCGAAGGCCGAGTGCTGGTAGGTGGCCCCCAGCCCACCCCCTGCACCCATAGGTCTACTGGAAGATGTGGAAACCTGCCCAAGGTGGCACCCATGGGTGAGGAGCTGCCCGGGGACCCAGGCGTCCAGCCCCGTTGCACCCCTGGAGCCAGGCATCCAGTCCCATCAGCACCCACACCCATCCATGGAGCCAGGTGTCCAACCCCATCAGCACCGTCCGCCACCCATGGACCCAGGTGTCCAGCCCCATTGCACCCGTGTTATCACCCATGGGCCCAGGTGGCCACCCATCAGCACCCACCACCACCCATGGACCCAGGTGTCCAGCCCCATTGCACCCGTGTTGTCACCCATGGGCCCAGGTGGCCACCCCATCAGCACCCACCACCACCCATGGACCCAGGTGTCCACCCCCATTGCACCCCTGGACTCAGGCATGAGGTCACATCAACACCCACCACCACCCATGGACGCAGGCGTGAGGTCACATCAACACCCACCACCACCCATGGACCCAGGTGTCCACCCCCATTGCACCCATGGTCCCAGCCCCCTGCCCCATTGCACCCACGTCCCCAGGCTTCTGCCCCATTGCGCCCATATCCCAAGCCTCCCCGCCCCATTGCACCCATGGTCCTAGCCTCCCCGCCCCATTGCACCCACCTCCCCAGCCCCCCGCCCCGTTGCACCCGTATCCCCAGCCCCCCTGCCCCATTGCACCCATATCCCCAGCCCTCTGCCCCATTGCACTCACATCGCCAGGCCCCCGCCCTATTGCACCCATATCCCATCCCCCGCCCCATTGCACCCTATCCCCAGCCCCCTGGCCCATTGCACCCATATCCCCAGCCCCCTGGCCCACGCAGACAGGGCCACACTGCAGCAAGCCCAGCGCAGGCCCCCAAGCTGCCTGGCAGCTGCAGCACAGCACACAGGAGCAGAGGCCAAGGGTGCTGGCTTGGTGCAGCCGGCGGAAGAGAAGGCGTAGGGGGATCTCACTGCTGCCTGCAAGTGCCTAACGGGAGCGTGCAGAGAGCATGGAGCCAGAGACGTCCTGAGGGGCCTTGGGACAGGACAAGGGCAACGGCACAGCTTGCGGCAGGGAAAATTCCCCTCAGAGACTGCAAATGGCCTTGGAAGCCAAATGGTGGTGCAACACTGGAGCAGGGTGCCAGGGCCGTGCGGGAATCCATCGCCAGAGACGGTCAGAGCTCGACCCTGACAGGCCCTGCAAAACCTCCTCTGCTTGCCTCCACTTGCAGCAGGAGGTTGCAGCAGACACCTCCGGAAGACCCTTCCCACCCCAGCTGCTCTCTCACTCTGCGACTGCTTGTAGGGCTTTCTCTGCAGCCCTGACTGCCTTCCTTGGCAGCGCCTGCACTAGTCTTTCTCCTGACAGTTCCCTGACACCAAGTAACACGGCGGGAACAGCTGCTGAGGGTTTATTTGGAGCAGAACATGGGCTGTGGGACACGATGCGGCAGCATTGCTGTAGCAGCCAGGAGAGAGCCTCCATCGCTCTGCCTCTTTGCCATGCCCCATCTCGGGCGACCTGTCTGGCAGCTGCATGATCGCGCTGTTCCTCTCACTGCCCTGAGACACAGCGGCAGCTAAAAGCTCTGCGCAGAGCCCGAAGCGCTGCCCTGAGCCGCGACGGCCATCGCCTGGAAGGCGCAGCATGCGGGAGGGCGGTGATGCCTGTGGAGGAAGGAGAGCCGTGGGCGAGGGGCTGGGCAGGCGCAGGGCAAGCACCCGCCTGTCCCTGGCACCAAGGGCTTTCCCGAGGGCTCCTGGCCTCGGCATGGCCAGCCCCTGGGTGCTTCCTGCTGCCAGCCTCAGTGCCGCTCGCTGTGCCGTCCCCAGAACGGCTCTCGACTTGGGTACCTACCTGAGTCCACCTCTGGCGTGGGCCTGAGGGAAGACGACGACTTGTGCTCCTCTTTGGGCTCACAGGCAACCTGCATGGGGAGAGCAGCAACACACCCCTGTGTGGTATCAGCTGGCCATGCTCAGCATCCTGGTGCCCTGGGATATGTGAGGGGGGAAAGGGTCTGGGGTGGGGGGATGCTGTGAGTGGCCACGAGCCCCAAGGGGAGGCACATGCAGCTGGCTGGGCAGTGGCACAAGGCTTGTCTTGGGGCCGTAGCAGCAGGGCTGGGCCGGGGGCCACGACGGGCAGCGGGGGATGGAGGTGGCCGGGTGCGGGGCACAAGGGGGCTGGCTCGCTGGCTGTGGGAGGCGGCTGCTGCTGGGGCTGCCCCTGCCCTCCTCGCTCAGCACCCATGCCCCAGGGCTGGGTGCTGTGCAGGCCGGGGAGGGCACGTCAGCCCTGGGCCTCTGGCACTTGGAAACGCAGAGCACCAGGCATCTTCCCCAGGGCAGAGAGTGCAGAGGGCAAAGGGCTGGGGGGACAGCTTCTCACCACGGCCATGGGGGACCCATGCGATGGGGCAGCTCTTCTCACCCACCCTGCACACCCCAGACACTGCTCACACCGCACCTCCCTTGGGTGGTGGGTGCCGACGCCAGGCTCCTTGCTCACCTGGTGAGGAAGGCCTGCGGCCAGGGCAGAGCCTTCTGCTGCGCTTTCTTCGGGCAATGGTGGTTGGAGAGGCAGGCTGTTGCTCTCCCCACAAGGGCCTGCGCACAAGTGGGAGGCCTCTGGCGCAGCCTCTGTGGGAAGCGATGCAGGCAGAGGAGCATTTTCCCCTGCATCCTCAGGGCCTCTGGCTGCGGGGGAGGCCTCCGCCTTTGTCCCTGTGCTGGCCGATGGGGCCAGAGGCACACTGCCCCCCGCATCCTGGCAGCCTCCTGCCAAAGGAGATGCCGCTGCCTCGGCTCCTCGGGGCACTGCTGGGGCCAGAGGCGTGCTCTGCAGGTCACCAGCTGCCTCCCTGGCAGCATCTCTGCCCTTCACAACGGGGGAGCAGGGCACCTCCTCAGGGCACGGCTCTGTGTCTGCCAAGAGGCTCCTGAGGCTCGGTCTGACCCAGCTCATGACCAAGGCCGTGTTTTTCTCCAGCTCCTCCCATTGCAAAGGCTCTTCATCAACGTCCTCTTCCTCATCGCTCCACTCCACGCCAGAATCCTCCGGCGCTCCCCGGACTCTCTTCCCAGCTCCCAGCTCCCTCCTGGGCGCATGGGCGTACAGCCGCTCCTGCACCTCCCACTTGGACGTGGTGTCCTTGAGGAGCTCCACTCGCGTCACCTCCGGTTGCCACAGGTTATAGAAGGAGTTTCTGGCACAGAGCTGAAGCCAGAGAGGGAGATTTGTGAAGGCAGCTGCTTTTCCCACCAGCAATGCCCCCCGCAGCCCTGCCAGCACTGCCACCATCACGCTGTTGCAGCAGGGCGCAGCGGCTGGCCCCAGCACACGGAGGGTCACCATCTGCCGCGGCCCACCCTTTGCACTCACCTCCTTGGGGCGAACATTGAGGCATCCCGATGCTGTCAGGGAGAAACGTTTCCCCTTGCCCTTCCGCTCCTTGCCCTCACTCTCCTTTGGCCTCGGCTCCTTCCTCTCCAGACAGGCTTCTCGCAGCTGGGCCAAGCTCTGCCCGGTGCGCGCCACGCAGCTCCTGTCGAGCTCCTCCAGCGTCTCTGTTTTGATTGAGAGCACGGCGAGATACTGCGCGGGGTTGTCGGGGTGTATGTGCAGCGGCGTGCCTCGAAGGCGACAGATGATGCCCAGAGGCTGCTGTTTGGGCCTCTGCACTGCAAGCTGCCATCCCAGTGTGACCAGTCCATGGCCACTGCCCAGGGAAGCTGGTGCACCGGCCCCCGTGACCTTCCTTTTGCCATCACGAGTGTGGGCATCAGGCCCTTGCAGAGCTGTGGCAGCTGTGCTTTTGCCATGCTCGCTGCTCTCCTCTTGGGCTCTCTTTGCCACTGCTGCTGGACCAAGGGCGTGTGCCGATATCTTCCGTGGCACGGCTGCACTGAGCTCCTTTGTGCCTTTGTCCACATCAGGCTGCACCAGCTGCCGGTCACGTCCAAGACTCATGTCATCAGCACAGCTCCAGGCTGCAGACACGAGCTCAAGGCCTGTGGATTCCAGAGCTGCGGAAGGTGCTACAGGGCTGTGTGCAGCAAGTCTCTGGCTCTCAGCCCTCAATTCCATGCACGCATCTGCAAGGATGCTCTGGACAAGGCCAGCAGGCTCAGGCCAGGAAGGCCAGGAGGACTCTGCTGTGACCATTTCACTGGGGCAACTGCCAGCAACGGCTTTGGCAGAGCTGGGTGGCACCTCTGCGAAGTGGGGGCTGCTGAGCCCAACCTGCTGTGAAACACCTTTGGCCATTGTCTCCCACTGCGGGACCTCCCCCACGCCAGAAGAGGCTGATTCTCCTTGGGGATTCTCAGCGGGGGAAACTTGCCCTTCTGCAGGCTGCAGCTCAACACCTTGGGACGCTGAGGCCTTGCTCCGCACCAAGTCCTGCCTGTGCGCCATCGTCTCCAACCATTGTGCCTTGGTCTCCTGCGCACAGGCATCTCTGGGAGCTGCCAGCACCTGGCTACCTAGCTCCTGGCACAGTCCTTCGACAGTTCTCGAAAAAGCCACCCTCAGCAGCAACGGTGGCAGCCTTGGCTCTGTCAGGCAGCCTGGCCACGGCTCATGCTGCTCCTTGCATGCTGGCATGCCTCGCATCTGCCTTTGAGGAATGCTCTGTGCTCCCGCAACAAAGGAGGTGCCTCCTGGCAGCTGCCGGCTTTGCACAGGAAGACTTGTCCTGGCACCATCAGCTCGCAGCAGCCTTGTTTTTCCCAGCGCGGAAGACCCAGCCCTGGCCTCAGGCAAGCAGTGGACAGGAGCTTGAAGTGCCCGGGGCAGAGCCCCAGCCTCCCGCTTGCCTTGTTGAAGGGCAGGCAAAGGAAGAGGCACTGCCTGTAGACCTTCCTCTGCCAGGCTCTTCCTGCACTCCAGACACATCACAGCAGCACTAAGAGGCGGCAGCTGCTCCCTGGCTTTGGCCCTGCCTCTTGCAGAAGATCTGCAGGATGTCTCCAGAGCAGGCAGCTTGGTTCCACGGGCAGATCCTGCCGTTTTAGCTGCAGAGGCCTCCAGGCCTCCAAGGAGCTGCCTAGCTGCCTTGGGTGCACGAGGTGCTAAGCTGGGCAGATGGAGTGTTTCCGTTTCTCTCTTGAACGCTGCGATGAGAACATCTCTGGCAGTGTCCTTCACCGTCTGCAATCCAAGCCCAGGAGACAGGAAAGTGATTGCAGCCCTTTCCTCCCCCCCAGCCCCCGCCCCCACTCTCCATCCTTCCCACAATTTCCAGCACCTCTGATGCCCTCAACAGCGGCAGCACTCTGCCACGCAGGCGGCTCCCACCCTGCTCCCAAAGGCTGCATGGGGACAGGGCTCATCAGCACTGCGCAGGACAGGGGCAAAGGCAGTTCCCCTGAGGAGCCTGAGACCTCCTGGTCTCTCCCACCGCTTCCCGCCTGCTTCTCCGCAGCTGCAGCCAGGCAGGCAGAGGCTTTGCCACCATCGCTGCTCAGCTCGGTACCTCTGCAATGACGTGTTCGAGGCCTTGCAAGCTCTGTGGGCCGGGCAGCAACGGCTGCCTGTCCCTTCGGTGCGACGAAGTCAGGGTCGGGATGCGTTGCAGCGCTGCGCGCAGCTCCCGCTGGCCCCCCTGCAGGGAGAAGGAAGCCCATGATGGAGGTGGTTGCGTTCGTACAAGCGGCCCCTCAGGCACAGGAAAGCCCAGCCCCACGTCGAAGGGAAGCTCGGGGCCGAGCACGGCCCAGCTGCGCTAAGCCCAGAGGTGCTCTCTGACCCTCAGCACAGCTCACAGGCTCCATTTGGGCCTTGCAGCATCCCGGTCGGTGTGCTTTGCGCACCAGAAAACCCCCAGCACCAGCAAGAAATACCCCCTGGCCAGAGAAGATCAGGCCTGGCTCGCTTGCCCCACCTCCTCTTCCCCACCGTCCTCACGCTTTCCATGCGGCTCCCGGCCCTGCTGCCTGCCTCTCCCTCCAGCCCCACCGCTCACCTTGCTTCTGCGCTTCGGCCTCACAGAAAGCCCATCCACGGGCTGGGAGCCAGCATTCGCCTGCCGCCCCTTGTCCATCTGCAGGAGCTTCTCCTGCGCACCTGCCACTCTGGCACTCAAGAGAGCTGCTCCCTCCTCAGCGAGCTGCTCTCCTCAGAGGGCACACCCAGGGGCTCTGCTCCCAGCACGGACTCGGTCACCACGGGCACCGCCCCATCACAATGGCCTTGGGGGCACGATGCCACCCCATCACAAAGCCCTGCACGTTGCCATGGGGACCCCCGTGACCACCTCCTGCTGTGACTAGGGGCACCCGCATCACAAGGCCTTGCTGGTGACCGTGCTAGCACCGACATCACAAGGCCTTGCTGCTCACCGGGGGCACCTCCAGCACCAGGGCTTTGCCTCCAAGCCTCTGGTGCCAGCTTCTGAGCCCAGCTCCGAGCTGCCATCTGTGCCGCAGCAGGGATTTTCCTCTCCCCACCTCTCTGCCTCCCAGACCGTGCAGATGCTGCCCTTCTTCAGGCCCTCTAGAGCACACAGCCAGCCACTGCAAGACCACTCCTCTTGCTCGGGCCACGAAGCCTCACCCATATGCCTCACCGTCCAGCCCTAGGCAGAGCTTCCTGCATTCCCGCTGCTTTCTCACAGAAAGGCCAACTGCCCCTCCGCACCTTCCCAGACGGGCCTTCCCAAAGAGGCTGCAGCCATCCACCGCAGCGCTCCAGGCATGCCACGCTGCAGGCCCGCAGCTGCACACAGACTGCAAAGTGCTCCTGTCTGGTCCCCAGGCTGCAGGCATTAGCGGACAGACCCCCGAGACAGGTGCCCGGCTCTGCAGATTTCCCACAAAAGGTGCCAGAGATTGATTTCTCCAGACTGCTGCTCTCTAAGCACTTCCCTGTTGGCGTGCACGCACTGCGCTGGGCCCCTCCAGGCTTTCTTTGCTCCACATCACCCTGCACCTTTGCCTTGCCCTCCCACACCATCCCTTCCTCACTCTTCCATGCATCCTCCTCTCCCCTCAGGGGCGCCAACTTTTGGGCTCTCCTCACCACCTTGGCCACCGGCTTGAGCCTCACGGCAGCACACGGGCACACTCTCCTCCTGATGAAGCGTGACACCCCCCAGCCTTGGTGCCTCGCTGCTGGCTCGCCTTCGGGACGTCCAGCTGCTGGACCGCCAGGCCACCGGGGCAAGCAGGCCCTGCCCTCACCTGTGCACCTCTTCCTACTCACGGGGCTTGGGCTTTGCTTGCTTTTGCCCCCGGGGGCACGTGGGGACCATCTCTCCACGCCAGCCTTCATGCACAAAGAGGGGCCCACGCTCATGAAACCAAAGCCCTGCTGCCAGCACCAGCTGCACGCCCAGGGGCTGACCTGCTGCATCCAAGCACTGCTGCTCAAGCCCATTCCCCTCACTGGCAGCATGCAGGAAAAACCCCACCTGCCCTGCCAGGCCTAGAGCCATGTCATCACAATTGGTACTTTCCAGGCAGGATCCTTGTGTCAAGGAATAGCAAATTAAAACTGTCTAGAGGTAGCCGCTTAGCACGACTTCTCTAAAACTTGCTTAGCATGAGGAGCTAAATTTGTTGAAGCCTTAGGCCGCACTTAGATAAAATAGTGAACTTTTACCTAGTTCAGTAAGAAAAGGGCCTGAGAGCTGGTTCAAACTGGAATGATAAGGGAGTTGCAAGCAGTCTGCATTCCTGTGCTTCACACTCCGGGAGGGAGGATGTCAAGGCTCTGAAATAAGGCCTCGTTGGGTGCCAGGACCCTGGGAAACAAAGCCTCCTCTCACTGCTGAAACAGTGTTAATTTGGGGGGTCTGGACTATCTTGGGGTCTGGATTATATCCCCTTCATCAGGACCTTGGGAGATAACACCTACTGTCACTGCTGGGGCAGTGCTAATTGCTGGAACAACACCTCTCTGTCAGGGCCTTGAGAGACAAGGGCGGGACCCGAGGAATCAAGACACATCTGTCAGCAGAAACCTCAACAGTAAAGATAAACAGCCTGCCTAGGGACAGGGATGAGACCCAATAAGGAGCAGGAGACCCCAGACCTAAATATTACTATTGGTCCAAACTACCGCGTGAGGGGTGGAGAGGTTAGACTGGAAAGTATAATTGCCCAGGGATTTCTTTGCTCGGGGTCCCTCTTCGGAGGCACCCAGCTCGAGCTGTAATGACTGCGTGTGCGTCATTAAAATTTAATTATTTAATTTGCTTTGATTTGGCTCTGAACTTTTCTGTGGGAACCTAGGGTCGGGCCCTGTTATGGTGGCTGACAAGCCTAATTTCCATAACACCTGGGAGGAGGGAGGTGTAACCTAGGCCATTCCCGTGTCACCAGAATGCCAAGGGTGTTGTCCGCAACCCCAGGCCCCAGGGATTTGGAGCCATTACACCCTGTGGGGGGTCAGGGACACTCGACCGCCCCAGGCTGGGGCTAGGCTCAGCACACACTTACTGGGGCTGGATTGTCTCCAGCTTGGCTGCTGCTTTCTTCTCTTCCACGGGCTGGGGGGAGGCTTTTCCACCTCTGCCTGTGCTCCTTTCTCCTGGGCTGGGCGGGAGGGTGGGGAGCCCAAGTCTCTTTACGGCCAAAGCCCTGCCAAGAAGGAGCGACTGACTGTCTGCAAACCAGACTGGGAAGAGAGGAGCCCTTTCCCAGAGGCCCTCTGGCAAGCACCCGGCAGCAGGAGCTGGGCAACCAGGAACCTCTCCACCACAGGCCCCCAGGGCAAGGGCAGGGTGGGAGCAGGGCTTCACTGCAATTCCCAGCTGGCCCTCTGCTTTCCTGCTGACATCACTGAGAGCATGGGAAATGGGGAGGAGGGAATTGCCATTTGCAGAGGAGGAACTTCCAATGAGCTCCTCCCTAGGTTTGGCAGGGCACACCAAGCGATCCAAACCCTTCTGCACTCAGGTTTTACCCACAGCTTCAGGCCTCACTGCCCCACTGGCTGCTTCCCCAACCCCCGGCAGCCCAGCAAGGGGGATTTGATAACACCGTGACTTTTCCTCAGCAGGACACCCCTCTGCTGCTTGGCCTTTGGCTGCTGCAGCACTCACAGAAAAACACCCGGCAGGATTCACACAGCCATTAGTGGGGCGGGAACTACTGCTTTCCTTCCCCAAATGCTCCTACCAGGTGTGCTCTGCTCTCAGCTGTACTTCTGCTCCTGTCAGCTCTGGGCAGCTCTGGATCCTCCCAAATGCTGCAAGAAGCTTCCCTGGGGTGGAGGTCTTTCTCTGGGGCCAACTGTTAGGCAAAGAACAAAAAGAGGCCCTGCCTTTTGGAGGCAGCTGAGAAGAGAGCTTTCCGCAGCATCTGCAGCCTGAGGTGACTGCAGCACGATTGGGACCAAGAAGGAAAAAAGCAGTGAGGTGTACGCTGTTTGTCTGGCAGGAGTCTGTGTGGAGCAAGAGAGGCAGGTAGAGAGGAGGTGGGAAGCTGGTTGCAGAAAGAGAGCAAATGAGGCATGAGGACTCCAAAGAAGAAAGGAGGGGCCGGGGGAAACTGCAGCGGGGGTATCTTCCAACAGTGAGCGTGTGGATGTGTACACATGGCAGTGAGGCTGAGCTGCAGACCCAAGCTCATGCTGACAGCCTCGGAAAAGCCAGCAGACTCTCCACCAGTCTATGCGCAAAAGCCTTGGAGGGGCTGTGCAAAGTAGGGAGGGAACAAATTGCACCCTAGACACTAAGTGCTGGGCAGGGAAGGGAGATGCAATTGTAATCCAGTACTAGCTGGGTGGGAGTCCTAAGACCATGGGTGGTAATTAGTTGTGCTGCAGTTGCAAAGTGTCCCATTGACTGAGCAGCAACACTGCCCCCAAGGCCAGAGGACCTCCCGCCCTCGGCTCCGTGACGCAGAGGATGGCCGTTGTTCCGAAGGGTGTCCAATGGGGCCGGTACCTGAGCCGGCTCTGGAGCCTCCCCTGTACACCAGGCTTCCCACGCAGCCCATTCGGCCTCTGCTTGTTCCTGCCACTCTCTGTACAAGGAGCCCAGGCTCTGCCTTTGGTCCCACTGCGCACACAGCTCGCCGCTTTCCTGCAGGGCCACAGAAATGCTACAGCACACAGGATTAGTCTCAGCTGCTGCCAGGGCACGGCTTTCTGCAGGTCGTACCCTCACTCCTGGGCTCTCTCCTCAGCCGGCCTGTCGCCAGAGTTTGGCTCCGGAAAGGTGAGCAGGCCTGAAGTTACGCCCGGCTCCTCCCTTCACTGCACACACCATTGAGCGGTCTGGGAGGACCAATGATCTCAACTACCAAGGGTCTAGAAAAGACCTGTGCATTGCCACAGCCTCAGAATGCAGCAGGTCCTGCTGCTAGAGCCAACAGTGCCCTGGGGAAGTGTCCGTGGCTGCTTCCTGCAAGTACAGGAGGCAAGGACACACTGGAAAGGTAGAGCAGGCCTTTGGCCCACAAGGAGATCTGAAGGAAGGAAGAGCAATGGTCAACGGAAGAGTGCTTAAGGGCTCTTGGCAGAGTCGGTATGTGCACAATGGGGCTTTGGCACCGTTTGCAACAGCACAGTCATTACAGCAACCCAGGGCATGTACCTGCAATAGTCTCCAACAGCCTTCAGGAACAGTGAGAGCAGCCGTGGACCTGGCTGGAGGAGGTGGGTGCTGCTTGCCGGCCTCCTTGGTCCTGGGGGAGCTGCCTGGACACGGTGGGAGCAGACTACAAGGAGATAGCAGGAGGAGTTGGCATGAGCACAGCAGGACGTTGTTCTGCGTCCCGTGCGCCCGTGCTGGGCTCCTGCCTCTGCAGTGGGAGGCAGTTCTGCCAAAGATGCAGCTGTATTTCACTAATCGTGAAGCAGATCCTCGCTATGACACAGGGGCAAGCCCAGCTTTGAATCTCGCTTCTTACCAGGCCACGGGCTCTTCTCAGAGCTGAGATTCTTCTCCAGCAGAAACACCTTGTCCACCCGAAACACTCGTCTCCAAACATGCAAACTCTTCTTCTCCACATCACGCAAGTAGTTTTCCGGAACGGACATGTTACCCACGCCTGCTAGCTGGACAGGCTGAAAACAGGAGAGCAACAAAGGAACAAAAGCAGGGCTTTCACACACACAATAACGAAGACTAGACTTGTCAGGGCACACTAAGGGTGATCTCCAAAGGGGCAAGATGCGGCGCTTTGCAGGAGAGCCTTGCACTCTCCAGTCTCCCCCTCTCCCACTCCTTCACCTCCCACCAGCTGAGAGTTGACGCACAAGCAGGGAAAAACCCCTGGAGCCTCAGAACCTCCGAGGAGGGACCACACCTGGCAGAAACTCTCCACAGCATGCCACCATCTCTGGCGGGTTGTTCCACCCTGCCAGGAGCAGCTAGAGAGGGCCCCAGAGGAGAAACCCCACACTCGGCTTCTCCAGCTGCGCTTTGCTTCTGCTCTCCGGTGAGGGAGAGCTTGCTCTGGGGCAAAACTGCCAGCTGCAGGCTCCTGCTGGGGCCTGGCTGCTGCTTTCCAAGGCAGGCAGGAAGAAGGCTGCTCAGTGGCAGCATGCAAGCAGAAGCCAGCACTCATCAAGGTCGGAGGGACAATGAGGACATGAGCCCCACCTCCTTCAGCAGCAGCGCTTGGCAGTAGCACTCACACACGCTCTCCCAAACTTTAGCTGCATCTGGGCAGCAAGAAAAACATGGGCTCTGCCTGAAGTCAACAAGCTCACCACCATCCCACCCGCTCCAAACCAAGCAGACACAGGCAGCACCCACCACCACCACCTCCACCAATCCCAAGAGAACCCGCACAGTGGGCGGCTGCAGAGCTGACACGTTAACTGACTTCCAGCCAGAAGCCCTCCGCTGGCCCCACCAGAGCTCTGGAGACAAAAGAAGGGCAGAAGAAAGGCTTGCCACAAGGGCTTCCTCCCAGCCAGGAGACCAAGGCGTCTCCGACGGCAGAGCCTCTTCCCCGCTCTGCAGGCACCAGCAGAACCAGGGGTGAGAAACCAGGGGCCGTGACTGCGCTTCCCAACACAAAGCCAAGCTCAGCAGCAGGAATCACAGGCTCTGGAAAGCAAACGATCCAGCTCTCACACGGGCGTTTCCAAGAGCCTCTCCAGAGCCCAGCAGCAGCACCAGGACACCTCAGCCTTCTGCCAACAGCACTCCTGTCCTTTCACAGCCTCCTCGCAAAGCCAGACCCTCTCCTGGCAAAAACTGCCCCTCCGTCCCCAGCCTGGCAAGAGGACAGGCCTCTGCCCACGGGCACCTCGCGGGCTCGCGGAGCTCCAGGCCTTACCTGCCTTCCAGAAATGCACAGGCTGCCGAGACAGCAACGGCAGAAGCGGAGCAAGGCAGAAACGGGCCGGTTCCGCGCCGTTGCCCCCAGCTCTGACGAATCCCCTCCACGCTCAGAAAGGCTTTGGCCCAGCTCAACCCAGCCACAGCCGCCGCCCCACACCAGCACCCACTGCCCCACACGCCCCACCTGCCCGCCCCCAATGTGAGTGACACCTCCCGCCTCGACGCTCCGCCCCCCGCCCCTCCCTGCTGCGCGCTCCCCATTGGCTGCGGCGGCGCGTGGCCTGCCGGGGCTGCACAGGCGGGAGGGGAGGGGAGGGGCGAGCAGGGCAGGGGCGGGGCGAGGCAGTGCGCGTGCGCGTGCGCAGTGCGGGGCCCCGCGGCAGAGCGCCCCGGGCAGGGCGGGTGAGGGGCGGGGCTGCGCGCATGCGCGGAGGCTGCAGGCGCTGGGGAGGCAGCAGCAGCTGCGCGTGCGCGGCCTGGGGCCTGGGCGAGGCGTGGGGGGGCTGCTGAGGTGCTGCCGCGGGGGCAGCAGCTGCCCCGGAGAGACCTTCCCGTGTCTCTGCCGGAGAGGATCCCCGAGGGCCTGGGGAGGGAGAGCTGCGCGGCCTGGATGCTTTTTGTGAGACTTCCAAAGCCAAGTGGAAGTGGGCAGTCAAAGCAGGGAGTCCCCTGCATCGCTGATGGGGAGCTCCAGAAGGCAGCTGCTGGAAGCTGCCCGTGACTGCACACGCCGGGTGAGCTGGTGTGAGCACCAGAGGGGTTTGGTCTCTGTGCCCTGCTGCCGAGCTGTGCACCTGCCTGCGCAGCAGCAGGTGGTCCTGCAGGAGAGGGAGGTAGATGCGACTGCAGGCGTTGAAATCCACAAAGCGAGGGGCAGAGAGACAGAGGCACAAGAGGAGGCTCTAATTCCTCGTCAGGAGAAAAACGCAACCGATGGCAGAGTCTCCCCAAACCCTGGCACGCGCTTGGCCCTCCCAAGGAGACGCACCTCCCTGGGCCAGGTGTCCATCACTATTCCCAGGTCACACAGCTGTTGTGTCCGTGGGAATCACCTCACTCCCCCATGGAGCACACGGCCCCCCTTTTCCCTGGCCCAGAGTCTCCCCTGGCAGGAGGCTCTTTGCCCACCCCTTTCTGCCTGTTGCTGCCTCCAAATGCATGGCAGTTATTGCGGGTGGAGGAGGCCCCCTTGAAGGAGGAGGTGCAGCAAAGGGCGATTCCCTTTCTGACAAGTGAAAGCCCTTGGGACCTGTGTCTCAGTGACTCTACGAGCAAGGACGCCAGGCATCCCTACTTGCGCCAGGGGTAAAGGTGTCTGCAGCGGCCATCCAGTTTTCCTGAGTCCAAAGGAAAGGACGTTTTGGCACTTTCTCACGCCCGACGTGGTGAGGACAGCCTCAGGTTCACTACAAGAACCTGGAAACAGGTCAATGGAGTGAACCAGTAGACTTAATAACGTGGGGGAAAGGTTATGCTTGTGTCTCCACAGGTAACGGACCTCGTTGGATGCCTGCACAGCTGATTCGACCTGTTGACGCATCCCTCGAAACACCAAACGAGGACTGAGAGCCAGTTAAGATGAGCCCATTTCAGGACATTTTCTGGCAATACCTGCCTGCCTCGTGCAGGGTCAATATCAACTCATAAAAGCTTACCGCGACTATGCGACCTTACTAATAAGTTGTAGATAGAATCAGAGTGGAACCCTTTTGAGGGACAGGACTGGACGTTATGTTTGGGGTCATGGGTTAAGAAGGTACTGGCGTGTGGATTGGTAATCTTGCTAAGATTTCTAGCCCTTGCTATCTATCTCCCCTGCTTAATAAGCCTTATGCAGAGAATGACTCGAAGGACTTTGCATCAAGTACTTGTACAAATACACACTGCACTGGCAATATTTAGTTTAGAAAATAAAAAAGGGGGAGATGTAGGGGCAGACAGCGAGGGATTGGACAAGATAAGAGTTAAGGAGCTGAAAGCCTTGGGAGGAATAAATAGCAGTATGTAGATAAGGTAGTAGCTGCACGGGATGAGAAGTAATGATGGGAACACGACCTTCCAGAAAGTACCGATCCAGGCTAGAGCTCATGTAAAGGGCTTGCTTGCTTCAATAAAGTTGATTGTGATCCAGCACATCGGAGTCCGTGAATCAATCCACCAGAGTCCCTAAATAGACCCCCCTCCCCGTCCCCAACCCCCTGTCCCCCCCCATCCCCAAACAGCCCCCAGGGTCAGTCCCTAAACCCCCTCATCCCCAAAGAGCCCCCTCATCCCTGCCCCCCCTCGTGCCTGTCCCCAACCCCCCCTCCCTGTCCCCAAATAGCCCCCAGGGCCTATCTCTAACCCCTCTCATCTCCAAAGAGCCCCCTCATCCCTGTCCCCCCCCATGCCTGTCCCCAGCCCCCCTTTCCTGTCCCCAAATAGCCCCCAGGACTTGTCCCTAACCACCTCCCATCCCCAAATATCCCCTCATCCCTGTCCCCAAACCCCCAATCCCCAAATACCCCCCATCCCCCAAACCTCCCTATCCCTGTCCCCCCCCCCGTCCCCAAATAGCCCCCAGGGCTTATCCCTACCCCCCCCGTCCCCAAATACCCCCCCATCCCTGTCCCCCCCCTTCCTGTCTCCAAATAGCCCCCAGGGTCAGTCCCTAACCCCTTCCATCCCCAAATACCCCTGTCCCCAAAACCCCCCATCCCTCCATCCCTGTTCCCAAATAGCCCCCAAGGCCTGTCCTTAACCCCCCCATCCCTGTTCCTCCCATCCCTGTCCCCAACCCCCCCATCCCTGTCCCCAAATTCCCCCCCATCCCTGTCCCCTCCTACCCCTGTCCCCAACCCCCCCCATCCCCGTCCCCTCCCATCCCTGTCCCCAACCCCCCCCGTCCCCAAATAGCCCCCAGGGTCTGTCCCTAACCCCCCCTCCCTGTGCCCAAACATCCCCCATCCCTGCCCCCCCCCGTCCCGGTCCCGCCCCCCCCCACCCCAGACCCTGCGCGGGGGCGTCGATGTCGGCCAGTGTGGCCTGCAGCTCGGCGGGGGCCCAGGCCGCGTAGGGCGGCAGCGGCGGCAGCTCCCCCGCGCCGGGGCCCGCGGCTGCCTCCAGCCGCTCCGTCGCCATCTTCTCGCCCGCCCCCGCCCCCTGCCCGCGCACACGCACGCGCCGCCGCCGCCGCTGCCTCAGCGCCCGCCCAATCCGCGCCCGCGCCGCCCCAGCGCCCGCCCCCTCCCCGCGGACGCGCCGCCACCTCAGCGCCCGCCCAATGCGCGCGCGCTGGACGCCGGGAAGAGGGGGGGCGCGTCGGCCGCACGGCCTGCTGGGAGTTGTAGTTCCTGGCGGGGGGACCCAGGCGTCCGAGCCGGCCCTGAGGTAACGGCCGGGCGCCCCGTGTGGGGGGAGGGGAGGTGCTCGGACGCCTGAGCCCCGGGGGGGTCCCGGATGCCTAGGTCCCTGCGGGGGGATGGGGATCCCCTGGGCACCTGATGGGGGGGGTCCCAGACACCTGGGTCCCTGGGGGATTGGGGGAGGGTCGAGGGGGCCCGGACGCCTGGGCCCCCTGAGGGGAGGAGGGGATGGGGGTCCCCTGGGCACTTGGGGGGAGGTCACCTGGACGCCTCGGTCCCTGGCGGGGGGAGGGGATGGGGGTTGGGTCCCCTGGGTGGGGATCCCTATGGCACCTGGGGGAGGAGGGTCCTGGACGCCTAGGTCCCTGAGGGGAGGGGACGGGGGACACATGGCCCCGCTGGCATCCGCCCCCCCCACACACACACATGTGCCCCCCCCCCCGGCATCGCCATGCGGCTGCCTTGCAAACACGTGTGCCACCGGGCTGCCATGGGGCCCTGCTGTGGGGCTGGTGTGTGCGTGGGGCGGCCGTGGGGTCCTGCTATGGGGCTGGCGTGTGCGGGGGGCTGCTGTGGGGCCCTGCTTTGGGGTTGCCATGGGGCAGTGCCATGGGGCTGCCATGGGGCCCTGCCTTGGGCTGCCGTGGGGCTGGCCTGTGGGTGGGGTAGGGCTGTGGGGCTGCTGTGGGGCAGTGCTGGGGGGCCGGTGTGTGTGGGGCTGGCGTGTGCAGGGGGGCAGTGCTGTGGGGCTGATATGGGGCTGCCATGGGGCGGCCGTGGGGCAGCACCATGCACCCCCCCACCCCGAGCGGCCGCCGGGTTCCAGTTCCGGCAGGAGCAAAAGCGAAAGCAGCTCCAAGCGAAAGCGGCTCCGGGGCGGCGGCGGCGGCGATGACGACAACGACGACGACGAGGGTGCGACGGGGGTGCGAGGGATGGGGTGACTGGGATGCGAGGGACAGGGGGATGGGTGTGTGAGGGACGGGGTGACATGGTGCCCAAGGGACAGGGGTGCAAGGGACTGGGGGTGCGAGGGATGGGTGTGTGAGGGACGAGGTGACGGGGGTGCGAGGGACCGGGGGTGCGAGGGACCGGGTGACAGGGGTGCGAGGGATGGGGGTGTGAAGGACGGGGTGTGAGGGGGATTGGGGTACACTAGGGACAGGGTGTGTGTGGGACAGGGTGTGCAAAGGATAGGTTGTGCGAGGGACAGGTGTGTGAGGGACAGGGGTGCACGAGTGATTGGCGTACACTAGGGACAGGGTGTGCGAGGAATGGGGTGTGTGAGGGACAGGGGTGCGAGGGCCGGGGTTGTGCAAGCAATGCACTGACCTCTTCAACATTTGGGTGGAAATGGCCTCGTTTGATCTCCCTGGTGGCCCCGACCTCCCCCAGCTTTTGGGGTGGGAACGGCCTTTTCCGTCTCCCTGGTGACACTGACTTCATCGACTTTTGGGGTGGGGTTGACTTTCTCCAGCCTTCTAGGTGGGCTTGATCCCATCCAGCCTTCTAGGTGGCCTTGATCTCATCCAGCTTTTGGGCCGGGACTGAGCTTTTCTAATTTGCCAGGTGGGATTGATCTCGGCCAGCTTTTGTGGTGGGATCGACCTTTTCCGGCCTTCCGGGTGAGTTTCAGCTCCTGCAGCTCTCCAGTTGGGATTGACTCCTCCTGATTTTCCTGGGTGGATTGTCCTTGTCCTGTTTTCTGGGTGGGATTGACCTTCTCCGACTTGCCTGGGAGGATTCAGCTTTTCCAGTGTTCTTGGTGGGATTCAGCTTGTCCAGCTTTCAGGGTGGGATTGATATCATCCAACCTTTGTGGTGGGATTGACCTCATGCAACTTTTGGAGTGGGATTGACCTCATCCAACCTCCTCTGTCTTTCCAGGTGAGATCTTCCTTCTCCTCTGGCTCTCCAGGTGGGATTTGGCTTCTTCAGCTCTCCTGGTCGATTCACACCTGTTCTTCCAGGTGGGATTTATCTCCTCCTCCAACTCTCCAGGTGGGATTTGCCTTTTCTAATCCTCCTGGTAGGATTCATATTTGATTTCTCAGGTGAGATTTTCCTTCTCTTTCAGTTCTCCTGGTGGGATTCATACTTGATTTTTTAGGTGACATTTATCTTCTTCAACTCTTCAGGTAGGATTTACCCTCTCCAAGTTCCTGAGTAGGTTTTATTTCCTCCAGCTTCCCAGGGCAGATTCAGCTCCTCCAGCGCTCGTGGTGGGATTTGGCCCCTCCAACCCTTGCAGTGGGATTCAGCCCCAGCTTTAGACACCAGAACTCCTTCCAGCTCCCAGTACTGCCTCGTCCTTCCCCTTCCACTGAGTCATCTCTGTCGGGTCTTGGTGGGCTCCTCTGTTTCCGAAGTACGTGTGGTCCCTCGGACACGTGGTCCCTCGGACACGCTGTCCCTTGGACACATGAAGCCTCCAACACGTTGTCCCTTCAATGCATCTCTATGGACTCTCGGTCAACGAGGATGTGATCTACCAGCTGAGTTGCTCCAAGATCATGTTTTTACTTCTTCTGGTGCTCAGTCTGGCCCCGTTTTTGGTTCTTTTTGACTCCTGAGGGTGCGGAAGAGCTGCTTGGACCCTCCTAGTTGGAGCAGCTACCTTTCTCCTCCTGGCTGTGTCCCAACACGTGGTGTCCACCTCCTTGCATGTGTGTTTTCCGAGGAATGAAATGCCCTGGAGCCGCAGCTCAGTTTGACCTAGGTGACTTGGAGAAGGAGCTGGGACTTCCCAAGCCGAAAGCGGGGCAGAAATAATGGGTGTGAAACCTGGTCCTCTTTCCTTGCACCCCCTCCCTGGGGCAGAGGTTGGAGGGGGGTTAAGGGTGTCCTCTTGGGTTGGGGTCCTCGTCCCACGTCGCGCCACTGTAACGGGTTTCCCACCGGTTTCCTCTCTGCGTCTCATTCCAGAAATGAGCAGAAGCAACAATCGTGGCTCTTCTCTGGTGGCAGCAAGAGAAGCAGGTTGGTCCCGTTTTCATCCGCTTGGGGACGGGGTTTTGCAGTGGTTTCAACCATAGCGTTGTGGGAACGCGGGGACAATCCAACTCGGCCGGGACCTTGGGAGGTCTCTGGCCCAACCTGCTCGAAGCAGGGCTTGATCCAGCTGGGTCCAGAACCCTTCTGAGATGGCACAAAGTCCCTCCCACTTGCGACGGGGAATGGGGCAGCCTGGCTCCTGCCCACAGCTGGCAGTTTAGCGGAGAGCTGATCCAGGCTCCAGATTTTGTGGACTTTTCCCTCTCTTTCTCCTCCACAAATCCACGGACAAGCTGAAGTTGTGTCCTGGGTGCAGCAAGATGCTGCGCTGATGGGTGAGCGAGGTTATGTTTCCGACCTCCGCTGAGGCTCCGTGTCGCTCATCGTCTTTCTTTTGTGTCTTTTAACCTATTCTCGTGTCTCTTCAGTGATGTCCAGGTTTGGCTTTTCATCCAGCTCCGAGGAGGACTCATCTGATCCCGGTGAGTGGCGCTGAGCTTGTCCGCAGGGAGGTTTCACGGGCGTTTCGGGGGCTTCGTGTCCCGTTGCCGGTGCACTTAATTTTGCTGAAACGGGGAGCTGCCTTTCACCGAGGCTCAGCCCTGGTGGGACCAATGGCGGGACGCAACTCACCCAACCTTCAGCCGGGGGGAGGAGGATGGTCCCGGTCTGATCTTGGTTGAAACGAGGTCAAAGGGGATCACGCTGTAGCGTCGCACACCGCGAGCGAGAGCGCAGCTGCTCTAGCATGCAGTTACCATTGCCTCGCAACACCCTGAAGAGCCTCGATAGCCGTCTGGGATTTATTTCTTCTGCTATTTCCGTGACAGATGTTTCCCTGGTGGCCTGACGCAGGGAGGAGGACAGCTGTGGCTGCTGTCAGAGGGACAAGGTGGGAGCTCCTTATCTCCGGCATCCCTCTCTGTTGTCCCCAAGAGTCACCTTGCCCAGGGTTAGATGCCTGGGCAGCCCTGGCCGCATGGTGGGAGAGACGTACATCCACCTTGGGTCTCTGGGGACCTGCTGGGATGGGCTTGAGATGGGTTTTTTTCATTTTTTCTGCCTGCTTTTTAATTTTTCCTGCCCATTTGCTGAGCTGGTGATGGAGAACGGTGTGATGCATCTTCTCCATCTGCTCTGCCTTTCCTTCCTTGCGCTGAATTTTGGGGATCATCTCCGTGCGCGTGATACTCCCGCAAGGATGCAAACCACGAGGCTGGTCTTTGGTCCCTCTCACCTCCTTGGCTCCAAAACTACCAAGCTCTTCTCCCACGGCACCTCGCAGAGCTCCTGGGACATCTCTGGTGGGTGCCAAGCTAACGCTCGTTCCTCTCTCCAGTGTCTCCCAGAAGCGACTGTGCCAGAGATCATTTGAGATGAGGGTGGCAAGAAAGCCTACAGGTGAGAGGTGGTGGCTCCAAATTGGGGGCGTCTCAGGGAACATGGCCGAATGCTTGGCGGGACTGAGGTAGGAGCAGCCTGCTTGAATTTATGGTGTCTACCAGGCGGCTGCTGTTAATCTGAGAGCTTTTGGCCTCTCTAGGAGGCAGGTTTTAAGCGCTGCTCGTGCAGGATGTTAACTCCATCATGGGTCCAAGCTAGACCTCCTGACCGTTCCCTGATCCAGCTCTCCTCTTTGCCGCGCAGAGTTTCGCTCCCTGGTGCCAGCTCGTTTCGGTGCGCTGAGACCGATCTGTGCTTCGACGTGAAGGCAGTGGTTACCCTGAGCTACGAGTACGGCTCCTGGCAGCAGCACCTGCGGGGAGCCGATGCGGAGAGATGGACCTTCGTCGGCCCATTGTTCAACATCCAGGTGGAACCGGCTGGCGCCGTGGGTGCCGTCTACCTGCCACACTTCGTGTGCCTCGGAGGTGGAGCAGCCGGGCCGCGGCTTTGCCCTGGCTTTGTGGTGTCCCGCACCTCCTTCTCTGTCCTCCTCTTCCTCCAAAGCCGAGGTCCAGGAGTCCCCGCTCCGGGCTCACAGGTTAAACCCTCGTCGGGAGCCTCTGGAGGCCGAAGGAGACCTCGTTTCCTCCCGGCAGGCCAAGACGACGCTTCCAAGATGCAAATTGGCCACTTTGCGGATGGGAAGCTGGTCCTGGAGATGCCAGCAGAGGTGCAGCCGTTCCACGCGGTGCTGGAAGACCCCAGCTTCTCCTTTCTGCGGTGCTTTGGAGGAAGGTGGCTTTGCTTCTCCATTTGCCTCTCCACTCCCTTGATCTACCACGCCACCAGGAACGAACCTGTCACCCTCCATCTCTACTTGATCCCCGATGACCGCTCCATAAAGCAGGTGAGATCCCAGCAAGCACATGCCGCGCTGCAGAAGCGTCACCGTTCCTCCAGGGCTGGGCGGCGCCTGATGAGTCCGGATCTACATGTACGTCCGTGTTTGCTCATCTTTCTCTCCCGGCGCTGACCATGTTTGACTTTCTGCAGGCGATCGAAGAGAGGGAGAAGTCGTCCATGTCCTACCAGGTGGATAAACCGCCGTTGACCAAGCGTCTCAACTGTGGGAGGTCCTACGTTGTTTCTGGCTCTGCACCCGCAGCTGTACAACCCAAGGTAACTGGGATTTGGGGAAGAGCTGAGGCCGGTGGTACTTCACGTGGCAGAGCCGAGCGTTTTACGGGTGGAATAAGCCCAATCACGTGGCAGAGCGATGGTTCTTGCGCTGTTAGCAAGCCTCAACTCCTATATAAACGTCCTCAACATGAGCTGTGACCTCTAGAAAATGGCCTGTGTCTCCAATTCCTTCCTATGATCCCTTTAGGTTGGTAGAATGTGATGGTTCTCCAACTTCTGTCGCTAAAAATGCATCTGCCTCAGGTGGAAGAACCATCTCAGGTTGCTCCACAACCAAGGAGACTGGTTTCCTTCAAAATGTAGTTTATCCCACCCCAATATCAGTGTCTAAGGTTGGGGCAAGAGTTGCTGCCTGGAGCCTAAGCTATTCGTTTACATGAAATATCCAAATTTTGGGACATACGCTAAGACAAGGTTTCTTCTACTCTTCCATCTCATCCATACTCTTCAAAGATGAGCTTGACCACAATGGACAGTCATGGAGTTGGTTTCTTCTGCTCCTCCATTGAGTGGATGAGCTTGACCATGGCGGATGGTCATGGGGTTGGTTTCTTGTGCTCCTCCATCAAGCAGATGAGCTTGACCATGATGGATGGTCACAGGGTTGGTTTCTTCTGCTGTGCTGGCTATGAAAGAGCAGCTCCTGAGAGCAATTCCTGCCTTTCCACCAGATCCTGGACTTCCATCTCAGAGGGGCAGAAAAGCAGCAGATCTTCAGTGAAATCTACCTTAGTGTCATGGTAGAGGAAGTCAAACTCAGCTTGAAAGACAAAAGGAAGGACAAGTGCATGTGGCACGCAGTGCTGAGAAGAGGTAGGTGTCTCGCGTCCTTTCCCCTCCAGCATGGTGAAGCTGTGAGATGTCCCAAGGAGGGAAGGCTGGTGCCCAAGTCTTTTCAGGCAGAAGCAGAACCTTCAAAACGTCTCTTTTTCTGCTGGCTGCAGAAGAAACCAAGGGTGATGAGCTCGATTGTACGTATTTGCCATGACGGTGTCTGAAATTAGGTTAAAACTCCACTGCAGTGAGTTCCCAGGAAGACATACGTGTTGAACCAGGTGATGGGATCTCACCTCCCTGTCAGAGGTGCCCATCAAACATCATCTGTAGCTCCAGCAGCTCCCATGGCCAATGTGAGAGGGGAGGTGGGCTCTGAGAGGGCTGTAATTAGCTGTGCTGCCACGTGATGGCACCAGCTGGCCGGGAACAGGAGCAGCCCTATGGTGGAGGAACCCAACTCTTGTCTTCTGGGTTGTATAAATAGTATTTTAAAGGAGAATGCAATGTATAGTGATGAGGAATCACTTTCAGGGTTCTGAGGCTGAATTGCCACATCAATGCCTACTGGCATTGCCTACTGGACAAAAGGAAACATTTCTTAACTGCAACAGGTAAATGTCTGTGTCCTTTGGATTCAGACTGCTGGGTCCTTGTAAACAGCCTTGGCTGTTGTAAGAGTGAGGGCTGGGAGAGGAGAGAGTAAAGAAAAGTTTGTCGGGGAGTTTGTATATCAGTCCATGGGAGAAGTAAGCATGAAGCTGAAACTCGGTACTAGAGTTCCCATACAGGACGTCGTTCTTACTGATCAAGTTGAAGGACTCAGCCTCCTTTTCCTCGACCAAAATGGTCCACAAAAGATTTGGGTGTGTTGATTCAATCCATGCTTTTCCTTGAGTGACTCAAGACCAAAGAAATGTGCTGTCTATCTTTTTAGACAAAAGATCTGCATAGAATTGTGTAGCCCTCTTTGCCTTTCAGGACTGTTAAAAGAAATGCTGTCCACAAATGTGTTTTGTAACACTACAGTGAGATCACTAGAAAGTTTATTTGCAACCGGGCTTAGAAGACAGCACACAAGGAAAGGTGAAACCATGGCAATGACTGAACAAAATCAGTATCTTACTTAGGATAATGCTGTAACCTTACCCATCCATTTTGCAGTTCTTTAGATATAATTCCTGTGTTTCAATGCTCATGTTAATGTTTTTCTAAAAATGCTGTTCTGCTCCTTCCTCCCTTCCCACCTTCCTTGCTACCTGTTGACCAATTTCAGCTGAACATGACAAATGTAGAGATCTGAATATTTTTGAACTCTAGGCATCATGAAAATCAATGTCTGGGTGAGGAAGCGATCCCGACAGGTGTGTGCTGAGAGAGAAGGTTGTAATTCTCCCCCATATCAGCTAACTGACCCCTTGCCCTGCGTGCATTTGGGGGCCAATGCCCATGTGTGATGTGAGAACCATCACCTGCCCAGCCAGCATGGTGGGGGCCAGCAGCCATGGTGGGGATGGGCAGGATTGCTTAGGGGAGGTGTGGCACGAGCCAGCAAGAAAATGGGCTTTGGTAGTTGTCCTGATCACAGAACAGCTTACTACTTGTTGGAGTACGGAGAGCATTAACAACAACAACAACAACAATAACAATAAAAGTGGGGGGAAGGGTGAAAAGAAAGAAAAAACCCATCTGTTGGCCTTGGTAACTTTCTTTTCAAACTTCTTGTTTTCTGATTATTGTTCTAGAAATGGTGACTGCCACCCAGCACGGTACAGGCCAGGGCTCTAAACGGCTAGAGAGCCAACATACAGGCAAAGGTCTCCCCTGGAGCCTGCAGGAATACGTGCTCTGGAGAAGTTGGCAGCTCTGGCAACCCTGGGCCTGTCAGCTCTGTTTGTTCGCACCACATCCCCTGAAGAAAGATGCACACAGGGACCTTTTCACTTCTTTAATCTCATGGGATTCATTGACTCGAGTCAGAGGGGTAGGTGGAACTCATGGTAAGGAGGTGGCCTGGTTTTAATATGCTTCCTATTCTGTCTGAACATCCACATTTGTTTTAGATTGAGTGACATCAGATGATGACGTTGTGCGTGCCCATAGCTTCCATTCCAAATTCAACAGTCAGGAGGTTGCTGAAGGAGCTGGAAGACGCTGCTCATACACCTCTCTCTCCACGGCAAGAGCTCCAGCTGTCTCAGTGGGATTCAGACTGTGGTTTTCATCTCCTCCTAAGTCTCTGTAGCTCCCAAGGGGTGGCTCTGCATTAGCTTGACTGCAGCTCATGCCTTTCTTCTAACCTCCCTTTTTTTTTTTCTATAATAGTATAATACAACGGATTTTTTTTTTGGCGAGGGGCGGGCGGCGTGGAAAGAAATGCGTTGAGAGTTGTGTCTTCCAGGTCACTGATGAACGTGGACAGATCCCGGTATAGACCCCTGCGTACTCCACTTGTCACTGGCTTCCAGGTAAAGCACCACCCATTCACAAAAACCCTCTGAGCGTGATCATCCAACCAGCTTTTTACCCACCCAGTTCTCTACGCAGTGTGTTGTCACACTTACTTGTATACAAGAAGATAATGTGAGACAGTGTCAAACACCTTGCTAAAATCATGGTAAATAACATCCACTACTCTGCTCTCCTCTGCAAGTACAGGTCTTTTATCACAGAAGGCAATCAGGTTGCTCAGGAATGATTTACCTTCAGGAAATCCATGCTGACTGCTCCCAGGCACCTTCTTCTCCTTCATGTGCCCAGAAGTGTGATGTGAGAGGACTGACTCCATGACACACTGCTCACCAAAGTGAGGCTGAGTGGCCTGCAGCTCCCCAGGTTGTCCTTGTGGCTTTTTTTGAAGATGGGCACAACATACTCCTTTTTCTGGTCATTGGGACCTCCCCTGATCTCCGCAGCCTTTCAGAGATGGTAGAGACTGGCCCTGTTGTGATAGCAGCCAGCCTTCTAAATGTCCTCGGATGCAGCCCATCCAGTCCCATGGACTAGTATGGGTTGAGTTCTTCCAAGTAATCCCTCACTCAACGCTCTTCCACCTTTCGTTGTTGCTGTTGTTGTTTTCCTTTGGACCTCCCCTGATCTCCACAACCTTTCAAAGATGACAGAGAGCAGCCTTGCTGTCATAGCAGCCAGCTCTCTCCATGTCCATGGATGCCAGCCATCCCATCCAATCCCAGAGACTTGTATGGACTGAGTTCTTGCAAGCCATCCCACACTCAAGACCTATGCACTGCAGGTTGGTTTTCTCCTCAGGAGTCTTGACCCTAGGCACAACAGCCTGGGAGACCTTGGTGAAGACTGAAGCCAAGAAGGCACTTAGTTCCTCAGACCTACCTGCAGCTGCTGTTACTAGATTCCCTGCCCAATCCAGCAGTGAGCCAATATTTTCCTTTTTATTCTTTTACTGCAGCTGAAGTAGTAGCAGCTTTTCTCCATGTCCTTGATGTCCCCTGCAAGTGTCAGTCCTAGGGGAGCTCTGGCTTCCCTAACACCAACTCTGATCTGCTGGACAATACTTCTAAATTCCTGCTTTGCTGCCTCTCCCTCCAATTCACTTCCTGCATGCTGCCTTATTGCCCGAGAGCTGAGGTATGAAAGGAGCTTCCCACTAAGAGGGAAAACCCTGCAGTGCCCAAGGCCAGGGAGAAAGAGCTGGGCCATGCAGGAATGCCAGGAGAGGGGTTTGCTGGCTGAGCTGACTCTGCAGCACCTTGGGGCCTGTGGCAGAGGTGAACTGATCTCCAGGAAGGACAAGGTGCCACCGAAGAAGTCCCTGGGCCTGGGCAGCCTGTGATCCACCCTGAGGTCATCATTAGCACAATCCCTGCTCATATTGTCCAGGGGTGAGAAGAGGTTCAGAGGGAGGAGAGCAAGAAGGATTTGAGAGTCCTGAGACTAGAGGGGAGACTGTGGTGTGCTGTGCCTCCCATTTGCACAGCACACTTGGATGTGGACAGTACAGGCTGTGCGTAAAGGCAGAGGAAAGATTCATTTGTTTGGGCACAGGTAGGAAATCAGAGATGCCCTGGGGCACTTGCCCAGCACCACTCCAAAAAGCCATGGCTTTCCTGTGGGTCCCATGCTGTATCTGCTAGAAAAATGCAGTTGTGCTGGACACCCCAGGCATCCAACATGGCCCTGCCAGCCTATTTCTGTGTCATTAAATCAAGGGTCTGCACTGAATCACATTAGGATTTTGCACTGCAGAGATCCCCACGTGTCTCAACTCCACAGAGAGTGGTGCTCTAGCAGTATTAGGCATCTAGGGTCACTTGAGATGGCCAAGGAAATTCCCCACCTGGTCCCCACCTAGTGCTCAAGGAGGATCTTGCTCTTAGTTGCTCCATCAGAGCAAGCAGACACTGGCACATGTCTTGGACCACCTCTGTCTCTTCTAATGTCACCAGGTGCTTGTTTATGGGCAACTGACTCCCACCCTCCATCTCCAGCGATTACAGTGGGAGCTTAGACAAGGAGCTCCCATGCAGACACCTCTGTTGTGCTCACTTCAGCTTGGGCAAGGGGAATCCCACCTGCGGCATGCTTGTGGAGTTCTCAGGAGTTTGCTGAATCCCACTCCAGCCCAGAGGCTTCTAAACTGGCATAAGATGCCTAGACTGACTCATCTGAACCAATATCTGAGCCATGTGTCAGTGAGCTCCCTTCTTGTCCCCATCTAGGTGTCCTGCCTCATTAAGAGATGGGAATAGGGCCTTCCAGAGAGGGACTTTTCCACCTCTCACAGATAACCATCCTCTGATGAGACAAATTGCAATGCTGCAATGGGTTTCTGTCCTCTGTTTAGAGAGGGACCATAGGTGAATATTTTGGCATGGAGTTTTTCTGCGCCCTGTGCGCACCTTGCCACTTCTCCTTGCACATCTTCAGCATGTTTCTGTTGTCCAAACCCCTGAGCTCCTCTGCCCTTCAGGGCTGCCTCCCTTTGCCCATGCCATGGAAGAGCCCCATACAGCTGAGCTTCCTCTTCACACAAAGGACATCCCCCCTCCTCACCTTCCCTCCTGGTCTCTCCTGCAGAACTTGTAGCCATCAGTTGCAGCTCTGTCATCACGCAAGCTGTCCCACCATGTCTCAGCAGCTACTCCAACAATGCCACAATTCTGTGACAGCAGGCAGAGCTCCAGCTCCTCTTGCCTGTTCCCCAAGCCTGAGAGCATTTGTACTCATTGGAGCTGCAGCACCTCAGCTGTGGCACCCGGGCCAAGTGCAGCCTTATGACAGGGAAACCTGTTACTGAGTGCCCAGGACGTCACATAAGCAAAGGCTTTGCTTCATAGCAGAGACATGCTGGAGTGGGTGGCACATGGCAATGGAATGTTGAAACAAGGTGCTGATGAAGAGAGCAAACCCTGCAGTCCCCAAAGCCAGAGAGAAACACAGCTGGGCCATGCAGCCCTGGTAGGAGAGGGGTTTCCTGCCCCAGGTGACGCCAAAGCACTTTGGGGCCTGTGACAGAGGTGAAGAGGATGTCCAAGAAAGACAAGCTGCTGCTGAAAAGGTCCCTGGGTGTAGCATACCCTTTGATCTAGCCACACTGTGGACATCATTAGCATATTTGCTGCTCATACCATTGGTGGGAGAGAAGGTTCAGGAAAAGGAGAACCGTCAGGGTTTGAAAGCATGGGCACCCGAGTGGAGACTCTGGTGTGGTGGGCCTCCCAGTCCTGCAGCACCCTGGATGTAGCCGGGATGGACCTTCCCTCCATGACATGGTGGTGGTGTTCGGTTTCTGGCACACAGGCCCCAAACCCCTTTGAGACACCCTGTGGCGTCTGCCCCGTACCCCCTCCACCAGCACATGGCTTTCCTGGAGGTCCTGTGTGGTATGTGCCAGCCACATGCAGTTGTCTTGGCACCCCAGGCACCTGGCACAGCACTAGAGGCCTTTTTTATTCCCTTAAAATGAGAGCCGTGAATTAACTGGAGTGTCTGCAATGCCGAGATGTGCATGTGTCTTAGCTCTGTAGTGACTTGAGCTGTAGCATACACAGTTGACAGAGCCTAGAGAGTGACCTGGCTCTCCTTATGGTGAACTCCTTCTTTTGGTCAGCTGAAAAGCTCTGTGGGCACCATGGAAATGCATGGCTAAGGACAGTTCAGATGCCAAAAAATTTGGTGTAGATTCAGGTGGCCAAGCGAACCTGCTCCACCACCCCTCTGGCCCACAGGTGATGCTCAGGCAGGATGTGGGTCTCTCAGAACTGCTCCATCAGAGGTGGCAGACGCACACAAATGACTTGGACCAAGCCTGGAACCTCAGCCGTCACCAGGGGTTTGGGTGCGAGCCGCTGACTCCCTGCTCCATCCCTACTGCTTCTCGTGGGAGCTCAGACAAGGGGCTTGCATGCAGACACCTCTTCTGTGCACGCCTGAACTGAGGCACGAGGAAGCCCACCTCCTATGGGTTTGTGGCATGCCTGGGAGAGAGCTGAATCCCCCTCTGCCCAAGGTTTTCTAAGCTGGGATTAAACACCTGCATTTCCTCCTCTGAATCACTGTCCTACGCAGGGGAAAGGAAGCCCTCCCTGTCACTGCCTTGGTCTGCTGCCTCATGATGGGACAGGAATAGGGCTTGACAGAGGGGAACGTTTCCACCCCTGTCCACCTCCGTCCTCTGACAGGATAAAGCACACTGCTGAAATCAGTCTCTCTCCACAATCCAGAGAGGGACTGTAGGTGGTTAGCACACTTCCAAGAGCATTTCCCAGAAGGGACCCTGCTGCCCCTCAGGAGCTGTCAGCCTCGGAGCCCCAGGAAAATCTCGAGGGAGCCCAGGGGTCAGAGAAAGTCACATGTTCAGCTGGGCCTCTGCTCCTGAGCAGGGCCAGGCTCCAGGGACAGAGGGAGCTCATGGCAACCTGGCAGCACTGCTGAGAGACAGATCTGTCCAAGAGCAGCTCCTCTGCAAAGAGCAGCAGGGCTCTGGGCACTGCCTGCTGCTGCTGCTGACATAAGATGAGAGAAGACAGAGAGAAGTGAAAGGCATTGTGGAGTGCAAGGACAGAAGAGAGCTCATTCTGGGAGAAATCTTCACAGCCCTTGACATGGTAAGTCTCTCTCTCTGGCTTCAGGGTGATACTAGTGAGGTTCCTGGAGGGGTCTTCTGAACCCAGCCCATCCCATGGCTGATAGGCTTTTTAAGGATCGCTCTCCCGGCTCTGCCAGTGCAGAGGAGGAAGTGCTTCAGAGCAGGGATTCCCTGCCACAGCATCAGAGGGAAACAGGGCATCCTGCTACCTTCTCCCAGGGATGCTGCTGGGGTGTGAAGCTGAGCTGTGCACGCCACTCTGCCCGGGGCTGTTTTTCAGAGCAGTGCCCTGTGCCCCAGGGTGCTGTGTGCCTGGGGCAGTGACTCTGCTGCCTGCAAGGGTCAGCACCCAGCCTGCCCGGGGAGCTCCCCACGGCACTGTGGGGAGAAGCTCTGGGTGAGAGGAGTGACCCCCCAGCAGGGCAGGCTCATTCTCTCATCAAGTGGGTGCTGCATGGGTCAGGGCTGCCCACAGCTCCAGCTCACCATGAGAACATTTTGAGAGTGGAGTTTTCCATAGGACTGGTCTCTGTATGGTGGGAATGGAAACGCAGCAGTCAGATTTAAACAAAGGGCTAAGCATCTTAAGCACCACACTGAAGGTGAATAGGTTTGCAAGGAACCTCAGCAAGTGCCTTCACCACCCCTCAGCCTACAGACAGCACCAACATCACCTCGCCAGTCTCATCAGAGATTCTCTGATCTGCTCTTTAGCATCTGCAAAGAGGGAGATGCCCCTGGGAAGTTTCCTGCTGCTTGGAGGTTTCCATAGGGCTGAGCTGAGTGCCCAGCGAGTGGGATGAGGTCTGTGTGGGGACAGAGGAAGAGCTGCCAGCAAGGACATCTCCAAGCAGCAGAGAGATGGTCAGAGAGAGAGAGAGCAAACTGCCTCCAGAAACCTCATGCGAGGTTGGGATGCAGGAAATTCTCTGCCAGCCCCTGCAGTGCAGATGCTTTCCCCTCAGCAAGCCCCCTTCACCTTTCCTCTGCCACCCAGCAGAGCCCTCTGCCCTCAAGGCCTTGGGATCCAGGACACAAATTGCCTTTTTGGCAGCCGGAGCCCCAGAAGAGGAGAGGAGCAGCTCTCCTGCCACATGTCCATTTCCTAAAACATGGCAAAAAGGCTGGGAACAACCGCCCTGTGATGTCTCCATCTGGGAGGTGGTGTGCACAGCTGGGTTAGGGGAAGGCCTTCCTCAGTGTGCCTCTCTCTTTCTGTCTTTGCCAGCCTAGGCAGAAGCATCAAGGTGATTTTTCCTTGCTTCTCTCCCTGTCTGGGCTGCTCTTGTTCTTGCTCTTGGGCTTCCTGGGGAGGAAATTTGCAGCTACAGAGTCTGACACAGACCCTGTGGTTCCTGCTGCAGAGTTGTCTCCAATGGAGGGAGAGGACAAGGATCCCTTCTTGCCTTTGGGGCTCAAAGCAGCACAGGCTGTGGGGCTGGGCAATGAGCTGATTGTCCTTTCAGGAGACCCCACCTTTAAAACACTTGACCCTCCCTGTGGTGTGCTGCCAGGCTGTGTGCTGCCCTCGAGAAGGGCACAGCTCTTCTGTAGGACATGTGTGATAGCTGAATGTCCCATGCAGAAGCCACAGAGGTGCTAAGGAAATGTCAGTGCTGCTGGGGGTGGCTGTAAGTGGGCAGCTGAAAAAGCACTGTGTGTCTTTGTCCAGAAACTGAGTGCTGAGTTCTCCCTCCGTACCAGAGCCATGTCACAGAGTCCTTCTTCTGATCATCAGAGCCATGAGCTATGTCACACCCTCTCCATCACTTGGAGTCTCTGAGCTGAGAAAGGGAGGTGGGTTTGGAGTTCTGTGCTTTTCTAGTGGACACCACTGTCAGCACAGGCCATGGGCCCTTGAGATGGTCCCCTAGCTGAGAGAAGTACACACCCAAGGCAGCTGGGAATGGGACTGATGTGGAGACCAGTGTGTTGGCTCTGTCCTAGGGCACAGGAAGACTTTTTGCCTCTCAGGATTCACCAGTCTTCACACTGAGAGCAGGGGAAAGAGTACATATTCCCACCTGGCAGAGAAGACAAACAAACAAACAAGCCCTCCAAAAGTGAAGCTGTTGCTTTTGTGGTCAAAATGCCTTAGAATTGGCTGTGAGGAGGTTGAACCGCCCTTCTACATTATAGCAGGACTGACCCCTCTGGAGCCCATGGGCAGAGGACCCTGCTCCTCATGGCACACTGAGGCAGCCCAAACTGGAGCTCCAGAAAGGGAGCTGAACCAAGGTCTTGCCAAGAAAGAGAAAAGCAATGTCTGTGTGTGTGTGTGTGCGCGCACGTGTGTGTTGGCAGGGGTGTCTGTGAGAAAGGGAAAGCGTTTTGATCAGAAAAGTCTCTCCTGACTTGTCACTATTTTTCCTCCTTGGACCGTCCCCTCTGCCCAGAGGGAGAAAATGTCCAACAGCAGCTCCTTCAACGAGTTTCTCCTCCTGGCATTCGCCAACACACAGGAGCTGCAGCTCTTGCACTTCTCGCTCTTCCTGGGCATCTACCTGGCTGCCCTCCTGGGCAACGGCCTCATCATCACAGCTGTAGCCTGTGACCACCGCCTCCACACCCCCATGTACTTCTTCCTCCTCAACCTCTCCCTCCTTGACCTTGGCTCCATCTCCACCACTGTCCCCAAATCCATGGCCAATTCCCTGTGGGACACGATGGCCATTTCCTACACAGGATGTGCTGCTCAGGTCTTTTTCTTTGTCTTCTTTATCTCAGCAGAGTATTCTCTCCTCACTGTCATGGCCTATGACCGCTTTGTTGCCATCTGCAGACCCCTGCACTATGGAACCCTCATGGGCAGCAGAGCTTGTGTCAAAATGGCAGCAGCTGCCTGGGGCAGTGTTTTTCTCTATGCTGTACTGCACACTGCTGACACATTTTCAATACCACTCTGCCAAGGCAACACAGTGGACCAGTTCTTCTGTGAAATTCCCCAGATCCTCAAGCTCTCTTGCTCAGACGTCTACCTCAGGGAAGCTGGGCTTATTGTGGTTAGTATCTGTTTAGCTTCAGGGTGTTTCGTTTTCATTGTGCTGTCCTACGTGCAGATCTTCACTGCTGTGCTGAGGATCCCCTCTGAGCAGGGCCGGCACAAAGCATTTTCCATGTGCCTCCCGCACCTGGCCGTGGTTTCCCTATTTGTCAGCACTGTCATGTTTGCCCACCTGAAGCCCCCCTCCCTCTCTTCCCCATCTCTGGATCTGATGCTGGCTGTTCTGTACTCGGTGGTGCCTCCAGCAGTGAACCCCCTCATCTACAGCATGAGGAAAAAGGAGCTCAAGGATGCACTGAGGAAACTGATTCAGTTGGTACTATTTCAGCAGCAATAAGCTGTCTATTCCTCTTCACAAGTGATTTCTAATATTCACAGACAACTCTTGTGGTTTGGACATTTTATCTGTGATAATAGTGTTTGTACAGAAATGTTTGAATTCATCCCACTTCTCCAGCAGCAGGAACCCTGTCTGTCTGACTGGGAGGCCTTTTTTAAATCTGCTCCTCACTGTGTCAGAGCTGGCCTCCCAGGTAGCATCTCTGTAATAAAAGGGGATTTTCTCAGTACTCTGCCTGAAGCTGGGCTCTTCTTCCCAAGCTGGAGCCACGAATGCGCTCAGAGAATTGCACCTGAAAAGGCCCTGTTGCTGTGCCTGGGTTTTGCGTGGACTAAGGGGTATCAGCTCATAGAGTGCCCATGGAGAGGGTGAGTGGTCAAGAGGTCTCTGCCAGGGACTGTCGCACATATTACAGGGCTGGTGACAGATGCCCATGCTGCTGGAAGGGGATATAGAGCCACCTGGGGAGCACAGGGGATCTCCAGGGCCAGCATGTGCCTGGAGTGGGCAGTGAGTGCTGTGCTGGGGAGAGGGGCTGCCAGAGGGGCTGCAGGCAGCCAGGGTTAAGGATCTCCTGGCTATGAGAGCAGTGGAGACCATGAGAACATCTGGAGTGCCTGGCCTCCATTTCCTTGTGCCATTGCTGGCCCCCAGGAGTGGGGCTGATGGGGAGGCTGACACCCCTCTCTGCCCCCCAGCAGCTGCTGTGCCCTGCAGAGGGGCTGGGGCTGTGGGGTGAGTGCCCAGAGCTCTGCAGCCCCCTGCGGCAGGCACTGCTGTGGGGCCACCCCAGCCTGGGCTGCTTTGCTGGGCTGGAGAGAAGGCAGGGGAGAAGGCATGGGAGGTAGGGAGACCTGGGGAGGGGCTGGGTTGGAAAGGGCCTGGGAGAGGACAAATGCCAGCAGGCAGCTCCCATGCGTGAATGGTGCCCAGAGCATGGGGAGGAGCAGGGAAATTGGGGCCAAGACCCCTGCCCTGGGCTGCGCGGCTGGGGCACTGGACAGGCGATGCCTTTGTGGGCAGCCAGGCTGCAGGTTTGGGGTGGAGGCCAGGTCAAGAGTAGGAGCTCTGGGATTTTCATGGGCTTCCAGTTCAGCCATGACTGTGGTGAAGGCAAGTGGGCAGAGCCAGGCACACGCACCTGCAAAGGCTGGGGGTGGGAAAGGCAGCGTGGGGCTGGTGAAGGCCCTCCCTCTCCTCCCCATGGGGAAGAGAGTCCCCAGGGGATGCTGGACTCTGCTTTGGCTGAGGGGAGGGGAGCACAGGGCAGGGTGGAAGTGGCAGACGGAGCCTCTCCTGATGCATGAGGGAGTTTTCCAAAGCCCGGGGCTGAGCCAGGCACCTTTGGATCTCCCCCCCAACACTCCCCCAACCAGGCTTATTCTGCCCTGCCCTAAGGTGCTCTCATCTCCCTGCTAGCCATGCCAGAGCAGAGGTTGAGAGCAAGAATTCATGGAGAGGCAGAGGAGTTTTGGTGGGAAGGGACCTCTGGAGGTCTCCAGTCCAACCTCCCATGCAAAGCAGGGCTGGTTGGAGCCCTACAGTCTTGTCTGGTGATCGCTGGACTGTGCCTGACCCTGGTTACCATCCCCAAACCTGCTCTGCTCTTTTTTTTTCCGGGCACTGGGGGATGGCACCTCCCGTCGGTGAGGCACTGCCCTGCCCTGCCTTGCCGGCACCCTTGGCTCCTGGCTCTGCATCCCACAGGGAGCAGCCCCACTCTTGCTGCTCCTGACAACATACTCCTTGTAGCAGGAGCCTTGTCACAAATGACGCATAAACACTCGAGCTCTGACACAGAAAAGCCTGCTCTCCTAAGTATGTATCATAAAATCAGACCCAAGTGCCTGCGCTTGCTTTTTCATTCAGCTAAGACTTTCTGTGCAGTGGTACCTGGGTGGTGGTGGGGGGCAAATCCAAAGCACTCCTTGCACCTTTGAATTGGCTGTCAGGCAAGGGTTGCTGCTGTGGGCATATACGGCCACCTTCTGTACCTACAACCTTAGCTGGGATCTGCTCAGTCCCAGCTTCCCTTGCCAAGGTTTTCTTGACTGTAGGGTGGAGGCAGGCCCAAGGTAGACATGAGGAGTCAGGTCAGCAGGATGGGGACAGGGTCAGGTACAAGAGGTGCAGGGCCAGGCACAGGCAAGTCCATGGCATAGCTCAGGCAAGGCCCAAGGACAAGGCGGGGCAGCTCCCTGGCACAGAGGACGAGACCTCACAATGAGGCTGGTCACTCTCTACCTCCCCTGCTCTTGTGCCCAGCAGATCCCCCTCCCTGTCTGCCTCCAGCCCCTCTGGCAGCTCCTGCTGCCCTGGGGACAGAGCAGCCTGCCCCGAGCTGGTGACAAGAAAAACTTGTTTCTCATTCTCATTTTCCCTCTCTGAATGCTGCCCTACTTTTCTCCTGGGACATCCCTGCTGCCCAGACAGCCTTTCCCCAGGTCAGTGTGTCCATGCTGGCCTGGCCATTCTTACAGCCCCTGCCCTGTGCTCCCAACAGGGCACCAGGCTGGTGGTGCAGCTCTGCAGAGCAAGCGGGCTGTGGAGCCACGGGATGACTCCTGACTCAGCTCAGGCAATGCTGGTCAGGGCAGGAATCAGACCCAGCCGGACAGGGATCACCACCACTGATATTGCTGGCACGTGTCTGTGCTCATGGATGGTGCTCAGAATGACTCCAGGACACTTGCAATGGCAGGAGATGTGTTGGGGGGGAGGGCACTAGCTCCAGCCTGTGGTGTTCCACTGAGGGTGCAGGAATCACACTCCAGTGCCCCTTCCCTGGGCCCCCTGGGTCCCCACTGCCTCTCCAGGGGTTGCAGAGCCCTTGTTTCCCCATGCCCACCTGGATTTAGTGCTCTACCTTCTGGTTACTGCACCATGGACCATCCCTCATTTTGTGGGGCTCCACTCACTGCCCACACCCAGGCACATGCTGTCCCTGGAGATCCCCTGAGCTCTCCTGGGGCTCAGGTTCCCCTCCAGAAGGATGGGCATCTGTCATCAGCACGGTCACCTGTGGGACAGCCCCAGGCAGGCAATTCAGAGACCATTCCCCATCTCCACTGCTCACTGGTCACTGAGAAATGAGCCCCAGATCCATCCCCTTGTCCCTAACAGATCACACAGGGACTCTGAGCTCATCCCCTGCAGCCCATCGAGTTCACAGGCAGAACACCAGATCCCTTAGTGGTTCAATCCCCTGGGTGTATTTTTGACTCCACCTTTTGAAGAAAGGCCAGACTTCAGGCACATCACTGAGGACAGCCCCCTTTATTATAGAAATGTTATTCTGGAGGCCAGGTCTGGCATAACGGTGCCCAGTGCCTGGCCCTACTTGAGCTCACAGGAATGCACAGGGAAGCACAACCCTACCACCACCACGTTAGGAGAGCGCTTAGGCCATATGCACACATCAGAGCACAGCAGGACAGCTTGGAAGGGAGGAGAGCAGCCCTGAAAGGAGAAAGTCCTGCCGCTGTGGGTGGACGTGTCTCCAGGAAAGCTGCAGCCCCTGTGTGAGGGCTGCAGAGAGGAAATACCTGCTATGGTAGAGCCAAAACAGACACTGCCAAAAACAAACTGTCCTCATTGCACTGAGGGCATCCAAGGGAGCTCAGACTAGCAGGTGCTGAGGTTTCCCCCATCTCTGCTGACAAAGGGGGAAGCCTGGCTTCCTGCTTCAACATGATCTGTGGGTCAGATTCAAATGAGAGATTCCTGAGGAGACGGGTGTTATGGAAATTAGGTCTGTCGGCCTCCATAACAGGGCTCGACCCTAGGTTCCCGCAGAAAAGTTCAGAATCAAATCAAAATAAATCAGATAGTTTTAATCACGCGCGTGCCGTAATTACAGCTCGAGCTGGGTGCCTCCAAAGAGGGACCCTAACATAAACAAATTCTGGGTAATTATAGACTTTTCGACTTCCATTTCCCACCCCTCACGCGATAGTTAGACCAATAGTAATTTTTTGGTCTGGGGTCTCCTGCTCCTCATTGGGTCTCATCGTCATTCTGAGGTAAGCTGGTTTTCTCCTCATTTTTGTTTTTTGCAGTCTCTGATGACGGTTGTACTTCTGTTTTTGTTGGGTCTGGCGGTTGTCTCCCAAGGTCTTATTTTCCCAATTGTTTTGGCATCTTCCCTCTCGGAGTCGGTGACACAGGTGCGCCGACTGCATGTGGCTTCCTTATTTTCCCAGTCTGAACGAGCTCTGAGGCACTATTTTTTATTAAGCTAAGTAAAGATTCGTTACTTTTCCCACGCTCGGCCTAAGGCTTCAGCAAATCTAGCCACTCATGCTAAGCAAGTTTTATGTAAGTTGTGCTAAGCAGCTATTCCTAGACAGTTTCAATTCACTATTCTTTAACACATGGTGCTGCCAATTAACAGGAATGAAAAAATAATTGGCAATGGTAAAAACTGTGTGAAGTTTTGGAAAAGAGGATTATTTTTTTTTGTCAATTATTACATTGAGTTATTTTTTGAGAAGATTTCAACTTATGACTGGAATCTCCATTTTGGGCTTGATTCGTTTGACCACACAGAGAGGCTGTTGCTGCCTGAGATGCCCTGGGATAGCTGTTGTGTTCCCATGTGGTGCTGGAGATTTTGGAGGTGGCTCCTATGGGACCTTAGCTTGTCATTAGGAAATGTAACTCAAAACAACTCAGTTCAAGAAGCTTATTTCCCTCTACTGACTAGAAAGGGAAGTCCAGACAACTGGGTCTGATATGGGGTGAAATGAGCCTCCTCCCTGTTGTCCCCAAAAATGGAGTTGCACTTCATTGACTGTGCAGGGAATGAAAAGGGAGTGTGGCTAGATTCATTGGGACACCTGTAAGGCATGGCTATAACACAGCTATGTGGAGATTTGTGCCATGGACCCTCTCCTGAACTTGCAGCTGCTTCGATAGAAGTGACCTCACAAGTCCATACCTCCACCAGGGGCCTGCTGATGGCCTATGGGCTTCCCCTGCCATGAACATGCTGCTGCCCTACCAGGTACTCTGACCCAGGAGAGATCACGATCTGCTTCCACACCCATCTGCCTGCTGCTGGCCTATCAGGGACTCAGTCAGAAGTGACCTCATCATCAACAGCTGAGTCACGTGCCTCCTGCTAGCCTGGCAGCTACTGACCAAGAACTGATTTGACACTGGGGATCTCCTGGCCCAGCTCTTGCAGACAGTCGTGACCTCCCTGCCCACAGCCCGGCCACGTGGCTATTGCTGCCTGCAGGTCCCCCTGCCTCCCCCAAGGCTCAAAGCGGCCGCCGTGATTCACCCCGAGGCCTCACAACAATCACAGTGCAGCAAAACACCCATTACGCACCAGTTACTGCCCCAAGAAAGCGTCACCTCCTGCTTAAGTAGCACCTCCACCTGGCCTGTGAAACTTAGCAATTGCAGAAAGGCCTGCAAGTAATTCTGGGCAGCGTTTCCTAACAGCAGGATTGCATGGGAGCAGTGACCATGGAGCTGGAGACAGCAGGGCCTCATGGCCCAAGCAGAGGCAGAAGCCTTCCCACAACTCCCAAGTCTGGTTCCTGCCCCAGTGCTGAACACACCCAGCACATCCTCCACACCCCCAGGACAACAAGCACTCTCCTGCTTGGGGCCCTGACACTCTGAGACACGGGGAAGGACTGCGGCAAGGGCATCTCAGCGGGTGGAACCAGCAGAGCCGGGATTCAGCAGCTCTGCAGCCCGGCCTGGGAGCAGGGCTAATGGCACCGGCCAGGGCAGCACTGGCCGCCCAGCAGCTGCCAAGGCCCTGCAGGAGCCCAGCAGCTCCCAGCACAGAGCTGCTCTGCAAACACCCTCCCAGCTGCTGCCAGGGCCGCAGGGCTGCGGCCCAGCAAGAGGCACGGAGCAGCCGCAGCGGCTGGGGCCCGGCGGGACCCGCGGGGACAGCCTCTCTGCGAGCCCTGGGAAACACACTGTTCAGGACAGAAGCGAGGCTGGGGCAGGGCCCTGGCGAGGCCCCCAGCAGCCTGCTGCACTCCCATTGGCTGACGGAGCCATCAGTCAAGGCCAGCCTGCCCTCCTCCCCTTGCTGGCCAATGGGAGGGCAGCACTGGGGGCGAGGCCATGGCAACACTGCTGCCCTGTGTGACCCGGCAGGCAGCCCCCCGCACCGTGGTGGGGTGCCATGTTGTGGGCAGCAGCCCCGGGGGCTCGGCAGCCCTCGCGCTGCGCCTGGCAGGGCTGGACCGCGGCCAGGCAGGGGCTGCTCTCTGCGGGGCTGGGCTGGGCCCCAGCGCATCACACCGCAGGGCTGAGGAGCCCCACGGCCATGGGGCAGCCAGGGCCAGAGCAGCTCTGGGACTGCGGGTGCTGGGCAGCGGAGGTGTGGGGCCGGGAGGGGGTGGGGGACGTGGCCCTCCTGGGCTGCCCCCAGCACTGCCCCCCACGGCTCAGAGAAACAGGCTTGGGGTCAGCAGGGTCTTGTGGGGTGGTGATGGCACCCCCACTTGTTTCCAGCCTGTTCTCCAGAAAGGGTTTTTTTGAGTGCAGAGGTCTGACCCCATTTTGCAGGAGGACAGGGGCTGTGGCCATCGGAGGACAACATCTCTGAGCCCAAAATATGCTCTGCCAAGTTGGAAGCATAAAGGGATCCATGGGGAAGGAAGAGAGGTTCTCCCAGACAAGTAGACACCTTGGGGTTATTACAAGGTGAAGTTTTCTTTTCCCATACGGGCATTTCCAGCAGGCTCTTGAGAGCCCCATGGGAGCTGCAGGACACCCGAGCTGCAGGACACAGGACCCCTTTTACTGCCAGAGCCAGATCCCAAAGGGGGACCCCCTCCCAGGGAAACCTGGCTATGGATTGCCCCCCACCCTCCATGAGGGGATGGAGCCAGCCCCACAGGAGCCTTGGGGCTCAGGGCAGTGCCATCCCCAGGACCCAGGAGTCCTGGCTGCCATATTGTCCCCCAAGCCAGATGGGACAGTCAGGCAGGGCTCTTGTCGCAGCCCCCACCCTGTCCAGCCACCCTCACAGCCCGGGATCTGCAGCAGTTATTGCAGTTAACAGTCTCTGTGCAATACCTTGGGAAGGAGCTCCCAAAGCCCTTACCTTGGTGGAGAGACACAGGAGTGTTGGGAACAAGGAACTGTGGTAACAGGCCGATGGTCTCGGTTCAGCATTCCTCCATCTCACTTGCCCCCTTGCTCTCAGCTCTTCTGTCCATCCAAGGAAAAAGGACGCTCTTCCTGTCTCGTCACCCAAAACTCCTCTTCAACCTGCTCCTCTGCCTGCCATCGAGGGGCCCCATCGTGGCCCCGCTGTCTCCCCTTCCCCCTCCTTGCCATGAAGCAGCTCCGAAGGGCAGCAGTGGGGAGCGCATGAGCAGTGCCCAGCAGCTCCTGATCCTCCCAGGGAAGTGAGGACAGTCCTGTGGTACCAGGGAGACCTCCCTGTGATGCAGCACATCCACTGTGACCTCAGCTCGTGTCATCTGGGGGCTCAGTAGGGCACCGCCATGGAGATGGCACAGCCAGGGAGAGAGCAGAGAGATTTCCCCTCACCTCACCTTCCTTCACCCCAGGTTTTTCCAAGAATTTCTGACAAATTCTTCAGGAACATCTCCAGACAGTGCCAAAGGCTTTGAAATATCTAAAGGGGGGCACTGGTGAGGTCACTTCTGTGCCTCTGCACTGTCAGGTCTCTGCGCTGGGCAGACCTGTGTGGGAGTCTAGGACCTAGATCTAGTTGGTCTGGGATTTAGTGCTTTTTTAAGACAGGATTAAAGTCACATGGGATGAAACAACACAAAGCGTGGCCACAGTTTGAGATGCTTTGGTGAGCCTCAAGACTGGTTTCTACTGTGGGTTGCTCTTTTTGTAGAAGCAGGATGTAGGACAGTATGGGACAGCACACAGCCTGCCTGCTTGAGGCACCAAAGCAGCCTCTTTGTTTTTAAAAGCCCTCAGCTGGGTTTCCCAGTCTGTGGTGCTTAAGATGGAGATGATATGCCAGAAAAGAACAAATGTGCCCTGAACACACATCATCCTGAGAGCTATATCTGGAACCCTGGTGCCTGCCATGCTTCATAGCCATGGTCACTGTAGTGGCAGCACAAACATGGTGCTGCCAGTTAATAAGAAAGAAAAAAATATATATCAAAGTGGTAAAAATGTGTGAAGTTTTGGAAAAGAGGATTTTTTGTCAATTACTACATTGAGTTATTTTTTGAGAAGATTTCAACTTATGACTAGGATCTCCTTCTGGGGCTTGATTCATTTGACTGCATAGAGAGGCTGTTGCTGCCTGAGATGCCCTGGGATAGCTGCTGTGTTCCCATGTGGTGCTGGAGATTTTGGAGGTGGCTCCTATGGGACATTAGCTTGTCATTAGGAGATGTATCTTTAAACAGCTCAGTTGAGTAATCTATTTCCCTCCATTGACTAGAAAGAGAAGTGCAGACAACTGTGTCGGACAGAGACACCTGCACTGACGGGGTCTGGCATGGGGTGAGATCAGCCTCCTCCCTGTTGTCCCCTAAACTGAAGTCACACTTCATTGACCGTGCAGGGAATGAAAAGGGAGTGTGGCTAGATGTTTTAGGGACTCCTTTAAAAGGTCACAGTAACAGAGGTATGTGGAGATTTGTGCAAATTTGGCCATCCAAAAAATAGACGAAGCTGGTCACCCTGCTTTCCTCATCAGTCGAGAGAGCCCGACACCTCAGAGTGCGACATGCTCTGTTCAAAGAGTGAGGAGTGGCAGGGACAGCCGTGGGCAGGTGCTGGTTTTCTGAGCACTGGGCTCTGTGTGAGACAAAAAAAAATTCTTGTTTAATGGTGCAGGCCTGATTACGACAGAAATGCTTAGAAAATGACATTAAAAATGAAACAAGAAAGAAATTAAGAAAAAAGATTTAAAGCAAAGAGATGTTTTGTTTTACTTTCCAGCTTTTCATTTTTGTGTGTTCTTACCGTCTTTCTTGATTTGTTCTGTTTCAGTATATTAATCTTCTGGGGTGATTATGCATTATCTTTTTGTCTGAAATTGAAAGTGATTTTCAGAACTAAGGTGTGATGCAGTCACAGGGTCACGGATTTCAGGTGCCCTGGTCCCCTCTGCCCAGCCTCCCTCTGCAGCTCTGAGGGGCTCCAGTCCCCTGAGAGATCTGCCAGGCCCAAGAAGATGCCTCATACACTGGGGCCTCTCCAAGGGCCACTGGGTGCTTGTGGTTGGACACCTGAGCTCTGCCTGAAAAAGTGAAGAACTGATTTCAACATTAAAATATATATATATATATGAGAACATTTTCATCATCTGAAAGGACTGAATGATCTTGATAAAATGTCAGTGTTTTCCCATGATGACATAATGGAAATTTTGAGGAAGGGCATGAGTCTCAGGAGAAGAAATGTTGATCTGCCCCTTAACTTGCGTTACCACTGCTCTGTCTGTTATGCTGTGGCTTTAACCTCACTAATCTTTCCCCTATTTCCACGTGCCCTGATTAAATTGATCATTTCTAAAGTCACCTTTGCATCAGATGATCTGGGCATATGCACTTTCCATAGTTTTCCAGTCTTCCTCCTCCCCTTGCTCTTTATCATTCAGATAGCTCTCAGCTCTCCAGCTGCTGCTTTAAGCTTCTGGGAGTGTAAAGCTTGCCTCACCTCTCAGCAGTCTAATTGTCTCTTCAACCAGCTCCTTCACAGTGTGTCTATCCAGCCTTTCCTATCTGTATGTGAAGAACATTTCAAGGAAGGTTATTCCCTGTAGACTGTGGACCTCACTGGAGGCAACTTGGACTTGACACAGAGTTCAGGAGTATGTTTTATTTCTTATGACACTGGATCATGTTCATTTTTCTTTGATCACAATTAAGACAAATCCTTCTGCGTCTGTTTGCAGCTAGTCCTCTAAGGAAAGTAGACGGTAATTGGTGCACATGAGCTGTAACATTCAGCTACAGCCCTGAGTGGAAAAAGGTGAGATTTTACCAAGAGTGCTCTAAGTCCCCAGTGGCTGATGAGAGAACTGGCAGGGCTGGGGAGCTGGGGAGGAATATTTTCTAATGGATGTCTGACCTCAAGGATGCTGCTTTTCCTACATGCCCAGACTTCATTAGGAGACATTCTGGATCAGTCTCAGTTGGGGAATGTGGCTATCACTCTAGTTTGTAAGCTGAAAAATAAGGAAAACTTTAAAAGCAGAAATCTTTTTTTTTTTGATGCTCATTGAAATCTTCTGTTAAATGTACTCCTGAAACCTCCCCAATTAGCCACACAACAATTGAAGAGCTGAAGAAAATTATGGAAAGAGGCATGGCTCCTTAGGGCTTTTTGCATTTTAATGGCCCCTTGGGTGGATTTGGTGCTGAGCCCATGAACCTCAGATGCTGGGAGGAGACTGAACAAACCTTTCAAGAAGTTGAAGTCAGAAGCTAAGTTTCCAAGTTTTTAGGAGTGTTAATTGGTCCCACTGAGGGTCATTACCAAGAAAGCCTCCCCAGGGGCTGATTAGAGCACAAAGTTGGAGGCCCTGATTGCAGGTAGGCAAAGGCAATGTGCAGGTGGCTGTGATGCCAAGTCAACCTTGATGTGTGTTATCAAGCAGAATGGCCAGGCACTGACACCCAGCCCCAGGGTAGGGTGATCCTTTGCCTCACGTGTTGCTCAGGGCTCTTCCTGGGGGCAATACGAGGGTGGGGGGGGTTACTCAATGTTGAGTGCAGTAGAACAATTTGGCGCCTCCTGAGCTCCCTGGCCACAGGCTCCCTGGCTTTTAAGGAAACATCATCTTCTCATAGGCCTCAATGGCAGAGATGCTAGCCATAGCAAAGGGGACAAAGAACTCAGTTCTTCTGGAGGCTTTCAGCCTTGGCATTCCCCTCTGTCATCTCCACCACAACCTGTCCTAGTCTCTCCCAAAACTGCACCTGTTTCTCTGCAGCCTGTAGACACCCAGCCTGCTTCCCTACCTCGCTCTCACTGCAGGATCACCCCACCTTTACTGACATCCCTCTGTCCTTGCTGGCTGCTCCTTGAAACACAAAGCCAGGGGCTGATCACGGAATCCCTCTGGGTGTCTTGGTGCACCACAGTACTACCCTACGACTGACATTCTTGTTACCTAAAGGGCAGTCTGGACCTCTCAAGATGCAGTTTGTGGCACTTCTCATGCTGCTTCCCACTGCCAAGAAAAGCTCCATCGTCTCTGAAACCACCCTGTCACAGGCAGTCACAGGCAGCTACTGTAGTGGCCTTATCCTCGACTTCAGCAGGCTAAAGCAGCCCAGGTCCCTCAGCCTCTCCATACAGGCCATGTGCTTCAGGCCCCCAACCCCATCTTGACATACCTCCTCTGAAGCCTCTCCAGTTGATCCCCATTCCTCCAGCACTGGGCAGCCCACACTGGGACACACTGTTCCAGACATGGCCGTAGCAGTGCTGAGTCGAGGGGGATAAGAACTGCCCTTGCCTGGGTGGCCATGCTCTTCCTAATGCAGTCCTGTATGCAGCTGGCTTCATTTGTGGTGAGCGTGCACCACAGGCTCATATGGCATCACTTGTAATGTCCATGGCCTTCTCCATGGGTCCAGAGATGTCTACTAATTTTACAAACTGTTCGTATGGAGCATTCTTGTACCTGATGGGTGCTTAATGACCTGCCAGCTTTCCTGGGCTGCTCTGCCCTTCAGAGCTGCCTCCCTTGGTCCATCCCATGGAAGAGCTCCATACATCCAAGCTGCCCCCTCCTGATCTTCCCTGCTGGTCTCTCCTGAAGAACTTGCACCCTGCCATTGAAGGACTCCAGTCATGCGAGTGATCCCACCACATCTCAGCTATTCCAACCATGTGGCACTCCTGTGACAGCTTGTGCATCTCCAGTTGCTCCTGCCTGCACCCCAGGCTGCATGTGTTTGCACGTGTGTTGGCTTCAGCACCTCAGCTGTGGTGCCAACCAAAGATTTGTCACAGGAAAACATGTTACCGAGGACCTCACGTATGCAAAGACTTTGACTGCAAGTGGTGACATGCTGGCATGGATAGCAGGTGGCACTGTAATGGTGACAGGAGGTTCCCACTAAGAGAGCAAACCCTGCAGTGCCCAAGGCCAGGGAGAAACAGAGCTGGGCTGTGCAGGAATGCCAGGAGAGGAGTTGGAAGAGAGGACAGAGAGGCAGAAGAAGAGAGAGGAGACATGTCAATTTGGATGCAGTAGTTTCTCAGAACAAAGTTTCTCCATTCAGAGTGTTGGTAGGAAATGTACTGCATTGAATAGCTGTACATTTATATAAATATATACACTCCCATAGAGTAAGTACTGTAGTATATGCATATGGTGCTGCCAATCAAAAAGAAAGAAAATAGTCATTAGAATTGATAAAGAATGTTCGAAGTTCTGAAAATGAAGATATTTTTTCCCCAGTTCTCGCTTAGAGCTATTTTTTGCATAGATTTCAACCAATGCTGAGAACTTTACATTCAGGCCTTTATAGACACATATGGAGGCCATTGCTGGCTGAGATGCCCTGTGTAGCTGTGTTCCCATGCAATGCTGGGAAATGTGACCCAGGAACTGTGGGAAACTTTCTGGAGCATTGGCTGATCACCAGGAGAAGCATCTCCAGGCTTCTCAGTGCAACAACTTATTTCTTTCCGCTGACTAGAAAGGGAAGTCCAGACAATTGGATTAGCCAGAGGCATCTGCCCTGAAGGAGTCTGGCATCGGGTCATATAATTCCCATTGCTGTTGTTGCCTAAAATGGAGTTGCACTTCATGACCATGCAGGGAATGGAAAGGGCGAGTGGCTAGATATTCAGGGATTCCTTTAAGACATCACCGTAACACAGGTACATTGAGATTGGTGCAATTTCAGCCATGGGTAAATAGAGCATTTACTGAAGCTGATCAGCCTGCTTTCCTCTATAAGCTGTGAGCACGTGACACCTCACGGTGTGACTTACTGCGTGCACAGAACGAGGAGTGGCAAGGAAGATCCTGGACAGGAAGTCATTTGAGGGGTGCTGGACTTGTGTGAGTCATGAGAATAGATTTTTTAATAGCTTAGGCTCTGCTAGAAATCTTTAGAAACTGTCAATAAAAAAGAAGGAAAGAAATTATCTAAAGAGAAAAAAAGTTTAGTTACATTTTTCAGCATTTGAAACTTCTTTGAGTTCTTATTGCCTTTTTTGTTTGAGTATTTTTTCATGCACTGATCTTTTGGGGAGTGGTTTTTGTTTTTGTTTTTGTTTTTTTTGAAAGCAAAAGTGATTTTCAGAGCTGTGGTGGGATGCAGTCACAGGGTCATGGACATGTGGTGCCATTGCAGGTGCCCTGCTCCCCGCTGCCCAACCTCCCTCTGCAGCTCCAAGGGGCTCCAGTCTCCTGCAGGTCCCCTGTGAGAGCTGCCAGGCCCAGGCAGGTGCCTCAGAGACACTGGGGCCTCTCCAAGTGCCGCTGGGTGCTTGTGGTTGGACACCTGAGCTCTGCCTGGAAAGATAAAGAACTGTTTTCAATGTTAAAAAAATATGAGCCCACTTTCATCAGCTCAAATGACTGGATAATTTGAATGTCAATGTTTTCCTGTGATGAAATAGTGGAGACATTCAGGAAGGGTCTTAATCTGGGGAGAAGAAATATTGATCTGCCATTGACCTTGTGTTTCCACTGCTCTGTCTATTTGGCTGTGGATGTAATCTCAGTGATCTCTCACATATTTCCACATGTCCTGATTAAACTGATCATTTCTAAAGTCCTCTTTGCATCAGACTCTCTGGACATAGGCACTTTCCATAGTTTCACAGTTCTCCTCCTCCCCTTGCTCTTTATCATTCAGATGCCTCTCAGCTCCCCAGTTGCTGCTCTGAGCTTCTGGGAGTCTGAAGCTTGCCCCGTCTTTCTGCAGTCTCATTGTCTCTTTAGCCAGTTCCTTTGTTCTGCTTCTTGTCTATCCTTTCCTATCTATCTGTCGAAAACACTTCAAGGAAGGTTATGTCTTGTGGGCAGTGGAGCTCACCAGAGGCAGCTTGGATTTAACATACACTTGTGGACAGTCTCTTTTATTAAACTGTTTCAAATTTTATTTTTGTTTGATCACAATTAAGACAAATCCTTCTGTGCCTGTTTGCAGCTAGTTCTCTAAGGAAAGCAGGTGGGAATTGGCGCACATGAGCTGTAACATTCAGCTACAGCCTTGAGAGGAAAAAGGTGAGATTTTAACCAGAGTGATCCAAGTCCTCAGTGGCTGATGAGGGAACTGGCATGGCTGGGGAGCTGGGGAGGAAGGTTGTCCATACATGTCTCTTATCAAAAATAGTGCTTTTCCTACATGTCCAGAGTTCATTTGGAGACCCAGTGGGTCACTATGAATTGGAGAATGTGGGTATCACTTATTCCAAAAAGTCAAAAATAAAGAAAGCTTCAGAAGCAGACATCTTTCTTTTTCAGGTGCTCCTTGAAATCTGCCTAATTTCAATACTCTCCTGAAAACTTTCTCATTAGCCACACAAGACCTGAAGAACTGAAGAAAATTATGGAGAGAAGCATGGCTCCTTAGGGGTTTTGGCATTTTAACCCCTCAGCTGTATTTGGTGCTGAGCCCATGAACCGCAGATGCTGAGAAGAGACTGAAGAAACCTTTCAAGTAGTTAAAATCAGAAGCAAATCCCAAGTTTCTTGGAGTGTTAACAGGTCCTACTGAGGACCATTATCAAGAAAGTCTCCCCAAGGGCTGATTAGAGCAGAAAGTTGGAGGCCCTGATTGCAGGCAGGCAAAGGCAATGTGCAGGTGGCTGTGATGCCAAGTCAACCTGGATGTGTGTTATCAAGCAGAGCAGCCAGGCACTGACAGCCAGCCCCTGGGTAGGGTGATCCTTTCCATCATGCATTGCTCAGGGCTCTTCCAGGGGGCAGTGTGCAGGTGGGGGTGCATAATGCTGAGTGCAGGACCATGATACAGCACCTCCTGGGCTCCCAGGGGACAAGGAGGCAGCAAGGCCACAGTGCTTTAAGGAATGGCATCTTCCCATGGGCCTTGGGAGCACAGACACCAGCCATAGCCAAGAGGACAAAGACCTAGCTGTGTTGGGAGCTTTCAACCTTGGCAGTATGCTCAGCCATCACCACCACAGGCCATTCTATGCTTTCCCACGCCTGTGCGTGTTTCCTTGCAGAATGTAGACACCCAACCTGCTTCCCCACCTTGCTCTCACCCTGGGATCTCCTGACCTCCCCTGATGTCTTCCTGTCCTCACTTGCTTTTCCTTAAAACACAAAGCCAGGGGCTGATCACAGACTCCCTCTGAGTGACCTGTTGCACCACAGCACTACCCTGCATGTGACATTTTCTTTTCCTAAAGTCACATCTAAACCCCCACAAGCTGCAGTGAGTGGCTTTTTCGCCTTCTCATGCTATTTCCCACAATCAAGAAAAGCTCCATCATCTCTGAAACCACCCTTCAAACAGTCACAGGCTACTATTCTACTATCCTTCACCTCCACTTCAGCAGGATAAAGCAGCCCAGGTCACTCAACATCTCCTCTTGGACAGGGTTTTTCCAACCTAGGCACAGGACTTGACAATTCTCTTCTAAATCTTCATGAGGTGTCTGTTGTCCAAATCACCCGCATTTCTAAAGATCCGTCTGGACCAAAGCTTCTCTGTGTCAAAACAAATACAAAACAAAACAAAAGCAAATAAACCCATACCAAAACAGCACTAATGGGTTAAGGTAAGCAGGGGTGGGCTGATTGTATGGGAAAGGCTCATTTTGATAATAGAGACAAACTTAAAAGGGAAGAAAGAAAAAAAAAAAGGAAAATTAAAAGCAAAGAAAAGGATGGATCAGGGTTGTTTGGGGAATTCCTGCCAAGAAGCCCTGCATCTGAACAATTCTGCCTGGAGGAGGACAAGAAAGAAGGTTTACTTCCACTATCACAGGGAAGCTGCATGCTTTCCCAGGCACCAATAAGCAAAGATTGAGAGTGGGAAGAATCATGGACTCTTTCAGGGTGGAAGGGACCTCAGGAAGTTTCTAGCCCAATCTCCTTGCTCACAGCAGGGTCAGCTCTGGGGTCAGACGAGGTTGCTCTGACCTTCATCCAGTCTGGTCTTGGAAACCTCCAAGGGAGGAGGCTGCACAGCCTCTCTGGACAACAAGTTCCAATGCGGCCTCACAGAGCAAGTGCTCCAGCTCCCCAACTATTGTGAGGACCCTCAGCCAAACTCACTCCCAGTTATCAACCTCTTTCTTTTTCCTGGAAACCCAAACCTGGATACAGTATTCTTTACGTGGTCTAGTGAATCCTGGCTAGAAGGCGATCATCATTTCCCTCGACCTCCTGGCTGTGCTCCTGCTCAGACAGCCTACGACGCTTCTGGCCTTCTATGCTGTCAGGGAATGCTGCTGGCTCATGTTTTGCCTCTGTCCACCAGGACCCTCAGGTCCTTTTCCACAGAGCCGCTCCCCAGGCACTGAGGCCCCAACCTGTAACACTGTGGGGTGTTGGTTTCTCCCAGGTGCAAGACCTGGCATTTGTCCTTGTTGAATTCCATGAAGTTCCTGACAGCCCATTCCTCCTGCCTGTCTAGCTTCCCCTGAATGGCAGCCCTCAAGAACATGGCTCAGCCCCCCCGCCTCCAGTTTGGGGTCATCCATAAGCATGATGAGTGTTGCCTCCTGCAGGTAACTAATACAGATGATAAACAGGACAAGTTTCTGTAGAGATCAGTGGTGCTCCTCTTCTCCCTGGCCTCCAGGAAGAGTGCTACCCATTCACCACTGTCCTCTCAGCCTGACCATCCAAGCAGCTTTCTACCCATCCGGTTGTCTACTCTTCTAGCCTGTAACGTTCTAATGTGCATGCAAGAATAGTGTGGGAGACAGTGTCGAACACCTTGCTAAAGTCTAGGAAAAAGACATTTACTCTTCTGCAGCCACAAATAGAGTTTTTTAATCATAGCAGGCAATCAGGTTGGCGAGGCACAATCTACCCTGGGTAAATCCATGCTAAGTGTTCTCAGGCACCTTCTTCTCCTTCATGTGCCCAGAAATGTGATCTGGGAGGATTCATTCCATGGCTCACTCCTCACCAAAGTGAGGCTGAACTGCCTGCAGCTCCCTGAGTTGCCCTCGTGGCCCTTTTTGAAGATGGATGCAACATTTGCCTTTCTGCAGTCATTGGGACTTCACCCCATCTCCACAACCTTGCAAAGATGGTAGCGAATGGCCTTGCAGTGACAGCAGTCAGCTCTTATAGCACCCTCGTATGCAGACCCCACTGACTGGTGTAGTTTGAGTTCTCACAAGGAATCCCTCACTAACCTCATCCACTGTTGGCTGTTTTTCTCCTCTGGAGTCCTGACTCAAGGCACAACAGCCCGGGAGACCTTGCTTGTGGACATGAAAGCTAACAAGGAGTTGAGTTCCTCAGACCTATCTGCATCTGCTGCTAGAGGATTCCCTGTCCCATTTAGCAGGGAGGCCACATTTTCCTTTTTATTCTTTGATTCTTACTGGAGCAGTAGCAGCTCATCTTCATGCCCTTGACGTCCCCTGCAAGTGTCAATCACAGGGGAGCTTTTTCTTCCCTAACACCATGCCTAGGACACTGGACAACATTTCTAAATTCCTCCTTTGCCTCTCCCTTCTTCTCCCTGCTGCATGCTGCCCTATTACCCTGGAGCTAAGGTGGGAGGTGCCTGTTTAGCCAAGTTGGTCCCCTGAGGTGTCTGCTAGCTTTAGCGAGTATCGGGATGGCCCATCCTTGTGCTTGGCAGGTCTGCCCTTACAGACCCACTGGCTTTCCTCAGTTCCTGGGCCCTTGAGAGCTGCCTCCCATGGCATCCCCCACCAGTCCCCTGAACAGCCCAGGAAGTCTGCTCCTCTGAAGTCCAGGGTCTGTACTCTGCTACTGTCCTTCCTCACTCCCCTCAGGATCTGGGACTCTACCTTTTCATGGTCATGGTAGGCCAGGCTTACACTTACTATCCCATTCCTGATCAGTTCCTCCCTGTTTCAAATTTCCAGATACAAGAAAGCATCACCGTTATCAGCCCATCTGGCAGCTGTGCAAACAGGTTGTTCTTGATGCCCTGCAGGAACCTCCTGGCCTGCTTGCACTCTGTGGTTTTCCCTTCCAGTTCCTTCCAGAAGGAACTGTGCCCCCCACAAGAACCAGGGCTTGTGATCGACAGACTTTCTCACACTGCTTATGGGAGACTGCATCCACCTCCTGACCCTCATTGGGTGGTCTGTATCTGTCATGATGTCACCCTTACTGTGATGCTCACCCACAAGCTCTCACCCAAACCCCTATCCATCCCATGGAAGAGCTCCACACACCCGAGCTGCCCCTTCACATAAAGGGCGTCCCCCTGCTCATCTTTCCTGGCAGCCTCTCCTGAAGAGATTGTACCCTACAAGCATCACCCTCCAGTCCTGTGAGTGACCCCCACCACATCTCAGTCATTCCAACGATGTTTCAGACCTCTGACAGCTTGTGCATCTCCAGCTGTTCCTGCGTGCGCTCCAAGCTGCCTGCATGTGCATATATTTGGGTTGCAGAGCCTCAGCTGTGGCACAGAGCACAGACTGGTCATGGTGACACTTGTTACCAAGAGCCAAAGACAGTGTGTGCGCCATGGCCCCACTTGAGAGCAGAGACATGCTGGTATAGATAGCAGGTGGCAATGTAATGGTGAAAGGAGGTTCCACTAAGAGAGCAAACCCTGCAGTGCCCAAGGCCAGGGAGAAACAGAGCTGGGCTGTGCTGAAATGCCAGGAGAGGGGTTTGCTGCCTGAGCTGATTCATAGCATCATTGGGCCTGTGACAGAAGTGCATCCATCTCCAGGCAGGACAAGGTGCCTCTGAAGAAGTCCCTGGGCTAGGGCAGCCTGAGATCCAGGCACCCTGTGGACATCGTTAGCCCAGTCCCTGTTGCTGTCATCTGGGGGTGAGAAGAGGTTCATGGAGAGGAGAGCAAGAAGGGTTTGAGAGTGCAGACACTATAGCAGAGACCTTGGTGTGATGTGCCTCCCATTTATGCAGCACGCTTGGATGCAGACAGGATGGACTTTGCCTAAAGGCAGTGGTGGGATTCAGTTGCCTGGGCACAGGTAGAAAATCCTGAGATAACCTGGGGTTTTTGCCCAGGAACCACTCCAAAAGGGCATTGTTTTCCCATAGGTCCCACCCATGCGGTTGTGCTAGAAACCCAGGCATCTGACATGGACCTGCCCGACTATTTTGATGTCATTATATCAAGTGTCTGCACTGAATTACATTAGCAGTTTGCACTGTAGGTATCTCCATGTGTCTCATAGTGAGTGGTGCTCGAATAGTAGTGGGCATCTAGTGTCCTTTGAGATGGCCAAGGAAATTCCCCATCTGGCCCCCACCGGAGGCTCCAGAAGGATGGGGGTCACACAGTCACTCCAACAGAGCAAGTAGACACTGGCACGTGCCTTGGACCATCGCTGTCTCTTCACATGTCACCAGGTGTTTGTGTGTGGGCAACTGACTCCCACCCTCCATCTCCAGGGATTACGATGGGAACTTAGACAAGGAGCTCATGGGCAGATCACTCTGTTGTGCACACCAGCTAAGGAAAGGGGAATCTCAGCTCCTGTGTCTTTGTGGATATAATGGGAGGGATCTGAATCCCACTCCAGCTCAGGGCCTTCTAAACCATCATGACATGCCCAGATTGACTCATCTGAATCAAGACCGGAACCATGTGTCAATGAATCCCTACTTGTCCCTGTCTAGGTTTCCTGCCTAGTGAAGAGATGGGAAGAACGGCTTCCAGAGTGGGACGTTTCCACCTCTTACAAATAACCATCCTCTGATGAGACAAATTGCAATGCTGCAATCAGTCTTCCTTCAGCGTTTAGAGAGGGACCATCAGTGATTATTTTAGTTTATTGCAGTGAACATTTCCCAGGAGGAGGGAGCACAAGGGACAGAAAAATTTGTGTCTTCAGCCAGGCCTCTGCTCCTGAGTGGGGCCAGGCTCCTGGGATGGAGGGAGCTCATGGCAACCTGGCAGCACTGCCCAGACACAGCTGTGTGCAGGAGCAGCTCCTCTGCAAGGAGCGGCAGGGCTATGGGCACTGCCTGCTGCTGCTGACATGAGCTGAGAGAAGGCAGAGAGAAGTGGAAGGCAGTGTGGAGTGGGAGGACAGAGGAGAGCTCCTTGTGGGAGAAATCTTCACAGCCCTTGATACGGTTAGTCTCTGGCTGCAGGGCAATGGTACTGAGGTTCCTGGAGGGGTCTTCTGAACCCAGCCCATCCCATGGCTGATAGGATTTTTAATGATCTCTCTCCTGCATAGCATAGCAGGAGGAGGAGGTGCTTCAGAGCAGGACTTCCCTGCCACACCATCATAGGGACCGGGCAACATGCTACCTTCCCCCAGGGATGTCTGCAGGGCTGTGAAGCTGGGGTGTGCACCTAGGTCTACCCAGCTTTGTGAGTCAGAGCAGCATCCCTGCGCCCCAGAGTGCTGTGTGCCTGAGGCAGTGAGTCTGCTGCCTGTGAGGGTCAGTGTTGCAGGGAGAAGCTCTGGGTGAGAGGATCGACCCCCAGCCAGGCAGGTTCATTCTCCCATCAAGAGGGTGCTGCTTGGGTCAGGGCTGCTCACAGCTCTAACTCATGCTAGTTTTCTGTTTTGGCAAGGAACTAGGACTCGCAAACCTTCCCTCTCAGAGATCAGAAGGTCTGGGAGAAAGCTCAGCAAACCCCTTCAACCCCACCTCCAGCGACAGCATCAGCATCACCTGTGTGGTCTCCCTGGGGTTTGTGGTACCTGCTGCTCATGAACTGCAGGCACAGAGACACCTCTGGACAGTGCACTGTCCTGGGAGGTTTCTGTAGGGCAGATCTGAGCACACAAAAGGTGTGATGCGGTCTGTGAGCACTGACTGGAAATGATGTTGGGAGAGAGAAAGGTCCCAGCAGGGACTGCTCCAGGCAGCAGAGACAGGCAGGAAAGGAGAGGGAACTGCTAACAGAATCATTGTGGGAGGATGGATTTGGGCAAGTCATGGTCAGTTCCGTTGGCAGCAGGATCATGGGGTTGCTCCTTGTTTCCTCTCCTGTCCATGCTGCTCCTGTTCTTCTCTCAGGATCTCCAGGATGGATGGGTTTTCAGCTGCAGTTCAGACACCATCACTGTGAGTTGGGCAACAGAGGGGTCTGCATGGAAGTGAGGGGTCCACAGCCCCCTTCTAATCTGTGAGGCTCCAGGAAATGCAGTCTGTGGGGTTGGGAAATGAGCTGATCCTCCCTTAAGGAGAGACCATCTTTAGTCCTGATAGTCCCTTGACTGTTTCCCTGTGGTGTCCTGCTAGATTGCAAGCTGCCCTCCAAAAAGGCACTGCTGTCTCATAACATATCGATAAAACTGTAGAGACTGTGAAGACGATACAGAGATGCTGAGAGTATGGAGATGATGGTGGGAGGCTGCATATGGGCATCTGAAAAGAGCCCTGTGTGTCCTTGGCTAGAAGGGGAGTGTGGAGACCTCCCTCTGGTGCCTGGAGAAAGGGTGAGAAGGTTGGAGACCTGCACTTTGAAACTGGACTGCTCTGCTCTCAGCAGTGGCTGGTTTCCTTTCAGGGCAATATATGAGTGCGATCATCCACCAGCTGAGCGAAGTAGGAGCACAGGAAAGCTGGGAACAAGACTAATAAACAGACTAGCTGTCCTCACACTGCAACAAGGGACAGTGAACCTGTTTTTCTCAGGACTCGCAGTAGAAATGCCAAGGATTTCTAGCTTTGAGGAACCCTCCCCAGGGCTGATGAGGACATCTCAGAGAAAATAAAAAATCCCTGAAACTCTGCTCCTCAAACTTCATTCTTTAGAATAGGGAGTGAAGGTGCTGAAAAGCCCTTCTATATGAGAAGTGTATTTCATTTGCCAGAAATGGTGAATGTCAGAGCTAGTCACCCCCATTCCCCCGTTCCCACTGCTGCACAGCAGGACTAACTCCTCTGGAGCCCACGGGCAGATGTCCCTGCTCCTCGCAGCAGCACACTCAGGCAGTGCAAAGTGGAGCCCAAGCAAGGGAGCTGCACAAAGATGCTCTCAGTAAAGAGAGAGGCAAAGTGGGGGGTTGTACGAAAACTGCAACAAATGTGGGGGTTTTTTTTGTTTTTTGGTTTTTTTGCTTGAAAAGTCTCTCCTAATTTCTTAATGTCTTTTCTTTGGACAGTCCCCCATGCCCGGAGATAGCAAAATGTCCAACAGCAGCTCCCTCAACGAGTTCCTCCTCCTGGCATTTGCCAACACACAGGAGCTGCAGCTCTTGCACTTCTCGCTCTTCCTGGGCATCTACCTGGCTGCCCTCCTTGGTAACAGCCTCATCATCACAGCTGTAGCCTGCGACCACCACCTCCACACCCCCATGTACTTCTTCCTACTCAATCTATCTATCCTTGACCTTGGCTCCATCTCCACCACTGTCCCCCAGTCCATGGCCAATTCCCTGTGGGACACCAGGGCCATTTCCTACTCAGGATGTGCTGCCCAGGTCTTCCATTTTATCTTTCTCATGTCGACTGAGTATTCTCTCCTCACAGTCATGGCCTATGACCGCTTTGTTGCCATCTGCAGACCCCTGCACTACGGAACCATCATGGACAGCAGAGCTTGTGTCAGAATGGCAGCAGCTGCCTGGGGATGTGGTTTTGTCTATGCTGTGCTACACACTGCTAACACATTTTCAATACCACTCTGCCAAGGCAACACAGTGGACCAGTTCTTCTGTGAAATTCCCCAGATCCTCAAGCTCTCCTGCTCAGACGCCTACCTCAGGGAAGTTGGCCTTCTTGTGGTTAGTCTTTGTTTATTCTTTGGGTGTTTCATTTTCATTGTGCTGTCCTATGTGCAGATCTTCACAGTCGTGCTGAGGATCCCCTCTGAGCAGGGCCGGCACAAAGCCTTTTCCATGTGCCTCCCGCACCTGGCCGTGGTCTCCCTGTTTGTCAGCACTGTCATGTTTGCCCACCTGAAGCCCCCCTCCCTCTCCTCGCCAGCTCTGGATCTGGTGGTGGCTGTTCTGTACTCAGTGGTGCCTCCAACAGTGAACCCCCTCATCTACAGCATGAGGAACAAGGAGCTCAAAGATGCGCTGAAGAAGCTGATTCAGCTCGTACAATGTCAGCACCAATAAATGTCCATTGTGCATCCACTCCTCAGGGTATCTGGCATCAAGGCTGTGTGTTTTGCATTTCTTTCTTTCTTATTTTTCTCTTTTTTCTTTAAAAAAAAAATCGGGTTCATGTTACATCTCCTCAGGAATCTCTCATTTGAATCTGACCCAGAGACCGTGTCGAAGCAGGGAGCCAGGCTTCCCCCTTCATCAGCAGACATGGGGGAACCTCAGAGCCTGCTAGTCTGAGATGCCTTGGATGCCCCCAGTGGAACGAGGAGAGTTTCCCTTTGCAGTGTCTATTTTGGCACTGACAGCAAGGGAGCTCAGGGGCACAGAGTCAGGCTCAGATGAGTACCAACGGGGTGAGACCATGGGTTCCAATTGCCTTTAGGAGACCTCAGCGTCCCTGGCCACAGTCAGGATGTGATGTCCTACCCCTCTTTGGGGAGGTAGCAGCCAGGTGTCACTGTGGCTGGTCCCGTTCCCTCTACAGAGCTCCGATGCACACAGTGGAGCGGAAATGGAGGGGAAGAGAGTCTGGACACAGCCTGTGGGGAAAGATTTTCTGCTCCTCAGCACCATCTCCTCACCACCACAGCAGGCATTTCCTCACTGCAGCCTTCACTGGGTGTCTGCAGCTTTCCTGGAGACTCGTCCACCAACAGCAGCAGGACTTTCTCATTTCAGGGCTGCTCTCCTCACTTCCACACTCTTCTGCTGTGCTAAAATGTGTTTATAGGGCCTAAGTGCTCTTGTAACATGGCAGTGGTACGTTCCTGTGAGCAAAAGCAGGACCAGGCATTTGGCACTCTTTTGCCAGACCTGGCCTCTGGGATAGCATTTCTATAAGGAAAGGGGTTCTTCCTGTGACGTGCCTGAAGTCTGGCCTTTCTTCAGAAGATGGAGTCAAAATTACGCCTAAAGGATTCCACCACAAAAGGGCCTACTCTTCTGCTTGTGAACTCCATGGGCTCCAGGGGAGGAGCTCAGAGTCCCCAGGTGATCTGTTAGGGACTGAGGGCTGGATTCAAGGCTCATCTGTCAGTGACCAGTGGAGATGGGGAATGATCTCTGAATCACCTGTGCTTGGCTGTCCCACAGGTGACAGTGCTGATGACAGATACCCAACCTTCTGGAAGGGAATCTCCAGGAGATCCCCAAGAGAGCTCAGAGGATCTCCAGAGACAGCATGTGCCTGGGGTGGGCAGTGAGTGGAGCCTCACAAAATGAGGGATGGTCCATGGTGGAGTAACCAGAAGGTAAAGCACTAAATCCAGGTATGCAGGGAGAAACGAGGGCTCTGCAGTCCCTGGAGGGGGAGTGGAGGCCCAGGGAAGGGGCACTGGAGAGTGATTCCTGCACCCTCAGTGAAACACCACAGGCTGGAACTAGTGCCCACCCAAACACATCTCCTGCCATTGCCAACACCCTGGGGTCACTCTGAGCACCATCCATGAGCACAGAGAAGTGCCAGCAGTATCAGTGGTCCCTGTCCAGCTGGGTCTGCTTCCTGCCCCAGCCAGCACGGCCAGTGTGGAACAACGCCGTAGCCTCACAGCCCGCTTGCCCTGCAGAGCAGCACCGCCAGCCTGAGGCCCTGTGGGGAGCACAGGGCAGGGGTGCAGGAACAGTCAGGCCAGCACAGACACACTGACCTGGGGAAAGGCTCTCTGGGCAGCAGGGATGTCCCAGGAGAAAAGCCAGGCAGCATTCAGAGACAGGAAACGAGAAGGAGAAGCAGGTTTCTCTGGGCACCAGCTCGGAGCAGGCAGCTCTGTCCCCGGGGCAGCAGGAGCTGCTGGAGGGGCTGCAGGGCCAGGGCTCTGGTGCTGTGCTGGGCAGCGGGGTGGGCATGGAGGGGGCTGCAGGCAGACAGGGAGGGGGATCTGCTGGGCACAAGAGCAGGGGAGAGAGAAAGTGATAGGCCTCATTGCAAGGCCCCCTCCCCCTTGCCAGGGATCTGCTCCCCTTGTCCTTGGGCCGTGCCTGAGCTACGCTGTGGACATGGCTGTGGCTGGCCCTGCACCTCTCGGGTCCTGACCAGACCCTGTCCCCATCCTGCTGACCTGACTCCCCATCTCTGCCTCGGACCTGTGTCTGACTATGGTCAGGAAAGCCTTGGCAAGGGAAGCTGGGACCCGAGCAGATCCCAGAGAAGGTTGTAAGTAAAAACGTTGGCCGTGCAGGCACAGCAGCAACTCTTGCCTGACAGCCCATTTAAAGGAGTAAGGAGAGCTTTGGATTTGGACCCCCTACCCGGGTGAAGCTGCACACGGAATCTTCGCTAGATGAAAAAGTGAGAGCAGCCACTTGCAGTGTGCTTTTTAATGTGTAGTTATGAAAGCAGGTATTTCTGTATCACAGCTTGAGTGTTTAAGCACCACCTGTGAATGGGTTCCTGCACTGGAGCGCTGGGAGCAGCCAGAGCTGGGCTGCTGCATGTGGGAAGGGGAGCTGGGAGCCGAGGGTGCTGGCAAGGCAGCAGGGCGGTGACCCACCAACGAGAGGTGCCGTCCCACTGTGACTGGACAAGAGGAGCAGAGCAGGTTTGGAGATGGTAACTGGGGTCAGGTGCAGTTCAGAGATCACAGACAAGACCGTAGGGTTCTAAGCAGCCCTGCTCTGCGTGGCAGGTTGGACTGGAGGTCTCCAGGGGTCTGATCCCACCAAAAGTCCTCTGCAACTCCATGAATGGAAAGACCCCGGGCACAGAGACAGGCTCTGCCTTTCCCACGGGCTGCACTGCCGGCAGGCGAGGGGCAGTGTTAAAGACGGCCTCTGACCCTAGGTTTCCCAAAGCAGAGTCTCAGACGCGGAATATCACAAACTCATTTACTATATATGGTACAGCAGCAAATGACAGCTCAAGCTGGATGCCTCCGGAGAGGGACCTGAACAAAGAAACCCCTGGGCAATTATAACCTTTCAATCTAAGTTCTCCACTCCTCACACAGTAGTTTGGACCAACAGTAATATTCAGGTCTGGGGTCTTCCCATTCCCTATTGGGTCCTATCGTTGTCTCTCTAGGTCCAGAGGAGATAAATCCAGACCACAACAACTAACACTGCCCCAGCAGTGAGAGGAGGCTTTGTTTGTCTTGCTGCTGGCCTGTCAGCTACAGAGGCACAATGACCTCACAACCACAAACAGAAGCAATTTGCCTACCATTGGGCTATCTAGTGCTGAGGCAGAAGTGACCTCGCACATACGAACAGCAGCAATGTGCCTAGCACTGGCCTGTCAGGGCCTGAGGCACAAGTGACCTCACAACCACAAACAGCAGCCACATGACCAGCACTGGCCTATCAGGCACTGAGGCACAAGTGACCTGACACCAGGAAACAGCAGGCACAGCAGCAGTACTGCTGAGCAGGCACTGGGGCACAAGTGACCTCATAAGCAAAACAGCAGCCCCGTGACCAGTACTGGCCTATCAGGGCCTCAGGCGCTGAGGCTCAAGTGACCTCACAACAGCAAACAGCAGCCATGTCACCAGCACGGGCCTATCAGGGCCTCAGGCAGAAGTGACCTCACAACCACAAACACAAGCCATAGACCCAGCATTGGCCTATCGGGAAGTGAGTCAGAAGTGAGCTCACAAGCACAAAGAGCAATAACATGTCTTCTTGTTGCTTGTCATTTACAGATGCACAGTGGCCTCACAGTGGAATTTGCTTAGTGCTTGGCTATCCGGTTCTGAGGAAGTAGTGACTTCACAGTCTTCATCAAAGCCACGTGCCATCTGCTGGCCTATCAGATAGTAAGGCAATAGTGACCTCACAAGCAAAAACCGCAGCCAGGTGCCCTCTCCAATAGCAAAACAAAAGTGACCTCAGTCTGCACTGAAGCCATGTGCCTGCTGCTGACCTATCATGGACTGAGGCACACGAACCTCAGAAGCACAAACAGCACTCATCTCCATACCGCTGCTCTACCAGGCCCTCATGCAGATGGGAGCTCAGAACCAGAAACAGCAGCAATGGCTCTGCTGCTGGCCTATCAGATTCTTCAGCAACAATGACCTCAGAATCCGCACTGAAGCCATGTGCTTGCTGGTGGCCTATCAAGCACAGAGGCAGAAGTGACGTCACAAGCACAAAAGCAGCAATGTGCTTGATGCTGTCAGATGAGCTACTGAAACAAAAGCCACCTCACAAGTACAAAAATGAGCAACATGGCGGCTGGTGGCCTAGCAGATCCTGAGACCGAATGACTTCACCAACACAAACATCAGCAATATGCATCGAGCTGGACTCTCAGGTACTGAGGCTGAAGTGACCTCACAGGAAGCCATCGATCTGTTCCTGGCCTGTTAGTGACTGAGGCACAATTGACCTAAACAAGCACAGACAGCAGCAATGTGCCTGCTCATCACCAATCACATACTGATGCACAGCTGACCACAAAAGCGCAAACAGCAGCAATGGGCCTGCTCCCCGTTTGTGAGGCATTGAGACACGAGGGACCTCACCAGGCACAACTGACCTCACAAGCACAAATGGCATCGACGTGCCTGCTGCTGGCCTAGCTGGCAGTGAGTCAAAAGTGACCGGAAAAGGGCAAACCTTCACAGAGGAGAAGCTCACCTGGGCCACTCGCATGGCCCTCGAGTATGCTGTTATCACTCCACACATAACAGTCTTCTGCAAACGGCTTTCATCTCCTGGCAGGATTCTCTCCAGGACATGGCACAGCTCCACTCTGTCACCCTGGGCACAAATCACAAAAGGCAACGATTGGTCTTGCTTTTCCTTTATGACCATCAAGTCCGAGCTGTGAGCCTTTGCACCGGAGCACCTACACAATGACAGCAGGAGGCCACTGCCATTTCCAGTGCCGAGGTACAGAGATCAGCCCAGGGAGCAGCTGCACTGGAAAGGGTTTCTGACACTGTCACATCAACTCAGCACTGCACCAGGCATCAACCTCACACCAGACCTCGGCTGTGCCAGCTAGTCTGCAAACACACTGTCTCTGCCCCACAGAGCTGGCCCTTCTGCTAGATACAACCAAGTGCCAGCAAGCAGAGATGGAGGCAGGACCCTTGCGGCTTGCACGCTCCCCAGGCACTGCTCTGCTCACTGCCTTCCCTTGGCTCCTCAACCCACACACACAGGGAAGCTCTTGTGGTAACACCAGGAGGTGGCCAAGGCACTCCAGGCTCACAAGGCAGGTGCAAAATGACGAGCACAAGAACAGCAATAGAGCTGGCTCCTTGGGCAATGCTGCTCTTTTCAGAGGGAAGGAGCCTGCTTTCTTTGGGCAGAGCAGGCTGCTGCTTTCCACCCCCATCCCCTCCCAAACCTCCAGCTAGGGATGGGGATTTTGTTTAGTAATACAAAACTTACAGATACACTGTAGAAACATTGGAGAGTCCTGCCCAAAGTAACTTTGGTTTTTTTCCTTCGGTTTCTCGGACATGGAGCCCCTGTGAAGGGAAAAAGGGTGCAGAGGCTTTGACATGAGGCCCAAGCAAGGAGACAGCCCCACACTGGAGGTCTGCTGAAATGCCAGCTGTCCTGGCTGCACAGGCTCTGCAGCAGAAGTCCGGGCTCCACAGCTGGCTTCACAGAGCACTGAGGGCTGGGTGCCATGGGTAGCCTGGCCCTGGGCACAGCTTCACCCTTCGCAGAGCCAGGAGCCCAAGAGCTGTGAGACTTCCTCTTTTCTAGCTATGGAGGCTTTGAGGCCTCAGACAAAAGCACTCAAGAGATGCTGGCATTTAATTATAAGGGTATTGGACTCGTCCTGTATGGCACCACAACCTTCTAGGAAAAGGAGGGGGCACAACAGCAGTTGCTGAGCAGGCCGGCAGTAACAGCATTTGTGGGACACGGAATTAGCAGCACAGCAGAGGTACCAGGAGGTGAACCCCCACCCCAAGGCACCCATGGAAGCCAGGCGCATTTCTGGAAGCTTTCGCATCCATACGCAGCCTCATCTCATTCACTTGCAGCTGCTTTCACAGAGGGCTCACCATGTTGGCCAAGATGCTGACAGGTACAGGGACACACGCTGGCATCCTGCCTCCATCCTCAGGGGCTCTGGCACTGCACTGGGAACCTACATGAGTGAAGCAACCTAGAAAGAAAGAAAGAATTGGACTGTTACTGTCAGTTCTGCTGGCCTTGCAGAGTCGCAACAGTCAGAGGCAACTGTCTCCCCTCTCTGCTGGGCTGTATTTGTGAGAGCACAGCCAGCAGGGCCACCGAGACATTCTACCCCTCTTTCTAGCACAGGGGAGACCACGTCTGTATACCGGCTCCCATTTGGGCTCTCCAGTTCTGGAAAGGCAGGAAGACACAGGAGGGAATCCAGCACAGGGACACCAAGATGGTCCAGCCTGGAGCATGGCGCATATAAGGAGAGGCTGGGAGAGCTGGGTTTGTTCAGCCTGGACAAGAGAAGGCCAAGAGGCATCTTCATGCTGTGCACAGCTACCTTACGGAGGGCACAGAGAAGATGGAGCCGGATTTTCTTGGAGGTGCACACTAATAGCAGGGGAGGCAACAGGGACAAATTGGACAATGGGAAATTCTTAGATGTTAAGAACATGCCTTTTTCTCCATGAAGGTGGCCAAACTGTGGCACAGGGATCCAGAGAGCTTCTCACATCTCCAGCCTCAGAGATAATCAAAACTTCACTGGAAAAGTCCACAAGATACCTCCCTGAGCAGGGTGCTGGATCCCTACCTCCAGGTGTCTCCCCCATTGCAGGCTCAAGGAATCTGCTAGTCTGAGACTCTTGCCAAAGGGTCCAGAGGCTTTGGAGATGCCACCTCCACCACTGACCAAGGACAGGTGTCTCAGAGCCACCCAGCATCTTCAGAGACCTGACTTCTGGTGAGGTGGCATCTGCCCTGTCTGCAAGGGTCTGGGGAGGCACAAAGGGGAGAAATACCTCTGACTGCTTTGATTAACCACCCATCTCTTGGATGGGTCAGAATGGGTTAGGGTCTGAGATGGGAAGATGCTGTGAGGGTCCAGCTTCAACAGAAAGCCTTTAAGGAGTGAGAAGAAAACTTTCTCTGGCAGAGTCAGTAAAATCCCAAAGATTCAGGGAAGCATCGAGACTGTCAGAAACTGAAAGCCTGAATCTCAGCTGACAGAAACCACCAAACTGTGAGCATCCCTGGCTCGCACCAGGATGCTCCAAGGAGGGAACACGGTCACCAACAGTCCTCACCCAGGTCTCCCAGAGGACACTGTGATGGCAGGCTGGGCTCTGGGAGCAGAGCACTGCTCTCTCCAGCCACCTCCTCCCATGCTCAGCAGCAAAACACTGGGGCCAACACCCAGCTCCACCACAGGGCACCCACCACCGTGACACGCCGCTACCCCCGCACCTCACAGAGGGCTGGCAGCCAACACGTGCCTCTGCATCAGCAACACACAGGGCACAGCACCACACGTGGCAGCAGACAGGGCACCCCCAAGCACCCCAAAACACAGAAAGCCCAACTCTCCATCCCCTCAATTCCATTCTAGTCCTCCAAGGCCTTGCAACAGGCACTGCCTCTGAACAGCCACTCACAGCCTGGGGCCTGCTCACTTCCCACCTCCAGGAAGGAGAGGAGAAGGGCTCTCAGAGGGGCTGATCAGGCAGCTCTTGCCTCTCTCTTGTGCCTCAACTTCTCTGAAAGCCTCTCAGAGCCCCTCGGAAATGCCATTTTCAGAACAGAACAGACCCCTGGGAAGGGCCCCTCGTGAGGACACCAGCAGCCTGCTCAGCCTTTGCCCAGCAGCTCCCAAACACAGCTCTGAGCAGCACCTGGGGGCTGCGGTGGCAGCAGCAGCTCAGGGAAACCCTTGACAAGGGGTCTGTGACCCAGGGCAGGGGCAAAGCTTCCTGCCCCCAAACCCCTCCAGCCGCCCCGGCCCAGCTGCTCGGGGGCAGCCGGCACGTCTGGCTCGCAGGGCAGCTCCCCCGGGGCCAGGGCGCTTTGTCCCGTGCTCCCGGCCCCACCAGCCCCTGCTGCAGCTCCGGGAGGAAAGCAGCCCCAGGGCAGCACTGCTGCCCCCGCCCCAGTGGGAGGGCACCTGCCACCATCGGGACCCACCCACAGCCCTGCCAGCCCCGCTCACACCCGCTCTCACCCGCCCCCTCGCTCCTGCTTTGATCCCGCCCTGCTTCCAGATCCGGGTTTTTCCACATGCTGCACACCGATTGGCTGACTGAGCCATCAGTCAAGTCCAGCCCACCCTCCTTCTCCCACCAGCCAATAGGAGGCAGCACTGAGGTGTTGCCAGGGAAACGTTTCAGCCTCCTGCCCTGCTGGCCAGCTCTGCCTCCCCCCGCCCCCCGTGCTGTGGTGGGGCACCATGTTGTGGGCGGCAGCACGGGGTGTGGGGGGGCATAGCGGGGCCTGGGGGCAGCCCGGCACCGTGTGCCTGGGCAGTGCGGGGCCCCGGGGCCTGGCCACTGCCCCGCAGGGTCTGGGCTCTGCCGCAGGGGCCCCACGGGGCTCCTGGCTGCCCTGCGCCCGGGGGCCGTGCCGGGTGCGGGGGAGCAGCCCTGGGGCCGGTGCTGGTGCCGGCTGTGGCGCCGGTGTGGGGGCCCTGGGCATGGCCGGGGCGGCAGAGCCCACAGGCAGCGTCCTGCTGCCCCCAGGCAGGGCAGGGCGGGACCGTCTGTCTTCTGGGACCCTGGCCGCCTGCCTGCCGCAGCCCTGGGGCTCAGCAGCCCTCGCGCTGCGCCCAGCAGTGCTGGGCCGTGGCCAGGCAGGGGCTGCTCTCTGCAGGGCCGGGCTGGGCTCCAGCAGTCACTCCAGAGGGTGAGAAGCCCATGGGGGTACAGGGCAGTGATGGGGGGCAGTGATGGAGAGAGCAGCTCTGGGCCTGCTGGTGGTGTAGGGCCTGGAGGAGGGCTGGGGTAGATGGCCCTGATGGACTCACCCCAGCACTGCCCACTGTGGCTTAAAGAAGAATGCTTGGGATCAGCCAGGACTTATGGAGTGGCACTGGCACCCCCACCTGTTCCCGAGCTGCTTTCCCAAGCATGCTGTCTTCTGGCTGCAGAGGTTTGACCCCTATTTGCAGGAGCAGGGGCTGTGACCATCTGAAGATGGCATCTCCTTGCCCAGAACATGCTCTGCCATGCTGAAGGCAGAAGATGATCCATGGGGAAGAACAGAGGTTCTCCCAAACAAGTAGACTACTAGGATTTGTTACAAGGTGAAGGATCCATTTCCAGCAAGGGCATTTTCAGAAGGCTCTTGAGAGCCCCATGGAACTGCAGGATACCCCAGCCTCTGGGATGCAGCACCCCTTTCCTCTCAGAGCCAGATCCCAAAGGGGGACCCACTCCCAGAGAAACCTGGCCATGGATTGTCCCCAGCCCTCACAGGATCCTTGGGGCTTAGGGCCGAGCCCCAGGGCCCAGGAGTCCTGGCTGCCACATTGTCCCCCCAGCCAGTCAGGACTCTGCAAAAAGGCTCTGGTGGCAACCCGCAGCCGTGTGCAGCCATTCCTACAGCCCGCGATCCACAGCCCATTTTACAGTTAGTCTCTGTGCGACCCCTCAGGAAGGAGCTCCCAAAGCCCTTACCCTTGGTGAAGAGCTGCAGGAGCGTTGGGAACAAGGAACTGTGGTCTGGGCTGATGGTGGTGGTCCATCAGTCCTCCATCTTCCTTGTCCTCTTGCCCTTGGCTCGCCTCTCCAGATGAGGAGGAAGGATGCTCTTGCTGTCTCATTATACAACACTCTCTGATGTGCCCCTGCTTCTCTGCCTCTCGGTGAGGGGTCCCAGTGTGGCTCCCATCTTGTTTCCTTGCCACGGAGTGGCTCCAAAGGGCAGTGGCAGGCAGCACGTGCGCGGTGCCCAGCAGTGGCCAGGCCTTGCAGGGAAGTGAGGGTACCCCTGTGGCACCAGGGAGACCTCTGTGTGAGGTGGCACATCCCACTGTGACCTCAGTTCATGTCATCAGGGGGCTCAGGAGGTCACTGCCATGGAGATGGCACAGCCAGGGAGAGAGCAGAGAGATGTCCCCCTCACATCCTGGGAAGCAGTCACCTCCCTTCACCGCAGTTATTTTCCAGAACGTGCTGATAAATCCTTCAGGAATGTCTCCAGATGGTGGCAAAGGCTGTGAAATATCTAAAAGGGGGCCCTGGAGAGGTCACTTCTGCACCCCTGCACTGACATGTCTCTGCCCTAGGCAGACCTGCGCGGGAAACTGGAGCTTCAGGGCTAGTTTAAGGTTTGGCATTTTTCAAAGCCAGGATCGAAGTCACGTGAGATCAAACAGCACAAAGCATGGCCACAGGATGAGATGCTTTGGTGAGCTTCAAAACGGGTTTCTGCTGTGGGTCACTCTTTTTGTAGAAGTAGGGTGTAGGACCACATGGGACAGGACATGGCCTTCCTCCTTTAGGCACCAAAGCAGGCTCTTTGTTTTCAAAAGTCCTAGACAAGGTTTCTCCATCTGTGGTGCTTAAGGTGAAGATGATATGCCAGAGAAGAGCCAATGTGCCCTTAACACCCATCATCTGGGGGCCAGGCCAGGGAGCAAGTCTAGGGAAGTTTTCCCATTTCCCATGCATTTTGCCCAGCTTTCCTTCTGGCTGAGCCTTCCCTGAGCCTAGGGAAAGCCATTTCTCCTCCCTGGGCCTCAGCTGGGCTTTGGGCTTTTCGGAGTCCCCTGAAAGCAGTGCTTCTTGCCTGGGGGTCACCAAAGCCTCTGGCACCCTGGACATACCCTGCCACCACCCAAGCTTTCCTGAGGGGCTTTACAGCCCTGACACCCTGGATCTCCCACAGTTTTGACCCTGGGCATCTCAGGACATGCCCACACACCACAGTGCTGCTGTCCAGGCTCCGGTGCAGAGCCTGTAAGGCAGTGCAATGTCTCAGGACCTGCATTTTGGCTCATTCAGAAGTTTGTGAAGTGACCAGCTCCCACCTCTACAGCTGCTGAAGCTTGAGAACATCCCTACAACCAGCCTTCCTGCTCTTCCTAGTCTTGTCACAATCCCAGGGTGACTCTTGCAGAAGGGAGACTCCATCCCCCTTGAATACTGTCAGAGATGTGGCTTTCCAAGTCACTGCCAAAGGAAGGACTCGTTTACTTCTTTGGGTTGCTTCTCCAGCCTGTGGCACCCCCTCTGTGATGCTGTGAGCCCAGCTGTGCACCCTGAGGTCTCTGTCCTTTCTCTGCCCTGTCTCCCATGATTCTGCCCAAAGTCTTGCCAGTGCACCAGGGCCATGGGAAGTGTTGCTTCAGAGAGCTCACCTGAAGCTGTGACATGTTGTGGAGCTGAAGGCCTGATGGAAGCTAGCCTGGGACGTGGCCATGCCCCCACACCTCCTCCTGCTCCTGGCCCGAGGCTCCAGGAAGGTCCCAGGATTGAAAGCAGTGGGTTTGGTGTGGGTGAGCTGGGTTTCCCTTGACATGCCTGAGTCCTGCCTGGGTTGCTCTGAGTGCCCAGGAAAATCCCTCTTCTCTAGGGACTTGCAAAGAGTGTTTTCCAGACTTTTGTACAGAAACACAGCCTGGTCTGGGATCCCTGACAGCAGCATAGCCCCCAGAACAGCCTGGGACCCCCAGGAACCGTGTGGCGCTCTCTTTTGTTTCCTCATGCCCTGATTAAATTACCAATTTCTAACATCCCCCTTTACAGAAGACTATTGGACGTTGTAACGTTGCAACTCCTTCCATTACTCTTTGTTCATTCCCACACCGCACTGCTGATTTGCGCTTTGAGGAGTTGAAAGCTTGCTCCGTCTTTCAGTAGTTTGTTCCTCTGGGCAAGTCCTCTAAATTCTGTTTCTATCTACCCTTTCCTATCTATCCAAAAGATTTCTAGCCACACTATCCCTAGTGGAATGTGGACCTCATTGGAGGCAGCTTGGACTTAGCATGCAGTTGAGGAGTGTAATTATTTTTAGGAAACTGTATCACGCTTTCTCCTTTTTTTTCCTCTCTCTTTTGCTTGCAATTAAGAAAAGTTCTTCTGTGTCTATTTGTTACAAGACAACCCTGGGAAGCTCAGAAAGAATGTTTGAACTAGGCAGATTAGGATAACTTCTAACATTAAGTATAAAACTTGCTTAGCATGAGTAGCTGAAATAAATCCGCACACTTGCTTAGCAGGAGTAGCTAAATTTGCTGAAGTCTTAGGCCGCACTCCTAGTTCAGTAAGAAAGGGCCCCAGAGCTGGTGCAGGCTGGAAAGATAAGGGAGTTACAAGCAGTCTGCATTCCTGTGCCCCACACTCCAAAAGGGAGGATGTGAAGGCTTTGAAATAGGGCCTGCTGGGGCGCCAGGACCTTGGGAAGCAAAACCTCCTCTCACTGCTGAAACAAAGTTAATTAAGGGGTCTGGACTATCTCCGCCTTGTCAGGACTTTGGGAGATAACACCTACTGTCCCTGCTGGGGCAGTGTTAATTGATCTCCCCTCCTCAGGACCTTGAGAGACAGGGGTGGGACCCAGGGAATGACGAAATCACTAACCAATCAGTGTAAAAGGGAAAATTGCAAACCTGGCAATTTGTGTGTATAAATGCTACTTGAAAAGTTGGGGGGGTGGTGCTTGATTTGTGGGAAAGCACCGAGCACCCAGGCTTGCGCAACTCTGAAAGAAATAAGCCAATGTCTCTCCTGAGTGTGAAATTATCGGCTTATTGCACACCGGGCAACGAATCCACTTTTCAGACAACATCTGTGTTAAGACCCAGGGCCATAGAAATCCAGGTTTCGTGATTCCCTTGGGCTAAATTAAGGTGAAAATACACCAAACGATCGGTTACCTGCTTTATTCATTAACATCAACTTGGAAACAACATTAACTTGGAGGCAACCTGAACCTGGAAAGTGTTAGTGGTCAGCAAGGGATTCTACTGAAATGTTTATAAGAAGAAACAGAGAGAAAAGGAGTGAAAGAGACAGTCACCCCCTTGGATCCCACAGTGTCCACGACAGCCACAGTAATCCTCCAGACCTGAGCCCACGCATGCGTCACAGCGTCTGCGGTTTTTTACAGGCTCTCCACTGCCCCGGGAGGGGCTTCCTCGCTTCTCATGCAAATTAGCTGCCTTGCGCAGCCCACCCTCCCGGAACCTTCCAGAAACGGTCTAGGGGCTTCCTGGGGTCTCTGGTGGTCTCCGCCCCTGCTGATGTGACGTCAGGGCCAATCAGAGAGCGGACTGTGTGCCCTCTGCCCCCCCCGCCCCCGTCCTGTACTGTCCAATGGTGCCGCGCTGCCGGATTCCGGAAGCTTCTCCCGTGCAGGGGACGCCCTGTGCCATGGTCTTTCGCACACCTCCTTCATGGCCTGCCACTGCCACGCAGAACTTGCTTACAAACACTTGTCTTGCGACAGTGTTTGAGACATTAACAACTGCCATGTCCGTAAGGGTTCCTTACACCCCAGCTGGCCCGGCGCCAGGGCCAGCCCCTGAGCAGCCTGTGACAGCGCTGTGACAGCGGCCTTGGCGAGGCCGGGCTGCAGCCCTGCTCACCCACTCCTGGGCTGAGGCCTGACCTCAACCTCGGCCACCGCTGGACATAAGGACCTGGCCAGGCCATCGCCCAGCCCAGACGCCTGCACATAGACCGGGCGAAGGCTCCCTCCACTCTCCATCCCAGACAGCACGTCAGCATGCGAGCAGAGGCCGCAGCGATGCCGGGGGCCACGGCAGGACTCAGGCAGTCCCGGCATGACGGCAGCAACCCGAGGGCAGGGCCGGGGATTCCTGAGGGCCAATCTTAGCAGTAAAGACTGAGGCAAAGATGGCAGGCAGCAGCTCGGCCTTCCTCTGTGTGAGGAAACTGCCAGGCCAGAGCCTGCTGGCAGAATACTCTGAGGAAGAAAATCAGTAAATTCTTCTCCTGCATTTGCAGATGTGCACTTACCAGATGTAAGGATGAAGCCCTGTCCTATGGAATCTGCCATTCCTAGTGATGGGCTGTAAGCTTTGCACTGACTTGGCAAGGCCTCAGGCCTGAGGCTTGTCAGGCTTGCTGTCACTGACCTCTGGGAGACCTGCCTGCAGCTTGCTTTCACTTGGTTTAGCTGTGAGAGCAATTTCTCTCTTGCACCGTGTTCATATGGCTCATGGGTTTTGTTTCTCTTTGAGTGCTATGACGCTAGTTTGATCTTGCTCGCAGTAGCAGGTAGTTCTTGGCTTGGAGTCCACAACACAGAAGTTGTGGCCTGGGAGAGGAAGAGATGGGGAGCAGGCTTGGTCCTGGAGACACCACAGCGAGAAACACCTCGCCACTGCTCACTGAAAGAAATGCAGACCTGGAGGTGCACAGAACGGGCAGAACAGACTTGGCTGCTTCCTTGCTCCAGTAGCAAGGTGGAGCACTGCAGCACTTGGAGGAGGCTGTCCCTAAAGACCTTAAAGACCTGCCAGATCTCCCAAGCTCCTTTGTCCTAGCAGGTCCCTGCAGAAGGGGAAGTCTGCTCGCCTCAAGGCCAGGCTCTGTGCTCTGCTGCTCTCCTTCCTCGCTCCCCTCAGGCTCTGCAACTCCCGTAGTTCATGGATGCTACCGCCAAGGTGGCCATGGACTCTGCTGGCACCAAACCTCCTGGGTGGCAGCTTCCCCTTCTGGCCCTTGGCACCGTCCTTAGGCCCCTCACACCCGTAAAAGCCCCCACTCAAGGGCACCCAACACGCACACAGGAGCTGGCAGCTCCCTCCCAGCATGCAGCCAGCACTGGGCACCAGCAAGGGAGGCCCAGGCTCAAGCCCTTCTCTGTGTCCTTCTTCTTGCCCTTTAATGACCCTGGTGCTTTAATTCAACCGAAAAAAGCTTCCTGTGTGCCCACATGCCTCGCAGTCACTGCTGCTGCTTCTTCGGCCTCCGCTGACGGCTCCTCTTCCCCCTGCAGAAGGAGGGAGAAAGGAAGAGGCTGTGTTCTGCCTGGGCAGAAAGGCCGAGAAATACTGCTGACTAGTTGAGGCCAGCGATGTTTGCAGGGGCTTCTGCTGGTGGTGCCATGCTCACCGGCATGGGACACAGGCCCCTGGGTCCAAACAAGGTCCTGTGCGCAGCTCAGCAGCCTGTGGCTGAGTCTGCTGGCGCCAAGACTGGTGGAGGTGGGGAACGTGTGTCTTGGCTTCAGCAGTCAGTGAGAGCTTTGCAAAGGGGCACACAAGCATTGCAAGGATCCCTCTGCGCTCAGCTGCTCAGAACTGCTAGGTGCCACCATTGAAGCCGGTTCTGAGCACCCAACAGCTACCCCTTGGATGGAAGGCAAGGCTGAGCCAAGGCCAGCCCTGTGGCTTGCTCCGGGCGCAATGGGGCTGCAGCAGCACTGACACCTCCTCTCTCTCACTCTGCCTCCGACCCCTCCTGCTCCTCTCCTCCCACAGCCCCTCCACCCTGCTCCCAGTTGCAGCCACAGCCCTTCAGCTCCACAGCAGTGCGGGCCATTTGCTTGGGGCTGCAGAGCGCTGCTTAGTGTCAGGCTTCCAGCCACCTCAAGCCCCTCTCAGGAAAGGTCACAGCATGCTCTAGGCAACTCAGGGGCTCTGGCACTGGGAGGGGCACCCCTCGCTGCCTCACTGCCCCTCAGCTCTGCCAGGCATCTCCTGGAGCTGCCACATACCTGCTCTGCGGGGGAGGCCCTGCTTCAGCCGCCAGCCTTTTGGCCTCTTCCTCCAGGCGCGAGAAGTAAATGTTCAGGATCACCTCCTTATCTTCTCCCAGCTGGTACTTCATGACATTCCGAATAGGTAGCTTTTCTCCAGGCAGCTTCTCACCAGCCCGCCGCACCTGCCAGACAATTCCACACCCCTTTGTGCCCCACTTCCAAGTCCACTCAGCTGCTCGCAACATGCACCTCGCCAGCACCCAGTGCCTGCAGGACCTGGGCAGTCACCAGCCCCCCGGCTCCGGCCTGCCCTCAGGCACCCCGCATGACAACTGCTGCCCCAGGCAGCCATGCTGCAGCCCCAGCTGCAGAACAGCGAGGGGACTGCAACACGCCCCAGGCTAGCTCTCAGCCTGCGCAGGCTTCCCTCTCTTTCCCACGGGCTCAGTCTCTGATTTCTCTTGCTGTCAGAAAAAAAGTGGAGGGAATTGCTACTTGCAGAGCTTGAAATCTGGGGGAGACAGCTGGTCTGCTTTCCCGCAAGGGAAGGTTACTTCTCACCGTCTCCTCTGCCCCTTGCCCTGAGCCTTCCTGGCAGCACCCTTTTGCCGGAAAGGGAAGCCCAGCAAGGCTGAACAGCCCTTACTTGTTTGGACCAAGCAGCTAAATAATCACACAGCTCAACAGCCACCGCCCATAGCATGATGCTTTTGCAGAACGCAGGCTGGCTCAAGAAGGACGTCGATTCGGAGCACTTACCAGGCCTGTCCTCCGACAGCCGGCGTTGGCAGGGCGTGCAGTACGTGCTCGGGCTCTTGGAGGCTGCTTCCTTCCCGCTGGTGCTGCCTTCGGGGCAGAGCACTCCGGGATGACTGGCAATGGGCTGCGATCGCACGTCGTGGGGAGGTGGGATGAGCACAGGGGGAGTTGGGTCTTCCGCTCATCCTCACAAGGTGGGCACCTGCTCCTGCAGCAGAAGGCAGGACTGCAGCAGAAGCACATGCGTTCCACTGAGTTGAGTCACATCACTGTACATGGAGATCACCCCCCAATGAAACACCCAGGGCTGCACAACGTGTCCGAAGGGAGCTCCGGGCTTGCCCACAGCCAGACTTTCTATCCATGCCACACGGAGAGCAGCAGGGTCATCTACAAGGACCCGCAAGACACACCATTGCCCACTGCCCTGCGAAGTCCATTAGCCACTGCTCGGTGGCCCCAAAGACAAGGGACTGTTGCTGGGCACCCCGTGTCGAAGGAGGAGGAAAGGATCAAGGCAGTAAAGCACAAACCACTTGCAAGGTGGGAGCCAGCACAGAGCTCAGCAGAACCTCCCCCCCACAGAGCCCTTATGAAGGCAGAGCGTGCCTGCAGGTGCCCGGGAAGCAGCCGCTGGGAAGACTTGCTCCCAAAGCACTGCCTGAGCAGCCTGCGCAAGCCCTGGCAAGGCAGCCCTATCAGACCTGTGCTGAGAAGATGCTCCCTTCGTCAGCCGGGGCGAAGAAGCAAACAAATACACTCACGGTAGAAACATATCGGGATGAGCAGGAGGAGCAGGGGCCTCAGTTCTAGGTTTTTTGCTGGCTGTGAAGGTAGAATTCCAGTCTGGTAGCATCTGCAAAGGTGAGAAGCACAGGTGAGGTGCTACCAAGAAAAAGGTCTCGCTGCTCACAAGGGCACTCAGCATTTCCACTGTTCAGAAAAGCAGCTGCTTCTCAGAGACTCGGAAACAACCCTCGCTGTTTCTCACAGCAGCTCCTCAATTCTACAGAGCAGCAGCTGCAGGGCAATACAGGAGGATGGCTAAAAGCCCTCGCGGGTTTTTGGCAAGGGCAAAGGCCAAGAGGCTCAGCCAGCACACCAGTTCTTGCCTAATGGAGAAGGCAAGAGAGGCAAGCACAGGGGAAGGCAGCTCACTACAATCTAGGGCAATCTGCAGTGCAATCCTGCCTGGGAGTGTGGGAGGGGGCAGTGGGGGCTGAGGCAGGTCTCTTTTCCTAGGAAGCTTATTGCTCACCCTCTCCTCTGACCGTGGTCTTTGGAAGAGCTCTTGTACAGCCAGCGCCCATAGCACAATGCTTCTGCAGAATGCAGGCTGGCACAAGAAGCACCTCTGTCTGCAGCACCTACCTCTCCTGCCTCCTCATGGCCTTCATTCACAGCCCATGCAGCTCGTGCTCTAGGGTCTAGAGATTGCTTCCTCCTGCTGGGTGCTTCATCCTTGGCAGAGCGCGCTTGGATTGCTGGGAGCATGCTGCAAATATACACATCATGGAGGGGTGGGATGAGCACAGGGGGAGGAGGGTCTCCAAGCTGTGCTCACAGGCTGGGCACCTGCTTCTGCAGCAGAAGCATGTGGGTTCCACTGACTGGGGTCACATCAATGGACGCGGAGATCACCCCCCGCCAAAACACGCAGTGCTGCACGACATGCGTGAATGAGAGCTCTGGGTGCCCACAGACAGACTGTCTGTCCATGCTACAAGAAGAGCTGCAGGGCCATCTATAAGGAGCAGCTCCAAAAAACACCATTACTTGCTATCCTGCCAACTCTGTTAGCCATTCCTCCATGGCCAGGTTTCTTGGAAGCTTCGGAAACTGAAACGGGAATAACTGCTTGGTCGCTTGCACTCCTTCAGTCTTCAGGCTCTTATGTCCCACAGTTACATCCTCTTCCAAGTGACAAAACAACCAGCCCTGGCCTCTAAGGACTGCCTGCGGCAAGGGCACACCTCTCAAACCTGCTGCTCAACACCGCCTGACGGCGGCCTGGAGAAGACCCTCCTTGCGCATTGCTGATGGAAGGCAAAGGAAGGGCATTGCCCAAGGGGAAACATCACTCCTTTGGGCAGATAATCACCCAAGGCGCTCCTCCCCTCCAACACCATTCCTTGACTTGCAGCCCTCTCTTCCACCTCTTCCACCAACTTTGCACAAGTTTTTGGCACTCCTTTGGGGACGCAGAAAGGCTCCTGCTAGCAGGGTGTAACCACACCCTGCTTGTGCCAGCCACCAGACAAGATTTCCTGGGAAGGAAAGGGCTCCCAGGTCCCAGAATTCCAGCGAGGGATGCCTAGTCCTTGCGGCACGGCACAGCTTCAAAGGCATCCAGAGCTCCGAGGGACGTTGGGTCCAAGGGAAACCTCTCCCTCCAAGACACGCAGGGCTACAGGGTCACCCTCCTCCCTTGCTCCAAGGCTCTTACCTGCCAGGAGGCTCTTTCCCCTTGTCCTTCACCCCCTCGTCTTCCTCCATAGGCACAAACGCTACCCTGGGTGCCGGCTGCCTCTCTCGCAGCAGCAGCCGCTGGCCAGACACTTTCTCTGCAAGCAGGAGACAAGAACACACTTCAGAGCAGCATCACGGTGACCCTTGGAACCAGAGTGGCGTGCAGATACTTTGACACATGTGACAGGCCTACGTTACCTCTGGTGACAGAGTCAACCCAAGGGCAGCGCTTTGGGAATGTGTCTGAGAAACTCACAAGAAAAGGCTAGAACTGCCTGCTTTGAAAACCCAAGGAAGTCTCTGCACATGTGAGCAGACTTTGGACCCTCTACTCCAGGGGACTTTTCCCATGAGAGGAAAGTCCCTGGATTCCAGGAGAGAGGGCCCTCCTTCCTTTTGCATTCTGCTCTGGGCAGACGTGATGAGTCACAAGGACCGTCCTCCAGTTGCACTCCCTTCTTCTCCAACTCCTCAAATGGAGGAGTACTTTGCAGTGTACACTAGGGCACAGAGTCCTGTGGCCAAGGGGAACTTGGCAGGACCAAGGGCTGTTGGGAATCTTGAGCTGCCCTGAGCTCTTGTTGCCTCCGCAGTCCGTTGCCTCATGCTAGCCGAGCCATGGTGCTGCAGCCTGGGCTCCGATGCCCTGCCAAGGAGGACCGAAGGAGAAGGCACAAAGCCCTGCCAGCAGCCAGCCACTCCGTTACCTTTCTTGCTGCTGCCCACATCTTGCCCCTTCTCCTCCTCACGGGTGGGCTTCACAGCTCGCACAGCTTGTGTTCCAGGGGCCGTCTCCAGCACGTACCTGGAAGCAACGAAAGACACCACTCGCAAGCAAGGGCTCCACATGCCCTTTGCCACTGAAGCCAATTCTGGGCACACAGACACATGTCAGAGCTGCTCGGAAGCCAACCCTTTCCCAAAGGGGAATATGCAGAATAGGCCAGCTCCTTCCCTCCAGCTTTCCACCACCAGGGGAAATTCCTCCACAGCCCTTGCAGTCCCTCCCACGCGCAGGGCGGTGCCTGTGCAAAGAACAGCCTCCATCCCCAGGCCCTTAATGCAACAAAGCCCTCAGCAAGGTGGGAGCCAGCACAGAGCTCGGCAGAACCCCCCCCCACACACCCAGGGCTATAGGAGGGAAGAGCATGCCCGCAGGGCACTGGGAACCAGCCCTTGGGAAGATTTGCTCCCAAAGCACTTCCTGAGCAGCCTGCACACGCCCTGGCAAGGCAGCCCTTACCAAACCTGCGGTGAGCAGCTGCTGCCTTGGTGAGCCAGGGGCTAAGAAGCCAAGGAGCCAGCCAAAGTACTCACATTGGAAAGACAATGACGGAGCCAGAACGGATCTGGGAAGAAGCTGTCTCGGCACCCGAGAGGACTGAATCCCTCATCTCTGGCATCTGCAAAGGGCAGACACAGGGGAAGACAGAGAAGAAGCTGCTTCTCCGAAACTTGGAAACAAGCCTCGCTCTTCCTCACAGCAGCTCCTCAATTCTGCAGAAGAGCAGCTGCGGGGCAATACTTCTGGAGGAAGCCTAGCAGGGAAAAACACAGAAGAAGAACTGGGCAGGGAGCTGGCATTACTCGAGGCTAGCACTGTCCACGTACCCAGACGGCTTGTGGCAGGCCAAGAGAGAGCTCTTCGTTGCCACTTGGCTAGGGTTTCAAGGAGCGAGAAGGAGCGCTGCCAAAATGGGAAACTTACGGCAAGAAGAGCTTCTAGCAGCTGTGGAGAGCCGTTCAGCCTGCGCAGAAGGCCTTTGTGAAATCGCATCTTCACCTCTTTGCCTTTGATGATAAGCATGCCAACGCCCTCCAAAACAAGGGCCACATTCTGCCCATTCGCAAGGCAGCAGGAGAGAAGGTGCACGGTCTCCTCTACGCAAGCTGCCACTGTTTTCCAAGGAACGGAGATGGCCACGGCTACGTGAGGATATTTCAGGGTCACAGCTTGCTTGTGCCCTAGGCAGCAACGAAAGAGCAGCACCATCACGGACAGAGCACTGCAGCAGCCTCCAACCCAGTGCTGGGAGCTCGAAGGCCTTCCAGCAGCACAGGCCTACAGAGCTGTCTTCTTCAACCCCCTGCCAAAGCCCATCAAGGAGGCTCATGTCCTCCCTCCCCAGCAGAAATTCAAAGCACTATGCCACCTCCTGGCCCAAGGCCACAGTAGTGCTTCCTTCCCAGGCTGATGCTCCCAGCACAGAGAAGACGGAGTCATAGGAAAGCCCCCCCCCAGACACAGCTCCGAGCTCCTGCTGCCCCACAGCCATCCCCGGCCGCACACTGCAGCTGCAGATGGCTTGGAGCCACTTCGAAGCATGGGCAGCTTGCAAGAGCCAGCAGCAATGCTGCTCTTTGCCCATCCAAGGGCTGCTGTGGCGTAAACAGGGAGCAGCAGCTGGAAGGACGTGGCCCATGACACACCCCACCCGTGTCCCCAGGGCAAGCAGAAGTTTCACTCTCCCTTCTTACCCCCAACAGCGGCCTTATCATGGGTGAGGCCGTGCAGATCCACAAGGTTGCTGCAGAGGCGAAAGGTGGGTCTACGAACAGTCAGAAGACCCTTCTTGCCAGCAACGAGTTGTTCTGCAACAACACTGAAGGTGCCCAGGGGAGGAATTCTCACGTCCTGCAGCCAGAGGAGAAGAGGAGAGAAGCATTAGGAGCATGGCAGATGGACAAACAGAACCAGGACTTCTCCGAGCATGGCCATGGTGCTACGTGCCCTGCCCACACCCGGTGTACAAAGGGGCAAGATGGAGCCTTCTGGAAAGCTTGGGAGAAGCCTTGGAGAAGTCCTTGAGAAGAACATTGCAGATCGTTCCCTCCCCCTCCTCCTCCCCCTCTCAGCCTTACAAGGCAAGCCTGCCTCACCTCCAGCAGATCCATCAAAGGGTCTCCAAGAAGGCCCATTCACCTTGGAGAAACGTGCCAGGCTCTCGCTTTGGCCTTGCACTCTGCCAGGGGCACCAGAGAAGGCCCAGAAAGTCTCCCACCCTTCTGCAACTGCCCCTGCACTGGACATTTGCCGTCTCCCTTTGGGGAGAACTTGGTCCGGGGCACAGCTGTCCTTTGCAGCATGCTCCCTTTGCTGTCAGAGGAGGGGCAGGACCATTGCACCCAATGGCACAGAGGGGTCAGGGCTGCTGCAGCCGCCGGGGCTGGAGGGGAGGAAGAGGATGGCCCACCCACCTTGTTCAGCACCAGCTTCTCCAGAACGTGGTCGCACACAGCAGCCCAGATGGGCACGGCCACTGCAAAGCAAGGCAAAGAAACGTCCTGCTCTGGGTGGGCCAGCGTCCCGGAGCTCCATCCCTGTCCCCAGCGCTGCCCTGGCCTCCCCTGGCAGCTCCCACTCGGGGCTCGGGGCCTCCCGGCAGCAGAGTGGGCCAAGAGCAGCCCCGGCACCTGGGCTGGCGCGGCCTCACCGGGACGCGTGGGCAGGGGCCGGGGCCGCGCGGCAGAGGACATCACACGGGATGTCCCCTATGACGCTCCTGCAGCAGCCCTGCGTGTAGCCAGCACGGTCTGTGCTCAGTGCTGGGGTGGGACTCAGCTGGTGGCACCAGGCCCCAAATCCATTGCAGATGCCCCGCGCTGTCTGTGCAGCATCCACTCGCAGCTCCCCTGCTGTCCCTGCCAGCCGTAGGTGCTTCTGCTGGACACCCCGGCATCTCACGGGGCCCCGGAGCAGCAGGCTTGGGCCACGACATCGAGTATCTGCCCCAAATCACCTTATGGGCCCACAACACAGGCGCGGACATGTGTCTAAGCCACAGAAGGAAGGGAGCTCTCATAAATACAGTGGATGGAGCCCAGGCAGAGACACAGCTCTGCGGATCACACATGTCTCCTGGGCTCAGCTGAGCAGCTCTGCAGGCTGCACTCCACTTCATGCCCAAGGAGAAGTTTCCTTCTCCCAGGCGTGGGCAGCTGGTGCGTTTCCTGCGGCCAGGGAATCCCCCCCAGCTGATGCCACACCAGGCTGTGTTTCCTCCTCTCGTGGGAAAAGGACACTGTACTTTAGTCTGCTTCTGGGTGAGGGTGGTGGAGCTGCCGGGGAATTCGATGGGCATTAGCTGCTGTTGTAGTGCAGCGCGGAAGGGACGTTCTCAAAGGTTTCGCTTAAGTGATGAGAACGGGACTCGGTCTCGACTTGGCAGCGTAAAATGATGAGCCCTGCACAGCTGCCATCTCCGCTGCTGTGGAGGAAAAGGGCTTTGAAAAGAAGAAGGCCTGAAGGTGTGGGAGTCCAGGTGGAGTTGTAGCGCTTTTTTGAGAGCTTGCTCTTCTCCTGGCGTTGCTGAGGAGGGAAGGGAAAGGATGGGCACGAATGGGCCCAGCCTTCTCTGGAGCTGTGGCAAGATGTGCTTGTGTTTTAGAGCAGGTGTTGTTACCATCGCCCGGGACTGAAGCTGTAGTTCTCTCTGAACGTGCCATGGGGAAGGTTGCATTGTGCTTTGTCTCTGCTGGCAGGCTGGTGGTGGCAAGGTGTGAGTGAAGCCATCTCGACTGAAGCTTATGTCTTGCTGAAAGCTGAACTGGAGGACACAGCAATGTTTTGCCTCCTTGAGTTCTACCTTCTGAACTAGCCGACTCTGCTGAATGAGCATCTATTTTGATAGGAATATATTTGCGTTTACCATCTCCTACCCCCACCCAATACCTTCTGCTTGACTTTAGTAGTATCTGAACAGCAAGTCTTGCCTGTGGTCTCTGGAAGGTGAAGTTAAGGCTCTCCATGAGGTTGTAGGGACTTTTTGTGGCCCTGACACGAAAGGGAGATAGTGCAGTGGTGATAGTAGCAACTGGGATTGGGAGCCCAAGAGTTGAGAAGACCTGCTTTTGTTGAAGAAAGCCTTAAGAGCCGTGACGGTGCTTCCTAGTCTTTTTTTGAAAGCAACTAGAAGAAGCTGAGAAGGTGCTTTCACTCTCCGTTCTACTTCTCCCAAGTAGAAGAGTTTGCAAGGCAAAACCCTCTTTGTATGAGCTGATCTGGTATTTGAACTGACTCTTGCCCTCTGCCTAGGGAGGAAGCAGCAGCTGCGGCTTCTTGGAAGACCTAGTTCTGAGCAGGGCTTTAGCATACGTTCTCCTCCGAGGCATGATATTATCTCTGCTGTTTGAAGGAATGAAACCAAAGAATGGATCGGGGTCATGTCCTGATCCAATATCGGGAGGGGTTCGTTACGACCCCAAGGATGAGATTAAGACGCTAACACCGGTCAAATATCATACAACCTTTTAACTTTACTTTCCACAAAGTGGGGAGAAAAGGTGGGGAAAGGCGAAGGGGAGGTGAAGGGGGGAGGGGAAAGAGGGTAAGGGGAGAAGACAGAGAAAGTTGGAAAAGAAGAGAAGCTAGCTACCACGACTCCGAGTCCGATGATGTTCTGCTGACTCCGTTCGAATTACAGCTCGAGCTGGGTGCCTCCGAAGAGGGACCCCGAGCAAAGAAATCCCTGGGCAATTATACTTTCCAATCTGAGTTCTCCACCTTTCATGCGGTAGTTTGGACCAATAGTAATATTTAGGTCTGGGGTCTCCTGCTCCTTATTGGGTCTCATCCCTGTCCCTAGGCAGGCTGTTTATCTTTACTGTTGAGGTTTCTGCTGACAGACGTGTCTTGATTCCTCAGGTCCCGCCCTTGTCTCTCAAGGCCCTGACAGAGAGGTGTTGTTCCAGCAATTAGCACTGCCCCAGCAGTGACAGTAGGTGTTATCTCCCAAGGTCCTGACGAAGGGGATATGATCCAGACCGCAAGATAGTCCAGACCCCCCAAATTAACAGTGTTTCAGCAGTGAGAGGAGGCTTTGTTTCCCAGGGTCCTGGTGCCCAAGGAGGCCTTATTTCAGAGCCTTGACATCCTCCCTCCTGGAGCACGAAGCACAGGAATGCAAACTGCTTGCAACTCCCTTATCGTTCCAGTTTCAACCAGCTCTGAGGCCCTTTTCTTACTGAACTAGATAAAAGTTCATTATTTTATCTAAATGCGGCCTAAGGCTTCAACAAATTTAGCTCCTCATGCTAAGCAAGTTTTAGAGAAGTCGTGCTAAGCGGCTACCTCTAGACAGTTTCAGTTTGCTATTCCTTGACACAAGGATCCTTCCTGGAAAGTACCAAGTGTGATGACATGGCTCTAGGCCTGGCAGGGCAGGTGGGGTTTTTCCTGCATGCTGCCAGTGAGGGGAATGGGCTTGAGCAGCAGTGCTTGGATCCAGCAGGTCAGCCCCTGGGCGTGCAGCTGGTGCTGGCAGCAGGGCTTTGGTTTCCTGAGCGTGGGCCCCTCTTTGTGCATGAAGGCTGGCGTGGAGAGATGGTCCCCACGTGCCCCCGGGGGCAAAAGCAAGAAAAGCCCAAGCCCCATGAGTAGGAAGAGGTGCACAGGTGAGGGCAGGGCCTGCTTGCCCCGGTGGCCTGGCGGTCCAGCAGCTGGACGTCCCGAAGGCGAGCCAGCAGCGAGGCACCAAGGCTGGGGGGTGTCACGCTTCATCAGGAAGCAGAGTGTGCCCGTGTGCTGCCGTGAGGCTCAAGCCGGTGGCCAAGGTGGTGAGGAGAGCCCAAAAGTCGGCGCCCCTGAGGGGAGAGGAGGATGCATGGAAGAGTGAGGAAGGGATGGTGTGGGAGGGCCAGGCAAAGGTGCAGGGTGATGTGGAGCAAAGAAAGCCTGGAGGGGCCCAGCGCAGTGCGTGCACGCCAACAGGGAAGTGCTTAGAGAGCAGCAGTCTGGAGAAATCAATCTCTGACAGCTTTTGTGGGAAATCTGCAGAGCCGGGCACCTGTCTCGGGGGTCTGTCCGCTAATGCCTGCAGCCTGGGGACCAGACAGGAGCACTTTGCAGTCTGTGTGCAGCTGCAGGCCTGCAGCGTGGCATGCCTGGAGCGCTGCGGTGGATGGCTGCAGCCTCTTTGGGAAGGCCCGTCTGGGAAGGGGCGGAGGGGCAGTTGGCCTTTCTGTGAGAAAGCAGTGGGAATGCAGGACGCTCTGCCTAGGGCTGGACGGTGAGGCATATGGGTGAGGCTTCGTGGCCCGAGCAAGAGGAGTGGTCTTGCAGTGGCTGGCTGTGTGCTCTAGAGGGCCTGAAGAAGGGCAGCATCTGCACGGTCTGGGAGGCAGAGAGGTGGGGAGAGGAAAATCCCTGCTGCGGCACAGATGGCAGCTCGGAGCTGGGCTCAGAAGCTGGCACCAGAGGCTTGGAGGCAAAGCCGTGGTGCTGGAGGTGCCCCCGGTGAGCAGCAAGGCCTTGTGATGTCGGTCCTAGCACGGTCACCACAAGGCCTTGTGATGCGGGTGCCCCTGGTCACAGCAGGAGGTGGTCACGGGGGTCCCCATGGCAACGTGCAGGGCTTTGTGATGGGGTGGCATCATGCCCCCAAGGCCATTGTGATGGGGCGGTGCCCGTGGTGACCGAGTCCGTGCTGGGAGCAGAGCCCCTGGGTGTGCCCTCTGAGGAGAGCAGCTCGCTGAGGAGGGAGCAGCTCTCTTGAGGGCCAGAGTGGCAGGTGCGCAGGAGAAGCTCCTGCAGATGGACAAGGGGCGGCAGGCGAATGCCGGCTCCCAGCCCGTGGATGGGCTTTCTGTGAGGCCGAAGCGCAGAAGCAAGGTGAGCGGTGGGGCTGGAGGGAGAGGCAGGCAGCAGGGCCGGGAGCCGCACGGAAAGCGTGAGGACGGTGGGGAAGAGGAGGTGGGGCAAGCGAGCCAGGCCTGATCTTCTCTGGCCAGGGGGTATTTCTTGCTGGTGCTGGGGGTTTTCTGGTGCACAAAGCACACCGACCGGGATGCTGCAAGGCCCAAATGGAGCCTGTGAGCTGTGCTGAGGGTCAGAGAGCACCTCTGGGCTTAGCGCAGCTGGGCCGTGCTCGGCCTTGAGCTTCCCTTCGACATGGGGCTGGGCTTTCCTGTGCCTGAGGGGCAGCTTGTAGAACACAACCGCCTCCATCATGGGCTTTTTTCTCCCTGCAGGGGGGCCAGTGGGAGCCGTGCGCAGCGCTGCAACGCATCCCGACCCCGACTTCGTCGCACCGAAGGGACAGGCGGCTGTTGCTGCCCGGCCCACAGAGCTTGCAAGGCCTCGAACACCTCATTGCAGAGGTACCGAGCTGAGCAGCGATGGTGGCAAAGCCTCTGCCTGCCTGGCTGCAGCTGCGGAGAAGCAGGCGGGAAGCGGTGGGAGAGACCAGGAGGTCTCAGGCTCCTCAGGGGAACTGCCTTTGCCCCTGTCCTGCGCAGTGCTGATGAGCCCTGTCCCCATGCAGCCTTTGGGAGCAGGGTGGGAGCCGCCTGCGTGGCAGAGCGCTGCCGCTGTTGAGGGCATCAGAGGTGCTGGAAATTGTGGGAAGGATGGAGAGTGGGGGCGGGGGCTGGGGGGGAGGAAGGGGCTGCAATCACTTTCCTATCTCCTGGGCTTGGATTGCAGACGGTGAAGGACACTGCCAGACATGTTCTCATCGCAGCGTTCAAGAGAGAAACGGAAACACTCCATCTGCCCAGCTTAGTACCTCGTGCACCCAAGGCAGCTAGGCAGCCCCTTGGAGGCCTGGAGGCCTCTGCAGCTAAAACGGCAGGATCTGCCCGTGGAACCAAGCTGCCTGCTCTGGAGACATCCTGCAGATCTTCTGCAAGAGGCAGGGCCAAAGCCAGGGAGCAGCTGCCGCCTCTTAGTGCTGCTGTGATGTGTCTGGAGTGCAGGAAGAGCCTGGCAGAGGAAGGTCTACAGGCAGTGCATCTTCCTTTGCCTGTCCTTCAACAAGGCAAGCGGGAGGCTGGGGCTCTGCCCCGGGCACTTCAAGCTCCTGTCCGCTGCTTGCCTGAGGCCAGGGCTGGGTCTTCCGCGCTGGGAAAAACAAGGCTGCTGCGAGCTGATGGTGCCAGGACAAGTCTTCCTGTGCAAAGCCGGCAGCTGCCAGGAGGCACCTCCTTTGTTGCGGGAGCACAGAGCATTCCTCAAAGGCAGATGCGAGGCATGCCAGCATGCAAGGAGCAGGATGAGCCATGGCCAGGCTGCCTGACAGAGCTAAGGCTGCCACCGTCGCTGCTGAGGGTGGCTTTTTCGAGAACTGTCGAAGGACTGTGCCAGGAGCTAGGTAGCAAGGTGCTGGCAGCTCCCAGAGATGCCTGTGCGCAGGAGACCAAGGCACAATGGTTGGAGACGATGGCGCACAGGCAGGACTTGGTGCGGAGCAAGGCCTCAGCGTCCCAAGGTGTTGAGGTGCAGCCTGCAGAAGGGCAAGTTTCCCCCGCTGAGAATCCCCAAGGAGAATCAGCCTCTTCTGGCGTGGGGGAGGTCCCGCAGTGGGAGACAATGGCCAAAGGTGTTTCACAGCAGGTTGGGCTCAGCAGCCCCCGCTTCGCAGAGGTGCCACCCAGCTCTGCCAAAGCCGTTGCTGGCAGCTGCCCCAGTGACATGGTCACAGCAGAGTCCTCCTGGCCTTCCTGGCCTTCGCCTGCTGGCCTTATTCAGAGCATCCTTGCAGATGCGTGCATGGAATTGAGGGCTGAGAGCCAGAGACTTGCTGCACACAGCCCTGTAGCACCTGCCGCAGCTCTGGAATCCACAGGCCTTGAGCTCGTGTCTGCAGCCTGGAGCTGTGCTGATGACATGAGTCTTGGACGTGACCGTCAGCTGGTGCAGCCTGATGTGGACAAAGGCACAAAGGAGCTCAGTGCAGCCGTGCCACGGAAGATATTGGCACACGCCCTTGGTCCAGCAGCAGTGGCAAAGAGAGCCCAAGAGGAGAGCAGCGAGCATGGCAAAAGCACAGCTGCCACAGCTCTGCAAGGGCCTGATGCCCACACTCGTGATGGCAAAAGGAAGGTCACAGAGGCCGGTGCACCAGCTTCCCCGGGCAGTGGCCATGGACTGGTCACACTAGGATGGCAGCTTGCAGTGCAGAGGCCCAAACAGCAGCCTCTGGGCATCATCTGTCGCCTTCGAGGCACGCCGCTGAGCATACACCCCGACAACCCCGCGCAGTATCTCGCCGTGCTCTCAATCAAAACAGAGACGCTGGAGGAGCTCGACAGGAGCTGCATGGCGCGCACCGGGCAGAGCTTGGCCCAGCTGCGAGAAGCCTTTCTGGAGAGGAAGGAGCCGAGGCCGAAGGAGAAGGAGGTCGAGGAAGAGGAGGGCAAGGGGAAACGTTTCTCCCTGACAGCATCGGGATGCCTCAATGTTCGCCCCAAGGAGGTGAGTGCAAAGAGTGGGCCGGGGCAGATGGTGACCCTCCGTGTGCTGGGGCCAGCCGCTGCGCCCTGCTGCAACAGCGTGATGGTGGCAGTGCTGGCAGGGCTGCGGGGGGCATTGCTGGTGGGAAAAGCAGCTGCCTTCCCAAATCTCCCTCTCTGGCTTCAGCTCTGTGCCAGAAACTCCTTCTATAACCTGTGGCAACCGGAGGTGACGCGAGTGGAGCTCCTCAAGGACGCCAGGTCCAAGTGGGAGGTGCAGGAGCGGCTGTACGCCCATGCGCCCAGGAGGGAGCTGGGAGCTGGGAAGAGAGTCCAGGGAGCGCCGGAGGATGCTGGCGTGGAGTGGAGTGATGAGGAAGAGGACGTTGATGAAGAGCCTTTGCAATGGGAGGAGCTGGAGAAAAACACGGCCTTGGTCATGAGCTGGGTCAGACCGAGCCTCAGGAGCCTCTTGGCAGACCCACAGCCGTGTCCTGAGGAGGTGCCCTGCTCCCCCGTTGTGAAGGGCAGAGATGCTGCCAGGGAGGCAGCTGGTGACCTGCAGAGCACGCCTCTGGCCCCAGCAGTGCCCCGAGGAGCCGAGGCAGCGGCATCTCCTTTGGCAGGAGGCTCCCAGGATGCAGGGGACAGTGTGCCTCTGTCCCCATCGGCCAGCACAGGGACAAAGGCGGAGGCCTCCCCCACAGCCAGAGGCCCTGAGGATGCAGGGGAAAATGCTCCTCTGCCTGCATCGCTTCCCGCAGAGGCTGCGCCAGAGGCCTCCCACTTGTGCGGAGGCCCTTGTGGGGAGAGCAACAGCCTGCCTCTCCAACCACCGTTCCCCGAAGAAAGCACAGCAGAAGGCTCTGCCCTGGCCGCAGGCCTTCCTCACCAGGTGAGCAAGGAGCATGGCGTCGGCACCCACCACCCAAGGGAGATGCGGTGTGAGCAGCGTCTGGGGTGTGCAGGGTGGGTGAGAAGAGCTGCCCCATCGCATGGGTCCCCTGCGGCCATGGTGAGAAGCTGTCCCCCCAGCCCTTTGCCCTCTGCACTCTCTGCCCTGGGGAAGATGCCTGGTGCTCTGCGTTTCCAAGTGCCAGAGGCCCAGGGCTGACGTGCCCTCCCCGGCCTGCACAGCACCCAGCCCTGGGGCATGGATGCTGAGCGAGGAGGGCAGGGGCAGCCCCAGCAGCAGCCGCCTCCCACAGCCAGCGAGCCAGCCCCCTTGTGCCCCGCACCCGGCCACCTCCATCCCCCGCTGCCCGCCGTGGCCCCCGGCCCAGCCCTGCTGCTACGGCCCCAAGACAAGCCTTGTGCCACTGCCCAGCCAGCTGCATGTGCCTCCCCTTGGGGCTCGTGGCCACTCACAGCATCCCCCCCACCCCAGACCCTTTGCCCCCTCACATATCGCAGGGCACCAGGATGCTGAGCATGGCCAGCTGATACCACACAGGGGTGTGTTGCTGCTCTCCCCATGCAGGTTGCCTGGGAGCCCAAAGAGGAGCACAAGTCGTCGTCTTCCCTCAGGCCCACGCCAGAGGTGGACTCAGGTAGGTACCCAAGTCAAGAGCCACTCTGGGGACGGCACAGCGAGCGGCACTGAGGCTGGCAGCAGGAAGCACCCAGGGGCTGGCCATGCCGAGGCCAGGAGCCCTCGGGAAAGCCCTTGGTGCCAGGGACAGGCGGGTGCTTGCCCTGCGCCTGCCCAGCCCCTCGCCCACGGCTCTCCTTCCTCCACAGGCATCACCGCCCTCCCGCATGCTGCGCCTTCCAGGCGATGGCCATCGCGGCTCAGGACAGCGCTTCGGGCTCTGCGCAGAGCTTTTAGCTGCCGCTGTGTCTCAGGGCAGTGAGAGGAACAGCGCGAGGATGCAGCTGCCAGACAGGTGGCCCGAGATGGGGCATGGCGCAGAGCAAAGAGGCAGAGCGACGGAGGCTCTCTCCTGGCTGCTACAGCAATGCTGCCGCGTCGTGTCCCACAGCCCATGTTCTGCTCCAAATAAACCCTCGGCAGCTGTTCCCGCCGTGTTACTTGGTGTCAGGGAACTGTCAGGAGAAAGACTAGTGCAGGCGCTGCCAAGGAAGGCAGTCAGGGCTGCAGAGAAAGCCCTACAAGCAGTCACAGAGTGAGAGAGCAGCTGGGGTGGGAAGGGTCTTCCGGAGGTGTCTGCTGCATCCTCCTGCTGCAAGTGGAGGCAAGCAGAGGAGGTTTCGCAGGGCCTGTCAGGGTCGAGCTCTGACCGTCTCTGGCGATGGATTCCCGCATAGCCCTGGCACCCTGCTCCAGTGTTGCACCACCATTCGGCTTCCAAGGCCATTTGCAGTCTCTGAGGGGAATTTTCCCTGCCGCAAGCTGTGCCGTTGCCCTTGTCCTGTCCCCAGGCCCCTCAGGACGTCTCTGGCTCCATGCTCTCTGCACACTCCCGTTAGGCTCTTGCAGGCAGCAGTGAGATCCCCCTACGCCTTCTCTTCCGCCGGCTGCACAAAGCCAGCACCCTTGGCCTCTGCTCCTGTGTGCTGTGCTGCAGCTGCCAGGCAGCTTGGGGGCCTGCGCTGGGCTTGCTGCAGTGTGGCCCCGTCTGCGTGGGGCAGGGGGCTGGGGATATGGTGCAATAGGGCGGGGGCTGGGGATGTGGGTGCAATGGGGCAGGGGGCTGGGGATATGGGTGCAATGGGGCAGAGGGCTGGGGAGGTGGGTGCAATGGGGCAGGGGGGCTGGGGATACGGGTGCAATGGGGCAGGGGGCTGGGGAGGTGGGTGCAATGGGGCAGGGGGCTGGGACCATGGGTGCAATGGGGCGGGGAGGCTTGGGATATGGGCGCAATGGGGCAGAAGCCTGGGGACGTGGGCGCAATGGGGCAGGGGGCTGGGACCATGGGTGCAATGGAGTGGGGGGCCTGGGTCCATGGGTGGTGGTTGGTGTTGATGTGACCTCACGCCTGCGTCCATTGGTGGTGGTGGGTGTTGATGTGACCTCATGCCTGAGTCCAGGGGTGCAATGGGGGTGGACACCTGGGTCCATGGGTGGTGGTGGGTGCTGATGGGGTGGCCACCTGGGGCCATGGGTGACAACACGGGTGCAATGGGGCTGGACACCTGGGTCCATGGGTGGTGGTGGGTGCTGATGGGTGGCCACCTGGGCCCATGGGTGATAACACGGGTGCAATGGGGCTGGACACCTGGGTCCATGGGTGGCGGACGGTGCTGATGGGGTTGGACACCTGGCTCCATGGATGGGTGTGGGTGCTGATGGGACTGGATGCCTGGCTCCAGGGGTGCAACGGGGCTGGATGCCTGGGTCCCCGGGCAGCTCCTCATCCATGGGTGCCACCTTGGGCAGGTTTCCACATCTTCCAGTAGACCTATGGGTGCAGGGGGTGGGCCGGGGGCCACCTACCAGCACTCGGCCTTCGATGGGCGCCACTCCCTGAGCTCCCACTGCTGGCCCCGTGTCCCCATCACCATGTCCCCGTGGTCTCCTGTCCCTATCCCTGCCCCCGTCCCTGCATCCTTGGGTCCCCATCTCCACCGCCGGGTCCCCGTCCCTTGGCCGAGCCAAACTCCATCCCCGGAGCTGACCCCTGTCCCCACCGTGTCCCCCCGTCCCTGTGACAGAGCCAACTCCATCAGCATCCCCACAGCATCCCCGTCCCCACGGTGTCCCCATCCCCACAGCATCCCCATTCGCCTGCCGTCCTCGTCCTCACCATGTCCCCATCCCCGTGGTGTCCCCGTCCCCCTGCCCCTGTGACAGGGCCAACTCCATCTCCAGCCCCACGGTGTCCCCGTCCCCACGGTGTCCCTATCCCCACCACGTCCCCCTGCCCCGTGACAGAGCCAACTCCATCCCATCCCAATGGTGTCCCCGTCCACACATCGTCCCCAACCCCACATCATCCCCATCCCCAGTGTCCCCCTGCCCCTGTGACAGAGCCAACTCCATCTCCATCCCCACATCGTCCCCATCCCCACGGCATCCCATCCCCACATCGTCTCCATGCCCATGGCGTCCCATCCCCACATCGTCCCCACTTCCACATCATCCCCATCCCCACATCATCCCCATCCCCCCAGTGTCCCATCCCCACATCATCCCCATCCCCACATCATCCCCGTCCCCCCAGTGTCCCTGTCCCCACATCGTCTCCGTCCCCACAGCGTCCTCGTCCTCCCACATCGCACCCACCACGCGCTCCACGGAGATCTGCCCAGCGCCCGGTGGCGTCACCACTGCAGCGCCGCGCCATTGGCGGGTGGCCGCCGGCGGGGCCAATGGCTGCGTGACAAGGTGGGGCGGGAGTCGCGGCTCGGCCCTGCGCAGCGCCCTCCGCGCGCGCCCTCGCTGTCGCTTCTCCCAACCTGCCGCACCGGGATCAGCCCAGCTCCTGGTGACGCCTGGGTCGACTCGAGCCGCTATTGGCGGGTGGGACAGAGCGCAGCCAATGGCGGCGTGGGGGCGTGGCCCCCGTGAGCTTCGGCGCTGCGTGAGGGCGACGGCGATGGCAGCGAGGAGGCGGTAGCGGGGCGGGCGATGGGGCCGGGGCTGCTGCTGCTGCTGCTGCTGGGGGGCGGTGGGGCGGCGGCGAGTGGTGAGTGCGGGCGGGGACCCCAGCCCCCCTCTGCCCTCCCCCGCTGCCGGGCTCCCCGTCAGCGGCCCCACGGACCGGCCTGCAACCGTCCCCGGGAGGTGCTGCCCCCCCGACCTGCCCCCCGGGACGTGCTGCCCCGCTGGACCCCCTCGGGCTGTGCTGCCCCCCCGGAGCCCCCCAACCTGCCCCCCCGGGACGTGCTGCCCCCCCGACCTGAACCCTGGGACATGCTGCCCCCCCGACCCACCCGTCTTGTCCCCCCGGGACATCTTGATCCCCCGGATGCCCCCCAATGTACCCCCCCCCAGCCCCTCACCGCACCCCGTGTCCCCGCAGGCCCCCACTCCCTGCGCTACTTCAACACTGCCGTGACGGAGCCCAGCCCAGGGCTGCCCGCCTTCATCTCCGTGGGCTACGTGGACGGAGAGCTCATTGATCGCTACGACAGCGAGATGCAGAGCGGTGCCGGGCGCGGCCTGGATGGAGCAGGAGGGTCAGGACCACTGGGACGAGGAGACCCGGATCAATCAGGACTGTCAGGAGACTTTCCGTGTGTACCTGGACATGCTGCAGAAGCGCTACAACCAGAGCGGGGGTGAGCACGGGCCGGGGCTCCAGGGGCCGGGCCGGGGCTCCTGGCGGCAGCCGCTCGCCATCAGCGCTGGGGGCTGCGGGGCTGGGGTGCCCCCGGCCCTGCGCTGGGTGCCGGGTCCGAGCCCCTCTGCTGCCCCTGAGCCCCCGTCTCCCTGCTTGTGTCTCAGGGTATCACACAGCGCAGCACACGTACAGCTGTGACCTCCTGGAGGACGGCGGGACCCGGGGGTTTAGGCAGCTTGGCTATGACGGGAAGGACTTCATCGCCTTCGACAAGGACACGCTGACATTCGTCGCGGTGGATGCTGCTGCGCTAATCACGAAGAGGAAGTGGGAGGCTGAGAATGAGCCTGAGCGCTGGAAGCACTACCTGGAGAACAGCTGCATCGAGGGGCTGCGGAGATACGTGGAATACGGGAGGGCCGCGCTGGAGAGGAGAGGAGAGGTGAGGGCGAGGTGGGACCCCCCGGACACGGGGACGGGCCCCGGGCTCGGCGCTGGGCCCAGGCGCCTGAGGGCGCTGCTGGCGGCATGGTGCAGCGTGTGCGTCCGGGCCTGGGCGCGAGCTGCCTGACCTCCCTCCCTCGCGCCGTCTCCCCAGAGCGCCCCGCGGTGAGAGTGTCGGCCAAGGAGAGCCACGGCTTCGTGACCCTGTCGTGCCGGGCTCACGGCTTCTACCCGCGGCCCATCAGCATCAGCTGGCTGAAAAAGGGCCGCGTCCAAGCCCAGGAGACCAAGCGGGACAGCGTCACACCCAACAGCGATGGCACCTCCCTGCCTGGGCCAGCATTGAGGCCCTCCCCACAGAGAAGCACGAGTACCAGTGCCGCGTGGAGCACGCCAGCCTGCCGGAGCCCGGCCTCTTCTCCTGGGGTGAGCGAGGGCGGCCAGAGCTTGTGGAGTGCCCGCTGGGGGCAGCTCCCGGCCCCTGCTCCCGGCCCTGCTCTCTTCCAGAGCCACTGAGCTCCCTGCTGCCTGTTGTCCTTGGGGCGGTCGTCGCTGTGGTAGTTGTCATCGCGGCGATCGCCGGCTTTGTGGTCTAGAAGAGCAGATGGGGTAAAGCGCCAGGGCTGGGGAGGCGGGGAGAGGGAGGCCGGGAGGAGAAGGGGCCCGAGCTGGCGCCCCGGGACCGGAGCAGAGCCGGGCTGCGAGGGGCCGCGTGGCCTGATGCCTCTTTCTTCCCGCAGGGAGGAAGGAGCAGGGGTACGCGATCGCCAAAGGTGAGTGCCGGGGCCGCTCCGTCCCGGGCCGCGCCTGGCAGTGGGGCAGCATTTGCTCTCTGGTTTCTGGCGGCCACGGGGCTGGCGCGTCCCGTCCCCCGCCTGCCCCAATCTCCCCTCTTCCGTGCCCCACAGCTTTTCCCCGGCTGCAGGGCAGGGAAAAGGGTTGGCGTCCCGCCGCTGGAGGCGGAGGCGCCCGGGCGCTGCCCTCTGCTCCTGGCGCCTGTGAGGTGGCTCCAGGGCCGGGTCCCGGCCCAGCGGGCTCTGCCCTGGTCCGGCTTTGCCCGCGGCTGGTGCGGGGCCCGCAATGCCACTGGCACGGGGCCGGGGCTCACTGCCGCTCCTCTCTCACAGGCCACGACGGGACATCCAGCAGCTCCAGAATGGGTCAGAGCGGGTGCTGGGAGCAGGGCGGGGGGCCCCGGCCCGGCGCGATACCAGGCTGGCACCCGCCATGGGGCTGCCGGCCGGCCGGGCGCTGCGGCTGGGTCCTCGGGGGCTTCTGCCTGCTCCCCTGCCTCCGGGAGGGGGGATTTAGCCCCGCAGCGCAGCTCCCATGGGGGACGGCGACGTGGGGCCGGGACCTGCAGGACAGGGAGTGCACGGGGGTGCGGGGGTACCCCCCGCCCCCCACACCTCTGCCTTTATTGATTTTTTTCCTCTCTTGGCTTTGCAGGAAGCAATGCCGCCATTTAAGCGCTCCGTCCTGGTAAGCGAGGGGCCGCAGCCAGACCCGGCGGCACAGGCAGCGGGGCCCAGCCCGCCCGAGCACCTGCCGTCTCCTCGCTGCAGCTTCCGGGACGCCGCCAAGTCCCCTCGGCTCCCACAGCCCGGGAGCAGCAGCACCCGACACCCCGCTCGAGGCTAAACCCGCCCTGTTTGGGTGCTCGGGCGCTGCGGGGTGCAGGTGGGCACCTGGGGGCAGGTCGGGGGGCTCAGGCTTTTGTCTCACTGCGCCTTGGATCTGCTCCCTGGCTCCGACGTGCTGCAAAAAGCTGTGAAGGTGGCGGGAAGCCCCCAGAGAAGAGGAGCACTCGGAGCCTGCTCCTGCCGTGGTCCCAGCTCTGAGCTGGGGTAAAACTCACTGGTTTTATCGGTGTGCAAGGCAGGGTTTCCATCTGCCAGTTGCCTGGGAAATAGAGAATTTGCTGGATTTTTTCAGCACTTGTCCTGGTGGCTCTCTTCGAACAAGAATGCTGTTTTTGCGGTGGGCCTCTTCGAACAAGAACGCTGTTTCTGTGGTGGGCCTCTGAACAAGAACGCTGTTTTTTTGGTGCATCTCGTAGCACAGGAACGTTGTTTTTAGGTGTGTCTGTTACGACAACAATGCTGTTTTCTGACTGTACTGTTATGGAAATTAAGCTTGTTGTCCACCATAACAGGGCCTGACCCTAGGTTCCCGCAAGTAAAGTTCAGGGCCAAATCAAAGCAAATTAAATAATTACATTTTAGTTACACGCGTGCAGTAATTACAGCTCGAGCTGGGTGCCTCCAAAGAGAGACCCCAACAAAAAAAAATCCTGGGCAATTATAGTTTTTTCAGCTTAAGTTTCCCACCCTTCACGCGGTAGTTAGACCAATAGTAATTTTTTGGTCTGGGGTCTCCTGCTCCTCACTGGGTCTCATCGTCATTCTTAGGTAAGCTGTTTTTCTCCTTATTTTTGTTTTTTGCGGTCTCTGGTGATGGTTGTACCTCTGTTTTTGTCGGGTCTTACTGTTGTGTCTTAAGGTCCTGAGAAGGAGGAGGAGGAGGTGATTCTAAATCATAACAATGAACACTGCCCCAGCAGTGAGCTAAGGCTTTGTCCCTCAAGGTCCTAATGCCCTGCACTGGTCTTATTTCAAAGCCTTGACACCCTCCCTTTGGGAGTGTGAGACGCAGGAATGCAGACTGCTTGTAACTCCCTTATCTTCCCAGCTTGAACCAGCTCTGAGGCCCTTTTCTTACTGAACTAGGTAAAAGTTCGTTATTTTCTCTAAGTGCGGCTTAAGGCTTCAACAAATCTAGCTCCTCATGCTAAGCAAGTTTTATAGAAGTTGTGCTATGCAGCTACCTCTAGACAGTTTCAGTTTGCTATTCTTTAACAGTTCCCCCCTTTGTTTTTATGAAGCATCCCTGCTAATACTTGAAACAGAGTTCTCGAAGCCTTTCAAGGCATACTATCACGTTCCATAATCTTATACATAATATGATCGTAAGCAATAAGCATAACACAGTTAAAGTTAACACAACTGCTACTGGGTGCAACACGTGATTATAAATCGCTGTTGTAGTTGGTGACCACCCTAGAAGAGTTTCCCAGCCATGATGTTCTCCGTCCCTTTTTACCCTTTCTAAGATATGATGTATCTCTTCCGCATCATGGTGAATGGTGATTAGAGTTTTCTGTCCACTGCTCGGGATGCGCTCTAGCAGTCGATGGAAATCATCATGTTGTGGTAGTTTCTTTAACAGGGTGAGATTCATCCCAATGCGGGTAGGTAGTAAATTATGAATTAATGTATAATTAGATTGTAACAATTGATAAGATCTAATAGGAGCTGAATAATTAAAGCTGCATCCCATAATCTTTGGTAAAGTTACAAATACAAATATTTGAGTGATTACTTGTATCTACAACAATGTTATCTATGAATATAAGATTACAAAGTGTTCTTACACATACACATCCTTTTGCAACATATACAAGTACAGTTCAACTTTAACAGCAAAATAAGAACATAGTATGACAGTATATGGCATGTTCCAGTTAGGTTTTACCTTGGATTTTTGAGAAAATACTTTAACTAAAACTTCATCCCCAAGCTGTATACCAAGCACTTGTATTTCAGGTGGTGTGGATTGATATCATTGAGCATATATATATATATTTTTTTAAGATTTTCAATCCTTTTTGCATATTTAGAACATACTGGGTTAGTCATTCATCTCTGTCTAACAGGCTGGTCTTAGCTGGAATAATAAGTCCCTAGTACAGCTAAATGTCTCCCAAAGAGAATCTCTGCTGGTGTTAGTCCTGTGGGTTGCCATGGGGCATTTCGAACATCCCATAGAGTTAAGTTTAATGCTTCTGGCCATTTCAGGCTAGCATGTGTGCATTTCTTGCTATTTTCTCTTTTAATGTTCTATTCATTCTTTCTACTTCTCCTGAAGATTGTGGGTGATAAGGGGTACATAGGTTTCTTTTTATGCCTAATGATTTCTATAACTGAGTGATTATGCTTGCCGTAAAATGGGCACCCCGTCTGAATCAATGGCTTCTGGGACCCCATACCTGGGTATGATTTCTTTCAGTAAGGCTTTTACCACTCCCCCTGTGTCGGCCTTTCTTGTTGGGAAAGCTTCTACCCAGCCTGATAACTGATCTACTATCACTAACAAGTGTTTGTACCCATTGACAGATGGCATACCCGCATAATCTATTTGTAACCTCTGGAAAGGGAAGTAGGCCCATGGTCATCCCCCTAACTCTGAGCTTGGTTTGTTACTTGAAAACTTCTGGCAGGTCGGGCAGCTATTTGTTATTCTTTCAGCAGCCGCGTAAATTCCTGGAGCAGCCCATACTTTCTGTACCTGCTTAGCTATTGCCTCGGCTCCCCCATGAGCTTTATCGTGAAACCACCTAGCTATAGTAGTTAAATATTTTTTGGTAGAATTGGTTTTTCCCCAATTGTCCATATTCCATCATCATTTTGTTTTGCTTCCTACTGTTCCCATTGTTTTTTCTCTTCCACTGAGCAGTCTTTTTCATACATAGTTTTGGGGTCTGTTAAGTTTGGCCATTCACTCTGGTCCATCCTTGGAACTGCCCCCATACATTCTCTCAGAGGTTGTCGAGCTGCAGCCCTCGTAGCAGCGTCTGCTAAAGCATTTCCTCTGCTAATTTCTGTAGTGTCTTTAGTATGGGCTGGGCAGTGTATTACCGCAATTACTTTGGGCAGTTGAACTGCTTCCAGCAAATTATGTATTTCTTCTCCATTAGCTAATTTCTTTCCTGATGACGAAAAGAATCCTCGCTCTTTCCATAACATCCCTGTTGCATGACACACTCCAAATGCATATTTAGAATTGGTGTAGATATTTACCCGCAAGCTCTTACCTATTTTTGCTGCTTGGGTCAATGCTATTAATTCTGCTCCTTGAACACTTACTGATGGAGACAAAGGATTGGCCTCGAGCACCTCAAAGACGTTAGTGACAGCATAGCCGGAGTGGAGCCTTCCGTCCAAATAATAGGATGATCCATCTGTAAACAGAACTAAGTCCGGGTTCTCCAAAGGTTCATCTTTAAGGTCCTCCTGGGGCTTGCTCGAGCTGACAACCACCTGCTCACAGGAATGATGTGGCTCTCCATCCTCCGGTAGAGGCAATAGCGTTGCTGGATTCAAAATCTTGCATCTTTTTAAAGTCACATTATCTGCATGCAGTATTATCAGTTCATAGCGGTGAGCTCTCTGTGGGGATAGTGCTTGAGTCGCGTATTGTTTCATTAACAGTTCTACTTCATGTGGCACATACACAGTCAATGAATGACCCCAAACTACAGGTCGTGTTTTTTCAAGAAGAGCTGCAGTAGCTGCTACTGCTCTGATGCGTCCTGGAGTGCCTTTAGCTACCTCATCTAGTTGCGTGGAGTAATAGGCCACTGGTCTACGGTGAGGGCCTAGTTTTTGGGTGAGTACCCCACTTGCTACTCCCTGTCGTTCATGGACAAATAATTCAAATAGTTTGCTATAATCTGGTAACCCTAGAGCAGGGGCTGAAACCAATGCTTTTTTCACAGATGTAAAAGCTTTCTCCCTTTCTGGGCCCCAGGCCAAAGGCTCTATCTCCTCCTTTTTTGTTGCCTGTACCAGAGGCTTAGTAAATTCTGCTAACCCAGGAATCCACGGTCGGCAGAATCCTACAGCTCCTAAAAATCCCCTAAGCTGTTTTTTTGTTACAGGACGAGGCATATCAAGAATTGTCTTTACTCGTTCTGGATCAACTAACCTGTGTCCTTCTTTTAAGATAAAACCCAAATATTTTACCTCTCTTTGGCACAGCTGGAGTTTAGACAGAGATGCCCGATGCCCTTTTTCTGCAAGAGCGTTACATAGAGAAACAGTATCTTTTAAACATGTCTCATAATCTTTACTTGCTAATAACAAATCATCTACATATTGTATTAATACAGAATGTCCTGGAAGTTCGATATATGAGCGGTCATTTTTAAGTATACGCGAAAAAATAGTCGGAGACCCAGTAAATCCCTGTGGCAGCCTTGTCCAAGTTAATTGTTGTCCCTTCCAAGTGAAAGCAAAGAGATCTTGGCTATCTTCAGCTATCGGTATACTAAAAAAGGCTGCGGTTAGGTCAATCACAGTAAAATAAGTTGCCCAATGGGGTATCTGTAGTAAAATGGTTGATGGGTCGGGGACTACTGGATGTGGAGCAACTACATGTTGGTTTCTAGCCCTTAAATCTTGTACAAAGCGATACTCTGGATCGCCATCAGCATCTTGCCTGTTCTTTTTAACTGGCAGAATTGGGGTGTTATATGGGGATTCACAGACTCTAAGGATACCCAGTTTCAGATAATGATTGATTTGTTTTTGGATACTCTTCTCTGCTTCCTTTGGGATAGGGTATTGTTTAACTGCAGGAGGCAACCCCCCTTTGTTTTCATCGAGACTGGACTGGCTGGTTTTAGTAGTCCCACATCCATTCCTGAAGAGCTCCATAACTTTTTAGAAAGTGATTCTAAACCTGTTGGAATTTGCAGATTAGTTGACTCTGGTTCTGGTGTCTTAGCCAGAACACATGAACCCATAATTATTAGCTTTATCCCTTCCGGCTGTAAGCAGATCTGAGTATCCAAGGCTTGCAGGAGATCTCTCCCCAAAAGGCATATGGGTGCGTTTGTGGAAATTATAAAATGTCCCCACACTGTTTTACCCCCAATAGTGAGTAATAAGGGCTTAGATAACATTCGTTCGCCTTTTCCCATCACTCCTTGCATCACTATTTTATCTGATGACTTGCATCCTTTAGGCTCGAAATTTAAAAGGGAAAGGGTGGCTCCAGTATCCACTAGAAAGGGAACTTCTAAACCTTCTATATTTGCCATTACATGACCCTCAAAATCCAAATCTACATCCCATAAATTTACCCCAATTTCCACAGTATTTTCTGAGTCTCCTGTTTCCTCTCATTGTGGATTGACTGGGAATCGCCTGGTCTCCTCCTTAGTGTTTGATTGTCTCATGCCGGTTCCTCTGTTCCTAACTACACGGGGCCTCACTGGGCACTCCCGCTGCCAGTGTCCTTGTTCCCCGCAATAATAACAAACATCATTAACTCCTGACTGTACAGCACGTTCACTTTGACTCCATCTATCTCTCCTGGCTCTTTCACGTCCCCTCCCCCTGGGTCCTTTAAATCCATCTCTTAACACAGCTGCTAACACACTAACTTCCTCTTTTTTTTTGCTGTCTCTTTTCTTTTGCCCTCTCCTCCTCTCGACTATTATAGACAAATGTGGCTAAACGTAATATTTCATCCATTTGCTTTCCTGGCCAGTCAGGGACATGTTTGGAAAAATACTTTTTAATGTCCGGGGCTGCTTGGTCTACAGATGTAGAAATCATTAACGGCCTGTTAGCCTCAGCTTCTGGGTCTAGTCCTCCCCCATACATTCTGACTTGCTTAATTAGCCTAGCAAAGAAAGCCGAGGGGTGTTCCTCTGCCTGTTGCTGACACTCCCTTACTTTAGACCAATTTGCAGTCTTTTGTCCTGCCAAAGGTATAGCTTCTTCTAAGCCCTCTCTGGCTAATTGCAACTGCCTGTAATCTGCATCTACATTATGATTCCACCCGGGGTCCACAGCTGGCCAGGCTGTTGGAGCAGCCCCAACACCCCCCTCTGCTGCCCAACGGTGGTTTGCATCCAAAATTGAGCACCTTTCATCTGGAGTGAACACAGATTCAAGGAGTGTTTGTACATCTCCCCAGGTAGGGTCATACGCCCGCACAATTCCCTTTATGATTTGTAACACTCCCTCTGGATCATCCCTAAGTCTGGGGAGCCGTTGACTCCATATAATTAAATCTTGGGGTCTCCAGGGTCGGTAGACTCGTGTAGTGGCGATCCGAAGTACCCCTTCCAGATCGGGTGGGGCCGCTCCTGGCACAGGAACGATTTCCAGAGGAGCTTGAAGGACGGGGGTGGAAGGCAAGGAGGGGTATAGGGAAGCTGAAGCAGGGGGTGGCGCATAGGGTGGAATAACTGCCACAGGCTTTTCAGCAGCTGCGGTACTAACAGCATTCTGAGGAAAGATTCTCTCTTTCCCAGGCGCCTCTTTTCGTCTAGCAAATGCCCAGTTGTCCCATACATACCAGTAATCCATTTGACTGGGGAACCTATTCTCCAAATGATGACGCAGGAAAGCTAGCTCCTGGTAACCGAAGGCCCCCTGGGGCGGCCATCGCTCTGCCAGATTACCTTCCTTAGTCAGGAACGGCCAATCCTCCTGACATAATTGGACTAACCTTTTTCTCCCTAAATTTTTGGTGCCATCGATTTTACTCCAGTTTTCCAAAATTTTGGCTAAGGGCGTCCCCTTGTCTATGTCAAGATTATTTCCCATACTGAGTTTCTGGAAAGTGCGTCTTAAGCAAAGCAGCCAGCGCACTTCCTTACCGGTAATACCAGTCCCTGTAGCTGGTGTGATCACACACTTTCACACTTCCTTTCTCTCTCTCTCGCTCGCTCGCTCGCTCCCTGGGAACCGCAGTCACACCCCCCGAGTCTTTAACTGCTAGGACTGCTGTCCCTTCGCAGCAGGCGGCTTTTCAGCCGACGGGTGCCCCGATCAGTTCCCAAGTTATACGCGCTCACACACACACACACATACACAGTACTGTTTAAACTCACACCAGTCACAGTGACTCTAATTTTCGGTGTCAAAGTTTTGCAGTGCGCCTTACGCTGATCAGGCTGCACACCCCTCCTCCGGCCGGACCGAGCTGGGACTTAGACCCACTCTAACCCTGGGGATGGGACTCGCGCCCATCCCCCTGGTACGCCTTACGGTGGCCAGTCTGCATACCCCCCCTTCAGTGCACTGTTACCAGACCAGATTTTAGAATTTAGGCGGGAGTTTAAGACTCACCTTCTCGGTGCCTCTCGGTGCCAAAGATCCCACATGAACTCACCCGATGGCGCCAGATGATCGTTTGGAGACGAGAGGCCTGACAGTCGTCGCCTAGGGTCCCATCTGGGGTGCCAAACTGTTATGGAAGTTAGGCCTGTCAGACACCATAACAGGGCTCGACCCCAGGTTCCCGCAGAAAAGTTCAGAATCAAATCAAAACAAGTTAGATAATTTTAATCACGCACGTGCCATAATTACAGCTCGAGCTGGGTGCCTCCAAAGAGGGACCCTAACATAAACAAATTCTGGGTAATTATAGTCTCTTCGACTTACATTTCCCACCCCTCATGCGATAGTTAGACCAATAGTAATTTTTTGGTCTGGGGTCTCCTGCTCCTCATTGGGTCTCATCGTCATTCTGAGGCAAGCTGTTTTTCTCCTTATTCTTGTTTTTTGCAGTCTCTGATGATGGTTGTACTTCTGTTTTTGTTGGGTCTGGCGGTTGTCTCCCAAGGTCTTATTTTTCCCCATTGTTTTGGTGTCTTCCCTCTCGGAGTCGGTGACACAGGTGCGCAGACTGCCTGTGGCTTCCTTATCTTCCAGCCTGAACGAGCTCTGAGGCACTATTTTTTATTAAACTAAGTAAAGATTCGTTACTTTTCCCACGCTCGGCCTAAGGCTTCAGCAAATCTAGCCACTCATGCTAAGCAAGTTTTATGTAAGTTGTGCTAAGCAGCCATTTCTAGACAGTTTCAATTCACTGTTCTTTAACAAGAATGCCCAAAGCACAGGAGTTGTCTGAGATAAATTAGGAAACACTTCTGAAGAGGGATGGGCAGTTTATTGCTGCTGAACTTGTACCAATTGAACCAATTTCTTCAGTGCTTCCCTGAGGTCCTTGTTCCTCAGGCTGTAGATGAGGGGGTTCACTGTTGGAGGCAGCATCGAATACAGAACAGCCACCACCAGATCCAGAGCTGGGGACGAGACAGAGAGGGGCTTCAGGTAGGCAAAAAATGAGGTGCTTATTAACAGGGAGATGACGGCCAGGTGTGGGAGGCACATGGAAAAGGCTTTGTGCCGGCCCTGCTCAGAGGGGATCCTCAGCACGACTGTGAAGATCTGCACATAGGACACCACAATGAAAAGGAAACACCCAAAGGCTAAACAAAGACTAACCACAAGAAGCCCAACCTCCCTGAGGCAGGAGTCAGAGCAGGAGAGCTTGAGGATCTGGGGAATTTCACAGAAGAACTGGCCCAGGGCGTTGCCTTGGCAGAGTGGTATTGAAAATGTGTTAGCAGTGTGAAGTACAGCATAGAGAAAACCACTGGCCCAGGCAGCTACTGCCATTTTGACACAAGCTCTGCTGCCCATGAGGGTCCCATAGTGCAGGGGTTTGCGGATGGCAATAAAGCGGTCATAGCCCATAACAGTGAGAAGACAATACTCAGCTGAAGCAAAAAAGACCATCAAAAATATCTGCGCAACACATCCTGAGTAGGAAATGGCCCTGGTGTCCCATAGGGAATTGGCCATGGATTTGGGGAGAGTGGTGGAGATGGAGCCAAGGTCAAGGAGGGAGAGGTTGAGGAGGAAGAAATACATGGGGGTGTGCAGGTGGTGGTCACAGGCTACAGCTGTGATGATGAGGCCGTTGCCCAGGAGGGCAGCCAGGTAGATGCCCAGGAAGAGCGAGAAGTGCAAGAGCTGCAGCTGCCGGGTGTCGGCAAATGCCAGGAGGAGGAACTCATTCAGGGAGCTGCCGTTGGACATTTGCTCTCTGTTTGGGGCACTGTCAAAGGAAGAAATGGCATTGACAAGTTAGGACAGACTTCTCTGAGCAAAACCCATTCCACTCCTCCAATCCCCCCCACACCGCCTCTCTCTTCTCCCTTTGTTCAGCTCCCTTTCCTGACCTCCAGTTTGGGCTGACTGAGTGTGGTACGTAGAGGAGGGGCCTCTGCCCATGGGCTTCAAGGGAGTCACTCCTATTCTGCCAGAGTGTGTAAATGGAGTTGTCAAACTGCCCTGTGTATTCGGTGGAGATACCTGGGGATGGGCACCATGAACGGAGTGAAGGGGATTTGGTCCAGTGACCCAGTGGGAATACTCTCTATTTACCATTTTGAGATGAATAGAGCACTCATGCCAGCTGTAGCTAAAAAAGATCATCGTGAGGGATTCATCTCCCCCAACCCTGCCTGCTTGAACAGAGGTGCCTGTACTGAATCAGTCACATCAGCTCCCACTTTGGCCAGGGAGAGAAACTGTGAAGTGAAGGCAGGGGCTGACTTGATCCTTCCTAGATGCCTCTGTCCCAAGGAGATGAACCCTGTCCTCACACTGGTTTACCATCTGCACTCTTTCTCCAGACACTGCAGTGGGAGGGGGAAGTGACTAGGTCTGATGCACATATTCTGCAGCAGATTACACCCACTTGTTTTGTGGAAAGGCTGTTCAACATTTTAACATGCATTTTCTTCAGAAAATAGGCTGCAGTGGATAGTTTTATATATTTCTCTAGTTTTTAGATGCCTCCATCACACCATGGAAGCATGACAGAAATCTCTGGCATGACAGTTGCTCTCAACATGAGCACTTGTGCATCCCAAGAAGAAAAAGGGGCTCACCATGACTGCGGGCAGAGTCAGGGCATCTGGTCTGTCCATGAGTCTCACTCCTCACTGCCCTGTGCTTGCACCTCTCCCAGCTAAAGGAGAATTGCACTCACAAGTTACTCTGAGAAAGAAACTGCACTGAGGTGAGAGCAGAGGAGTTCAGTTTCAAAGTGAAGACTGCCAAATTTTCTCTGAGCCCACATACGGAGAGAGTGCTATGGAGAGCTCTTCAGAGCGTGTGACGAGGTCTCTGACTCACACGACCAGCACAAGCACTCTCAGCTATCACAAATATGCTCTGGGAGAGCTGCGGTCTTCTGGAGGGCAGGTTGCAGCCTGGCAGGACACCCCACAAAGACAGCCAAGAGTGCTAGAAATGGGGTCTCCTTAAGGGAGAGTCAGCTCATTCCCCGACCAGATGAAATGCATTGCCTAGAAGGGGGACTGGAAGGGGACTTGGACATGTCACTGCCATGAAGACAACTCCATGCAGGACCTACAGGGCAAATGCCTTAACTGCAGCTGAACCCCCCTCCTTAACCCCAGAGGGCACAAGAGCAAGAACCAGAGCAGCAGAGAGGTGAAGAAACAAGAAGTAATACTGTGAGCCTCCTACCAAGGGAAAGCAAGGAGGGAGAGACAGACAGGCACGCAGGAAAGCTGTCACCTTACCCAGCTGTGCACACCACCTCCCAGACAGCGACACTGCTGGACAGTCACTCTCAGCCCTCTGTCATGCTGTGGAAAATGGGCATATTGCAGGAGAGATGCCCTTCTCCTCTGCTGGAGAGCGGGCTGCTGAGGAAGGGGCTCATGGCCTGGACCCCATGGCCTTGAGGGCAGAGGCTCTGCTGGGGGGGAGAGGAGACACAGGGGGCTTATTTAGAGGAAAATGTCTGCATTGTAGGGAGCGATGGAGAATTTCCCAATTTCCCCCTCCCACAGAATTTCTGTCTTCAGTTGCCCCTCATTCTGATTGCTCCACTACCTGGAGCTTTTCCTCCCGGGAGCTGTTTCTCTACCCTATGTCTTTTCCCTGCCAGTGCTCTGCAAACAGTAGGAAAATGAAAGCATAGGTTCAGGAAAGATCCTGATCTTTAAGGCAATCCTTGCCTTGACGGCCCCCTTGAAAAGGCCCCTCAGAAGAACACTGTGGATGAGCTGGAGCTGTGGGCAGCCCTGACCCACACAGCACCCTCTCAACAGGAGAATGAACCTGCCCTGCTGGGGGTCACTCCTTCCACCCAGAGCTTCTCCCCACAGTGTTGTGGGAAGTGTCCTGGGCAGGCTGAGTGCTGACTCTCGCAGGCGGCAGAGTCACTGTCTTGGGCACACAGCACCCTGGGGCGCAGGGACACTGCTCTGAATTACAGCCCATGCAGACCCGGGTGCACTCCCTGGCTTCACAACCCTGCACCGCCCCTGGGAAAAGGTGCCCATGATGCCCTGTCCCTCTGATGGTGTGGCTGGGAATCCCTGCTCTAAAGCACCACAGACCCTATCAGCTGTGGAAGGTGCCAGCTTCAGAAGAGCCCTCCGGGAACTACAGCAGCATTGCCCTGCAGCCAAAGACTTACTGTGTCAAGGGCGGTGAAGATTTCTCCCCACAGTGAGCTCTCAGCTGTCCTCCTCTTGCTGACCGTCTTTAACTTCTGAGTTGCTCCTCTCATCCCAGCACCTGCAGGCACTGCTCTGAGTCTTGTTGCTCCATTAAGAGCAGCTGCTCCTGGACAGAGCTGTCTCTCTGCAGTGCCTGCCAGGTTGCCATGGGCTCCTGCAGTCCCAGGAGCCAGCCCCAGCTCAGGAGCAGAGGCCCAGCTGAAGACATGACCTTCTCTGTCCCCTCTGCACTCCTGAGATGTTCCTGGGGCTCCAGGACTGACAGTTCCTGAAAGGCAGCAGGGTCACCCCTGGGAAATGTCCGCTGAAGCAGACAAAAATAATCACCGATGGTCCCTCTCTCTGAACAGTGGAGAAGGTCCAGCATTGCAGTTTGTCTCATCAGAAGATGGTTATCTAAGAGAGGTGGAAATATCCCCCTCTAGAAGGCCCTGCTCCCATCTCATAAGTAGACAGGACACCTAGGCAGGAACAAAAAGGGAGTTCATTGCCTCATGCTTCAGGGACTGATTTAGAGGTATTAATCAACACATGCAATGCCCACTGAGAAGTCCCTGGGATGGAGTGGGATTCAGTTGCCTCCCAGGCACTCTACAAACTCATTGGAGGTGGGATTCCCCTTGCCCAAATTTTGGTGCACACAAAATGGGTGTCTGCATGGCAGCTCCTTGTCTAAGCTCCTGTTGTAACCAAAGGAGAGGGAGGGTGGGAGTCAGGTGTTCACACACAAACACCTTCCAACATTTGAGGTGCCAGACATGGTCCAAGACATTTGCCACTGCCTGCTTCTTCTGATGCAGTAACTATGAGGCCCACAGCCTTCTAGAGCATCAGGCAAGTGAGGAATCTCCTTGGCCATCTGAAATGACCCTTGGTGCCTACTGCTACAAGAGCTCCACTCTCTATGAAGGCAATACCTACGCAAATCCAGACGCTGCAATCAGCTCATGTAATTCAGAGCAGACACTTGATTTCATGCAATGACAATAAGCTTGCAGGGCCATGTCAGATGCATGGGGTGTCCAGCACAACCACCGTGTTTCTGACAGGTACAGATAGCATGGGACCTACAGGAAAACCACATCCTTTTAGAGTGGTTGCTGGACAAACACCCCAGAGCATCTCGGGTTTCCTACCCATTCCCAAACAATGAATTCCAGTCACTGCCTTTAGGAAAAGTCCATCCTGTCTACACCTGAGCATGCTGCCAAGATGGAAGGCACATCACACCAAGGTCTCCATGCACAGGGCTACACTCTCAAATGCTGCTAATTTCTCCTGTCCCTAAACCTTTTCTGATTCCCAATGCTATGAACAGGGACTATACTAATGATGCTGCCACAGCACGGCTGGATCGCAGGCTGTTCAGGCCCAGGGACTTTCTCAGGGGCACCTTGTCCTTCCCGGAGATACGGTCACCTGGAGATACCTTCATTGCAAGTCCCAAGGTGCTGCAGAGTCAGCTCAGGCACCAAACACCTCTCCTGCCATGGCTGCATGGCCCAGCTCTGTTTCTCTCCTGCCTTGGGTACTGCAGGCTTTGCTGTTTTGTGGATGCCTCATATCATTACATTGCCACCTGCTCTCTACACCAACACGTCTCTGCTCTGAAGTGTGACCTTTGCGTACACAGTGTCCTTGGCTCTTGGGAACAGGTTTCACCGTGACAAGTCTGCACTCAGTCCTGATGCCACAACTGAGGTTCTGCAGCCCAAATATAGACAAATACACAAAGCCTGGGTCCCAAACAAGAGGAAATGGAGTTGTGCAAGCTGTCACAGAACTGCAACACCTCTAAGCAACCAGAGGAAGTCTGTGGATCACAGACCCTGGTTCTTATAGGGGGGCTTTAATCTCCCTGACATTCACTGAGAAGGTGTGGCGGATAGATGAATGAACTTTTGCCTTAAACATCTCTTGGTGCATGGGGTGCAGGCAGGCCATAACCCCGAACAAGCCATTTGTCCCTGGCGGAAACAGGACTGGGCTGCTGCGACCCCCGAGATGGTCTCCCTGCAACCACCCAGGACGTGCCGAGCCTGCGCTGAGCTGGACCACGATCGGGCAGAGACTTTGGGACCTGGACTGTAAATTATTGCCATTTTTGGCATAATTTGCTTAGCAGGAGTAGCTAAATTTGCTGAAGCCTTAGGCCTCACTCCCTAGTTCGGTGGGTAAGGGCCCCAGAGCTGGTGCAGGCGGGAACAATAAGGGAGTTACCAGCAATTTGCATTCCTGTGCACTGCTGAAAAAGTGCTAATTGCTGGAGTTACCACCTCTTTGTCAGGACCTTGAGAGATGATGGTGGGACCCCAGGAATGAAGACACACCTGTCGGCAGAAACTGCAACAGAAAGGATAAGGGAGAAAAGAAACAGCCTGCCTAGGAACAACGATGAGATCCAATAAGGAGCAGGAGACCCCAGACCCAAAAAATTACTATTGGTCTGAACTACCATGTGGGGGTGGGAAACTTAATTTGAAAAAAGCTATAATTGCCCGGGGATCTCTTTGTTCAGGGTCCCTCTTCCGAGCTACCCAACTCGAGCTGTAACCACTGCACGCGTGTCATTACAATTTATTTATTTAATTTGCCTTGATTTGGCTCCGAGCTTTTCAGCGAGAACCTAGGGTCGGACCCTGCTGGAGTTGTAATTACTGCACGCGCATCGCCAAAACTTACACCCAGGGTGAAGAGGACCCACCTGTTGTCCGAAAAGCGGATTCATTGCCCGGTGTGCAATGAGCCAATAATTACACACTCAGGAGAGACATTTATTTCAGAGTTGCGCAAGCCTGGGTGCTCAGTGGTTTCCCACAAATCAAGCACACGCACACACGCACACCCCCAACTTTTCAGGTAGCATTTATACAATCAAATTTGCCATATTTGTGACTTCCTTCCTCTTATTTGCCATATTTGTGACTTCCTTCCTCTTTTACACTGATTGGTTAATGATTTCTTCACATTTCCCTGGGTCCCACCCCTGCTTCTCAAGGTCCTGATCAATTAATTAACACTGCCCCAGCTGGGTCAGTAGGTGTTATCTCCCAAGGCCCTGAGGAAGAAGACATAATCCAGACCCCTTAATCATCACTGTTTTAACAGTGAGAGGAAGCTTTTTGCTTCCCAAGGTCCTGGCGCCCAAACAGGCCTTATTTCTCAGCCTTGGCATCCTCCCTTTCGGAGAGTGGGGCACAGGAATGCAGACCGCTTGTAACTCCCTTATCTTTCCAGCCTGCACCAGCTCTGAGGCCTTTTCTTAACGAACTGGGAGTGCGGCCTAAGGCTTCAGCAAATGTAGCTACTTATGCTAAGCAAGTGTGCGGCTACTCATGCTAAGCAAATTCTATTTAAGATAGAAGTTATCCAAATCTACCTACTTCAAACATTCTTTCTGAGCTTCTCAGGGTTGTCTTGTAACAATTCCCCCCTTTGAGACTTATATGATGATTTTCATATTAGTCTCACTCTTTTAAAATCTTTCCCATATTAGTTTCATATAACACTTAGAAATACATACATAAACGCATACAAAAACTACTAACACCAATCCTAAAATTGTTAAACATTTTTTAACCCATGAGCTCACGTCAGGGAACCAGGAAGTCAACCATTTCCATGTTTCTTCAAATCCGAAAGAAGTATCATCTTTCTGAACCTCATGTAAGATTTCAGTCTGCTTCCAGATTTCATTGAGATCGGTAGAAATTCTCCCGCTTTGATCCACATATACACAGCAACTAGTGTTTATTACTGTACATACTCCTCCCTGAGATGCCAATAACATATCTAGAGCCATCCTGTTTTGGGTACTTATTTTAGCAATTTCTGAAACCTCCTCTTGTAAAGCTGCAATGGCATCAGAGGTTTTATTCCCTATTTTTTTCAATAACTGCTGAAATATTTACTATTGCTTTTTCAAGTCACTCACTCCCAGTTGTGGAAACAGCCACCTTACGAATGACTGCAACCTAGTAGGTCGATCTATTAAAGGATTATTGACCCTCTTTTGTCTCCTCATGAATGTTCTTAGCCAGGATTTTTGATATTTATTACTCAATTCTTTTCTTATAGTAACATTAGGGATTATTGCCCCTAAAGTACACGTCCCTGACCAATTAGGAGGTAGCACTTTTCGTGCCTTGTTCCCACACAACCAATACCATCCACTACCTTTTGGAACACGCCACCCATTTAGTTCCTTACTTGGCCACTTATAACCTATTTCAGGTATATGAGAGCAATTTTTATAACCTCCCACCTTAATGGCTCCAGTACAGTTGATCAGCTGCTTTCCATAGGGTAGTTTTTTTCCCACCATCTATTACTATTATTACATCTTCGGATGCATTGATAATAATCTCCTGTCACACTCTGGACTTCCCATTCCTGTTTGGTTGTTTCATTATATTTCGTTTGATCACTATCATTTCTTACCTGTTTCATAAATTCCATAAAGGAAAAATTAAGAGGCACTCCAATTAGGGGGAAGCCCTTGTTGGAATGTTCAGGGAAGTGGGTACACACCCAGCAATCCTTCTGGTTAATTATCTTCATAGATTTCGTAATTACTTCCAAATGGAGATTATGGCTCCAAAATCCTTCCTGATTCCCTTTAATTGTTTGGCTCAGGTAATTTACAAAAACTAACCACCACATTTCTCCCCTGGTTATTTGGGAGAACATCATTTTTACACAGATACCATAGATACCATAACAACAATATTAACCCTATTCCTAACAAACAGATTAAAGCAATTCTTTCCTCGCGACAGCGAGGGCGTGCGCGGAGGGCGCTGCACAGGGCCGAGCTGCGGCTCCCGCCCCGCCTTGTCACGCAGCCATTGGCCCCGCCGGCGGCCGCCCGCCAATGGCGCGGCGCGGCAGTGGTGACGCCACCGGGCGCCGGGCTGATCTCCGCGGAGCGCGTGGTGGGCGGGAGCGCAGAGGCGATGTGGGAGGACGAGGACGATGTGGGGATGGAGATGATGTGGGGACGGGGACACTGGGGGGACGGGGATGATGTGGGGATGGGGATGATGTGGGGATGGGACACTGGGGGGATGGGGATGATGTGGGGATGGGGATGATGTGGGGATGGGACACTGGGGGGATGGGGATGATGTGGGGATGGGGATAATGTGGAAGTGGGGACGATGTGGGGATGGGACGCCATGGGCATGGAGACGATGTGGGAATGGGATGCCGTGGGCATGGGGACAATGTGGGGATGGAGATGGAGTTGGCTCTGTCACAGGGGCAGGGGGACACTGGGGATGGGGATGATGTGGGGTTGGGGACGATGTGTGGACGGGGACACCATTGGGATGGGATGGAGTTGGCTCTGTCACAGGGGCAGGGGGACGTGGTGGGGATAGGGACACCGTGGGGATGGGGACGCCGTGGTGCTGGAGATGGAGTTGGCTCTGTCGCAGGGGCAGGGGGACGGGGACACCACGGGGATGGGGACGTGGTGAGGACGAGGACGGCAGGCGAATGGGGATGCTGTGGGGATGGGGACACCGTGGGGACGGGGATGCTGTGGGGATGCTGATGGAGTTGGCTCTGTCACAGGGACGGGGGGACACGGTGGGGACAGGGGTCAGCTCTGGGGATGGAGTTTGGCTCGGCCAAGGGACGGGGACCCGGCGGTGGAGATGGGGACCTGAGGATGCAGGGACGGGGGCAGGGATAGGGACAGGAGACCACGGGGACATGGCGATGGGGACACGGGGCCAGCAGTGGGAGCTCAGGGAGTGGCGCCCATCGAAGGCCGAGTGCTGGTAGGTGGCCCCGGCCCACCCCCTGCACCCATAGGTCTACTGGAAGATGTGGAAACCTGCCCAAGGTGGCACCCATGGGTGAGGAGCTGCCCGGGGACCCAGGCATCCAGCCCCGTTGCACCCCTGGAGCCAGGCATCCAGTCCCATCAGCACCCACACCCATCCATGGAGCCAGGTGTCCAGCCCCATCAGCACCGTCCGCCACCCATGGACCCAGGTGTCCAGCCCCATTGCACCCGTGTTGTCACCCACGGGCCCCGGTGGCCACCCCATCAGCACCCACCACCACCCATGGACCCAGGTGTCCACCCCCATTGCACCCCTGGACTCAGGCATGAGGTCACATCAACACCCACCACCACCAATGGACGCAGGCGTGAGGTCACATCAACACCCACCACCACCCATGGACCCAGGCCCCCCCCACCCCATTGCACCCATGGTCCCAGCCCCCTGCCCCATTGCGCGCACGTCCCCAGGCTTCTGCCCCATTGTGCCCATATCCCAAGCCTCCCTGCCCCATTGCACCCATGGTCCCAGCCCCCTGCCCCATTGCACCCACCTCCCCAGGCCCCTGCCCCATTGCACCCATATCCCCAGCCCTCTGCCCCATTGCACCCATATCCCCAGCCCTCTGCCCCATTGCACCCATATCCCCAGCCCCCCTGCCCCATTGCACCCATATCCCCAGCCCTCTGCCCCATTGCACTCACATCCCCAGGCCCCCGCCCTATTGCACCCATATCCCAGGGCCCCTCCCCATTGCACCATATCCCCAGCCCCCTGCCCCACGCAGACGGGGCCACACTGCAGCAAGCCCAGCGCAGGCCCCCAAGCTGCCTGGCAGCTGCAGCACAGCACACAGGAGCAGAGGCCAAGGGTGCTGGCTTTGTGCAGCCGGCGGAAGAGAAGGCGTAGGGGGATCTCACTGCTGCCTGCAAGAGCCTAACGGGAGCGTGCAGAGAGCATGGAGCCAGAGACGTCCTGAGGGGCCTGGGGACAGGACGAGGGCAACGGCACAGCTTGCGGCAGGGAAAATTCCCCTCAGAGACTGCAAATGGCCTTGGAAGCCGAATGGTGGTGCAACACTGGAGCAGGGTGCCAGGGCCGTGCGGGAATCCATCGCCAGAGACGGTCAGAGCTCGACCCTGCCAGGCCCTGCGAAACCTCCTCCGCTTGCCTCCACTTGCAGCAGGAGGTTGCAGCAGACACCTCCGGAAGACCCTTCCCACCCCAGCTGCTCTCTCACTCTGCGACTGCTTGTAGGGCTTTCTCTGCAGCCCTGACTGCCTTCCTTGGCAGCGCCTGCACTAGTCTTTCTCCTGACAGTTCCCTGACACCAAGTAACACGGCGGGAACAGCTGCCGAGGGTTTATTTGGAGCAGAACATGGGCTCTGGGACACGATGCGGCAGCATTGCTGTAGCAGCCAGGAGAGAGCCTCCATCGCTCTGCCTCTTTGCCATGCCCCATCTCGGGCGACCTGTCTGGCAGCTGCATCCTCGCGCTGTTCCTCTCACTGCCCTGAGACACAGCGGCAGCTAAAAGCTCTGCGCAGAGCCCGAAGCGCTGCCCTGAGCCGCGACGGCCATCGCCTGGAAGCCGCAGCATGCGGGAGGGCGGTGATGCCTGTGGAGGAAGGAGAGCCGTGGGCGAGGGGCTGGGCAGGCGCAGGGCAAGCACCCGCCTGTCCCTGGCACCAAGGGCTTTCCTGAGGGCTCACGGCCTCGGCATGGCCAGCCCCTGGGTGCTTCCTGCTGCCAGCCTCAGTGCCGCTCGCTGTGCCGTCCCCAGAACGGCTCTCGACTTGGGTACCTACCTGAGTCCACCTCTGGCGTGGGCCGGAGGGAAGACGACGACTTGTGCTTCTCTCTGGGCTCCCAGGCAACCTGCATGGGGAGAGCAGCAACACACCCCTGTGTGGTATCAGCTGGCCATGCTCAGCATCCTGGTGCCCTGGGATATGTGAGGGGGGAAAGGGTCTGGGGAGGGGGGATGCTGTGAGTGGCCGCGAGCCCCAAGGGGAGGCACATGCAGCTGGCTGGGCAGTGGCACAAGGCTTGTCTTGGGGCCGTAGCAGCAGGGCTGGGCCGGGGGCCACGGCGGGCAGCGGGGGATGGAGGTGGCCGGGTACGTGGCACAAGGGGGCTGGCTCGCTGGCTGTGGGAGGCGGCTGCTGCTGGGGCTGCCCCTGCCCTCCTCGCTCAGCATCCATGCCCCAGGGCTGGGTGCTGTGCAGGCCGGGCAGGGCACGTCAGCCCTGGGCCTCTGGCACTTGGAAACGCAGAGCACCAGGCATCTTCCCCAGGGCAGAGAGTGCAGAGGGCAAAGGGCTGGGGGGACAGCTTCTCACCACGGCCGCGGGGGACCCATGCAATGGGGCAGCTCTTCTCACCCACCCTGCACACCCCAGACACTGCTCACACCGCACCTCCCTTGGGTGGTGGGTGCCGACGCCATGCTCCTTGCTCACCTGGTGAGGAAGGCCTGCGGCCAGGGCAGAGCCTTCTGCTGCGCTTTCTTCGGGGAACGGTGGTTGGAGAGGCAGGCTGTTGCTCTCCCCACAAGGGCCTCCGCACAAGTGGGAGGCCTCTGGCGCAGCCTCTGTGGGAAGCGATGGAGGCAAAGGAGCATTTTCCCCTGCATCCTCAGGGCCTCTGGCTGCGGGGGAGGCCTCCGCCTTTGTCCCTGTGCTGGCCGATGGGGACAGAGGCACACTGTCCCCCGCATCCTGGCAGCCTCCTGCCAAAGGAGATGTCGCTGCCTCGGCCCCTCGGGGCACTGCTGGGGCCAGAGGCGTGCTCTGCAGGTCACCAGCTGCCTCCCTGGCAGCATCTCTGCCCTTCACAACGGGGGAGCAGGGCACCTCCGCAGGGCACGGCTCTGTGTCTGCCAAGAGGCTCCTGAGGCTCGGTCTGACCCAGCTCATGACCAAGGCCGTGTTTTTCTCCAGCTCCTCCCATTGCAAAGGCTCCTCATCAACATCCTCTTCCTCATCACTCCACTCCACGCCAGCATCCTCCGGCGCTCCCCGGACTCTCTTCCCAGCTCCCAGCTCCCTCCTGGGCGCATGGGCGTACAGCCGCTCCTGCACCTCCCACTTGGACCTGGCGTCCTTGAGGAGCTCCACTCGCGTCACCTCCGGTTGCCACAGGTTATAGAAGGAGTTTCTGGCACAGAGCTGAAGCCAGAGAGGGAGATTTGTGAAGGCAGCTGCTTTTCCCACCAGCAATGCCCCCCGCAGCCCTGCCAGCACTGCCACCATCACGCTGTTGCAGCAGGACGCAGCAGCTGGCCCCAGCACACGGAGGGTCACCATCTGCCCCGGCCCACTCTTTGCACTCACCTCCTTGGGGCGAACATTGAGGCATCCCGATGCTGTCAGGGAGAAACGTTTCCCCTTGCCCTCCTCTTCCTCGACCTCCCTCTTCTTCGGCCTCGGCTCCTTCCTCTCCAGAAAGGCTTCTCGCAGCTGGGCCAAGCTCTGCCCGGTGCGCGCCACGCAGCTCCTGTCGAGCTCCTCCAGCGTCTCTGTTTTGATTGAGAGCACGGCGAGATACTGCGCGGGGTTGTCGGGGTGTATGTGCAGCGGCGTGCCTCGAAGGCGACAGATGATGCCCAGAGGCTGCTGTTTGGGCCTCTGCACTGCAAGCTGCCATCCCAGTGTGACCAGTCCATGGCCACTGCCCGGGGAAGCTGGTGCACCGGCCCCCGTGACCTTCCTTTTGCCATCACGAGTGTGGGCATCAGGCCCTTGCAGAGCTGTGGCAGCTGTGCTTTTGCCATGCTCGCTGCTCTCCTCTTGGGCTCTCTTTGCCACTGCTGCTGGACCAAGGGCGTGTGCCGATATCTTCCGTGGCACGGCTGCACTGAGCTCCTTTGTGCCTTTGTCCACATCAGGCTGCACCAGCTGCCGGTCACGTCCAAGACTCATGTCATCAGCACAGCTCCAGGCTGCAGACACGAGCTCAAGGCCTGTGGATTCCAGAGCTGCGGCAGGTGCTACAGGGCTGTGTGCAGCAAGTCTCTGGCTCTCAGCCCTCAATTCCATGCACGCATCTGCAAGGATGCTCTGGACAAGGCCAGCAGGCAAAGGCCAGGAAGGCCAGGAGGACTCTGCTGTGACCATTTCACTGGGGCAGCTGCCAGCAACGGCTTTGGCAGAGCTGGGTGGCACCTCTGCGAAGCGGGGGCTGCTGAGCCCAACCTGCTGTGAAACACCTTTGGCCATTGTCTCCCACTGCGGGACCTCCCCCACGCCAGAAGAGGCTGATTCTCCTTGGGGGTTCTCAGCGGGGGAAACTTGCCCTTCTGCAGGCTGCACCTCAACACCTTGGGACGCTGAGGCCTTGCTCCGCACCAAGTCCTGCCTGTGCGCCATCGTCTCCAACCATTGTGCCTTGGTCTCCTGCGCACAGGCATCTCTGGGAGCTGCCAGCACCTTGCTGCCTAGCTCCTGGCACAGTCCTTTGACAGTTCTCGAAAAAGCCACCCTCAGCGGCGACGGTGGCAGCCTTGGCTCTGTCAGGCAGCCTGGCCACGGCTCATGCTGCTCCTTGCATGCTGGCATGCCTCGCATCTGCCTTTGAGGAATGCTCTGTGCTCCCGCGACAAAGGAGGTGCCTCCTGGCAGCTGCCGGCTTTGCACAGGAAGACTTGTCCTGGCACCATCAGCTCGCAGCAGCCTTGTTTTTCCCAGTGCGGAAGACCCAGCCCTGGCCTCAGGCAAGCAGCGGACAGGAGCTTGAAGTGCCCGGGGCAGAGCCCCAGCTTCCCGCTTGCCTTGTTGAAGGGCAGGCAAAGGAAGATGCACTGCCTGTAGACCTTCCTCTGCCAGGCTCTTCCTGCACTCCAGACACATCACAGCAGCACTAAGAGGCGGCAGCTGCTCCCTGGCTTTGGACCTGCCTCTTGCAGAAGATCTGCAGGATGTCTCCAGAGCAGGCAGCTTGGTTCCACGGGCAGATCCTGCTGTTTTAGCTGCAGAGGCCTCCAGGCCTCCAAGGAGCTGCCTAGCTGCCTTGGGTGCACGAGGTGCTAAGCTGGGCAGATGGAGTGTTTCCGTTTCTCTCTTGAACGCTGCGATGAGAACATCTCTGGCAGTGTCCTTCACCGTCTGCAATCCAAGCCCAGGAGATAGGAAAGTGATTGCAGCCCTTTCCTCCCCCCCAACCCCCGCCCCCGCTCTCCATCCTTCCCACAATTTCCAGCACCTCTGATGCCCTCAACAGCGGCAGCGCTCTGCCACGCAGGCGGCTCCCACCCTGCTCCCAAAGGCTGCATGGGGACAGGGCTCATCAGCACTGCGCAGGACAGGGGCAAAGGCAGTTCCCCTGAGGAGCCTGAGACCTCCTGGTCTCTCCCACCGCTTCCCGCCTGCTTCTCCGCAGCTGCAGCCAGGCAGGCAGAGGCTTTGCCACCATCGCTGCTCAGCTCGGTACCTCTGCAATGAGGTGTTCGAGGCCTTGCAAGCTCTGTGGGCCGGGCAGCAACGGCCGCCTGTCCCTTCGGTGCGACGAAGTCGGGGTCGGGATGCGTTGCAGCGCTGCGCGCGGCTCCCGCTGGCCCCCCTGCAGGGAGAAAAAAGCCCATGATGGAGGCGGTTGCGTTCGTACAAGCGGCCCCTCAGGCACAGGAAAGCCCGGCCCCATGGCGAAGGGAAGCTCAAGGCCGAGCACGGCCCAGCTGCGCTAAGCCCAGAGGTGCTCTCTGACCCTCAGCACAGCTCACAGGCTCCATTTGGGCCTTGGAGCACCCCGGTCGGTGTGCTTTGTGCACCAGAAAATCCCCAGCACCAGCAAGAAATACCCCCTGGCCAGAGAAGATCAGGCCTGGCTCGCTTGCCCCACCTCCTCTTCCCCACCGTCCTCACGCTTTCCGTGCGGCTCCCGGCCCTGCTGCCTGCCTCTCCCTCCAGCCCCACCGCTCACCTTGCTTCTGCGCTTCGGCCTCACAGAAAGCCCATCCACGGGCTGGGAGCCGGCATTCGCCTGCCGCCCCTTGTCCATCCGCAGGAGCTTCTCCTGCGCACCTGCCACTCTGGCCCTCAAGAGAGCTGCTCCCTCCTCAGCGAGCTGCTCTCCTCAGAGGGCACACCCAGGGGCTCTGCTCCCAGCACGGACTCGGTCACCACGGGCACCGCCCCATCACAATGGCCTTGGGGGCATGATGCCACCCCCATCACAAAGCCCTGCACGTTGCCATGGGGACCCCCGTGACCACCTCCTGCTGTGACCAGGGCACCCGCATCACAAGGCCTTGTGGTGACCGTGCTAGGACCGACATCACAAGGCCTTGCTGCTCACCGGGGGCACCTCCAGCACCACGGCTTTGCCTCCCAGCCTCTGGTGCCAGCTTCTGAGCCCAGCTCCGAGCTGCCATCTGTGCCGCAGCAGGGATTTTCCTCTCCCCACCTCTCTGCCTCCCAGACCGTGCAGATGCTGCCCTTCTTCAGGCCCTCTAGAGCACACAGCCAGCCACTGCAAGACCACTCCTCTTGCTGGGGCCACTAAGCCTCACCCATATGCCTCACCGTCCAGCCCTGGCAGAGCTTCCTGCATTCCCGCTGCTTGCTCACAGAAAGGCCAACTGCCCCTCCGCCCCTTCCCAGACGGGCCTTCCCAAAGAGGCTGCAGCCATCCACCGCAGCGCTCCAGGCATGCCACGCTGCAGGCCCGCAGCTGCACACAGACTGCAAAGTGCTCCTGTCTGGTCCCCAGGCTGCAGGCACTAGCGGACGGACCCCCGAGACAGGTGCCCGGCTCTGCAGATTTCCCACAAAAGGTGCCAGAGATTGATTTCTGCAGACTGCTGCTCTCTAAGCACTTCCCTGTTGGCGTGCATGCACTGCGCTGGGCCCCTCCAGGCTTTCTTTGCTCCACATCACCCTGCACCTTTGCCGTGCCCTCCCACACCATCGCTTCCTCACTCTTCCGTGCATCCTCCTCTCCCCTCAGGGGCGCCGACTTTTGGGCTCTCCTCACCACCTTGGCCACCGGCTTGAGCCTCACCGCAGCACACGGGCACACTCTGCTTCCTGATGAAGCGTGACACCCCCCAGCCTTGGTGCCTCGCTGCTGGCTCGCCTTCGGGACGTCCAGCTGCTGGACCGCCAGGCCACCGGGGCAAGCAGGCCCTGCCCTCACCTGTGCACCTCTTCCTACTCACGGGGCTTGGGCTTTTCTTGCTTTTGCCCCCGGGGGCACGTGGGGACCATCTCTCCACGCCAGCCTTCATGCACAAAGAGGGGCCCACGCTCAGGAAACCAAAGCCCTGCTGCCAGCACCAGCTGCACGCCCAGGGGCTGACCTGCTGGATCCAAGCACTGCTGCTCAAGCCCATTCCCCTCACTGGCAGCATGCAGGAAAAACCCCACCTGCCCTGCCAGGCCTAGAGCCATGTCATCACACTTGGTACTTTCCAGGCAGGATCCTTGTGTCAAGGAAGAACAAACTGAAACTGTCTAGAGGTAGCCGCTTAGCACGACTTCTCTAAAACTTGCTTAGCATGAGGAGCTAAATTTGTTGAAGCCTTAGGCCGCACTTAGATAAAATAGTGAACTTTTACCTAGTTCAGTAAGAAAAGGGCCTGAGAGCTGGTTGAAACTGGAATGATAAGGGAGTTGCAAGCAGTTTGCATTCCTGTGCTTCACACTCCGGGAGGGAGGGTGTCAAGGCTCTGAAATAAGGCCTCGTTGGGCGCCAGGACCCTGGGAAACAAAGCCTCCTCTCACTGCTGAAACAGTGTTAATTTGGGGGGTCTGGACTATCTTGGGGTCTGGATTATATCCCCTTTGTCAGGACCTTGGGAGATAACACCTACTGTCACTGCTGGGGCAGTGCTAATTGCTGGAACAGCACCTCTCTGTCAGAGCCTTGAGAGACAAGGGCGGGACCCGAACAATTAAGACACATCTGTCAGCAGAAACCTCAACAGTAAAGATAAACAGCCTACCTAGAGACAGGGATGAGACCCAATAAGGAGCAGGAGACCCCAGACCTAAATATTACTATTGGTCCAAACTACCGCGTGAGGGGTGGAGAGCTCAGATTGGAAAGTATAATTGCCCAGGGATTTCTTTGCTCGGGGTCCCTCTTCGGAGGCCCCCGCTCGAGCTGTAATTACTGCATGCGTGTCATTAAAATTTAATTATTTAATTTGCTTTGATTTGGATCTGAACTTTTCTGTGGGAACCTAGGGTTGGGCCCTGTTATGGTGGCTGACAAGCCTAATTTCCATAACACCTGGGAGGAGGGAGGTGTAACCTAGGCCATTCCCGTGTCACCAGAATGCCAAGGGTGTTGTCCGCAACCCCAGGCCCCAGGGATTTGGAGCCATAACACCCTGTGGGGGTCAGGGACACTCGACCGCCCCAGGCTGGGGCTAGGCTCAGCACACACTTACTGGGGCTGGATTGTCTCCAGCTTGGCTGCTGCTTTCTTCTCTTCCACGGGCTGGGGGGAGGCTTTTCCACCTCTGCCTGTGCTCCTTTCTTCTTGGCTGGGCGGGAGGGTGGGGAGCCCAAGTCTCTTTACGGCCAAAGTCCTGCCAAGAAGGAGCGACTGACTGTCTGCAAACCAGACCGGGAAGAGAGGAGCCCTTTCCCAAAGGCCCTCTGGCAAGCACCCGGCAGCAGGAGCTGGGCAACCAGGAACCTCTTCACCACAGGCCCCCAGGGCAAGGGCAGGGTGGGAGCAGGGCTTCACTGCAATTCCCAGCTGGCCCTCTGCTTTCCTGCTGACATCACTGAGAGCATGGGAAATGGGGAGGAGGGAATTGCCATTTGCAGGGCAGGACAAACCCTTCTGGACTCAGGTTTTACCCACAGCTTCAGGCCTCACTGCCCCACTGGCTGCTTCCCCAACCCCCGGCAGCCCAGCAAGGGGGATTTGATAACACCGTGACTTTTCCTCAGCAGGACACCCCTCTGCTGCTTGGCCTTTGGCTGCTGCAGCACTCACGGAAAAACACCCGGCAGGATTCACACAGCCATTAGTGGGGCGGGAACTACTGCTTTCCTTCCCCAAATGCTCCTACCAGGTGTGCTCTGCTCTCAGCTGTACTTCTGCTCCTGTCAGCTCTGGGCAGCTCTGGATCCTCCCAAATGCTGCAAGAAGCTTCCCTGGGGTGGAGGTCTTTCTCTGGGGCCAACTGTTAGGCAAAGAACAAAAAGAGGCCCTGCCTTTTGGAGGCAGGTGAGAAGAGAGCTTTCCGCAGCATCTGCAGCCTGAGGTGACTGCAGCACGATTGGGACCAAGAAGGAAAAAAGCAGTGAGGTGTACGCTGTTTGTCTGGCAGGAGTCTGCGTGGAGCAAGAGAGGCAGGTAGAGAGGAGGTGAGAAGCTGGTTGCAGAAAGAGAGCAAATGAGGCATGAGGACTCCAAAGAAGAAAGGAGGGGCCGGGGGAAACTGCAGCGGGGGTATCTTCCAACAGTGAGCGTGTGGATGTGTACACATGGCAGTGAGGCTGAGCTGCAGACCCAAGCTCATGCTGACAGCCTCGGAAAAGCCAGCAGACTCTCCACCAGTCTATGCGCAAAAGCCTTGGAGGGGCTGTGCGAAGTAGGGAGGGAACAAGCTGCACCCTAGACACTAAGTGCTGGGCAGGGAAGGGAGATGCAATTGTAATCCAGTACTAGCTGGGTGGGAATCCTAAGACCATGGGTGGTAATTAGTTGTGCTGCAGTTGCAAAGTGTCCCATTGACTGAGCAGCAACACTGCCCCCAAGGCCAGAGGACCTCCCGCCCTCGGCTCCGTGAAGGAGAGGATGGCCGTTGTTCCGAAGGGTGTCCAATGGGGCCGGTGCCTGAGCCAGCTCTGGAGCCTCCCCTGTACACCAGGCTTCCCACGCAGCCCATTCGGCCTCTGCTTGTTCCTGCCACTCTCTGTACAAGGAGCCCAGGCTCTGCCTTCGGTCCCACTGCGCACACAGCTCGCCGCTTTCCTGCAGGGCCACAGAAACGCCACAGCACACAGGATTAGTCTCAGCTGCTGCCAGGGCACGGCTTTCTGCAGGTCGTACCCTCACTCCTGGGCTCTCTCCTCAGCCGGCCTGTCGCCAGAGTTTGGCTCCGGAAAGGTGAGCAGGCCTGAAGTTACGCCCGGCTCCTCCCTTCACTGCACACACCATTGAGCGGTCTGGGAGGACCAATGATCTCAACTACCAAGGGTCTAGAAAAGACCTGTGCATTGCCACAGCCTCAGAATGCAGCAGGTCCTGCTGCTAGAGCCAACAGTGCCCTGGGGAAGTGTCCGTGGCTGCTTCCTGCAAGTACAGGAGGCAAGGATACACTGGAAAGGTAGAGCAGGCCTTTGGCCCACAAGGAGATCTGAAGGAAGGAAGAGCAATGGTCAATGGAAGAGTGCTTAAGGGCTCTTGGCAGAGTCGGTATGTGCACAATGGGGCTTTGGCACCGTTTGCAACAGCACAGTCATTACAGCAACCCAGGGCATGTACCTGCAATAGTCTCCAACAGCCTTCAGGAACAGTAAGAGCAGCCGTGGACCTGGCTGGAGGAGGTGGGTGCTGCTTGCCGGCCTCCTTGGTCCTGGGGGAGCTGCCTGGACACGGTGGGAGCAGACTACAAGGAGATAGCAGGAGGAGTTGGCATGAGCACAGCAGGACGTTGTTCTGCGTCCCGTGCGCCCGTGCTGGGCTCCTGCCTCTGCAGTGGGAGGCAGTTCTGCCAAAGATGCAGCTGTATTTCACTAATCGTGAAGCAGATCCTCGCTACAACACAGGGGCAAGCCCAGCTTTGAATCTCGCTTCTTACCAGGCCACGGGCTCTTCTCAGAGCTGAGATTCTTCTCCAGCAGAAACACCTTGTCCACCCGAAACACTCGTCTCCAAACATGCAAACTCTTCTTCTCCACATCACGCAAGTAGTTTTCCGGAACGGACATGTTACCCACGCCTGCTAGCTGGACAGGCTGAAAACAGGAGAGCAACAAAGGAACAAAAGCAGGGCTTTCACACACACAATAACGAAGACTAGACTTGTCAGGGCACACTAAGGGTGATCTCCAAAGGGGCAAGATGGGGCGCTTTGCAGGAGAGCCTTGCACTCTCCAGTCTCCCCCTCTCCCATTCCTTCACCTCCCACCAGCTGAGAGTTGACGCACAAGCAGGGAAAAACCCCTGGAGCCTCAGAACCTCCGAGGAGGGACCACACCTGGCAGAAACTCTCCACAGCATGCCACCATCTCTGGCGGGTTGTTCCACCCTGCCAGGAGCAGCTAGAGAGGGCCCCAGAGGAGAAACCCCACACTCGGCTTCTCCAGCTGCGCTTTGCTTCTGCTCTCCGGTGAGGGAGAGCTTGCTCTGGGGCAAAACTGCCAGCTGCAGGCTCCTGCTGGGGCCTGGCTGCTGCTTTCCAAGGCAGGCAGGAAGAAGGCTGCTCAGTGGCAGCATGCAAGCAGAAGCCAGCACTCATCAAGGTCGGAGGGACAAGGAGGACATGAGCCCCACCTCCTTCAGCAGCAGCGCTTGGCAGTAGCACTCACACACGTTCTCCCAAACTTTAGCTGCATCTGGGCAGCAAGAAAAACATGGGCTCTGCCTGAAGTCAACAAGCTCACCACCATCCCACCCGCTCCAAACCAAGCAGACACAGGCAGCACCCACCACCACCACCTCCACCAATCCCAAGAGAACCTGCACAGCGGGCAGCTGCAGAGCTGACACGTTAACTGACTTCCAACCAGAAGCCCTCCGCTGGCCCCACCAGAGCTCTGGAGACAAAAGAAGGGCAGAAGAAAGGCTTGCCACGAGGGCTTCCTCCCAGCCAGGAGGCCAAGGCGTCTCCGACGGCAGAGCCTCTTCCCCGCTCTGCAGGCACCAGCACAACCAGGGGCGAGAAACCAGGGGCCGTGACTGCGCTTCTCAACACAAAGCCAAGCTCAGCAGCAGGAATCACAGGCTCTGGCAAAGCAAACGATCCAGCTCTCACACGGGCGTTTCCAAGAGCCTCTCCAGAGCCCAGCAGCAGCACCAGGACACCTCAGCCTTCTGCCAACAGCACTCCTGTCCTTTCACAGCCTCCTCGCAAAGCCGGACCCTCTCCTGGCAAAAACTGCCCCTCCGTCCCCAGCCCGGCAAGAGGACAGGCCTCTGCCCACGGGCACCTCGCGGGCTCGCGGAGCTCCAGGCCTTACCTGCCTTCCGGAAATGCACAGGCTGCCGAGACAGCAACGGCAGAAGCGGAGCAAGGCAGAAACGGGCCGGTTCCGCGCCGTCGCCCCCAGCTCTGACGAATCCCCTCCGCGCTCAGAAAGGCTTTGGCCCAGCTCAACCCAGCCACAGCTGCCGCCCCACACCGGCACCCACTGCCCCACACGCCCCACCTGCCCGCCCCCAATGCGAGTGAGGCCTCCCGCCTCGACGCTCCGCCCCCCGCCCCTCCCTGCTGCGTGCTCCCCATTGGCTGCGGTGGCGCGTGGCCTGCCGGGGCTGCACAGGCGGGAGGGCAGGGGCGGGGCGAGCAGGGCAGGGGCGGGGCGGGGCAGTGGGCGTGCGCGTGCGCAGTGCGGGGCCCCGCGGCAGAGCGCCCCGGGCAGGGCGGGTGAGGGGCGGGGCTGCGTGCATGCGCGGAGGCCGCAGGCGCTGGGGAGGCAGCAGCAGCTGCGCGTGCGCGGCCTGGGGCCTGGGCGAGGCGTGGGGGGCGCTGCTGAGGTGCTGCCGCGGGGGCAGCAGCCGCCCCGGAGAGACCTTCCCGTGTCTCTGCCGGAGAGGATCCCCGAGGGCCTGGGGAGGGAGAGCTGCGCGGCCTGGATGCTTTTTGTGAGACTTCCAAAGCCAAGTGGAAGTGGGCAGTCAAAGCAGGGAGTCCCCTGCATCGCTGATGGGGAGCTCCAGAAGGCAGCTGCTGGAAGCTGCCCGTGACTGCACACGCCGGGTGAGCTGGTGTGAGCACCAGAGGGGTTTGGTCTCTGTGCCCTGCTGCCGAGCTGTGCGCCTGCCTGCGCAGCAGCAGGTGGTCCTGCAGGAGAGGGAGGTAGATGCGACTGCAGGCGTTGAAATCCACAAAGCGAGGGGCAGAGAGACAGAGGCACAAGAGGAGGCTCTAATTCCTCGTCAGGAGAAAAACGCAACCGATGGCAGAGTCTCCCCAAACCCTGGCACGCGCTTGGCCCTCCCAAGGAGACGCACCTCCCTGGGCCAGGTGTCCATCACTATTCCCAGGTCACACAGCTGTTGTGTCCGTGGGAATCACCTCGCTCCCCCATGGAGCACACGGCCCCCCTTTTCCCTGGCCCAGAGTCTCCCCTGGCAGGAGGCGCTTTGCCCACCCCTTTCTGCCTGTTGCTGCCTCCAGATGCATGGCAGTTATTGCGGGTGGAGGAGGCCCCCCCTTGAAGGAGGAGGTGCAGCAAAGGGCGATTCCCTTTCTGACAAGTGAAAGCCCTTGGGACCTGTGTCTCAGTGACTCTACGAGCAAGGATGCCAGGCATCCCTACTTGCGCCAGGGGAAAAGGTGTCTGCAGCGGCCATCCAGTTTTCCTGAGTCCAAAGGAAAGGACGTTTTGGCACTTTCAGACGCCTCCAAGGAAAGAGCAGTTTGCAAGGCAGGCGAGGGAGCGCATTGCCATGGGAAAAGATCCCTTGGAGGGTCGGCTTCTCTAAGTATTTGTGCTTAAAGGTGGCCTGATAGGCTTCTCCGTGGAGATGATTAGCTTGGTGCCTGAGGGGAGAGCAGTGGAGGTTGTTGCCCTGGACCTGAGTAAGGCTTGTGAACCCGGAGGCTTTCAGCTTGCACAAGATGGCCAGAAAGTGTGTGAAGAGAATCAGGGACCAGAGTGGAGTAAAAGAGTGACTGTTCCCCTTGGACAACCCTGTTATTTTTCATACATGTAGCACTCTTGAAACGGTTTGTTTAAAGAACAGGGTTCTCTTCTGTTTCTTGCTTTCCACAGGCTACTAGTCACATTACAGGAAGCAGCCACTCCTCTGCCCCAGCACGGGTTCCCCCCAAGGCAGCTGTCCCTCAGGCATGTGCCTGCTCCAGCGTGGGTCCTCCCCGGGCGGTGGTCCCTCGGGGCTGTCCCTGCTGCAGCGTGGGTCCTCCCCGGGCCACGGTGCCCTCAGAGGAGGACCAGCTCCAGCATGGAGCACCTCCTTGCAAGAGTGCAACTCCAGCCATTTGCCTGACAATGTCCCCTGCCACCTAGCTCCTGCCTTTTTTTTCTCCAAACATGGTTCATCACAGTTCTCCTCACGGGGGCCTCTCATGTCTCCTGTATCTCCTCCCATGTGCCTCCTCCTGTGTCTCCTGCCTGCAGCGTCTCCTGCCCGTTCTTAAGGACGTTAGAGCAGAGGCACCATGGGCTCCTCTGACTGCCTGAAGTCCTGGTGCGCAATGGGCTCTTGTCGTCTGTTGCAGAGTTGGCTGGAAGGGGCTGAGCCTGGCCCAGGGCAGCTCGTGGTCTCCTCGCACACAGGGCCTCCTGCAGAGCCCTGCTCCCAAACCGAGCCATCTGTGCCCAGCACGGCCCTCACTCACACACACACACACACACACACACACGCACACGCGCACACACCCGCACTGTGGCTCCCTCCAAGAACTGCCCTTAGACACTCAGTCGGTCCTGTCGTTGGCCCTGGATCCCTGGTTTCCCAGTTGCCTCACGCACACACACACACACACACATTCACCAAGGCCCTGCCCATGGGGGCCCCCTCCAGCCCCCAGGATCCCCCCGCGGGGCAGAGCCCGGCAGGGCCCCCACAGGTGGGGATGGAACCAGGCATGCCGTCACCACGGCCCACCTATGTCATCATCAGTGACCTCAGCACCGCTGTTCCAGAGCCGTTGGGAGACCGTTGGTGGGAGAAGGGCCAGGAAGGTGCTCTCCGTTGCTGCCCGCCATGAGCCAGCCGGAGCGGCTGTGGATGAGGAGGAAGGCGGCGCTGCGCATCAGGAGGAAGATGGGCCCGACCGTTTGGGACCGCCGCGCCGCCCTCCTGCCGAGTGCCGCAGCCGCCCCGGAGCCCGTGGAGGTGGAGCGCGTGGAGGAGGAGGAGGAACCCATGCAGGTGGAGCCTGTGGAGGGGCAGCCCGCCCCGCAGCCCCTGGACCTGCCCCAGGGGCCAAAGAGGAGGAGGAGGTGCTAGCCCGGCAGAAGGCCCCCGCTGCCCACAAGCCAGGGCACGGCCCCCCAGCAAGACCAGGCTGGGGCTGGCACTCAGCCCAGGGGAGCCGAGCCCAAGGCGCCGGCCTTGGAGGCTGAGGAGCGCCGGGCTGCGCGGCACCTCCTGGCCCGCCCCTGACTGCCGGGCACCAACATTTGCCCAGCAGAGGCAGGGCCGACCATGGGGCCACCTCCCTGCCAGGACTCCCCTCCACCTCCGCTGCAGGATGGAGACAGCACCCAGGAACGGCTCCCACCACCCTACCACGGCTCTCTTCAGGCGATGTTAGTTAGGATTATTAGTATTTTAGGATTAGGAAGATAAGTAGTATGAAGATAGTGTAGGTATAGTTATTGCAGTCTTAGTGGGTTCTTAGGCAGTTACTTAGAGAATTCTTAGAGCAGTTGCAGGGGCGGGGTCTAAGTTCGTAGGTATTTGGCTAAGTGTAGGATAGAGTTCTTATTTTTAGTTCCCCTTGGGTCAATTATTTCTTATAGGCATCCTAAGTAGCATTGGTCATAGTTATTGGTTAGAGCTATTCGGCACCATTAGGAGCATTAGTCCTAGTTATTAGTTATAGTTATTCTTAGTCAGATTTAGGACGTAGTTCTTCTTACCGTAGGACAGTTCATGTTAGGGCCCTGTTATAGTGGCCGACAAGCCTAGTTTCCATAACAATTTTGGCACCCCCGATGGGACCCTAGGTGACCACTGTCAGGGCCTCTCATCTCCAAACGATCATCTGGCGCCATCGGGTGAGTTCACCTGGGATCTTTGGCACCGAGAGGCACCGAAAAGGTGAGTCTTAAATTCCCGCCTAAATTCTAAATCCTGGTCTGGGAACAGTGCACTGAAGGGGTACGCGGGCTGATCACCGTAAGGCGTACCAGGCAGGGGGTACGCGGGCTGGCCACCGTAAGGCGTACCAGGGGGACGGGTGTGAGTCCCATCCCCAGGGTTAGAGTGGGTTTTAAGTCCCAGCTCGGTCCGGCCAGAGAAGGGGTGCGCAGCTTGATCAGCATAAGGTGCACTGCAAAACTGTAAGACAGAAATCTAGAGTCACTGTGACTGGTGTGAGCGTGAACAGTGCTGTGTGTGAGTGCGTATAGCTTGGGAACCGATCGGGGCACCCGTTGGCTGAGGAAGCCGCCCGCTGCGAAGGGACAGCAGTCCTAGCAGTTAAAGACTCGGGGGGTGTGACTGCGGTTCCCAGAGAGTGAGAGAGAGAGAGTGTGTGATTAAAGGAAAAAAAAAAAAAAAGAGTTGCTCCAACTATGTCAGGAGGATTGCCCATTCCTGACAAAGGAGGAAAACTCAGCAGAACCCAGCAAGGGACTTTGGATCAGCAGGCTAAATTGTCCCACAATTTTTTTTTTCCACTAAAATGCAAAAGCGCCACAAAAAACTTATCATATCACAAGGGACTAGGCCCAAAACTTTATTCAAAGTTGCCCTGATTGCCAAAATGTATCCCTGTTACCACCATACTTAGGGACCAACCCTCGAGGCCTGCAACCCTGCAGTATTTGGCAGACAGACGTTACCCATTATGCCTTATTCAGAAAATTGAAATATGTCCATGTCTCTGTAGATACCTTTTCCCATTATGTTGTCGCTATTGTCCATGCTGGGGAAAAAGCCGTGATGTATGTCGTCACTGGCTTGCCTGTTTCACCACAATGGGGGTTCCCACTCAAATTAAAACTGACAATGGTCCCGCATACAACGAACGCGGGCATTTCCTCAAACCTGGGGGTCACTCACGTGACCGGAATTCCCTATTCCCCAACTGGCCAGGCAATAGTGGAACGTACCCATCGTACTCTAAAAAGGGGGAATAGCCCTGGTGCCTCCCCACAAGAGCAGCTATGGAAAGCCTTATATGTTCTCAACCTCTTAAAACGTTATACAGACCAAAGTGCAGTTAATAAGCATTTCTCATGCCCAACGTGGCGAGGACAGCCTCAGGTTCACTACAAGAACCTGGAAACAGGTCAATGGAGTGAACCAGTAGACTTAATAACATGGGGGAAAGGTTATGCTTGTGTCTCCACAGGTAATGGGCCTCGTTGAATGCCTGCACGGCTGATTCGACCTGTTGACGCATCCCTCAAAACACCAAACGAGGACTGAGAGCCAGTTAAGATGAGCCCATTTCAGGACATTTTCTGGCAATACCTGCCTGCCTCGTGCAGGGTCATAAAAGCTTACCGCGACTACGCGACCTTACTAATAAGTTGTAGATAGAATCAGAGTGGAACCCTTTTGAGGGACAGGACTGGATGTTAGGTTTGGGGTCGTGGGTTAAGAAGGTACTGGCGTGTGGACTGGTAATCTTGCTAAGATTTCTAGCCCTTGCTATCTATCTCCCCTGCTTAATAAGCCTTATGCAGAGAACGACTCGAAGGGCTTTGCATCAAGTACTTGCTGTACAAATACACACTGCACTGGCAATATTTAGTTTAGAAAATAAAAAAGGGGGAGATGTAGGGGCAGAGAGCGAGGGATTGGACAAGATAGAGTTAAGGAGCCTAAAGCCTTGGGAGGAATAAATAGCAGTATGTAGATAAGGTAGTAGCCGCATGGAGTAAGGAGTGATGATGGGAATGTGACCTTCGGGAAAGTACCGATCCGGGCTAGAGCTCATGTAAAGGGCTTGCTTGCTTGAATAAAGTTGATTGTGATCCAGCACATCGGAGTCCGTGAATCAATCCACCACAGTCCCTAAATAGCTCCCCCTCCCTGTCCCCAACCCCCTGTCCCCCCCCCATCCCCAAATAGCCCCCAGGGCCTGTCCCTAACCCCCCTCCTCCCCAAATAGCCCCCTCATCCCTGTCCCCCCCATGCCTGTCCCCAACCCCCCTCCCTGTCCCCAAATAGCCCCCAGGACTTGTCCCTAACCCCCTCCCATCCCCAAATATCCCCTCATCTCTGTCCCCAAACCCCTAATCCCCAAATACTCCCCCATCCCCCAAACCTCCCTATCCCTGTCCCCCCACCCCATCCCCAAATAGCCCCCAGGGCCTATCCCTACCCCCCATCCCCAAAACCCCCCCATCCCTCCATCCCTGTTCCCAAATGGCCCCCAGGGCCTGTTCCTAACCCCCCCCATCCCTATCCCCTCCCATAATTATCCCCAAATTCCCCTCCATCCCTATCCCCAACCCCCCCATCCCTGTCCCCAAATTCCCCCCCATCCCTGTCCCCTCCCATCCCTATCCCTGTCCCCCCCCCGTCCCCAAGTAGCCCCCAGGGTCTGTCCCTAAACCCCCTCCCTGTGCCCAAACACCCCCCATCCCTGCCCCCCCGTCCCGGTCCCGTCCCCCCCCCAGACGCTGTGCGGGGGCGCCGATGTCGGCCAGTGTGGCCTGCAGCTCGGCGGGGGCCCAGGCCGCGTAGGGCGGCGGCGGCGGCAGCTCCCCCGCGCCCCTGCCGCCGCCGCCTCAGCGCCCGCCCAATCCGCGGACGCGCCGCCCCAGCGCCCGCCCCCTCCCCGCAGACGCGCCGCCGCCTCAGCACCCGCGTGGGACGCCGGGAAGGCGGGGGGCGCGGCGGCCGCATGGCCTGCTGGGAGTTGTAGTTCCCGGCGGGGGGGACCCAGGCGTCCGAGCCGGCCCTGAGGCAACGGCCGGGCGCCCCGTGTGGGGGGAGGGGAGGTGCTCGGACGCCTGGGCCCCTGGGGGGATCCCGGACGCCTAGGTCCCTGCGGGGGGATGGGGATCCCCTGGGCACCTGACGGGGGGGCCCCGGACGCCTGGGTCCCGGGGGGGGAATCCCCATGGCACCTGGCGGGGGGGGGTCCCGGACACCTGGGTCCCTGGGGGGGGAGGGGATTGGGATCGGGTCCCCTGGGTGGGGATCCCCATGGCACCTGGGGGAGGGGGGTCCTGGACGCCTGGGTCCCTGGAGGGAGGGGACGGGGGACACATGGCCCCGCTGGCCCCCGCCCCCCACCACACACGTGTGCCCCCCCCCCCGGCATCGCCGTGCAGCTGCCTTGCACACACGTGTGCCGCCAGGCTGCCATGGGGCCCTGCTGTGGGGCTGGTGTGTGTGTGGGGCGGCCGTGTGCGTGGGGCTGCTGTGGGGTCCTGCCATGGGGCTGGTATGTGCAGGGGGCTGCTGTGGGGCCCTGCTGTGGGGCTGGTGTGTGCGTGGGGTGGCCGTGGGGCAGCGCCGTGGGGCTGCTGTGTGCATGGGGCTGCTGTGGGGTCCTGCCGTGGGGCTGGCGTGTGCGGGGGGCTGCTGTGGGGCCCTGCTGTGGGGCTGCCATGGGGCCCTGCCTTGGGCTGCCGTGGGGCTGGCCTGTGTGTGGGGCAGGGCCGTGGGGCTGCCATGGGGCAGCGCTGTGGGGCCGGTATGTGTGTGGGGCTGGCGTGTGCAGGGGGGCAGTGCCGTGGGGCTCTGCTGTGGGGCTGCTGAGGGACTGGTGTGCATGTGGGCCAGCGCCGTGGGGCTGATGTGGGGATGCCGTGGGGTGGCCATGGGGTGGCCGTGGGGCTGCCACGCGGCTCCCGTGGGGCTGCTGTGGGGCTGGTGTGCACGTGGTGCAGTGCCGTGGGGCTGCCATGGGGCCCTGCCGTGGGGCTGGCGTGTGCGTGGGGCAGTGCTGTGGGGCTGATGTGGGGCTGCCATGGGGCAGCCGTGGGGCAGCCATGGGGCAGCACCATGCACCCCCCCACCCCGAGCGGCCGCCGGGTTCCAGTTCCGGCAGGAGCAAAAGCGAAAGCAGCTCCAAGCGAAAGCGGCTCCGGGGCGGCGGCGGTGGCGGCGGTGGCGGCGACGACGACGACGAGGGTGCGACGGGGGTGCGAGGGGTGGGGTGACGGGGGTGCGAGGGACAGGGTGATGGGTGTGTGAGGGACGGGGTGACATGGTGCCCAAGGGACAGGGGTGCAAGGGACGGGGTTGAGGGTGTGCGAGGGATGGGTGTGTGAGGGATGAGGTGACGGGGGTGCGAGGGACCGGGGGTGCAAGGCACCAGGTGACAGGGGTGCGAGGGATGGGAGTGAGAGGGACCGGGGTGACATGGTGCCCGAGGGATGGGGGTGTGAAGGACGGGGTGTGAGGGGGATTGGGGTACACTAGGGACAGGGTGTGTGAGGGACAGGGTGTGCGAAGGATAGGTTGTGCGAGGGACGGGTGTGTGAGGGACAGGGGTGCACGAGTGATTGGCGTACACTAGGGACAGGGTGTGCGAGGAATGGGGTGTGTGAGGGACGGGGGTGCGAGGGCCAGGGTTGTGCAAGCAATGCACTGACCTCTTCAGCATTTGGGTGGAAATGGCCTCGTTTGATCTCCCTGGTGGCCCCAACCTCCCCCAGCTTTTGGGGTGGGAACGGCCTTTTCCGTCTCCCTGGTGACACTGACTTCATCGACTTTTGGGGTGGGGTTGACCTTCTCCAGCCTTCTAGGTGGGCTTGATGCCATCCAGCCTTCTAGGTGGGCTTGATCCCATCCAGCTTTTGGGCCGGGACTGAGCTTTTCTAATTTGCCAGGTGGGATTGATCTCGGCCGGCTTTTGTGGTGGGATCGACCTTTTCCAGCCTTCTGGGTGAGTTTCAGCTCCTGCAGCCCTCCAGTTGGGATTGACTCCTTCTGATTTTCCCGGTTGGATTGTCCTTGTCCTGTTTTCTGGGTGGGATTGACCTTCTCCAACTTGCCTGGGGGGATTCAGCTTTTCCAGTGTTCTTGGTGGGATTCAGCTTGTCCGGCTTTCAGGGTGGGATTGATATCATCCAACCTTTGTGGTGGGATTGACCTCATGCAACTTTTGGAGTGGGATTGACCTCATCCAACCTCCTCTGTCTTTCCAGGTGAGATCTTCCTTCTCCTCTGGCTCTCCAGGTGGGATTTGGCTTCTTCAGCTCTCCTGGTGGGATTCACACCTGTTCTTCCAGGTGGGATTTATCTCCTCCTCCAACTCTCCAGGTAGGATTTGCCTTTTCTAATCCTCCTGGTAGGATTCATATTTGATTTCTCAGGTGAGATTTTCCTTCTCTTCCAGTTCTCCAGGTGGGATTCCTCTCCAATTCTCCTGGTGGGATTCATACTTGATTTTTTAGGTGACGTTTATCTTCTTCAACTCTTCAGGTAGGATTTACCCTCTCCAAGTTTCTGGGTAGGTTTTATCTCCTCCCGCTTCCCAGGGGAGATTCAGCTCCTCCAGCGCTCGTGGTGGGATTTGGCCCCTCCAACCCTTGCGGTGGGATTCAGCCCCAGCTTTAGACACCAGAACTCCTTCCAGCTCCCAGTACTGCCTCGTCCTTCCCCTTCCACTCAGTCATCTCTGTCGGGTCTTGGTGGGCTCCTCCGTTTCCGAAGTACGTGTGGTCCCTCGGACACGTGGTCCCTTGGACACATGAAGCCTCCAACACGTTGTCACTTCAATGCGTCTCTATGGACTCTCAGCCAACAAGGATGCGATCTACCAGCTGAGTTGCTCCCAGATCATGTTTTTACTTCTTCTGGTGCTCAGTCTGGCCCCGTTTTTGGTTCTTTTTGACTCCTGAGGGTGCGGAAGAGCTGCTTGGACTCTCCTAGTTGGAGCAGCTACCTTTCTCCTCCTGGCCGTGTCCCAACAAGTGACGTCCACCTCCTTGCACGTGCGTTTTCCGAGGAATGAAACGCCCTGGAGCCGCGGCTCGGTTTGACCTAGGTCACTTGGAGAAGGAGCCGGGACTTCCCAAGCCGAAAGCGGGGCAGAAATAATGGGTGTGAAACCTGGTCCTCTTTCCTTGCACCCCCTCCCTGGGACGGAGGTTGGAGGGGGGTTAAGGGTGTCCTCTTGGGTTGGGGTCCTCGTCCCACGTCGCGCTGCTGTAACGGGTTTCCCACCGGTTTCCTCTCTGCGTCTCCTTCCAGAAATGAGCAGAAGCAACAATCGTGGCTTTTCTCTGGTGGCAGCAAGAGAAGCAGGTCGGTCCCATTTTCATCCGCTTGGGGACGGGGTGTTGTGGTGGTTTCAGCCATAGCGTTGTGGGAACGCGGGGACAATCCAACTCGGCCGGGACCTTGGGAGGTCTCTGGCCCAACCTGCTCGAAGCAGGGCTTGATCCAGCTGGGTCCTGAACCCTTCTGAGATGGCACAAAGTCCCTCCCGCTTGCGACGGTGAATGGGGCAGCCTGGCTCCTGCCCGCAGCCGGCAGTTTAGCGGAGAGCTGATCCGGGCTCCAGATTTTGAGGACTTTTCCCTCTCTTTCTCCTCCAGAAACCCACAGATGAGCTGAAGTTGTGTCCTGGGTGCAGCAAGATGCTGCGCTGACGGGTGAGCGAGGTTATGTTTCTGACCTCCGCTGAGGCTCCGTGCTGCTCATTGTCTTTCTTTTGTGTCTTTTAACCTATTCTCGTGTCTCTTCAGTGATGTCCAGGTTTGGCTTTTCATCCAGCTCCGAGGAGGACTCATCTGATCCCGGTGAATGGTGCTGAGCTTGTCCGCAGGGAGGTTTCACGGGCGTTTCGGGGGCTTCGTGTCCCGTTGCCGGCGCACTGAATTTTGCTGAAACGGGGAGCTGCCTTTCACCGAGGCTCAGCCCTGGTGGGACCAACGGCGGGACGCAACTCACCCAACCTTCAGCCGGGGGGAGGAGGATGGTCCAGGTCTGATCTTGGTTGAAACGAGGTCAAAGGGGATCACGCTGTAGCGTCGCACACGGCGAGAGCACAGCTGCTCTCGCATGTGGTTACCGTCGCCTCGCAACACCCTGAAGAGCCTTGAAAGCCATCTGGGATTTATTTCTTCTGCTATTTCCGTGACAGATGTTTCCCTGATGGCCTGACGCAGGGAGGAGGACAGCTGTGGCCACTGTCAGAGGGACAAGGTGGGAGCTCCTTATCTCCGGTGTCCCTCTCCGTTGTCCCCAAGAGTCACCTCGCCCAGGGTTAGATGCCTGGGCAGCCCTGGCCGCATGGTGGGAGAGACGTACATCCACCTTGGGTCTCTGGGGACCTGCTGGGATGGGCTTGAGATGGGTTTTTTCATTTTTTCTGCCTGCTTTTTAATTTTTCCTGCCCATTTGCTGAGCTGGTGATGGAGAACGGTGTGATGCATCTTCTCCGTCTGCTCTGCCTTTCCTTCCTTGCGCTGAATTTTGGGGATCATCTCCGTGTGCGTGATACTCCCGCAAGGATGCAAACCACGAGGCTGGGCTTTGGTCCCTCTCACCTCCTTGGCTCCAAAACTACCAAGCTCTTCTCCCACGGCACCTCGTTCCTCTCTCCAGTGTCTCCCAGAAGCGACTGTGCCAGAGATCATTTGAGATGAGGGCGGCAAGAAAGCCTACAGGTGAGAGGTGGTGGCTCCAAATTGGGGGCGTCTCAGGGAACATGGCCGAATGCTTGGCGGGACTGAGGTAGGAGCAGCCTGCTTGAATTTATGGTGTCTACCAAGCGGCTGCTGTTATCTGAGAGCTTTTGGCCTCTCTAGGAGGCAGGTTTTAAGCGCTGCTCGTGCAGGATGTTAACTCCATCATGGGTCCAAGCTAGACCTGCTGACCGTTCCCTGATCCAGCTCTCCTCTTTGCCGCGCAGAGTTTCCCTCCCTGGTGCCAGCTCGTTTCGGTGCGCTGAGACCTATCTGTGCTTCGACGTGAAGGCGGTGGTTACCCTGAGCTACGAGTACGGCTTCTGGCAGCAGCACCTGCAGGGAGCCGACGTGGAGAGATGGACCTTCGTTGGCCCGTTGTTCAACATCCAGGCGGAGCCGGCTGGCGCCGTGGGTGCCGTCTACCTGCCACACTTCGTGTGCCTCGGAGGTGGAGCAGCCGGGCCGCGGCTTTGCCCTGGCTTTGTGCTGTCCCGCACCTCCTTCTCTGTCCTCCTCTTCCTCCAAAGCCAAGGTCTGGGAGTCCCTGCTCCGGGCTCACAGGTTAAACCCTCGGTGGGAGCCTCTGGAGGCCGAAGGAGACCTCGTTTCCTCCCGGCAGGCCAAGATGACACTTCCAAGATGCGAATTGGCCACTTCGCGGATGGGAAGCTGGTCCGGGAGATGCTGGTGGAGGTGCAGCTGTTCCACGCGGTGCTGGAAGACGCCAGCTTCTCCTTTCTGGAGGTGCTTTGGAGGAAGGTGGCTTTGCTTCTCCATTTGCCTCTCCACTCCCTTGTGCTGATCTACCACGCCACCAGGAACGAACCTGTCACCCTCCATCTCTACTTGATCCCCGATGACCGCTCCATAAAGCAGGTGAGATCCCAGCAAGCATGTGCCGCACTGTGGAAGCGTCACCACTCCTCCAAGGCTGGGCGGCACCTGATGAGTCCGGATCTACATGTACGTCCGTGTTTGCTCATCTTTCTCTCCCGGCGCTGACCATGTTTGACTTTCTGCAGGCGATCGGAGAGGGAGAAGTCGTCCATGTCCTACCGGGTGGATAAACCGCCATTGACCAAGCGTCTCAACTGCGGGAGGTCCTGCGTTGTTTCTGGCTCCGCACCCGCAGCCGTACAACCCAAGGTAACTGGGATTTGGGGAAGAGCTGAGGCCGGTGGTACTTCACGTGGTAGAGCCGAGCGTTTTAAGGGTGGAATAAGCCCAATCACGTGGCAGAGCGACGGTTCTTGCGCTGTTAGCAAGCCTCAACTTCTATATAAACGTCCTCAACATGAGCTGTGACCTCTAGAAAATGGCCTGTGTCTCCAATTCCTTCCTATGATCCCTTTAGGTTGGTAGAGTGTGATGGTTCTCCAACTTCTGTCGCTAAAAATGCATCTGTCTCAGGTGGAAGAACCATCTCAGGTTGCTCCACAACCAAGGAGATCAGTTTCTGTCAAAATGTAGTTTATCCCATTCCAGTATCGGTGTCTAAGGTTGGGGCAAGAGTTGCTGCCTGGAGCCTAAGCTATTTGTTTCCATGAAATATCCAAATTTTGGGGACGTATGCTAAGACAAGGTTTCTTCTACTCTTCCATCTCATTCATACTCTTCTAAGATGAGCTTGACCACGATGGACAGTCATGGAGTTGCTTTCTTCTGCTCCTCCATTGAGTGGATGAGCTTGACCATGGCGGATGGTCATGGGGTTGGTTTCTTGTGCTCCTCCATCAAGCGGATGAGCTTGACCATGATGGATGGTCACAGGGTTGGTTTCTTCTGCTGTTCTGGCTATGAAAGAGCAGCTCCTGAGAGCAATTCCTGCCTTTCCACCAGATCCTGGACTTCCATCTCAGAGGGGCAGAAAAGCAGCAGATCTTCAGTGAAATCTACCTTAGTGTCATGGTAGAGGAAGTCAAACTCAGCTTGAAAGACGAAGAGAGGGACAAGTGCGTGTGGCACGCGGTGCTGCGAAGAGGTAGGTGTCTCGCATCCTTTCCCCTCCAGCATGGTGAAGCTGTGAGATGTCCCAAGGAGGCAAGTCTGGTGCCCGAGTCTTTTCAGGCAGAAGCAGAACCCCCAAAACGTCTCTTTTTCTGCTGGCTGCAGAAGAAACCGAGGGTGACGAGCTCGATCGTACGTATTTGCCGTGACGGTGTCTGAAATTAGGTTAAAGCTCCACTGCAGTGAGTTCCCAGGAAGACATACGTGTTGAACCAGGTGATGGGATCTCACCTCCGTGTCAGAGGTGCCCATCAAACGTCACCCGTAGCTCCAGCAGCTCCCACGGCCAATGTGAGAGTGGTGGTGGGCTCTGAGAGGGCTGTAATTAGCTGTGCTGCCACGTGATGGCACCAGCTGGCCGGGAACAGGAGCAGCCCTAGGGTGGAGGAATCCAACCTTGGTTCCTGTCCTCTTCCAGGAGACATTGCACCCAGCGGGGCGGGCGCAGATGCACCGCACGCCGGTTGCCGGCCCCCCAGATCGCGGCGCAGCCGGCCAGGTAGGAGGCGAAGCCGTGGGAAAAGGTCACCAAGCCAAGGTCGGGAGGTGGCCTGGGAGGCTGGGTGCTCCTGCAGGACGGAGCTTCCCGTGGAAGTGCGTCTGCTCCGTCCCTGCGTCCTCCAGCACCCCGTTGACCACGCGGGTTTGGAGATCCCTCGTTGGGCCCCGCCATCGCTCACCCTCTCGTGTCTGCTCCGTCTTGCTCTCCCACAGGCTGGGCAGACAGAGGACAAATCCCAGGAGCCTCCGCGACGACGACAGGTGAGACCTTTGGGGGTGAAATGCCCGCCCTGAACCCCACCATCGACCTCGGCACGGCCCCGGGTCGGATGGGACCTTCTCACAGGCCTCCGCTTCGGGCTAGTCCGCTGAGTTCGCTTGTGGCCTCCGCAGAGAAGCACTTCCTGGATCTGCACCGAGTGGAGCTGATCAACCGCGTCGTCGAAGTGAAGGGCGTCCTGGACCTCCTGCTCGGGGATGTTCTGGACTTCGAGCAATACCAAAGGATCCTGGCGGAGAAAACGTCCCACAGCAGGATGCGCGAGCTGTTCAAGCTGATGCCGAGCTGGACTCCCTGGTGCAAGGCCCTGAAGGAGAAGCACCCACACCTCGTCGAAGATCTTGAGAAGTAACCAATGCTGCTCCTCAATACGGTCTTCCGTGGAGGAGCAAAGTCCCTCAGGCAGCTCACAAGTGACCTCACCAATGGCAGCGTCACCGCAGGATCAACGCCTTGCTGAGGTTGGAAAGCACCTCTGGAGATCACCTACCCCCACCCCCTTTCTTATAGCAAGGTCACCTAGAACAGGTTGCCCAGGACCATGTGTGGTCAGGTTTGGAATATCTCCAAGAATGGAGACTCCACAACCCCCCTGGGCAACCTGGTCCAGTGTTTCCATCACCCTCACAGTAAAAAATCTTATGTTTAATGGGATTTCTTGTATTTCTGTATGTTCCTGTTGCCTCTTGTCCTGTCCCTGGCTGTCACTGAGAAGAATCTGTGTCCGTCTTCTTTACCCCCTGTCCCCATCGGGCGTTTCTAGACAATGATAAGATCCCCCTGAGTCTTCTCCCCTCCAGGCTGAACGGTCTTGGCTCTCTCAGTCTCTCCTTGTATGGGAGCAGCTCCAGGCCCTTAGTCATCTCGGTGGTTGCACTTGCTCCACTAGGTCCATGTTGTACTGGTGGACCAAGCCCTGCAGGTGTGGCCTCACCAGCACTGAGGAGAGGGGAAGCATCTCCTCCCTCGACCTGCTGGCAACGCTGCTCCTGATGCAGCCCAGGATGCCATGGGTCTTTGTGGCCACCAGAGCACGTTGCTGGTTCACCGTCAACTTGGTGCCCACCGGGTGCTTCTCTGCAAAGCTCCTTGCAGCTCAGCCAGGTTTTGGTCCACCTCCCTGGCCTCTTATCCAGCTCATACTTCATCAGTGTTTCTACAAAGACACAACGGGAGAGGCCCAGGCTGCAGAAACATTTGGTTGGACCCAGTGGCCTCTCTCTCCCCTCCTGCACCGAGCTCGGCGACGCTCCTGCTGCCTCCCCAGGCAGGTTGCTGCCTCCTGAGCACGAACGGCAGCCATGTGCCCGCTGCTGGCCTCTCCGGTGCCGAGGCACAAGTGACCTCACGAGCAGAAGCAGCAGCCATGTGCCTCCTCCTGGCTTCGCAGGGAGGCTGGAATAACCTCACAGGCAGCATTGACGTCATTTTAGGCACAAGGGACCTCACGGTCAGCTTCGAAGTCATGGGCCTGCTGCTGGCCTATCAGGTCCTGGCGCAGAAGTGACCTCACAAGCAGCATGGACACCATGGGACTGCTCCTGCCCGTCAGGCACTGCCAATTCGTAGCTGGAAGAGGTTTCCTGAGCTCACTCTTCCCCTCGGGACAGATGTTCTTCCTTCTCGGCAGTTGGGAGGGACTTGCTGTGTCCCAGCAGCCTCAGATCGCTGCCCACATCTGCAGCGGTGGGATGACAAATGCAGATGTTCAATGACGGCAGGGAGCGTGCCGCGATAAGCAATGGCGTGCGCTGGGGAGACCCACATCCCCCTGCTCCGCCCTTCTCCGGGGTGACAGCGCTGGCATGGTCATCTCCTTGCAGCACCCAAAAGCTTCGCTCTTCTCCCAGGCCAACTGCAGAAAGGGTTGAAGAATGAGGCGGTGGGGACACGCGTGCACGTAGCGTCACGTCCCTGGAGGTCTTCTCGCAGGAGGTGTTTCCAGAGCGGTTGGTCTCGTGGCTGAAAGCATGGAGAGCTGCGGCGTTGCCGTTCCGGGGAGGCCCCGAGGACACAGGGACCTGGCCAGGCCATCGTCCGGCCCAGACGCCCGCACATAGACCGGGCGAAGGCTCCCTCCGCTCTCCATCCCGGACAGCACAGCGGCGTGCGAGTGGAGGCCGCAGCGATGCCGGGGGCCACGGCAGGACTCGGGCAGACACGGCATGACGACAGCAGCCCCGGGGGGGCTCCTCGAGGCCTGGCCCCATGGGGGCTTGGCCCTGCCCACCCACAAGTAGCCTGGGAGCTGGCCTCCACTCCCGGAACCACAGAAGCTCAGCAGGGTTGAGGTTGAACGGGACCTCTGGAGGTCCTGTAGTCCACCCGGCCTGCTCAGGCAGGGTCACCTGGAGCAGCTTGCCCAGGACCCTGGCCAGATGGCTTCTCACTCTCTCCAAGGATGGAGACTCCACAGCCTCTCAGGGCAACCTGTTCCAGTGCTCAGTCACCCTGCGAGGGAAGAAGCTTGTCCTTCTGTTCAGATGGACCTTCCTGGGTTTCAGGCTGTGCCCGTTGCCTCTTGTCCTATTGCTGGGCACCACTGAGAAGAGCCTGGCCCCATCCTCTCGGCACCCTCCCTTCAGACACTTACACATGTTGATGAGATCCTCCCTCAGCCGTCTCTTCTCCGGGCTGAACAGGCCCAGCTCTCTCCGCCTTTCCCCCTAGGAGAGATGCTCCGCTCCCTTCCTGACCTTAGTAACCTGTGCTAAGTGCTGGACTTTGCACTTGTCTTTATTGACCTTCATGAAGTTCCCCTCTGCTCGTCTCCAGCCTGTCGAGGTCCCTCGGGATGGCAGCACAGCCCTCTGGGTATCGACTGCCCCTCCCAGGTTTGGATCAGCATGCAGGCCACCGATGAACACGTTGAGGATTGGAGCCAGCGTTGAGGATGTCATGGGAGACAGCGTTGGAGGCCGTCCTGGAGTCAAGGCAGACAACGTCCACTGCTCTCCCCTCATCTGCCCAGCCAGTCACTCCATTGTAGAAAGCTCTCAGGTTGCTGAAGCGTGATTTCCCCTTGGCGAAGCCGTGCTGACTGCTCCTGATCACCTTGGCAATGGTGTGCAGGATGAGCTGCCCCTGCAGCTTTGCAGGGCTCGAGGTGAGGCTCACCGGCCTGTCGTGCCCTGGGTCCTTCTTCTTGCCCTCTTGGAAGACCGAGGGGACATTTGCTTTCTTCCAGAGTGCCATGATGTATGTCCGCTTTGCTGAAGTGACCCCTAACCCAGTCCTCCTGCAGCAAGGGAAAGACGTGCTCTCTGCAGCCTTCCTCTGTGGTCTGCAGGGCCGGGGACTCCTGAGGCCCAGGCTTAGCAGTAAAGACTGAGGCAAAGATGGCAGCTGAGGAATGAACCCAAGCACAGCCAAGGCCTCTGCTGCCACAGCAGCCTGCAGCTCTCACAACCCTGGAACAAGCATTTAGGGATCTGCAGTGTGCAAGCAGAACCTCGGTGTCCGTGTAGGACATCTGCCACAGCAGACGTCCTGGACTTCTGCAGGCCCTCCTCTGGCTTTGCCAAGGCAGTTGCAAGAGTTGGTGTGGGCTTTCTCTCGCAGCGCCTGCTGGGGGGGGTTAGTGAAAAGCTGTGGAGGATGAAGAGGCTGGAAACTTGTCTGAGGTGCACGTTCTTCCCCTAAGCTTGTCACTTTGCAGGGAGAAGGGCACTTGATCCTCGTGAAATGCTTATGAATGTTTTCATGAGCGGGCTCGCAAGCAAAGCTCCTGCATTTGCAGATGTGCACTTACCAGATGTAACGATGAAGCCCTGTCCTATGGAATCTGCCATTCCTAGTGATGGGCTGTAAGCTTTGCACTGACTTGGCAAGGCCTCAGGCCTGAGGCTTGTCAGGCTTGCTGTCACTGACCTCTGGGAGACCTGCCTGCAGCTTGCTTTCACTTGGTTTAGCTGTGAGAGCAATTTCTCTCTTGCACCGTGTTCATATGGCTCATGGGTTTTGTTTCTCTTTGAGTGCTATGACGCTAGTTTGATCTTGCTCGCAGTAGCAGGTAGTTCTTGGCTTGGAGTCCACAACACAGAAGTTGTAGCCTGGGAGAGGAAGAGATGGGGAGCAGGCTTGGTCCTGGAGACACCACAGCGAGAAACACCTCGCCACTGCTCACTGAAAGAAATGCAGACCTGGAGGTGCACAGAACGGGCAGAACAGACTTGGCTGCTTCCTTGCTCCAGTAGCAAGGTGGAGCACTGCAGCACTTGGAGGAGGCTGTCCCTAAAGACCTTAAAGACCTGCCAGATCTCCCAAGCTCCTTTGTCCTAGCAGGTCCCTGCAGAAGGGGAAGTCTGCTCGCCTCAAGGCCAGGCTCTGTGCTCTGCTGCTCTCCTTCCTCGCTCCCCTCAGGCTCTGCAACTCCCGTAGTTCATGGATGCTACCGCCAAGGTGGCCATGGACTCTGCTGGCACGAAACCTCCTGGGTGGCAGCTTCCCCTTCTGGCCCTTGGCACCGTCCTTAGGCCCCTCACACCCGTAAAAGCCCCCACTCAAGGGCACCCAACACGTGTGTACACACACACACACACACACACACACACACACACACACACACACACACACAAAGGTGAAAGCTCCCTCCCACCATGCAGCCAGCACTGGGCACCAGTAAGGGAGGCTCAAGCCCTTCTCTGCCTCAGAGGCCTAAACCAGCTCTCTCCCCACACGCCCCTTGGCCCCAGGGCATGGGCTGCCCAGGGCACAGCCCTCTCCACGCATCTCGCAGGCACCAACAACATGCAGCACACCCCTACGCCACAACCACAGCTGCAGCCAAAGAGCTACAGCAGCACCTTGGCAGAGAGCTGCCCTGGAAGCAGCCACCGACATCCAAGCCCTGACTCCGCAGCTGCCCTGTTCAGGCCTCCCCAATGCTCCCATGCTGCAAGCAACAGAGGTCACAGCACACCCAGCAAAGAGCCACACCACTTGGGGCAGGTGGTTTAATTCAACCGAAAAAAGCTTCCTGTGTGCCCGCATGCCTCGCAGTCACTGCTGCTGCTTCTTCGGCCTCCGCCGACGGCTCCTCTTTCCCCTGCAGAAGGAGGGAGAAAGGAAGAGGCTGTGTTCTGCCTCCGACCCCTCCTGCTCCTCTCCTCCCACAGCCCCTCCACCCTGCTCCCAGTTGCAGCCACAGCCCTTCAGCTCCACAGCAGTGCGGGCCATTTGCTTGGGGCTGCAGAGCGCTGCTTAGTGTCAGGCTTCCAGCCACCTCAAGCCCCTCTCAGGAAAGGTCACAGCATGCTCTAGGCAACCCAGGGGCTCTGGCACTGGGAGGGGCACCCCTCGCTGCCTCACTGCCCCTCAGCTCTGCCAGGTTTCTCCTGGAGCTGCCACATACCTGCTCTGTGGGGGAGGCCCCGCTTCAGCCGCCAGCCTTTTGGCCTCTTCCTCCAGGCGGGAGAAGTAAATGTTCAGGATCACCTCCTTATCTTCTCCCAGCTGGTACTTCATGACATTCCGAATAGTTAGCTTTTCTCCAGGCAGCTTCTCATCAGCCCGCCGCACCTGCCAGACAATTCCACACCCCTTTGTGCCCCACTTCCAAGTCCACTCAGCTGCTCGCAACATGCACCTCTCCAGCACCCAGTGCCTGCAGGACCTGGGCGGTCACCAGCCCCCCGGCTCTGGCCTGCCCTCAGGCACCCCGCATGACAACTGCTGCCCCAGGCAGCCATGCTGCAGCCCCAGCTGCAGAACAGCGAGGGGACTGCAACACGCCCCAGGCTAGCTCTCAGCCTGCGCAGGCTTCCCTCTCTTTCCCATGGGCTCAGTCTCTGATTTCTCTTGCTGTCAGAAAAAAAGTGGAGGGAATTGCTACTTGCAGAGCTTGAAATCTGGGGGAGACAGCTGGTCTGCTTTCCCGCAAGGGAAGGTTACTTCTCACCGTCTCCTCTGCCCCTTGCCCTGAGCCTTCCTGGCAGCACCCTTTTGCCGGAAAGGGAAGCCCAGCAAGGCTGAACAGCCCTTACTTGTTTGGACCAAGCAGCTAAATAATCACACAGCTCAACAGCCACCGCCCATAGCATGATGCTTTTGCAGAACGCAGGCTGGCTCAAGAAGGACGTCGATCCGGAGCACTTACCAGGCCTGTCCTCTGATGGCCGGTGTTGGCAGGGCGTGCAGCACGTGCTCGGGCTTCTGGAGGCTGCTTCCTTCCCGCTGGTGCTGCCTTCTGTGCAGAGCACTCCGGGATGACTGGCAATGGGCTGCAATCGCACGTCGTGGGGAGGTGGGATGAGCACAGGGGGAGTTGGGTCTTCCGCTCATCCTCACAAGGTGGGCACCTGCTCCTGCAGCAGAAGGCAGGACTGCAGCAGAAGCACATGCGTTCCACTGAGTTGAGTCACATCACTGTACATGGAGATCACCCCCCAATGAAACACCCAGGGCTGCACAACGTGTCCGAAGGGAGCTCCGGGCTTGCCCACAGCCAGACTTTCTATCCAAGCCGCACGGAGAGCAGCAGGGTCATCTACAAGGACCCGCAAGACACACCATTACCCACTGCCCTGCGAAGTCCATTAGCCACTGCTCGGTGGCCCCAAAGACAAGGGACTGTTGCTGGGCACCCCGTGTTGAAGAAGGAGGAGAGGATCAAGGCAGTAAAGCACAAACCACTTGCAAGGTGGGAGCCAGAACAGAGCTCAGCAGAACCTCCCCCCCACAGAGCCCTTATGAAGGAAGAGCGTGCCTGCAGGTGCCTGGGAAGCAGCCGCTGGGAAGACTTGCTCCCAAAGCACTTCCTGAGCAGCCTGCGCAAGCCCTGGCAAGGCAGCCCTATCAGACCTGTGCTGAGAAGATGCTCCCTTCGTCAGCCAGGGGCGAAGAAGCAAACAAATACACTCACGGTAGAAACATATCGGGATGAGCAGGAGGAGCAGGGGCCTCAGTTCTAGGTTTTTTGCTGGCTGTGAAGGTAGAATTCCAGTCTGGTAGCATCTGCAAAGGTGAGAAGCACAGGTGAGATGCTACCAAGAAAAAGGTCTCGCTGCTCACAAGGGCACCCAACATTTCCACTGTTCAGAAAAGCAGCTGCTTCTCAGAGACTCGGAAACAACCCTCGCTGTTTCTCACAGCAGCTCCTCAATTCTACAGAGCAGCAGCTGCAGGGCAGTACAGGAGGATGGCTAAAAGCCCTCGCGGGTTTTTGGCAAGGGCAAAGGCCAAGAGGCTCAGCCAGCACACTAGTTCTTGCCTAATGGAGAAGGCAAGGGAGGCAAGCACAGGGGAAGGCAGCTCACTACAATCTAGGACAATCTGCAGTGCAATCCTGCCTGGGAGTGTGGGAGGGGGCAGTGGGGGCTAAGGCAGGTCTCTTTTCCTAGGGAGCTTATTGCTCACCCTCTCCTCTGACCGTGGTCTTTGGAAGAGCTCTTGTACAGCCAGCGCCCATAGCACAATGCTTTTGCAGAATGCAGGCTGGCACAAGAAGCACCTCTGTCTGCAGCACCTACCTCTCCTGCCTCCTCATGGCCTTCATTCACAGCCCATGCAGCTCGTGCTCTAGGGTCTAGAGATTGCTTCCTCCTGCTGGGTGCTTCATCCTTGGCAGAGCACGCTTGGATTGCTGGGAGCATGCTGCAAATATACACATCATGGAGGGGTGGGATGAGCACAGGGGGAGGAGGGTCTCCAAGCTGTGCTCACAGGCTGGGCACCTGCTTCTGCAGCAGAAGCATGTGGGTTCCACTGACTGGGGTCACATCAATGGACGCGGAGATCACCCCCCGCCAAAACACGCAGTGCTGCACGACATGCGTGAATGAGAGCTCTGGGTGCCCACAGACAGACTGTCTGTCCATGCTACAAGAAGAGCTGCAGGGCCATCTATAAGGAGCAGCTCCAAAAAACACCATTACTTGCTATCCTGCCAACTCTGTCAGCCATTCCTCCATGGCCAGGTTTCTTGGAAGCTTTGGAAACTGAAACGGGAGTACCTGCTCGGTCCCTTGCACTCCTTCAGTCTTCAGGCTCTTATGTCCCACAGTTACATCCTCTTCCAAGTGACAAAACAACCAGCCCTGGCCTCTAAGGACTGCCTGCGGCAAGGGCACACCTCTCAAACCTGCTGCTCAACCCCGCCTGACGGCGGCCTGGAGAAGACCCTCCTTGCGCGTTGCTGATGGAAGGCAAAGGAAGGGCATTGCCCAAGGGGAAACATCACTCCTTTGGGCAGATAATCACCCAAGGCGCTCCTCCCCTCCAACACCATTCCTTGACTTGCAGCCCTCTCTTCCACCTCTTCCACCAACTTTGCACAAGTTTTTGGCACTCCTTTGGGGACGCAGAAAGGCTCCTGCTAGCGGGGTGTAACCACACCCTGCTTGTGCCAGCCACCAGACAAGATTTCCTGGGAAGGAAAGGGCTCCCAGGTCCCAGAATTCCAGCGAGGGATGCCTAGTCCTTGCGGCACGGCACAGCTTCAAAGGCATCCAGAGCTCCGAGGGACGTTGGGTCCAAGGGAAACCTCTCCCTCCAAGACACGCAGGGCTACAGGGTCACCCTCCTCCCTTGCTCCAAGGCTCTCACCTGCCAGGAGGCTCTTTCCCCTTGTCCTTCACCCCCTCGTCTTCCTCCATAGGCACAAACGCTACCCTGGGTGCCGGCTGCCTCTCTCGCAGCAGCAGCCGCTGGCCAGACACTTTCTCTGCAAGCAGGAGACGGGAACACACTTCAGAGCAGCATCACGGTGACCCTTGGAACCAGAGTGGCGTGCAGATCCTTTGACACATGTGACAGGCCTACGTTACCTCTGGTGACAGAGTCAACCCAAGGGCAGCGCTTTGGGAATGTGTCTGAGAAACTCACAAGAAAAGGCTAGAACTGCCTGCTTTGAAAACCCAAGGAAGTCTCTGCACGTGTGAGCAGACTTTGGACCCTCTACTCTAGGGGACTTTTCCCATGAGAGGAAAGTCCCTGGATTCCAGGAGAGAGGGCCCTCCTTCCTTTTGCATTCTGCTCTGGGCAGACGTGATGAGTCACAAGGACTGTCCTCCAGTTGCACTCCCTTCTTCTCCAACTCCTCAAATGGAGGAGTACTTTGCAGTGTACACTAGGGCACGGGGTCCTGTGGCCAAGGGGAGCTTGGCAGGACCAAGGGCTGTTGGGAATCTTGAGCTGCCCTGAGCTCTTGTTGCCTCCACAGTCTGTTGCCTCATGCTAGCCGAGCCATGGTGCTGCAGCCTGGGCTCCGATGCCCTGCCAAGGAGGACCGAAGGAGAAGGCACAAAGCCCTGCCAGCAGCCAGCCACTCCATTACCTTTCTTGCTGCTGCCCACATCTTGCCCCTTCTCCTCCTCATGGGTGGGCTTCACAGCTCGCACAGCTGGTTTCCCAGGGGCCGTCTCCAGCACGTACCTGGAAGCAACGAAAGACACCACTCGCAAGCAAGGGCTCCACATGCCCTTTGCCACTGAAGCCAATTCTGGGCACACAGACACATGTCAGAGCTGCTCGGAAGCCGACCCTTTCCCAAAGGGGAATGTGCGGAATAGGCCAGCTCCTGCAGGACTCTCTTAGGAAGCCCAGGGACCCAACAGGCCTGCCTGCAGGGCCACAAGCTTCCTCCTCATGCTGCTCCAGGGCTTCCCCTCCCTCTCGTCAGAAAGCTCCTTTGCAGCTTTCCAAGACAAACCCTCCAGGTCACCACTGGAGCCTGTCTGCCAGCCCTGTGCATGCTCATGTCCAGGCACAACAGAGGAGGCTCCTTCCCTCCAGCTTTGCACCACCAGGGGAAATTCCTCCACAGCCCTTGCAGTCCCTCCCACGCGCAGGGCGGTGCCTGTGCAAAGAACAGCCTCCATCCCCAGGCCCTTAATGCAACAAAGCCCTCAGCAAGGTGGGAGCCAGCACAGAGCTCGGCAGAACCCCCCCCACACACACACCCAGGGCTATAGGAGGGAAGAGCACGCCCGCAGGGCACTGGGAACCAGCCCTTGGGAAGACTTGCTCCCAAAGCACTTCCTGAGCAGCCTGCACACGCCCTGGCAAGGCAGCCCTTACCAAACCTGTGGTGAGCAGCTGCTGCCTTGGTGAGCCAGGGGCTAAGACGCAAAGAAGCCAGCCAAAGTACTCACATTGGAAAGACAATGACAGAGCCAGAACGGATCTGGGAAGAAGCTGTCTCGGTGCCCGAGAGGACCGAATCCCTCATCTCTGGCATCTGCAAAGGGCAGAGACACAGGGGAAGGCAGAGAAGAAGCTGCTTCTCCGAAACTTGGAAACAAGCCTCGCTCTTCCTCACAGCAGCTCCTCAATTCTGCAGAAGAGCAGCTGCGGGGCAATACTTCTGGAGGAAGCCTAGCAGGGAAAAACACAGAAGAAGAACTGGGCAGGGAGCTGGCATTACTCGAGGCTAGCACTGTCCACGTACCCAGACGGCTTGTGGCAGGCCAAGAGAAAGCTCTTCGTTGCCACTTGGCTAGGGTTTCAAGGAGTGAGAAGGAGCGCTGCCAAAATGGGAAACTTACGGCAAGAAGAGCTTCTAGCAGCTGTGGAGAGCCGTTCAGCCTGCGCAGAAGGCCTTTGTGAAATCGCATCTTCACCTCTTTGCCTTCGACGACAAGCATGCCAATGCCCTCCAAAACAAGGGCCACGTTCTGCCCATTCGCAAGGCAGCAGGAGAGAAGGTGCACGGTCTCCTCTACGCAAGCTGCCACTGTTTTCCAAGGAACGGAGATGGCCACGGCTACGTGAGGATATTTCAGGGTCGCAGCTTGCTTGTGCCCTAGGCAGCAACGAAAGAGCAGCACCGTCACGGACAGAGCACTGCAGCAGCCTCCAACCCAGTGCTGGGAGCTCGAAGGCCTTCCAGCAGCACAGGCCTACAGAGCTGTCTTCTTCAACCCCCTGCCAAAGCCCATCAAGGAGGCTCATGTCCTCCCTCCCCGACAGAAATTCAAAGCACTTTGCCACCTCCTGGCCCAAGGCCACAGTAGTGCTTCCTTCCCAGGCTGATGTTCACAGCACGGAGAAGACGGAGTCATAGGAGAGGAAAGGCCCCCTCCAGACACAGCTCCGAGCTCCTGCTGCCCCACAGCCATCCCCAGCCGCACACTGCAGCTGCACTGCTCCCACCACTCCCCAGCAATCACAGCACCGCTGGCCTCTGATGCCTTTGCCTACACACTAGGCTTCCCATCTGTGTTGCAAGGCTCTCTGCAGATGGCTTGGAGCCACTTCAAAGCACAGGCAGCTTGCAAGAGCCAGCAGCAATGCTGCTCTTTGCCCGTCCAAGGGCTGCTGTGGCATAAACAGGGAACAACAGTTGGAAGGACATGGCCTTAGAAGTAGCAGCAGCCCCAAAACACCTCCGATGGAGGCAGCTGAGAGAGTCTCATTTGATCCTCCATTATGATGTTGTGGTAAGATAAAAAAAAAAAAAAATGGAGGCTGTTCTCAAGACCTGGGGGAGCAATTCCACATTTCTATCAGTCACTGCGAAACAGCAGAGAGACACACCCCACCCATGTCCCCAGGGGAAGCAGAAGTTTCACTCTCCCTTCTTACCCCCAACAGCGGCCTTATCATGGGTGAGGCCGTGCAGATCCACAAGATTGCTGCAGAGGCGAAACGTGGGTCTACGAACAGTCAGAAGACCCTTCTTGCCAGCAACGACTTGTTCTGCAACAACACTGAAGGTGCCCAGGGGAGGAATTCTCACGTCCTGCAGCCAGAGGAGAAGAGGAGAGAAGCATTAGGAGCATGGCAGATGGACGAACAGAGCCAAGACTTCTCCGAGCATGGCCATGGTGCTACGTGCCCTGCCCACACCCGGTGTACAAAGGGGCAAGATGGAGCCTTCTGGAGAGCTTGGGAGAAGCCTTGGAGAAGTCCTTGAGAAGAACATTGCAGATCGTTCCCTCCCCCTCCTCCTCACCCTCTCAGCCTTACAAGGCAAGCCTGCCTCACCTCCACCAGATCCATCAAAGGGTCTCCAAGAAGGCCCATCACCTTGGAGAAACATGCCAGGCTTTTGCTTTGGCCTTGCGCGCTGCCAGGGGCACCAGAGAAGGCCCAGAAAGCCTCCCACCCTTCTGCAACTGCCCCTGCACTGGACATTTGCCGTCTCCCTTTGGGGAGAACTTGGTCCAGGGCACAGCTGTCCTTTGCAGCATGCTCCCTTTGCTGTCAGAGGAGGGGCAGGACCATTGCACCCAACGGCACAGAGGGGTCAGGGCTGCTGCAGCCGCCGGGGCTGGAGGGGAGGAAGAGGATGGCCCACCCACCTTGTTCAGCACCAGCTTCTCCAGAACGTGGTCGCACACAGCAGCCCAGATGGGCACAGCCACTGCAAAGCAAGGCAAAGAAACGTCCTGCTCTGGGTGGGCCGGCGTCCCGGAGCTCCATCCCTGTCCCCAGTGCTGCCCTGGCCTCCCCTGGCAGCTCATGCTCGGGGCTCCGTGCCTTCCGGCAGCAGAGTGGGCCAAGAGCAGCCCCAGTGCCTGGGCTGGCACGGCCTCACCGGGACGCGTGGGCAGGGGCCGGGGCCGCGCGGGAGAGGACATCACACAGGATGTCCCCTATGACGCTCCTGCAGCAGCCCTGCGTGTAGCCAGCACGGTCTGTGCTCAGTGCTGTGGTGGGACTCAGCTGGTGGCACCAGGCCCCAAATCCATTGCAGATGCCCCGCGCTGGGTGTCCAGCATCCACTCGCAGCTCCCCTGCTGTCCCTGCCAGCCGTAGGTGCTTCTGCTGGACACCCCGGCATCTCACGGGGCCCCGGAGCAGCAGGCTTAGGCCACGACATCGAGTATCTGCCCCGAATCACCTTACGGGCCCACAATGCAGGCGCAGACATGTGTCTAAGCCACCGAAGGAAGGGAGCTCTTGTAAATACAGTGGATGGAGCCCAGGCAGAGACACAGCTCTGCGGATCACACATGTCTCCTGGGCTCAGCTGAGGAGCTCTGCAGGCTGCACTCCACTCCGTGCCCAAGGAGAAGTTTCCTTCTCCCAGGCGTGGGCAGCTGGCGCATTTCCTGCGGCCAGGGAATCCCCCCCAGCTGATGCCACACCAGGCTGTGTTTCCTCCTCTCGTGGGAAAAGGACACTATACTTTAGTCTGCTTCTGGGTGAGGGTGGTGGAGCTGCCGGGGAATTCGATGGGCATTAGCTGCTGTTGTAGTGCAGTGCGGAAGGGCCGTTCTCAAAGGTTTCGCTTAAGCGATGAGAACGGGACTCGGTCTCGGCTTGGCAGCGTAAAATGATGAGCCCTGCACAGCTGCCATCTCCGCTGCCGTGGAGAAAAAGGGCTTTGAAAAGAAGAAGGCCTGAAGGTGTGGGAGTCCAGGTAGAGTTGTAGTGCTTTTTTGAGAGCTTCCTCTTCTCCTGGCGTTGCTGAGGAGGGAAGGGAAAGGATGGGCACGAATGGGCCCAGCCTTCTCTGGAGCTGTGGCAAGATGTGCTTGTGTTTTAGAGCAGGTGTTGTTACCATCGCCCGGGACTGAAGCTGTAGTTCTCTCTGAACGTGCCATGCGGAAGGTTGCATTGTGCTTTGTCTCTGCTGGCAGGCTGATGGTGGCAAGGTGTGAGTGAAGCCATCTCGACTGAAGCTAATGTCTTGCTGAAAGCTGAACTGGAGGACACAGCAATGTTTTGCCTCCTTGAGTTTTACCTTCTGAACTAGCCGACTCTGCTGAATGAGCATCTATTTTGATAGGAATATATTTGCGTTTACCATCTCCTACCCCCACCCAATACCTTCTGCTTGACTTTAGTAGTATCTGAACAGCAAGTCTTGCCTGTGGTCTCTGGAAGGTGAAGTTAAGGCTCTCCATGAGGTCGTAGGGACTTTTTGTGGCCCTGACACGAAAGGGAGATAGTGCAGTGGTGATAGTAGCAACTGGGATTGGGAGCCCAGGAGTTGAGAAGACCTGCTTTTGTTGAAGAAAGCCTTAAGAGCCGTGACGGTGCTTCCTAGTCTTTTTTTGAAAGCAACTAGAAGAAGCTGAGAAGGTGCTTTCACTCTCCGTTCTACTTCTGCCAAGTAGAAGAGTTTGCAAGGCAAAACCCTCTTTGTATGAGCTGATCTGGTATTTGAACTGACTCTTGCCCTCTGCCTAGGGAGGAAGCAGCAGCTGCGGCTTCTTGGAAGACCTAGTTCTGAGCAGGGCTTTAGCATACGTTCTCCTCCGAGGCATGATATTATCTCTGCTGTTTGAAGGAATGAAACCAAAGAATGGATCGGGGTCATGTCCCGATCCAATATCGGGAGGGTTGCGTTACGATCCCAAGGATGAGATTAAGACGCTAACACCGGTCAAATATCGTACAACCTTTTAACTTAATTTTCCATGAAGTGGGGAGAAAAGGTGGGGAAAGGTGAAGGGGAGGTGAAGGGGGGAGGGGAAAGAGGGTAAGGGGAGAAGACAGAGAAAGTTGGAAAAGAAGAGAAGCTAGCTACCACCACTCCGAGTCCGATGATGTTCTGCTGACTCCGTTCGAATTACAGCTCGAGCTGGGTGCCTCCGACGAGGGACTCCGAGCAAAGAAATCCCTGGGCAATTATACTTTCCAATCTGAGCTCTCCACCCTTCATGCGGTAGTTTGGACCACTAGTAATATTTTGGTCTGGGGTCTCCTGCTCCTTATTGGCTCTCATCCCTGTCCCTAGGCAGGCTGTTTATCTTTACTGTTGAGGTTTCTGCTGACAGATGTGTCTTGATTCCTCGGGTCCCGCCCCTGTCTCTCAAGGCTCTGACAGAGAGGTGTTGTTCCAGCAATTAGCACTGCCCCAGCAGTGACAGTAGGTGTTATCTCCCAAGGTCCTGACGAAGGGGATATAATCCAGACCCCAAGATAGTCCAGACCCCCCAAATTAACACTGTTTCAGCAGTGAGAGGAGGCTTTGTTTCCCAGGGTCCTGGCGCCCAAGGAGGCCTTATTTCAGAGCCTTGACATCCTCCCTCCCGGAGTGTGAAGCACAGGAATGTAAACTGCTTGCAACTCCCTTATCGTTCCAGTTTCAACCAGCTCTGAGGCCCTTTTCTTACTGAACTAGGTAAAAGTTCATTATTTTATCTAAATGCGGCCTAAGGCTTCAACAAACTTAGCTCCTCATGCTAAGCAAGTTTTAGAGAAGTTGTGCTAAGCGGCTACCTCTAGACAGTTTCAGTTTGCTCTTCCTTGACACAAGGATCCTGCCTGGAAAGTACCAAGTGTGATGACATGGCTCTAGGCCTGGCAGGGCAGGTGGGGTTTTTCCTGCATGCTGCCAGTGAGGGGAATGGGCTTGAGCAGCAGTGCTTGGATCCAGCAGGTCAGCCCCTGGGCGTGCAGCTGGTGCTGGCAGCAGGGCTTTGGTTTCCTGAGCGTGGGCCCCTCTTTGTGCATGAAGGCTGGCGTGGAGAGATGGTCCCCACGTGCCCCCGGGGGCAAAAGCAAGAAAAGCCCAAGCCCCGTGAGTAGGAAGAGGTGCACAGGTGAGGGCAGGGCCTGCTTGCCCCGGTGGCCTGGCGGTCCAGCAGCTGGACGTCCCGAAGGCGAGCCAGCAGCGAGGCACCAAGGCTGGGGGGTGTCACGCTTCATCAGGAGGAGAGTGTGCCCGTGTGCTGCGGTGAGGCTCAAGCCGGTGGCCAAGGTGGTGAGGAGAGCCCAAAAGTCGGCACCCCTGAGGGGAGAGGAGGATGCACGGAAGAGTGAGGAAGGGAGGGTGTGGGAGGGCACGGCAAAGGTGCAGGGTGATGTGGAGCAAAGAAAGCCTGGAGGGGCCCAGCGCAGTGCGTGCACGCCAACGGGGAAGTGCTTAGAGAGCAACAGTCTGGAGAAATCAATCTCTGGCACCTTTTGTGGGAAATCTGCAGAGCCGGGCACCTGTCTCAGGGGTCCGTCCACTAATGCCTGCAGCCTGGGGACCAGACAGGAGCACTTTGCAGTCTGTGTGCAGCTGCGGGCCTGCAGCGTGGCATGCCTGGAGCGCTGCGGTGGATGGCTGCAGCCTCTTTGGGAAGGCCCGTCTGGGAAGGGGCGGAGGGGCAGTTGGCCTTTCTGTGAGAAAGCAGCGGGAATGCAGGAAGCTCTGCCTAGGGCTGGACAGTGAGGCATATGGGTGAGGCTTCGTGGCCCGAGCAAGAGGAGTGGTCTTGCAGTGGCTGGCTGTGTGCTCTAGAGGGCCTGAAGAAGGGCAGCATCTGCACGGTCTGGGAGGCAGAGAGGTGGGGAGAGGAAAATTTGTGCTGCGGCACAGATGGCAGCTCGGAGCTGGGCTCAGAAGCTGGCACCAGAGGCTTGGAGGCAAAGCCGTGGTGCTGGAGGTGCCCCCGGTGAGCAGCAAGGCCTTGTGATGTCGGTGCTAGCACGGTCACCAGCAAGGCCTTGTGATGCGGGTGCCCTGGTCACAGCAGGAGGTGGTCACGGGGGTCCCCATGGCAACGTGCAGGGCTTTGTGATGGGGGTGGCATCGTGCCCCCAAGGCCATTGTGATGGGGCGGTGCCCGTGGTGACCGAGTCCGTGCTGGGAGCAGAGCCCCTGGGTGTGCCCTCTGAGGAGAGCAGCTCGCTGAGGAGGGAGCAGCTCTCTTGAGGGCCAGAGTGGCAGGTGCGCAGGAGAAGCTCCTGCGGATGGACAAGGGGCGGCAGGCGAATGCCGGCTCCCAGCCCGTGGATGGGCTTTCTGTGAGGCCGAAGCGCAGAAGCAAGGTGAGCGGTGGGGCTGGAGGGAGAGGCAGGCAGCAGGGCCGGGAGCCGCACGGAAAGCGTGAGGACGGTGGGGAAGAGGAGGTGGGGCAAGCGAGCCAGGCCTGATCTTCTCTGGCCAGGGGGTATTTCTTGCTGGTGCTGGGGGTTTTCTGGTGCACAAAGCACACCGACCGGGATGCTGCAAGGCCCAAATGGAGCCTGTGAGCTGTGCTGAGGGTCAGAGAGCATCTCCGGGCTTAGCACAGCTGGGTCGTGCTCGGCCTTGAGCTTCCCTTCGCCATGGGGCCGGGCTTTCCTGTGCCTGAGGGGCCGCTTGTACGAACGCAACCGCCTCCATCATGGGCTTTTTTCTCCCTGCAGGGGGGCCAGCGGGAGCTGCGCGCAGCGCTGCAACGCATCCCGACCCCGACTTCGTCGCACCGAAGGGACAGGCGGCCGTTGCTGCCCGGCCCACAGAGCTTGCAAGGCCTTGAACGCCTCATTGCAGAGGTACCGAGCTGAGCAGCGATGGTGGCAAAGCCTCTGCCTGCCTGGCTGCAGCTGCGGAGAAGCAGGCGGGAAGCGGTGGGAGAGACCAGGAGGTCTCAGGCTCCTCAGGGGAACTGCCTTTGCCCCTGTCCTGCGCAGTGCTGATGAGCCCTGTCCCCATGCAGCCTTTGGGAGCAGGGTGGGAGCCGCCTGCGTGGCAGAGCGCTGCCGCTGTTGAGGGCATCAGAGGTGCTGGAAATTGTGGGAAGGATGGAGAGTGGGGGCGGGGGCTGGGGGGGAGGAAAGGGCTGCAATCACTTTCCTGCCTCCTGGGCTTGGATTGCAGACGGTGAAGGACACTGCCAGAGATGTTCTCATCGCAGCGTTCAAGAGAGAAACGGAAACACTCCATCTGCCCAGCTTAGCACCTCGTGCACCCAAGGCAGCTAGGCAGCTCCTTGGAGGCCTGGAGGCCTCTGCAGCTAAAACGGCAGGATCTGCCCGTGGAACCAAGCTGCCTGCTCTGGAGACATCCTGCAGATCTTCTGCAAGAGGCAGGGCCAAAGCCAGGGAGCAGCTGCCGCCTCTTAGTGCTGCTGTGATGTGTCTGGAGTGCAGGAAGAGCCTGGCAGAGGAAGGTCTACAGGCAGTGCATCTTCCTTTGCCTGCCCTTCAACAAGGCAAGCGGGAAGCTGGGGCTCTGCCCCGGGCACTTCAAGCTCCTGTCCGCTGCTTGCCTGAGGCCAGGGCTGGGTCTTCCGCGCTGGGAAAAACAAGGCTGCTGCGAGCTGATGGTGCCAGGACAAGTCTTCCTGTGCAAAGCCGGCAGCTGCCAGGAGGCACCTCCTTTGTCGCGGGAGCACAGAGCATTCCTCAAAGGCAGATGCGAGGCATGCCAGCATGCAAGGAGCAGCATGAGCCGTGGCCAGGCTGCCTGACAGAGCCAAGGCTGCCACCGTTGCTGCTGAGGGTGGCTTTTTCGAGAACTGTCGAAGGACTGTGCCAGGAGCCAGGTAGCAAGGTGCTGGCAGCTCCCAGAGATGCCTGTGCGCAGGAGACCAAGGCACAATGGTTGGAGACGATGGCGCACAGGCAGGACTTGGTGCGGAGCAAGGCCTCAGTGTCCCAAGGTGTTGAAGTGCAGCCTGCAGAAGGGCAAGTTTCCCCCGCTGAGAATCCCCAAGGAGAATCAGCCTCTTCTGGCATGGGGGAGGTCCCGCAGTGGGAGACAATGGCCAAAGGTGTTTCACAGCAGGTTGGGCTCAGCAGCCCCCGCTTCGCAGGGGTGCCACCCAGCTCTGCCAAAGCCGTTGCTGGCAGCTGCCCCAGTGAAATGGTCACAGCAGAGTCCTCCTGGCCTTCCTGGCCTTCGCCTGCTGGCCTTATTCAGAGCATCCTTGCAGATGCGTGCATGGAATTGAGGGCTGAGAGCCAGAGACTTGCTGCACACAGCCCTGTAGCACCTGCCGCAGCTCTGGAATCCACAGGCCTTGAGCTCGTGTCTGCAGCCTGGAGCTGTGCTGATGACATGAGTCTTGGACATGACCGGCAGCTGGTGCAGCCTGATGTGGACAAAGGCACAAAGGAGCTCAGTGCAGCCGTGCCACGGAAGATATCGGCACACGCCCTTGGTCTAGCAGCAGTGGCAAAGAGAGCCCAAGAGGAGAGCAGCGAGCATGGCAAAAGCACAGCTGCCACAGCTCTGCAAGGGCCTGATGCCCACACTCGTGATGGCAAAAGGAAGGTCACGGGGGCCGGTGCACCAGCTTCCCCGGGCAGTGGCCATGGACTGGTCACACTGGGATGGCAGCTTGCAGTGCAGAGGCCCAAACAGCAGCCTCTGGGCATCATCTGTCGCCTTCGAGGCACGCCGCTGAGCATACACCCCGACAACCCCGCGCAGTATCTCGCCGTGCTCTCAATCAAAACAGAGACGCTGGAGGAGCTTGACAGGAGCTGCGTGGCGCGCACCGGGCAGAGCTTGGCCCAGCTGCGAGAAGCCTTTCTGGAGAGGAAGGAGCCGAGGCCGAAGGAGAGGGAGGTCGAGGAAGAGGAGGGCAAGGGGAAACGTTTCTCCCTGACAGCATCGGGATGCCTCAATGTTCGCCCCAAGGAGGTGAGTGCAAAGGGTGGGCCGGGGCAGATGGTGACCCTCCGTGTGCTGGGGCCAGCCGCTGCGCCCTGCTGCAACAGCGTGATGGTGGCAGTGCTGGCAGGGCTGCGGGGGGCATTGCTGGTGGGAAAAGCAGCTGCCTTCACAAATCTCCCTCTCTGGCTTCAGCTCTGTGCCAGAAACTCCTTCTATAACCTGTGGCAACCGGAGGTGACGCGAGTGGAGCTCCTCAAGGACGCCAGGTCCAAGTGGGAGGTGCAGGAGCGGCTGTACGCCCATGCGCCCAGGAGGGAACTGGGAGCTGGGAAGAGAGTCCGGGGAGCGCCGGAGGATGCTGGCGTGGAGTGGAGCGATGAGGAAGAGGACGTTGATGAAGAGCCTTTGCAATGGGAGGAGCTGGAGAAAAACACGGCCTTGGTCATGAGCTGGGTCAGACCGAGCCTCAGGAGCCTCTTGGCAGACACAGAGCCGTGCCCTGAGGAGGTGCCCTGCTCCCCCGTTGTGAAGGGCAGAGATGCTGCCAGGGAGGCAGCTGGTGACCTGCAGAGCACGCCTCTGGCCCCAGCAGTGCCCCGAGGAGCCGAGGCAGCGGCATCTCCTTTGGCAGGAGGCTCCCAGGATGCGGGGGACAGTGTGCCTCTGTCCCCATCGGCCAGCACAGGGACAAAGGCGGAGGCATCCCCCACAGCCAGAGACCCTGAGGATGCAGGGGAAAATGCTCCTCTGCCTCCATTGCTTCCCGCAGAGGCTGCGCCAGAGGCCTCCCACTTGTGCGGAGGCCCTTGTGGGGAGAGCAACAGCCTGCCTCTCCAACAACTGTTCCCCGAAGAAAGCGCAGCAGAAGGCTCTGCCCTGGCCGCAGGCCTTCCTCACCAGGTGAGCAAGGAGCATGGCGTCGGCACCCACCACCCAAGGGAGGTGCGGTGTGAGCAGTGTCTGGGGTGTGCAGGGTGGGTGAGAAGAGCTGCCCCATCGCATGGGTCCCCTGCGGCCATGGTGAGAAGCTGTCCCCCCAGCCCTTTGCGCTCTGCACTCTCTGCCCTGGGGAAGATGCCTGGTGCTCTGCGTTTCCAAGTGCCAGAGGCCCAGGGCTGACGTGCCCTGCCCGGCCTGCACAGCACCCAGCCCTGGGGCATGGATGCTGAGCGAGGAGGGCAGGGGCAGCCCCAGCAGCAGCCGCCTCCCACAGCCAGCGAGCCAGCCCCCTTGTGCCCCGCACCCGGCCACCTCCATCCCCCGCTGCCCGCCGTGGCCCCCGGCCCAGCCCTGCTGCTACGGCCCCAAGACAAGCCTTGTGCCACTGCCCAGCCAGCTGCATGTGCCTCCCCTTGGGGCTCGCGGCCACTCACAGCATCCCCCCACCCCAGACCCTTTCCCCCCTCACATATCCCAGGGCACCAGGATGCTGAGCATGGCCAGCTGATACCACACAGGGGTGTGTTGCTGCTCTCCCCATGCAGGTTGCCTGTGAGCCCAAAGAGGAGCACAAGTCGTCGTCTTCCCTCAGGCCCACGCCAGAGGTGGACTCAGGTAGGTACCCAAGTCGAGAGCCGTTCTGGGGACGGCACAGCGAGCGGCACTGAGGCTGGCAGCAGGAAGCACCCAGGGGCTGGCCATGCCGAGGCCGTGAGCCCTCGGGAAAGCCCTTGGTGCCAGGGACAGGCGGGTGCTTGCCCTGCGCCTGCCCAGCCCCTCGCCCACGGCTCTCCTTCCTCCACAGGCATCACCGCCCTCCCGCATGCTGCGCCTTCCAGGCGATGGCCGTCGCGGCTCAGGGCAGCGCTTCGGGCTCTGCGCAGAGCTTTTAGCTGCCGCTGTGTCTCAGGGCAGTGAGAGGAACAGCGCGAGGATGCAGCTGCCAGACAGGTCGCCCGAGATGGGGCATGGCGCAGAGCAAAGAGGCAGAGCGACGGAGGCTCTCTCCTGGCTGCTACAGCAATGCTGCCGCATCGTGTCCCACTGCACATGTTCTGCTCCAAATAAACCCTCGGCAGCTGTTCCCGCCGTGTTACTTGGTGTCAGGGAAATGTCAGGAGAAAGACTAGTGCAGGCACTGCCAAGGAAGGCAGTCAGGGCTGCAGAGAAAGCCCTACAAGCAGTCGCAGAGTGAGAGAGCAGCTGGGGTGGGAAGGGTCTTCCGGAGGTGTCTGCTGCAACCTCCTGCTGCAAGTGGAGGCAAGCGGAGGAGGTTTCGCAGGGCCTGTCAGGGTCGAGCTCTGACCGTCTCTGGCGATGGATTCCCGCACGGCCCTGGCACCCTGCTCCAGTGTTGCACCACCATTCGGCTTCCAAGGCCATTTGCAGTCTCTGAGGGGAATTTTCCCTGCCGCAAGCTGTGCCGTTGCCCTTGTCCTGTCCCCAGGCCCCTCAGGACGTCTCTGGCTCCATGCTCTCTGCACGCTCCCGTTAGGCACTTGCAGGCAGCAGTGAGATCCCCCTACGCCTTCTCTTCCGCCGGCTGCACCAAGCCAGCACCCTTGGCCTCTGCTCCTGTGTGCTGTGCTGCAGCTGCCAGGCAGCTTGGGGGCCTGCGCTGGGCTTGCTGCAGTGTGGCCCCATCTGTGTGGGGCAGGGGGCTGGGGATATGGGTGCAATGGGGCGGGGGCCTGGGGATGTGGGTGCAATGGGGCAGGGGGCCTGGGGATGTGGGTGCAATGGGGCAGAGGGCTGGGGATATGGGTGCAATGGGGCGGGGGGCTGGGGAGGTGGGTGCAATTGGGCAGGGGCCTGGGGACATGGGTGCAATGGGGCAGGGGCTGGGTATATGGGTGCAATGGGGCGGGGAGGCTTGGGATATGGGCACAATGGGGCAGGGGCCTGGGGACATGGGTGCAATGGGGCAGGGGCATGGGGACATGGGCACAATTGGGCAGGGGTCTGGGGACATGGGTGCAATGGGGCAGGGGGCTGGGACCATGGGTGCAATGGGGTGGGGGGCCTGCATCCATGGGTGGTGGTGGGTGTTGATGTGACCTCACGCCTCAGTCCAGGGGTGCAATGGGGGTGGACGCCTGGGTCCATGGGTGGTGGTGGGTGCTGATGGGTGGCCACCTGGGCCCATGGGTGACAACACGGGTGCAATGGGGCTGGACACCTGGGTCCATGGGTGGTGGTGGGTGCTGATGGGACTGGATGCAGGGCTCCAGGGGTGCAATGGGGCTGGACGCCTGGGTCCCCGGGCAGCTCCTCATCCATGGGTGCCACCTTGGGCAGGTTTCCACATCTTCCAGTAGACCTATGGGTGCAGGGGGTGGGCCGGGGGCCACCTACCAGCACTCGGCCTTCGATGGGCGCCACTCCCTGAGCTCCCACTGCTGGCCCCGTGTCCCCATCGCCATGTCCCCGTGGTCTCCTGTCCCTATCCCTGCCCCCGTCCCTGCATCCTCGGGTCCCCATCTCCACCGCCGGGTCCCCATCCCTTGGCCGAGCCAAACTCCATCCCCGGAGCTGACCCCTGTCCCCACCGTGTTCCCCCGTCCCTGTGACAGAGCCAACTCCATCAGCATCCCCACAGCATCCCGGTCCCCATGGTGTCCCCATCCCCACAGCATCCCCATTCGCCTGCCGTCCTCGTCCTCACCACGTCCCCATCCCCGTGGTGTGTCCGTCCCCCTGCCCCTGTGACAGAACCAACTCCATCTCCAGCCCCACGGTGTCCCCGTCCCCACGGTGTCCCTGTCCCCACCACATCCCCCTGCCCGTGACAGAGCCAACTCCATCCCATCCCAATGGTGTCCCCGTTCACACATCATCCCCAACCCCACATCATCCCCATCCCCACAGTGTCCCCCTGCCCCTGTGACAGAGCCAACTCCATCTCCATCCCCACATCGTCCCCATGCCCACGGCATCCCATCCCCACATCGTCTCCATCCCCATGGCGTCCCATCCCCACATCGTCCCCATCTCCACATCATCCCCATCCCCACATCATCCCCGTCCCCCCAGTGTCCCCGTCCCCACATCGTCTCCGTCCCCACATCGTCCTCATCCTCCCGCATCGCCTCTGCGCTCCCGCCCACCACGCGCTCCGCGGAGATCTGCCCGGCGCCCGGTGGCGTCACCACTGCCGCGCCGCGCCATTGGTGGGCGGCCGCCGGCGGGGCCAATGGCTGCGCGACAAGGCGGGGCGGGAGCCGCAGCTTGGCCCTGCGCAGCGCCCTCCGCGCACGCCCTCGCTTTCGCTTCTCCCAACCTGCCGCACCGGGATCTGCCCAGCGCCTGGTGACGCCTGGGTCGACACGAGCCACTATTGGCGGGTGGGACAGAGCGTAGCCAATGGTGGTGTGCCGCAGCGGAGCCAATGGTGGTGCGAGGGCGTGGCCCCTGTGGGCTTCGGCGCTACATGAGGGTGACGGCGATGGCAGCGAGGAGGCGGTAGCGGGGCGGGCGATGGGGCCGGGGCTGCTGCTGCTGCTGGGGGGCGGTGGGGCGGCGGCGAGTGGTGAGTGCGGGCGGGGACCCCAGCCCCCCTCTGCCCTCCCCCGCCGCCGGGCAGCCCGTCAGCGGCCCCACGGACCGGCCTGCAACCGCCCCCGGGTGGTGCTGCCCCCCCGACCTGCCCCCCGGGACATGCTACCCCCCTGGACCCCCTCGGGCTGTGCTGCCCCCCCGGAGCCCCCCAACCTGCCCCCCCAGGACGTGCTGCCCCCCCGACCTGAACCCTGGGACATGCTGCCCCCCCGACCCGCCCGTCTTGTCCCCCCGGGACATCTTGATCCCCCGGATGCCCCCCAATGTGCCCCCCCAGCCCCTCACCACACCCCATGTCCCTGCAGGCCCCCACTCCCTGCGCTACTTCAACACCGCCGTGACGGAGCCCAGCCCGGGGCTGCCCGCCCTCGTCTCCGTGGGCTACGTGGATGGAGAGCTCATCGATCGCTACGACAGCGAGATGCAGAGAGCGGTGCCAGGCGCGGCCTGGATGGAGCAGGAGGGTCAGGACCACTGGGACGAGGAGACCCGGATCAATCAGGACTGTCAGGAGACTTTCCGTGTGTACCTGGACACGCTGCAGAAGCGCTACAACCAGAGCGGGGGTGAGCACGGGCCGGGGCTCCAGGGGCTGGGCCGGGGCTCCCGGCGGCAGCCGCTCGCCATCAGCGCTGGGGGCTGCGGGGCTGGGGTGCCCCCGGCCCTGCGCTGGGTGCCGGGTCCGAGCCCCTCTGCTGCCCCTGAGCCCCCGTCTCCCTGCTTGTGTCTCAGGGTATCACACAGTGCAGCGCACGTACGGCTGTGACCTCCTGGAGGATGGCGGGACCCGGGGGTTTATGCAGCTTGGCTACGACGGGAAGGACTTCATCGCCTTTGACAAGGACACGCTGACATTCGTCACGGCGGATGCTGCTGCGCTAATCAGGAAGAGGAAGTGGGAGGCTGAGAATGAGCCTGAGCGCTGGAAGCACTACCTGGAGAACAGCTGCATCGAGGGGCTGCGGACATACGTGGAGCACGGGAGGGCCGCACTGGTGAGGGCGAGGCGGGACCCCCCGGACACGGGGACGGGCCCCGGGCTCGGCGCTGGGCCCAGGCACCTGAGGGCGCTGCTGGCGGCGCGGTGCGGCGTGTGCATCCGGGCCTGGGCGTGAGCTGCCTGACCTCCCTCCCTCGCGCCGTCTCCCCAGAGCGCCCTGCAGTGAGAGTGTCGGCCAAGGAGAGCCACGGCTTCGTGACCCTGTCGTGCCGGGCTCACGGCTTCTACCCGCGGCCCATCAGCATCAGCTGGCTGAAAAAGGGCCGCGTCCAAGCCCAGGAGACCAAGCGGGACAGCGTCACACACAACAGCGATGGCACCTCCCTGCCTGGGCCAGCACTGAGGCCCTCCCCACAGAGAAGCACGAGTACCAGTGCCGTGTGGAGCACGCCAGCCTGCCGGAGCCCGGCCTCTTCTCCTGGGGTGAGCGCGGGCGGCCAGAGCTCGTGGAGTGCCCGCTGGGGGCAGCTCCCGGCCCCCGCTCCCGGCCCTGCTCTCTTCCAGAGCCACCGAGCTCCCTGCTGCCCGTTGTCCTCGGGGCGGTCATCGCTGTGGTCGTCGTCATCACGGCGATCGCCGGCTTTGTGGTCTGGAAGAGCAGATGGGGTAAAGCACGGGGGCCGAGGAGGTGGGGGGAGGGAGGCCGGGAGGAGAAGGGGCTCGAGCCGGAGCCCTGGGGCCGGAGCAGAGCCGGGCCGTGAGGGGCCGCGTGGCCTGATGCCTCTTTCTTCCCGCAGGGAGGAAGGAGCAGGGGTACGCGATCGCCAAAGGTGAGTGCCGGGGCCGCTCCGTCCCAGGCCGCGCCTGGCAGTGGGGCAGCATTTGCTCTCTGGTTTCTGGCGGCCGCGGGGCTGGTGCGTCCCGTCCCCCGCCTGTCCCCATCTCCCCTCTTCCGTGCCCCGCAGCTTTTCCCCGGCTGCAGGGCAGGGAAAGGGCTGGCGTCCCGCCGCTGGAGGCTGAGGTGCCCGGGCGCTGCCCTCTGCTCCTGGCGCCTGTGAGGCGGCTCCAGGGCTGAGTCCCGGCCCAGCGGGCTCTGCCCTGGCCCGGCTTTGCCCGCGGCTGGTGCGGGGCCCGCAGTGCCACTGGCACGGGGCCGGGACTCACTGCCGCTCTTCTCTCACAGGCCACGACGGGGCATCCAGCAGCTCCAGAATGGGTCAGAGCTGGTGCTGGGAGCGGGGCGGGGGGGCCCAGCCCGGCAAGATACCAGGCTGGCACCCGCTGCGGGGCTGCCGGCCAGCCGGGCGCTGCGGCTGGGTCCTCGGGGGCTTCTGCCTGCTCCCCTGGCTCTGGGAGGGGGGATTTAGCCCCGCAGTGCAGCTCCCATGGGGGACGGCGATGTGGGGCTGGGACCTGCAGGACAGGGAGCGCATGGGGGTGCGGGGGTACCCCCCGCCCCCCACACCTCTGCCTTTATTGATTTTTTCCTCTCTTGTCTTTGCAGGAAGCAATGCCGCCTTTTAAGCGCTCCGTCCTGGTAAGCGAGGGGCCGCAGCCGGACCCGGCAGCACAGGCAGCGGGGCCCAGCCCGCCCGAGCGCCTGCCATCTCCTCGCTGCAGCTCCCGGGACGCCGCCAAGTCCCCTCGGCTCCCACAGCCCTGGAGCAGCAGCACCCGACGCCCCGCTCGAGGCTAAACCCGCCCCGTTTGGGTGCTCGGGCGCTGCGGGGTGCAGGTGGGCACCCGGGGGCAGGTCGGGGGGGCTCAGGATTTTGTCTCACCGCGCCTTGGATCTGCTCCCTGGCTCCAACATGCTGCAAAAAGCTGTGAAGGTGGCGGGAAGCCCCCAGAGAAGAGGAGCACTCGGAGCCTGCTCCTGCCGTGGTCCCAGCTCTGAGCTGGGGTAAAACTCACTGGTTTTATCGGTGTGCAAGGCAGGGTTTCCATCTGCCAGTTGCCTGGGAAATAGAGAATTTGCTGGATTTTTTCAGCACTTGTCCTGGTGGCTCTCTTCGAACAAGAACGCTGTTTTTGCAGTGGCTCTCTGAACAAGAACGCTGTTTTTGCAGTGGCTCTCTGAACAAGAACCCTGTTTTTGCAGTGGCTCTCTTCGAAGAAGAACGCTGTTTCTGCGGTAGGCCTCTGAACAAGAACGCTGTTTTTTTAGTGCGTCTCATAGCACAGGAACGTTGTTTTTAGGTGTGTCTGTTACGACAACAGTGCTGTTTTCTGCCTGTACTGTTATGGAAATTAGGCTTGTCGGCCACCATAACAGGGCCCGACCCTAGGTTCCCCCAAGTAAAGTTCAGAGCCAAATCAAAGCAAATTAAATAATTAAATTTTAATGATGCGCATGCAGTAATTACAGCTCGAGCTGGGTGCCTCCGAAGAGGGACCCCAACAAATAAAAATCCTGGGCAATTATAGTTTTTTCAACTTAAGTTTCCCACCCTTCACGCAGTAGTTAGACCAATAGTAATTTTTAGGTCTGGGGTCTCCTGCTCCTCATTGGATCTCATTGTTGTTCCTAGGCAGGCTCTTTTTCTTCCTTATCTTTACTGTTGTGGTTTCTGCCGACGATTGTACCTTCATTTCTTGCTGGGTCTTACTGTTGTCTCTCAAGGTCCAGAGGAGGAGGAGGAGGTGATTCTAAATCATAACAATGAACACTGCCCCAGCAGTGAGCTAAGGCTTTGCCCCTCAAGGTCCTAATGCCCTGAACTGGTCTTATTTCAAAGCCTTGACACCCTCCCTTTGGGAGTGTGAGACGCAGGAATGCAGACTGCTTGTAACTCCCTTATCTTCCCAGCTGGAACCAGCTCTGAGGCCCTTTTCTTACTGGACTAAGTAAAAGTTCATTATTTTCTCTAAGTGCAGCCTAAGGCTTCAGCAAATTTAGCTCCTCATGCTAAGCAAGTTTTAGAGAAGTTGTGCTAAGCGGCTACCTCTAGACAGTTTCAGTTTGCTCTTCTTTAACACAAGTGGCAGTGTCCCTCCTGAGGTGCCAAGAATCCCAGTCCCTGAGCCATGGGGCTGGATACGACCTCCTTGGATTATTCATGACATGGGCTCATGACACACACCCCAGAGTCAAATAAATTTCTGTGGGAGAATGGGAGGAAGAAAGTAGAAATGAATCAAAGGAGGGGGAATACAGGCAAGGACGCCCACCGGTAAACATCTCCAAATACAGGTGGATTTTGCCCCCACTCTGGCAAGGGCGTTCTTCCACAACCAGCAGCACCTGGGGGACAGAGGGTCTTTTCCTGATAGCCCTCATGGTGTGCAGGGCATCAGGATTTGAGACAGCCCTTCCAGCCAAGGGGCAATTTCTGGGGATCCATGGGATCTCTTCTTGCTTTCTCCACAGGTCTCATTACTGATTACTTGCAGAAGAGATGGCTTTGGAGGGATCCCAGGGCAGCCTTCCAATGGCTACAAGGAAGTCATCAAGAAGATGGTGCCAGGCTCTTCACCAGGGTGCATGGGGGGAGGACAAGAGACAATGGGCATAAGTTGAGAGAAGAGACATTCGTGCAGGACATAAGGAAAAGGTTTCCACTGCAAGGATGGTCAAACATTGGAAATGGTTGCCCAGAGAGGTGGTGCGGTCTCCTCCCCTGGAGGTTTCCAAGACCAGACTGGATGAAGGCCGGAGCAACCTGGTGTGACCCCAGAGCTGACCCTGCTGTGAGCAAGGAGACTGGGCTAGAGACCTCCTGAGGTCCCTTCCACCCTGAAGGAGTCTGTGATTCATCCCACTCTCGATCTTCTCTTGTTGATGTCAGGGAAAGGAGGCAGGTTCCCTGTGACGGTGGAAGTAGGCCAGCTTTCTTGTGCTCCTCCAGGCAGAATTGTTCAGATGCAGGGCTTCTTGGCAGGAATCCCCAAGACAGCCATGACCAATGCTTTGCTTCACTTTTAATTTCCTTGTTTTTTTCTTTTCCCCCTTCTAAGTGTGTCTCTTTTACCATCCTAATCCCTTCCCCTACAGTCAGCCCACTCCTGATTACCCTTAACTCTTTGGTGCTGGGGATTTCTTGTTTTTTATTTTGGTGTGTGGGGGGTGGTTTTTTGTTTTGACACAGAGGAGCTTTTGTCCAGAAGGATCTTGAGAAACTTGGGTGATTCGGACAACAGATACCCTATGAAGATTTACGAGAGAAGTGTCAAGTCCTGTGCCTAGGCAGGAATGACCCCGTCCATGAGTAGAGGTTGAGGGACCTGGGCTTCTTTAGCCTGCTGACATGGAGGCAAAGGGCAGTAGAGTAGGAGCCTGTGACTGCTTGAAGGGTGGTTTCAGAGATGATGGAGCTTTTCTTGGTAGTGGGAAACAGCATAAGAAGGGGAAAGAGCCACAAACAGCAGCTTGTGGGGTTTAGATGTGACTATAGGAAAAGAAAATGTGACTCGTAGGGCAGTGCTGTGGTGCAACAGGACACCCAGAGGGAGTCTGAGTTCAGCCCCTGGCTTTGTGTTTTAAGGAAAAGCAAGTGAGGACAGGAAGACATCAGGAGAGGTCGGGAGATCCCGGGGTGAGAACAAGGTGGGGAAGCAGGTTGGGTGTCTACATTCTGCAAGGAAACAGACACAGGCATGGGAAAGCATAGGACAGCCTGAGGTGAAGATGGCCAAAGGCACTGCCAGGGTTGAAAGCTTCTAACAGAACTAGGTCTTTGTCCTCTTGGCGATAGCTGGGTGCCTCTGCCACTGAGGCCCACAAGATGTCATTCCTTAAAGCACTGTGGCCTTGCTGCCTCCTTGTCCCCTGGGAGCCCAGGAGGTGCCGTATCATGGTCCTGCACTCAGCATTGCGCACCCCCACCTGCACACTGCCCCCAGGAAGAGCCCTGAGCAATTCATGATGGAAAGGATCACCCACAATCTTCAGGACAAGTAGAAAGAATGAATAGAACATTAAAAGAGAAAATAGCAAGAATATGCACACGTTAGCCTAAAATGGCCAGAGGCATTAAACTTAGCTCTATGGGATGTTCAAAATTCTCCACGGCAACCCATAGGACTAACACCAGCAGAAATTCTTTTTGGGAGACATTTAGCAATACCAGGGACTTATATCCCTGCTAAGACGAGCCTATTAGACGGAGATGAACAAGTGACACAATATGTACTAGCCTTACAAGAATGGTTTAAGGCCTTGCAAAATCAGGCTCAGTGGTTTCAGCCGGTGACATCAGACATTCACGTAAAGCTCAATGGGATACACGACTTCCCCAGGGTAATCTGTTTGGACTCGCCTCACTAACACAAATCTCTCTGCCTTTACTGCACCGTGCAGGATGGCAGGCAGAAGTGCCGTGCTGATGTTGCTGTTTCAAACCCTGGCAATGCTACTTTCCCTAACCTGTGGTCAAAGAACCTTAGAGTGGCCATGGTCCCAGGCCCGTGTTAAGTATACCGGAAGTATGGGATTAAATTCTACTAAAAACTTAAACCTCTCAACCCTGGTCATGCACGGAACTGAAGTATACTCAGAAAATGAATGGAGCTGGGATAATACTAACCAACTTCCCCAACTCCTGGGAGGGACAGGAAAGGAAATAAAGATAGGGTGTCTAATGATCAACGGGTCCACCCACGAGAAGGCGACTCAAATCTCTCTCACTAAAATCAAATCAAATGAAAAAGAAAGGAAAATTTGTGCCACTGAAAACCTGGATTGTTGGTACAATTTTACCTTAGAACAGCCTGTTTTAATAGTTTGTCTGTGGGCTCACCACAATGTGGGACTATCATTTAAATTTAAAATAGGCGTTATTGAGCCCAGTACAGCAATACCTACCCCGACTACAATTATTTCCACCAATATAAATAACTCTGTTACCATGAAGAGTAAGAAAACCTTATCCCCACAAATCTTTGAAATTGGACCGTATGTGATTAGAAATACAGGCCAACAACAAGTGTTATTTAATCCATCATGGTCTCTCAAACGAGTAGAGCTATTAATGCAAATTAATATCTCTACAATCAAACCGACCTGTTCACCATTCTTAGGTACGTCCTATGTGGGATGGACGGCGTGGTTACATAGGCGAACTCTCACCTCTCCAAAACGAACAAGGAGAGATGTGACCGGTATCATAGGAACAGGATTGGGACTCCTAAACAGTATAGCTGCTGAAGTACTCGTAAATAAACTGAACACAACAACAAGTGACTTATACAGATTAAAACATCCATTGAGGTCTTCTTTATTAGCATTAGGAACTAACCAATGGCTTTCATCCGAGATATTACCTCAATGGGAAAAAATGAATGAAAAAGATCACCAATTGATAATAGATGCACTTGGGGAAACTCTGAACTTTTCTGCGGGAACCTAGGGTCGAGCCCTGTTATGGTGGCCGACAGGCCTAACTTCCATAACATCCTGATTAAACTGATCATTTCTAAAGGCATCTTTTCATCAGATGATCTGGACATATGCACTTTCCATAGTTTCCCAGTTTTCCTCCTCCCCTTGCTCTTTATCATTCAGATAGCTCTTAGCTCTCCAGTTGCTGCTCAGAGCTTCTGGGCGTCTGAAGCTTGCCTCGTCTTTCAGCAGGCTCATTGTCTCTTAAACAAACTCCTTCACTGTGTGTCTATCCAGCCTTTCCTATCTATTTGTCAAGAACATTTCCTTGTAGACTCTAGACATCAGCACAGGCAACGTGGAGTTGACATAAAGTTGAGGACTGTATTTTATTTCTTATGAAACTGGATAATGTTTATTTTCGTTTGATTGCAATTAAGACAAATCCTTCTGTGTCTGCTTGCAGCTAGTTCTCTAAGGAAAGCAGATGGGAACTGGTGCACAGGAGCTATAGCATTCAGCTACAGCCTTGAGTGGAAAAAGCTTAGATTTTAACCGGAGTGCTCTAAGTCCCCAGTGGCTGATGAGAGAAATGGCAGGGCTGGGGAGCTGGGAGAGAAGGTTGTCCATACATGTCTCCTATCAAAAATACTGCTTGTCCTACATGTCCAGACTTCATCTGGAGACCCAGTGGGTCAGTGTGAATTGGAGAATGTGGGTATGGCTTATTCTGAAAACTGAGGGATAAAGAAAGCTTCAGAAGCAGACATCTGTCTTTTTCAGGTGTTCATTGAAATCTGCCTAATTTCAATACTCTCCTGAAAGTTTCGCAATTAGCCACACAAGAATTGACAAAATGAGGAAAATTATGGAAAGATGCATGGTTCCTTAGGTGTTTTTGCTTTTTAATGGCCCCTCAGCTGTATTTGGTGCTCAGCCTGCAAACCGCAGATGCTGAGAGGAGACGGAAGAAACCTCTCCAGAAGTTAAATACAGAAGAAAATTCCAAGTTTCTTGGAGCGTTAACAGGTCTCACTGAGGGTCATTACCAAAAAAACCTCCCCAGGGGCTGATTAGAGCAGAAAGTTGGAGGCCCTGATTGCAGGTAGGCAAAGGCAATGTGCAGGTGGCTCTGAGGCCAAGTCCACCTGGATGTGTGTTATCAAGCACAGCAGCCAGGCACTGACAGCCAGCCCCTGGGTAGAGTGATCCTTTCCATCATGCATTGCTCAGGGCTCTTCCTGGGGGCAGTGTGCGGGTGGGGGTGCACAATGCTGAGTGCAGGACCATGATACGGCACCTCCTGTGCTTGCAAGGGACAAGGAGGCAGCAAGGCCACAGTGCTTTAAGGAATGACATCTTGTGGGCCTCAGTGGCAGAGGCACCCAGCTATCGCCAAGAGGACAAAGACCTAGTTCTGTTAGAAGCTTTCAACCCTGGCAGTGCCTTTGGCCATCTTCACCTCAGGCTGTCCTATGCTTTCCCATGCCTGCGCCTGTTTCCTTGCAGAATGTAGACACCCAGCCTGCTTCCCCACCTTGTTCTCACCCTGGGATCTCCCGACCTCCCCTGATGTCTTCCTGTCCTCACTTGCTTTTCCTTAAAACACAAAGCCAGGGGCTGATCACAGACTCCCTCTGAGTGACCTGTTGCACCACAGCACTGCCCTACGAGTGACATTTTCTTTTCCTAAAGTCACATCTAAACCCTACAAGCTGCTGTTTGTGGCTCTTTCTCCTTCTCATGCTGTTCCCCACTACCAAGAAAAGCTCCATCATCTCTGAAACCACCCTTCAAGCAGTCACAGGCTCCTACTCTACTGCCCTTTGCCTCCACGTCAGCAGGCTAAAGAAGCCCAGGTCCCTCAACCTCTACTCATGGACGGGGTCATTCCTGCCTAGGCACAGGACTTGACACTTCTCTTGTAAATCTTCACAGGGTATCTGTTGTCCGAATCACCCAAGTTTCTCAAGATCCTTCTGGACAAAAGCTCCTCTGTGTCAAAACAAAAAAGCACCCCCCCACACACCAAAATAAAAAACAAGAAATCCCCAGCACCAAAGAGTTAAGGGTAATCAGGAGTGGGCTGACTGTAGGGGAAGGGATTAGGATAGTAAAAGAGACACACTTAGAAGGGGGAAAAGAAAAAAACAAGGAAATTAAAAGTGAAGCAAAGCATTGGTCATGGCTGTCTTGGGGATTCCTGCCAAGAAGCCCTGCATCTGAACAATTCTGCCTGGAGGAGCACAAGAAAGCTGGCCTACTTCCACCGTCACAGGGAACCTGCCTCCTTTCCCTGACATCAACAAGAGAAGATCGAGAGTGGGATGAATCACGGACTCCTTCAGGGTGGAAGGGACCTCAGGAGGTCTCTAGCCCAGTCTCCTTGCTCACAGCAGGGTCAGCTCTGGGGTCACACCAGGTTGCTCCGGGCTTCATCCAGTCTGGTCTTGGAAACCTCCAAGGGAGGAGACCGCACCACCTCTCTGGGCAACCATTTCCAATGTTTGACCATCCTTGCAGTGGAAACCTTTTCCTTATGTCCTGCACGAATGTCTCTTCTCTCAACTTATGCCCATTGTCTCTTGTCCTCCCCCCATGCACCCTGGTGAAGAGCCTGGCACCATCTTCTTGATGACTTCCTTGTAGCCATTGGAAGGCTGCCCTGGGATCCCTCCAAAGCCATCTCTTCTGCAAGTAATCAGTAATGAGACCTGTGGAGAAAGCAAGAAGAGATCCCATGGATCCCCAGAAATTGCCCCTTGGCTGGAAGGGCTGTCTCAAATCCTGATGCCCTGCACACCATGAGGGCTATCAGGAAAAGACCCTCCGTCCCCCAGGTGCTGCTGGTTGTGGAAGAACGCCCTTGCCAGAGTGGGGGCAAAATCCACCTGTATTTGGAGATGTTTACCGGTGGGCCTCCTTGCCTGTATTGCCCCTCCTTTGATTCATTTCTACTTTCTTCCTCCCATTCTCCCACAGAAATTTATTTGACTCTGGGGTGTGTGTCATGAGCCCATGTCATGAATAATCCAAGGAGGACGTATCCAGCCCCATGGCTCAGGGACTGGGATTCTTGGCACCTCAGGAGGGACACGGCCACTTGTGTTAAAGAAGAGCAAACTGAAACTGTCTAGAGGTAGCCGCTTAGCACAACTTCTCTAAAACTTGCTTAGCATGAGGAGCTAAATTTGCTGAAGCCTTAGGCCGCACTTAGAGAAAATAATGAACTTTTACTTAGTCCAGTAAGAAAAGGGCCTCAGAGCTGGTTCCAGCTGGGAAGATAAGGGAGTTACAAGCAGTCTGCATTCCTGCGTCTCACACTCCCAAAGGGAGGGTGTCAAGGCTTTGAAATAAGACCAGTGCAGGGCATTAGGACCTTGAGGGGCAAAGCCTTAGCTCACTGCTGGGGCAGTGTTCATTGTTATGATTTAGAATCACCTCCTCCTCCTCCTCTGGACCTTGAGAGACAACAGTAAGACCCAGCAAGAAACGAAGGTATAATCGTCGGCAGAAACCACAACAGTAAAGATAAGGAAGAAAAAGAGCCTGCCTAGGAACAATGATGAGATCCAATGAGGAGCAGGAGACCCCAGACCAAAAAATTACTATTGGTCTAACTACCGCGTGAGGGGTGGGAAATTTAAGTTGAAAAACTATAATTGCCCAGGATTTTTTTTTTTGTTGGGGTCCCTCTTTGGAGGCACCCAGCTCGAGCTGTAATTACTGCACGCATGTAACTAAAATTTAATTATTTAATTTGCTTTGATTTGGCTCTGAATTTTACTTGCGGGAACCTAGGATCGGGCCCTGTTATGGTGGCCGACAAGCCTAATTTCCATAACAGTACAGTCAGAAAACAGCATTGTTGTCGTAACAGACACACCTAAAAACAACGTTCCTATGCTACGAGACACACCAAAAAAACAGCGTTCTTGTTCAGAGGCCCACCACAGAAACAGCATTCCTGTTTGAAGAGGCCCACCACAGAAACAGCATTCTTGTTCGAAGAGAGCCACCAGGACAAGTGCTGAAAAAATCCAGCAAATTCTCTATTTCCCAGGCAACTGGCAGATGGAAACCCTGCCTCGCACACTGATAAAACTGGTTTTACCCCAGCTCAGAGCTGGGACCACGGCAGGAGCAGGCTCCGAGCACTCCTCTTCTCTGGGGGCTTCCCGCCACTTTCACAGCTTTTTGCAGCACGTCAGAGCCAGGGAGCAGATCCAAGGCGCGGTGAGACAAAAGCCTGAGCCCCCTGACCTGCCCCCGGGTGCCCACCTGCACCCCGCAGCACCCGAGCACCCAAATGGGGCGGGTTTAGCCTCGAGCGGGGCGTTGGGTGCTGCTGCTCCCGGGCTGTGGCCGTCCCCCACAGGAGCTGCGCTGCAGGGCTAAATCCCCCCTCCCGGAGCCAGGGGAGCAGGCAGAAGCCCCCAAGGACCCAGCCGCAGCGCCCGGCCGGCCGGCAGCCCCATGGCGGGTGCCAGCCTGGTATCGCGCCGGGCCGGGGCCCCCCGCCCCGCTCCCAGCACCAGCTCTGACCCATTCTGGAGCTGCTGGAAGCCCCGTCGTGGCCTGTGAGAGAGGAGCGGCAGTGAGCCCCGGCCCCGTGCCAGTGGCACTGCGGGCCCCGCACCAGCCGCGGGCAAAGCCGGGCCAGGGCAGAGCCCGCTGGGCCAGGACCCGGCCCTGGAGCCGCCTCACAGGCACCAGGAGCAGAGGGCAGCGCCCAGGCGCCTCAGCCTCCAGCGGCGGGACGCCAACCCTTTCCCTGCCCCGCTGCCGGGGAAAAGCTGTGGGGCACGGAAGAGGGGAGATGGGGGCAGGCGGGGGACGGGACGCGCCAGCCCCGCGGCCGCCAGAAACCAGAGAGCAAATGCCGCCCCGCTGCCGGGTGCGGCCTGGGACGGAGCGGTCCCGGCACTCACCTTTGGCGATCGCGTACCCCTGCTCCTTCCTCCCTGCGGGAAGAAAGAGGCATCAGGCCACGCGGCCACTCGCAGCCTGGCTCTGCTCTGGCCCCGGGGCGCCAGCTCGGGCCCCTTCTCCTCCCGGCCTCCCTCCCCCCGCCTCCCCAGCCCTGGCACTTTACCCCATCTGCTCTTCTAGACCACAAAGCCGGCGATCGCCGCGATGACAACCACCACAGCGACGACCGCCCCAAGGACAACAGGCAGCAGGGAGCTCGGTGGCTCTGGAAGAGAGTGGGGCCGGGAGCGGGGGCCGGGAGCTGCCCCCAGCGGGCGCTCCGCGAGCTCCGGCCGCCCGCGCTCACCCCAGGAGAAGAGGCCGGGCTCCGGCAGGCTGGCGTGCTCCACGCGGCACTGGTACTCGTGCTTCTCTGTGGGGAGGGCCTCAGTGCTGGCCCAGGCAGGGAGGTGCCATCGCTGTTGGGTGTGACACTGCCCCGCTTGGTCTCCTGGGCTTGGATGCGGCCCTTTTTCAGCCAGCTGATGCTGATGGGCCACGGGTAGAAGCCGTGAGCCCGGCACGACAGGGTCACGAAGCCGTGGCTCTCCTTGGGCGACACTCTCACCGCGGGACGCTCTGGGGAGACGGCGTGAGGGAGGGAGGTCAGGCAGCTCGCGCCCAGGCCCGGATGCACACGCCGCACCACGCCGCCAGCAGCGCCCTCGGGCGCCTGGGCCCAGCACCGAGCCCGGGGCCCGTCCCCGTGTCCGGGGGGTCCCGCCTCGCCCTCTCCAGTGCGGCCCTCCCGTGCTCCACGTATCTCCGCAGCCCCTCGATGCAGCTGTTCTCCAGGTAGTGCTTCCAGCGCTCAGGCTCATTCTCAGCCTCCCACTTCCTCTTCCTGATTAGCGCAGCAGCATCCGCCGTGACGAATGTCAGCGTGTCCTTGTCGAAGGCGATGAAGTCCTTCCCGTCGTAGCCAAGCTGCATAAACCCCCGGGTCCCGCCATCCTCCAGGAGGTCACAGCCGTACGTGCGCTGCACTGTGTGATACCCTGAGACACAAGCAGGGAGATGGGGGCTCAGGGGCACCAGAGAGGCTCGGACCTGGCACCCAGCGCAGGGCCAGGGGCACCCCAGCCCCGCAGCCCCCAGCGCTGATGGCGAGCGGCTGCCGCCGGGAGCCCCGGCCCGGCCCCTGGAGCCCCGGCCCGTGCTCACCCCCGCTCTGGTTGTAGCACTCCTGCAGCATGTCCAGGTACACACGGAAAGTCTCCTGACAGTCCTGATTGATCCGGGTCTCCTCGTCCCAGTGGTCCTGACCCTCCTGCTCCATCCAGGCCGCGCCTGGCACCGCTCTCTGCATCTCGCTGTCGTAGCGATCGATGAGCTCTCCGTCCACATAGCCCACGGAGACGAAGGCGGGCAGCCCCGGGCTGGGCTCCGTCACGGTGGTGGTGAAGTAGCGCAGGGAGTGGGGGCCTGCGGGGACACGGGATGCAGTGAGGGGCCGGGGGGGCACATTGGGGGGCATCCGGGGGATCAAGATGTCCTGGGGGGACAAGACGGGCGGGTCGGGGGGGCAGCATGTCCCAGGGTTCAGGTCGGGGGGGCAGCACATCCCGGGGGGGTCCAGGGGGGTAGCACGTCCCGGGGGGCAGGTCGGGGGGGCAGCACCTCCCGGGGGCGGTTGCAGGCCGGTCCGTGGGGCCGCTGACGGGGAGCCCGGCGGCGGGGGAGGGCAGAGGGGGGCTGGGGTCCCCGCCCGCACTCACCACTCCCCACCGCCCCACCGCCCCCCAGCAGCAGCAGCAGCAGCAGCCCCGGCCCCATCACCCGCCCCGCTACCACCTCCTCGCTGCCATCGCCGTCGCCCTCATGTAGCGCCGAAGCCCACAGGGGCCACGCCCTCGCACCACCATTGGCTCCGCTGCGGCACACCGCCATTGGCTGCGCTCTGTCCCACCCGCCAATAGCGGCTCGCGTCGACCCAGGCGTCACCAGGCGCTGGGCAGATCCCGGCGCGGCAGGTTGGGAGAAGCGACAGCGAGGGCGCGCACGGAGGGCGCTGCGCAGGGCCGAGCTGCGGCTCCCGCCCCACCTTGTCGCGCAGCCATTGGCCCCGCCGGCGGCCGCCCGCCAATGGCGCGGCGCGGCAGTGGTGACGCCACCGGGCGCTGGGCAGATCTCCGTGGAGCGCGTGGTGGGCGGGAGCACAGAGGCGATGCGGGAGGATGAGGACGATGTGGGGATGGAGATGATGTGGGGACGGGGACACTGGGGGGACGGGGATGATATGGGGATGGGGATGATGTGGAGATGGGGACGATGTGGGGATGGGATGCCGTGGGCATGGGGACGATGTGGGGATGGAGATAGAGTTGGCTCTGTCACAGGGGCAGGGGGACACTGTGGGGATGGGGATGATGTGGGGTTGGGGACGATGTGTGGACGGGGACACCATTGGGATGGGATGGAGTTGGCTCTGTCACAGGGGCAGGGGGACGTGGTGGGGATAGGGACACCGTGGGGATGGGGATGCCGTGGGGCTGGAGATGGAGTTGGCTCTGTCACAGGGGCAGGGGGACGTGGTGGGGACAGGGACACCGTGGGGACGGGGATGCCGTGGGGCTGGAGATGGAGTTGGCTCTGTCACAGGGGCAGGGGGACGGGGACACCACGGGGATGGGGACATGGTGAGGACGAGGACGGCAGGCGAATGGGGATGCTGTGGGGATGGGGACACCGTGGGGACGGGGATGCTGTGGGGATGCTGATGGAGTTGGCTCTGTCACAGGGACGGGGGGACACGGTGGGGACAGGGGTCAGCTCCGGGGATGGAGTTTGGCTCGGCCAAGGGACGGGGACCCGGCGGTGGAGATGGGGACCCGAGGATGCAGGGACGGGGGCAGGGATAGGGACAGGAGACCACGGGGACATGGTGATGGGGACATGGGGCCAGCAGTGGGAGCTCAGGGAGTGGCGCCCATCGAAGGCCGAGTGCTGGTAGGTGGCCCCCGGCCCACCCCCGGCACCCATAGGTCTACTGGAAGATGTGGAAACCTGCCCAAGGTGGCACCCATGGGTGAGGAGCTGCCCGGGGACCCAGGCATCCAGCCCCGTTGCACCCCTGGAGCCAGGCATCCAGTCCCATCAGCACCCACACCCATCCATGGAGCCAGCTGTCCAACCCCATCAGCACCGTCCGCCACCCATGGACCCAGGTGTCCAGCCCCATTGCACCCGTGTTGTCACCCATGGGCCCAGGTGGCCACCCCATCAACACCCACCACCACCCATGGACCCAGGTGTCCACCCCCATTGCACCCCTGGACTCAGGCATGAGGTCACATCAACACCCACCACCACCAATGGACGCAGGCGTGAGATCACATCAACACCCACCACCACCCATGGACCCAGGCCCCCCACCCCATTGCACCCATGGTCCCAGCCCCCTGCCCCATTGCGCCCACGTCCCCAGGCTTCTGCCCCATTGTGCCCATATCCCAAGCCTCCCCGCCCCATTGCACCCATGGTCCCAGCCCCCTGCCCCATTGCACCCACCTCCCCAGCCCCCCGCCCCATTGCACCCGTATCCCCAGCACCCCTGCCCCATTGCACCCATATCCCCAGCCCTCTGCCCCATTGCACTCACATCCCCAGGCCCCCGCCCTATTGCACCCATATCCCAGGCCCCCACCCCATTGCACCATATCCCCAGCCCCCTGCCCCACGCAGACGGGGCCACACTGCAGCAAGCCCAGCGCAGGCCCCCAAGCTGCCTGGCAGCTGCAGCACAGCACACAGGAGCAGAGGCCAAGGGTGCTGGCTTTGTGCAGCCGGTGGAAGAGAAGGCGTAGGGGGATCTCACTGCTGCCTGCAAGAGCCTAACGGGAGCGTGCAGAGAGCATGGAGCCAGAGAAGTCCTGAGGGGCCTGGGGACAGGACGAGGGGCAACGGCACAGCTTGCGGCAGGGAAAATTCCCCTCAGAGACTGCAAATGGCCTTGGAAGCCGAATGGTGGTGCAACACTGGAGCAGGGTGCCAGGGCCGTGCGGGAATCCATCGCCAGAGACGGTCAGAGCTCGACCCTGACAGGCCCTGCGAAACCTCCTCCGCTTGCCTCCACTTGCAGCAGGAGGTTGCAGCAGACACCTCCGGAAGACCCTTCTCACCCCAGCTGCTCTCTCACTCTGCGACTGCTTGTAGGGCTTTCTCTGCAGCCCTGACTGCCTTCCTTGGCAGCGCCTGCACTAGTCTTTCTCCTGACAGTTCCCTGACACCAAGTAACACGGTGGGAACAGCTGCCGAGGGTTTATTTGGAGCAGAACATGGGCTGTGGGACACGATGCGGCAGCATTGCTGTAGCAGCCAGGAGAGAGCCTCCATCGCTCTGCCTCTTTGCTCTGCGCCATCCCCCATCTCGGGCGACCTGTCTGGCAGCTGCATCCTCGCGCTGTTCCTCTCACTGCCCTGAGACACAGTGGCAGCTAAAAGCCCTGCGCAGAGCCCGAAGCGCTGCCCTGAGCCGCGACAGCCACCGCCTGGAAGCCGCAGCATGCGGAAGGGCGGTGATGCCTGTGGAGGAAGGAGAGCCGTGGGCGAGGGGCTGGGCAGGCGCAGGGCAAGCACCCGCCTGTCCCTGGCACCAAGGGCTTTCCCGAGGGCTCCTGGCCTCGGCATGGCCAGCCCCTGGGTGCTTCCTGCTGCCAGCCTCAGTGCCGCTCGCTGTGCCGTCCCCAGAGCGGCTCTCGACTTGGGTACCTACCTGAGTCCACCTCTGGCGTGGGCCTGAGGGAAGACGACGACTTGTGCTCCTCTTGGGGCTCATAGGCAACCTGCATGGGGAGAGCAGCAACACACCCCTGTGTGGTATCAGCTGGCCATGCTCAGCATCCTGGTGCCCTGGGATATGTGAGGGGGGAAAGGGTCTGGGGTGGGGGGATGCTGTGAGTGGCCGCGAGCCCCAAGGGGAGGCACATGCAGCTGGCTGGGCAGTGGCACAAGGCTTGTCTTGGGGCCGTAGCAGCAGGGCTGGGCCGGGGGCCACGACGGGCAGCGGGGGATGGAGGTGGCCGGGTGCGGGGCACAAGGGGGCTGGCTCGCTGGCTGTGGGAGGCGGCTGCTGCTGGGGCTGCCCCTGCCCTCCTCGCTCAGCACCCATGCCCCAGGGCTGGGTGCTGTGCAGGCCGGGGAGGGCACGTCAGCCCTGGGCCTCTGGCACTTGGAAACGCAGAGCACCAGGCATCTTCCCCAGGGCAGAGAGTGCAGAGGGCAAAGGGCTGGGGGGACAGCTTCTCACCACGGCCGCGGGGGACCCATGCGATGGGGCAGCTCTTCTCACCCACCCTGCACACCCCAGACACTGCTCACACCGCACCTCCCTTGGGTGGTGGGTGCCGACGCCATGCTCCTTGCTCACCTGGTGAGGAAGGCCTGCGGCCAGGGCAGAGCCTTCTGCTGCGCTTTCTTCGGGGAACGGTGGTTGGAGAGGCAGGCTGTTGCTCTCCCCACAAGGGCCTCCGCACAAGTGGGAGGCCTCTGGCGCAGCCTCTGCGGGAAGCGATGGAGGCAGAGGAGCATTTTCCCCTGCATCCTCAGGGTCTCTGGCTGCGGGGGAGGCCTCCGCCTTTGTCCCTGTGCTGGCCGATGGGGACAGAGGCACACTGTCCCCCGCATCCTGGCAGCCTCCTGCCAAAGGAGATGCCGCTGCCTCGGCTCCTCGGGGCACTGCTGGGGCCAGAGGCGTGCTCTGCAGGTCACCAGCTGCCTCCCTGGCAGCATCTCTGCCCTTCACAACGGGGGAGCAGGGCACCTCCTCAGGACACGGCTGTGGGTCTGCCAAGAGGCTCCTGAGGCTCGGTCTGACCCAGCTCATGACCAAGGCCGTGTTTTTCTCCAGCTCCTCCCATTGCAAAGGCTCTTCATCAACGTCCTCTTCCTCATCACTCCACTCCACGCCAGCATCCTCCGGCGCTCCCTGGACTCTCTTCCCAGCTCCCAGCTCCCTCCTGGGCGCATGGGCGTACAGCCGCTCCTGCACCTCCCACTTGGACCTGGCGTCCTTGAGGAGCTCCACTCGCGTCACCTCCGGTTGCCACAGGTTATAGAAGGAGTTTCTGGCACAGAGCTGAAGCCAGAGAGGGAGATTTGTGAAGGCAGCTGCTTTTCCCACCAGCAATGCCCCCCGCAGCCCTGCCAGCACTGCCACCATCACGCTGTTGCAGCAGGGCGCAGCGGCTGGCCCCAGCACACGGAGGGTCACCATCTGCCCCGGCCCACTCTTTGCACTCACCTCCTTGGGGCGAACATTGAGGCATCCCGATGCTGTCAGGGAGAAACGTTTCCCCTTGCCCTCCTCTTCCTCGACCTCCTTCTCCTTCGGCCTCAGCTCCTTCCTCTCCAGAAAGGCTTCTCGCAGCTGAGCCAAGCTCTGCCCGGTGCGCGCCACGCAGCTCCTGTTGAGCTCCTCCAGCGTCTCTGTTTTGATTGAGAGCACGGCGAGATACTGCGCGGGGTTGTCGGGGTGTATGCTCAGCGGCGTGCCTCGAAGGCGACAGATGATGCCCAGAGGCTGCTGTTTGGGCCTCTGCACTGCAAGCTGCCATCCCAGTGTGACCAGTCCATGGCCACTGCCCGGGGAAGCTGGTGCACCGGCCCCCGTGACCTTCCTTTTGCCATCACGAGTGTGGGCATCAGGCCCTTGCAGAGCTGTGGCAGCTGTGCTTTTGCCATGCTCGCTGCTCTCCTCTTGGGCTCTCTTTGCCACTGCTGCTAGACCAAGGGCGTGTGCCGATATCTTCCGTGGCACGGCTGCACTGAGCTCCTTTGTGCCTTTGTCCACATCAGGCTGCACCAGCTGCCGGTCACGTCCAAGACTCATGTCATCAGCACAGCTCCAGGCTGCAGACACGAGCTCAAGGCCTGTGGATTCCAGAGCTGCGGCAGGTGCTACAGGGCTGTGTGCAGCAAGTCTCTGGCTCTCAGCCCTCAATTCCATGCACGCATCTGCAAGGATCATCTGAATAAGGCCAGCAGGCTCAGGCCAGGAAGGCCAGGAGGACTCTGCTGTGACCATTTCACTGGGGCAGCTGCCAGCAACGGCTTTGGCAGAGCTGGGTGGCACCTCTGCGAAGCGGGGGCTGCTGAGCCCAACCTGCTGTGAAACACCTTTGGCCATTGTCTCCCACTGCGGGACCTCCCCCACGCCAGAAGAGGCTGATTCTCCTTGGGGATTCTCAGCGGGGGAAACTTGCCCTTCTGCAGGCTGCACCTCAACACCTTGGGACGCTGAGGCCTTGCTCCGCACCAAGTCCTGCCTGTGCGCCATCGTCTCCAACCATTGTGCCTTGGTCTCCTGCGCACAGGCATCTCTGGGAGCTGCCAGCACCTTGCTACCTGGCTCCTGGCACAGTCCTTCGACAGTTCTCGAAAAAGCCACCCTCAGCAGCAACGGTGGCAGCCTTGGCTCTGTCAGGCAGCCTGGCCACGGCTCATGCTGCTCCTTGCATGCTGGCATGCCTCGCATCTGCCTTTGAGGAATGCTCTGTGCTCCCGCAACAAAGGAGGTGCCTCCTGGCAGCTGCCGGCTTTGCACAGGAAGACTTGTCCTGGCACCATCAGCTCGCAGCAGCCTTGTTTTTCCCAGCGCGGAAGACCCAGCCCTGGCCTCAGGCAAGCAGCGGACAGGAGCTTGAAGTGCCCGGGGCAGAGCCCCAGCTTCCCGCTTGCCTTGTTGAAGGGCAGGCAAAGGAAGACGCACTGCCTGTAGACCTTCCTCTGCCAGGCTCTTCCTGCACTCCAGACACATCACAGCAGCACTAAGAGGCGGCAGCTGCTCCCTGGCTTTGGCCCTGCCTCTTGCAGAAGATCTGCAGGATGTCTCCAGAGCAGGCAGCTTGGTTCCACGGGCAGATCCTGCCGTTTTAGCTGCAGAGGCCTCCAGGCCTCCAAGGAGCTGCCTAGCTGCCTTGGGTGCACGAGGTGCTAAGCTGGGCAGATGGAGTGTTTCCGTTTCTCTCTTGAACGCTGCGATGAGAACATCTCTGGCAGTGTCCTTCACCGTCTGCAATCCAAGCCCAGGAGGCAGGAAAGTGATTGCAGCCCTTTCCTCCCCCCCAGCCCCCGCCCCCACTCTCCATCCTTCCCACAATTTCCAGCACCTCTGATGCCCTCAACAGCGGCAGCGCTCTGCCACGCAGGCGGCTCCCACCCTGCTCCCAAAGGCTGCATGGGGACAGGGCTCATCAGCACTGCGCAGGACAGGGGCAAAGGCAGTTCCCCTGAGGAGCCTGAGACCTCCTGGTCTCTCCCACCGCTTCCCGCCTGCTTCTCCGCAGCTGCAGCCAGGCAGGCAGAGGCTTTGCCACCATCGCTGCTCAGCTCGGTACCTCTGCAATGAGGTGTTCGAGGCCTTGCAAGCTCTGTGGGCTGGGCAGCAACGGCCGCCTGTCCCTTCGGTGCGACGAAGTCGGGGTCGGGATGCGTTGCAGCGCTGCGCGCGGCTCCCGCTGGCCCCCCTGCAGGGAGAAAAAAGCCCATGATGGAGGCGGTTGCGTTCGTACAAGCGGCCCCTCAGGCACAGGAAAGCCCGGCCCCATGGCGAAGGGAAGCTCAAGGCCGAGCACGACCCAGCTGTGCTAAGCCTGGAGATGCTCTCTGACCCTCAGCACAGCTCACAGGCTCCATTTGGGCCTTGCAGCATCCCGGTCGGTGTGCTTTGTGCACCAGAAAATCCCCAGCACCAGCAAGAAATACCCCCTGGCCAGAGAAGATCAGGCCTGGCTCGCTTGCCCCACCTCCTCTTCCCCACCGTCCTCACGCTTTCCGTGCGGCTCCCGGCCCTGCTGCCTGCCTCTCCCTCCAGCCCCACCGCTCACCTTGCTTCTGCGCTTCGGCCTCACAGAAAGCCCATCCACGGGCTGGGAGCCGGCATTCACCTGCCGCCCCTTGTCCATCTGCAGGAGCTTCTCCTGCGCACCTGCCACTCTGGCCCTCAAGAGAGCTGCTCCCTCCTCAGCGAGCTGCTCTCCTCAGAGGGCACACCCAGGGGCTCTGCTCCCAGCACGGACTCGGTCACCACGGGCACCGCCCCATCACAATGGCCTTGGGGGCACGATGCCACCCCCATCACAAAGCCCTGCACGTTGCCATGGGGACCCCCGTGACCACCTCCTGCTGTGACCAGGGCACCCGCATCACAAGGCCTTGCTGGTGACCGTGCTAGCACCGACATCACAAGGCCTTGCTGCTCACCGGGGGCACCTCCAGCACCACGGCTTTGCCTCCAAGCCTCTGGTGCCAGCTTCTGAGCCCAGCTCCGAGCTGCCATCTGTGCCGCAGCACAAATTTTCCTCTCCCCACCTCTCTGCCTCCCAGACCGTGCAGATGCTGCCCTTCTTCAGGCCCTCTAGAGCACACAGCCAGCCACTGCAAGACCACTCCTCTTGCTCGGGCCACAAAGCCTCACCCATATGCCTCACCGTCCAGCCCTAGGCAGAGCTTCCTGCATTCCCGCTGCTTTCTCACAGAAAGGCCAACTGCCCCTCCGCCCCTTCCCAGACGGGCCTTCCCAAAGAGGCTGCAGCCATCCACCGCAGCGCTCCAGGCATGCCACGCTGCAGGCCCGCAGCTGCACACAGACTGCAAAGTGCTCCTGTCTGGTCCCCAGGCTGCAGGCATTAGTGGACGGACCCCTGAGACAGGTGCCCGGCTCTGCAGATTTCCCACAAAAGGTGCCAGAGATTGATTTCTCCAGACTGTTGCTCTCTAAGCACTTCCCCGTTGGCGTGCACGCACTGCGCTGGGCCCCTCCAGGCTTTCTTTGCTCCACATCACCCTGCACCTTTGCCGTGCCCTCCCACACCCTCCCTTCCTCACTCTTCCGTGCATCCTCCTCTCCCCTCAGGGGTGCCGACTTTTGGGCTCTCCTCACCACCTTGGCCACCGGCTTGAGCCTCACCGCAGCACACGGGCACACTCTCCTCCTGATGAAGCGTGACACCCCCCAGCCTTGGTGCCTCGCTGCTGGCTCGCCTTCGGGACGTCCAGCTGCTGGACCGCCAGGCCACCGGGGCAAGCAGGCCCTGCCCTCACCTGTGCACCTCTTCCTACTCACGGGGCTTGGGCTTTTCTTGCTTTTGCCCCCGGGGGCACGTGGGGACCATCTCTCCACGCCAGCCTTCATGCACAAAGAGGGGCCCACGCTCAGGAAACCAAAGCCCTGCTGCCAGCACCAGCTGCACGCCCAGGGGCTGACCTGCTGGATCCAAGCACTGCTGCTCAAGCCCATTCCCCTCACTGGCAGCATGCAGGAAAAACCCCACCTGCCCTGCCAGGCCTAGAGCCATGTCATCACACTTGGTACTTTCCAGGCAGGATCCTTGTGTCAAGGAATAGCAAACTGAAACTGTCTAGAGGTAGCCGCTTAGCACAACTTCTCTAAAACTTGCTTAGCATGAGGAGCTAAGTTTGTTGAAGCCTTAGGCCGCATTTAGATAAAATAATGAACTTTTACCTAGTTCAGTAAGAAAAGGGCCTCAGAGCTGGTTGAAACTGGAACGATAAGGGAGTTGCAAGCAGTTTACATTCCTGTGCTTCACACTCCGGGAGGGAGGATGTCAAGGCTCTGAAATAAGGCCTCCTTGGGCGCCAGGACCCTGGGAAACAAAGCCTCCTCTCACTGCTGAAACAGTGTTAATTACGGGGTCTGGACTATCTTGGGGTCTGGATTATATCCCCTTCGTCAGGACCTTGGGAGATAACACCTACTGTCACTGCTGGGGCAGTGCTAATTGCTGGAACAACACCTCTCTGTCAGAGCCTTGAGAGACAAGGGCGGGACCCGAGGAATCAAGACACATCTGTCAGCAGAAACCTCAACAGTAAAGAGAAACAGCCTGCCTAGGGACAGGGATGAGAGCCAATAAGGAGCAGGAGACCCCAGACCAAAATATTACTAGTGGTCCAAACTACCGCATGAAGGGTGGAGAGCTCAGATTGGAAAGTATAATTGCCCAGGGATTTCTTTGCTCGGAGTCCCTCGTCGGAGGCACCCAGCTCGAGCTGTAATTCGAACGGAGTCAGCAGAACATCATCGGACTCGGAGTGGTGGTAGCTAGCTTCTCTTCTTTTCCAACTTTCTCTGTCTTCTCCCCTTACCCTCTTTCCCCTCCCCCCTTCACCTCCCCTTCACCTTTCCCCACCTTTTCTCCCCACTTCATGGAAAATAAAGTTAAAAGGTTGTACGATATTTGACCGGTGTTAGCGTCTTAATCTCATCCTTGGGATCGTAACGCAACCCTCCCGATATTGGATCGGGACATGACCCCGATCCATTCTTTGGTTTCATTCATTCAAACAGCAGAGATAATATCATGCCTCGGAGGAGAACGTATGCTAAAGCCCTGCTCAGAACTAGGTCTTCCAAGAAGCCGCAGCTGCTGCTTCCTCCCTAGGCAGAGGGCAAGAGTCAGTTCAAATACCAGATCAGCTCATACAAAGAGGGTTTTGCCTTGCAAACTCTTCTACTTGGCAGAAGTAGAACGGAGAGTGAAAGCACCTTCTCAGCTTCTTCTAGTTGCTTTCAAAAAAAGACTAGGAAGCACCGTCACGGCTCTTAAGGCTTTCTTCAACAAAAGCAGGTCTTCTCAACTCTTGGGCTCCCAATCCCAGTTGCTACTATCACCACTGCACTATCTCCCTTTCATGTCAGGGCCACAAAAAGTCCCTACGACCTCATGGAGAGCCTTAACTTCACCTTCCAGAGACCACAGGCAAGACTTGCTGTTCAGATACTACTAAAGTCAAGCAGAAGGTATTGGGTGGGGGTAGGAGATGGTAAACGCAAATATATTCCTATCAAAATAGATGCTCATTCAGCAGAGTCGGCTAGTTCAGAAGGTAAAACTCAAGGAGGCAAAACATTGCTGTGTCCTCCAGTTCAGCTTTCAGCAAGACATTAGCTTCAGTCGAGATGGCTTCACTCACACCTTGCCACCATCAGCCTGCCAGCAGAGACAAAGTACAATGCAACCTTCCCCATGGCACGTTCAGAGAGAACTACAGCTTCAGTCCCGGGCGATGGTAACAACACCTGCTCTAAAACACAAGCACATCTTGCCACAGCTCCAGAGAAGGCTGGGCCCATTCGTGCCCATCCTTTCCCTTCCCTCCTCAGCAACGCCAGGAGAAGAGGAAGCTCTCAAAAAAGCGCTACAACTCTACCTGGACTCCCATACCTTCAGGCCTTCTTCTTTTCAAAGCCCTTTTCCTCCACGGCAGCGGAGATGGCAGCTGTGCAGGGCTCATCATTTTACGCTGCCAAGCCGAGACCGAGTCCCGTTCTCATCGCTTAAGCGAAACCTTTGAGAACGGCCCTTCCGCACTGCACTACAACAGCAGCTAATGCCCATCGAATTCCCCGGCAGCTCCACCACCCTCACCCAGAAACAGACTAAAGTACAGTGTCCTTTTCCCACGAGAGGAGGAAACACAGCCTGGTGTGGCATCAGCTGGGGGGGATTCCCTGGCCGCAGGAAACGCACCAGCTGCCCACGCCTGGGAGAAGGAAACTTCTCCTTGGGCACTGAGTGGAGTGCAGCCTGCAGAGCTCCTCAGCTGAGCCCAGGAGACATGTGTGATCCGCAGAGCTGTGTCTCTGCCTGGGCTCCATCCACTGTATTTACGAGAGCTCCCTTCCTTCAGTGGCTTAGACACATGTCCGCGCCTGCGTTGTGGGCCCGTAAGGTGATTCGGGGCAGATACTCAATGTCGTGGCCTAAGCCTGCTGCTCCGGGGCCCCGTGAGATGCCGGGGTGTCCAGCAGAAGCACCTACGGCTGGCAGGGACAGCAGGGGAGCTGCGAGTGGATGCTGCACAGACAGCGCGGGGCATCTGCAATGGATTTGGGGCCTGGTGCCAGCAGCTGAGTCCCACCACAGCACCGAGCACAGACCGTGCTGGCTACACGCAGGGCTGCTGCAGGAGCGTCATAGGGGACATCCTGTGTGATGTCCTCTCCCGTGCGGCCCCGGCCCCTGCCCACGCATCCCGGTGAGGCCGCGCCAGCCCAGGCGCCGGGGCTGCTCTTGGCCAACTCTGCTGCCGGGAGGCACGAAGCCCCGAGCGGCAGCTGCCAGGGGAGGCCAGGGCAGCACTGGGGACAGGGATGGAGCTCCGGGACGCTGGCCCACCCAGAGCAGGATGTTTCTTTGCCTTGCTTTGCAGTGGCTGTGCCCATCTGGGCTGCTGTGTGCGACCACGTTAGAGAGAAGCTGGTGCTGAACAAGGTGGGTGGGCCATCCTCTTCCTCCCCTCCAGCCCCGGCGGCTGCAGCAGCCCTGACCCCTCTGTGCCATTGGGTGCAATGGTCCTGCCCCTCCTCTGACAGCAAAGGGAGCCCCCCTGGAGAAGCATGCTGCAAAGGACAGCTGTGCCTCGGACCAAGTTCTCCCTAAAGGGAGATGGCAAATGTCCAGTGCAGGGGCAGTTGCAGAAGGGTGGGAGGCTTTCTGGGCCTTCTCTGGTGCCCCTGGCAGCATGCAAGGCCAAAGCAAAAGCCTGGCATGTTTCTCCAAGGTGATGGGCCTTCTTGGAAACCCTTTGATGGATCTGCTGGAGGTGAGGCAGGCTTGCCTTGTAAGGCTGAGAGGGTGAGGAGGAGGGGGAGGGAACGATCTGCAATGTTCTTCTCAAGGACTTCTCCAACGCTTCTCCCAAGCTCTCCAGAAGGCTCCATCTTGCCCCTTTGTACACCGGGTGTGGGCAGGGCACGTAGCACCATGGCCATGCTCGGAGAAGTCTTGGCTCTGTTCGTCCATCTGCCATGCTCCTAATGCTTCTCTCCTCTTCTCCTCTGGCTGCAGGACGTGAGAATTCTTCCCCTGGGCACCTTCAGTGTTGTTGCAGAACAAGTCGATGCTGGCAAGAAGGGTCTTCTGACTGTTCGTAGACCCACGTTTCGCCTCTGCAGCAACCTTGTGGATCTTCACAGCCTCACCCATGATAAGGCCGCTGTTGGGGGTAAGAAGGGAGAGTGAAACTTCTGCTTCCCCTGGGGACATGGGTGGGGTGTGTCTCTCTGCTGCTTCGCAGTGGCTGTTAGAAATGTGGAATTGCTCCCCCAGGTCTTGAGAACAGCCTCCATTTTTTTTTTTTTTTTAATCTTACCACAACATCATAATGGAGGATCAAATGAGACTCTCTCAGCTGCCTCCATCGGAGGTGTTTTGGGGCTGCTGCTACTTCTAAGGCCATGTCCTTCCAACTGTTGTTCCCTGTTTATGCCACAGCAGGCAAAGAGCAGCGTTGCTGCTGGCTCTTGCAAGCTGCCTGTGCTTTGAAGTGGCTGCAAGCCATCTGCAGAGAGCCTTGCAACACCGATGGGAAGCCTAGTGTGTAGGCAAAGGCATCAGAGGCCAGCGGTGCTGTGATTGCTGGGGAGTGGTGGGAGCAGTGCAGCTGTAGTGTGTGGCTGGGGATGGCTGTGGGGCAGCAGGAGCTCGGAGCTGTGTCTGGAGAGGGCCTTTCCTTTCCGATGACTCCGTCTTCTCTGTGCTGGGAGCATCAGCCTGGGAAGGAAGCACTACTGTGGCCTTGGGCCAGGAGGTGGCAAAGTGCTTTGAATTTCTGCCAGGGAGGGAGGACATGAGCCTCCTTGATGGGCTTTGGCAGGGGGTTGAAGAAGACAGCTCTGTAGGCCTGTGCTGCTGGAAGGCCTTCGAGCTCCCAGCACTGGGTTGGAGGCTGCTGCAGTGCTCTGTCCGTGATGGTGCTGCTCTTTCGTTGCTGCCTAGGGCACAAGCAAGCTGCGACCCTGAAATATCCTCACGTAGCCGTGGCCATCTCCGTTCCTTGGAAAACAGTGGCAGCTTGCGTAGAGGAGACCATGTACCTTCTCTCCTGCTGCCTTGCGAATGGGCAGAATGTGGCCCTTGTTTTGGAGGGCATTGGCATGCTTGTCGTCGAAGGCAAAGAGGTGAAGATGCGATTTTACAAAGGCCTTCTGCGCAGGCTGAACGGCTCTTCACAGCTGCTAGAAGCTCTTCTTGCTGTAAGTTTCCCATTTTGGCAGCGCTCCTTCTCACTCCTTGAAACCCTAGCCAAGTGGCAACGAAGAGCTCTCTCTTGGCCTGCCACAAGCCGTCTGGGTACGTGGACAGTGCTAGCCTCGAGTAATGCCAGCTCCCTGCCCAGTTCTTCTTCTGTGTTTTTCCCTGCTAGGCTTCCTCCAGAAGTATTGCCCCGCAGCTGCTCTTCTGCAGAATTGAGGAGCTGCTGTGAGGAAGAGCGAGGCTTGTTTCCAAGTTTCGGAGAAGCAGCTTCTTCTCTGCCTTCCCCTGTGTCTCTGCCCTTTGCAGATGCCAGAGATGAGGGATTCGGTCCTCTCGGGCACCGAGACAGCTTCTTCCCAGATCCGTTCTGGCTCTGTCATTGTCTTTCCAATGTGAGTACTTTGGCTGGCTTCTTTGCGTCTTAGCCCCTGGCTCACCAAGGCAGCAGCTGCTCACCGCAGGTTTGGTAAGGGCTGCCTTGCCAGGGCGTGTGCAGGCTGCTCAGGAAGTGCTTTGGGAGCAAGTCTTCCCAAGGGCTGGTTCCCAGTGCCCTGCGGGCGTGCTCTTCCCTCCTATAGCCCTGGGTGTGTGTGTGGGGGGGTTCTGCCGAGCTCTGTGCTGGCTCCCACCTTGCTGAGGGCTTTGTTGCATTAAGGGCCTGGGGATGGAGGCTGTTCTTTGCACAGGCACCACCCTGAGCGTGGGAGGGACTGCAAGGGCTGTGGAGGAATTTCCCCTGGTGGTGCAAAGCTGGAGGGAAGGAGCCTCCTCTGTTGTGCCTGGACATGAGCATGCACAGGGCTGGCAGACAGGCTCCAGTGGTGACCTGGAGGGTTTGTCTTGGAAAGCTGCGAAGGAGCTTTCTGACGAGAGGGAGGGGAAGCCCTGGAGCAGCGTGAGGAGGAAGCTTGTGGCCCTGCAGGCAGGCCTGTTGGGTCCCTGGGCTTCCTAAGAGAGTCCTGCAGGAGCTGGCCTATTCCGCACATTCCCCTTTGGGAAAGGGTCGGCTTCCGAGCAGCTCTGACATGTGTCTGTGTGCCCAGAATTGGCTTCAGTGGCAAAGGGCATGTGGAGCCCTTGCTTGTGAGTGGTGTCTTTCGTTGCTTCCAGGTACGTGCTGGAGACGGCCCCTGGGAAACCAGCTGTGCGAGCTGTGAAGCCCACCCATGAGGAGGAGAAGGGGCAAGATGTGGGCAGCAGCAAGAAAGGTAATGGAGTGGCTGGCTGCTGGCAGGGCTTTGTGCCTTCTCCTTCGGTCCTCCTTGGCAGGGCATCGGAGCCCAGGCTGCAGCACCATGGCTCGGCTAGCGTGAGGCAACGGACTGCGGAGGCAACAAGAGCTCAGGGCAGCTCAAGATTCCCAACAGCCCTTGGTCCTGCCAAGTTCCCCTTGGCCACAGGACCCCGTGCCCTGGTGTACACTGCAAAGTACTCCTCCATTTGAGGAGTTGGAGAAGAAGGGAGTGCAACTGGAGGACGGTCCTTGTGACTCATCACGTCTGCCCAGAGCAGAAGGCGAAAGGAAGGAGGGCCCTCTCTCCTGGAATCCAGGGACTTTCCTCTCATGGGAAAAGTCCCCTAGAGTAGAGGGTCCAAAGTCTGCTCACACGTGCAGAGACTTCCTTGGGTTTTCAAAGCAGGCAGTTCTAGCCTTTTCTTGTGAGTTTCTCAGACACATTCCCAAAAGCGCTGCCCTCGGGTTGACTCTGTCACCAGAGGTAACGTAGGCCTGTCACATGTGTCAAAGGATCTGCACGCCACTCTGGTTCCAAGGGTCACCGTGATGCTGCTCTGAAGTGTGTTCCTGTCTCCTGCTTGCAGAGAAAGTGTCTGGCCAGCGGCTGCTGCTGCGAGAGAGGCAGCCGGCACCCAGGGTAGCGTTTGTGCCTATGGAGGAAGACGAGGGGGTGAAGGACAAGGGGAAAGAGCCTCCTGGCAGGTGGGAGCCTTGGAGCGAGGGAGGAGGATGACCCTGTAGCCCTGCGTGTCTTGGAGGGAGAGGTTTCCCTTGGACCCAACGTCCCTCGGAGCTCTGGATGCCTTTGAAGCTGTGCCGTGCCGCAAGGACTAGGCATCCCTCGCTGGAATTCTGGGACCTGGGAGCCCTTTCCTTCCCAGGAAATCTTGTCTGGTGGCTGGCACAAGCAGGGTGTGGTTACACCCTGCTAGCAGGAGCCTTTCTGCGTCCCCAAAGGAGTGCCAAAAACTTGTGCAAAGTTGGTGGAAGAGATGGAAGAGAGGGCTGCAAGTCAAGGAATGGTGTTGGAGGGGAGGAGCGCCTTGGGTGATTATCTGCCCAAAGGAGTGATGTTTCCCCTTGGGCAATGCCCTTCCTTTGCCTTCCATCAGCAACGCGCAAGGAGGGTCTTCTCCAGGCCGCCGTCAGGCGGTGTTGAGCAGCAGGTTTGAGAGGTGTGCCCTTGCCGCAGGCAGTCCTTAGAGGCCAGGGCTGGTTGTTTTGTCACTTGGAAGAGGATGTAACTGTGGGACATAAGAGCCTGAAGACTGAAGGAGTGCAAGCGACCAAGCAGGTATTCCCGTTTCAGTTTCCGAAGCTTCCAAGAAACCTGGCCATGGAGGAATGGCTAACAGAGTTGGCAGGATAGCAAGTAATGGTGTTTTTTGGAGCTGCTCCTTATAGATGGCCCTGCAGCTCTTCTTGTAGCATGGACAGACAGTCTGTCTGTGGGCACCCAGAGCTCTCATTCACGCATGTCGTGCAGCACTGCGTGTTTTGGTGGTGGGTGATCTCCGCGTCCATTGATGTGACCCCAGTCAGTGGAACCCACATACTTCTGCTGCAGAAGCAGGTGCCCAGCCTGTGAGCACAGCTTGGAGACCCTCCTCCCCCTGTGCTCATCCCACCTCCCCATGATGTGTGTATTTGCAGCATGCTCCCAGCAATCCAAGCGTGCTCTGCCAAGGATGAAGCACCCAGCAGGAGGAAGCAATCTCTAGACCCTAGGGCACGAGCTGCATGGGCTGTGAATGAAGGCCATGAGAAGGCAGGAGAGGTAGGTGCTGCAGACAGAGGTGCTTCTTGTGCCAGCCTGCATTCTGCAAAAGCATTGTGCTATGGGCGCTGGCTGTACAAGAGCTCTTCCAAAGACCACGGTCAGAGGAGAGGGTGAGCAATAAGCTTCCTAGGAAAAGAGACCTGCCTTAGCCCCCACTGCCCCCTCCCACACTCCCAGGCAGGATTGCACTGCAGATTGCCCTAGATTGTAGTGAGCTGCCTTCCCCTGTGCTTGCCTCCCTTGCCTTCTCCATTAGGCAAGAACTGGTGTGCTGGCTGAGCCTCTTGGCCTTTGCCCTTGCCAAAAACCCGCGAGGGCTTTTAGCCATCCTCCTGTATTGCCCTGCAGCTGCTGCTCTGTAGAATTGAGGAGCTGCTGTGAGAAACAGCGAGGGTTGTTTCCGAGTCTCTGAGAAGCAGCTGCTTTTCTGAACAGTGGAAATGTTGGGTGCCCTTGTGAGCAGCGAGACCTTTTTCTTGGTAGCATCTCACCTGTGCTTCTCACCTTTGCAGATGCTACCAGACTGGAATTCTACCTTCACAGCCAGCAAAAAACCTAGAACTGAGGCCCCTGCTCCTCCAGCTCATCCCGATATGTTTCTACCGTGAGTGTATTTGTTTGCTTCTTCGCCCCTGGCTGACGAAGGGAGCATCTTCTCAGCACAGGTCTGATAGGGCTGCCTTGCCAGGGCTTGCGCAGGCTGCTCAGGCAGTGCTTTGGGAGCAAGTCTTCCCAACAGCTGCTTCCCAGGCACCTGCAGGCACGCTCTTCCTTCATAAGGGCTCTGTGGGGGGGAGGTTCTGCTGAGCTCTGTGCTGGCTCCCACCTTGCAAGTGGTTTGTGCTTTACTGCCTTGATCCTTTCCTCCTCCTTCGACACGGGGTGCCCAGCAACAGTCCCTTGTCTTTGGGGCCACCGAGCAGTGGCTAATGGACTTCGCAGTGCAGTGGGTAATGGTGTGTCTTGCGGGTCCTTGTAGATGACCCTGCTGCTCTCCGTGTGGCATGGATAGAAAGTCTGGCTGTGGGCAAGCCCGGAGCTCCCTTCGGACATGTTGTGCAGCCCTGGGTGTTTCATTGGGGGGTGATCTCCATGTACAGTGATGTGACTCAACTCAGTGGAACGCATGTGCTTCTGCTGCAGTCCTGCCTTCTGCTGCAGGAGCAGGTGCCCACCTTGTGAGGATGAGCGGAAGACCCAACTCCCCCTGTGCTCATCCCACCTCCCCACGACGTGCGATCGCAGCCCATTGCCAGTCATCCCGGAGTGCTCTGCCCCGAAGGCAGCACCAGCGGGAAGGAAGCAGCCTCCAGAAGCCCGAGCACGTGCTGCACGCCCTGCCAACACCGGCCGTCGGAGGACAGGCCTGGTAAGTGCTCCGAATCGACGTCCTTCTTGAGCCAGCCTGCGTTCTGCAAAAGCATCATGCTATGGGCGGTGGCTGTTGAGCTGTGTGATTATTTAGCTGCTTGGTCCAAACAAGTAAGGGCTGTTCAGCCTTGCTGGGCTTCCCTTTCCGGCAAAAGGGTGCTGCCAGGAAGGCTCAGGGCAAGGGGCAGAGGAGACGGTGAGAAGTAACCTTCCCTTGCGGGAAAGCAGACCAGCTGTCTCCCCCAGATTTCAAGCTCTGCAAGTAGCAATTCCCTCCACTTTTTTTCTGACAGCAAGAGAAATCAGAGACTGAGCCCATGGGAAAGAGAGGGAAGCCTGCGCAGGCTGAGAGCTAGCCTGGGGCGTGTTGCAGTCCCCTCGCTGTTCTGCAGCTGGGGCTGCAGCATCGCTGCCTGGGGCAGCAGTTGTCATGCGGGGTGCCTGAGGGCAGGCCAGAGCCGGGGGGCTGGTGACTGCCCAGGTCCTGCAGGCACTGGGTGCTGGAGAGGTGCATGTTGCGAGCAGCTGAGTGGACTTGGAAGTGGGGCACAAAGGGGTGTGGAATTGTCTGGCAGGTGCGGCGGGCTGATGAGAAGCTGCCTGGAGAAAAGCTAACTATTCGGAATGTCATGAAGTACCAGCTGGGAGAAGATAAGGAGGTGATCCTGAACATTTACTTCTCACGCCTGGAGGAAGAGGCCAAAAGGCTGGCGGCTGAAGCGGGGCCTCCCCCACAGAGCAGGTATGTGGCAGCTCCAGGAGAAACCTGGCAGAGCTGAGGGGCAGTGAGGCAGCGAGGGGTGCCCCTCCCAGTGCCAGAGCCCCTGGGTTGCCTAGAGCATGCTGTGACCTTTCCTGAGAGGGGCTTGAGGTGGCTGGAAGCCTGACACTAAGCAGCGCTCTGCAGCCCCAAGCAAATGGCCCGCACTGCTGTGGAGCTGAAGGGCTGTGGCTGCAACTGGGAGCAGGGTGGAGGGGCTGTGGGAGGAGAGGAGCAGGAGGGGTCGGAGGCAGAGTGAGAGAGAGGAGGTGTCAGTGCTGCTGCAGCCCCATTGCACCCGGAGCAAGCCACAGGGCTGGCCTTGGCTCAGCCTTGCCTTCCATCCAAGGGGTAGCTGTTGGGTGCTCAGAACCAGCTTCAATGGTGGCACCTAGCAGTTCTGAGCAGCTGAGCGCAGAGGGATCCTTGCAATGCTTGTGTGCCCCTTTGCAAAGCTCTCACTGACTGCTGAAGCCAAGACACACGTTCCCCACCTCCACCAGTCTTGGCGCCAGCAGACTCAGCCACAGGCTGCTGAGCTGCACGCAGGACCTTGTTTGGACCCAGGGGCCTGTGTCCCATGCCGGTGAGCATGGCACCACCAGCAGAAGCCCCTGCAAACATCGCTGGCCTCAACTAGTCAGCAGTATTTCTCGGCCTTTCTGCCCAGGCAGAACACAGCCTCTTCCTTTCTCCCTCCTTCTGCAGGGGGAAGAGGAGCCGTCGGCGGAGGCCGAAGAAGCAGCAGCAGTGACTGCGAGGCATGCGGGCACACAGGAAGCTTTTTTCGGTTGAATTAAACCACCTGCCCCAAGTGGTGTGGCTCTTTGCTGGGTGTGCTGTGACCTCTGTTGCTTGCAGCATGGGAGCATTGGGGAGGCCTGAACAGGGCAGCTGCGGAGTCAGGGCTTGGATGTCGGTGGCTGCTTCCAGGGCAGCTCTCTGCCAAGGTGCTGCTGTAGCTCTTTGGCTGCAGCTGTGGTTGTGGCGTAGGGGTGTGCTGCATGTTGTTGGTGCCTGCGAGATGCGTGGAGAGGGCTGTGCCCTGGGCAGCCCATGCCCTGGGGCCAAGGGGCGTGTGGGGAGAGAGCTGGTTTAGGCCTCTGAGGCAGAGAAGGGCTTGAGCCTCCCTTACTGGTGCCCAGTGCTGGCTGCATGGTGGGAGGGAGCTTTCACCTTTGTGTGTGTGTGTGTGTGTGTGTGTGTGTGTGTGTGTGTGTGTGTACACACGTGTTGGGTGCCCTTGAGTGGGGGCTTTTACGGGTGTGAGGGGCCTAAGGACGGTGCCAAGGGCCAGAAGGGGAAGCTGCCACCCAGGAGGTTTCGTGCCAGCAGAGTCCATGGCCACCTTGGCGGTAGCATCCATGAACTACGGGAGTTGCAGAGCCTGAGGGGAGCGAGGAAGGAGAGCAGCAGAGCACAGAGCCTGGCCTTGAGGCGAGCAGACTTCCCCTTCTGCAGGGACCTGCTAGGACAAAGGAGCTTGGGAGATCTGGCAGGTCTTTAAGGTCTTTAGGGACAGCCTCCTCCAAGTGCTGCAGTGCTCCACCTTGCTACTGGAGCAAGGAAGCAGCCAAGTCTGTTCTGCCCGTTCTGTGCACCTCCAGGTCTGCATTTCTTTCAGTGAGCAGTGGCGAGGTGTTTCTCGCTGTGGTGTCTCCAGGACCAAGCCTGCTCCCCATCTCTTCCTCTCCCAGGCTACAACTTCTGTGTTGTGGACTCCAAGCCAAGAACTACCTGCTACTGCGAGCAAGATCAAACTAGCGTCATAGCACTCAAAGAGAAACAAAACCCATGAGCCATATGAACGTGGTGCAAGAGAGAAATTGCTCTCACAGCTAAACCAAGTGAAAGCAAGCTGCAGGCAGGTCTCCCAGAGGTCAGTGACAGCAAGCCTGACAAGCCTCAGGCCTGAGGCCTTGCCAAGTCAGTGCAAAGCTTACAGCCCATCACTAGGAATGGCAGATTCCATAGGACAGGGCTTCATCGTTACATCTGGTAAGTGCACATCTGCAAATGCAGGAGCTTTGCTTGCGAGCCCGCTCATGAAAACATTCATAAGCATTTCACGAGGATCAAGTGCCCTTCTCCCTGCAAAGTGACAAGCTTAGGGGAAGAACGTGCACCTCAGACAAGTTTCCAGCCTCTTCATCCTCCACAGCTTTTCACTAACCCCCCCAGCAGGCGCTGCGAGAGAAAGCCCACACCAACTCTTGCAACTGCCTTGGCAAAGCCAGAGGAGGGCCTGCAGAAGTCCAGGACGTCTGCTGTGGCAGATGTCCTACACGGACACCGAGGTTCTGCTTGCACACTGCAGATCCCTAAATGCTTGTTCCAGGGTTGTGAGAGCTGCAGGCTGCTGTGGCAGCAGAGGCCTTGGCTGTGCTTGGGTTCATTCCTCAGCTGCCATCTTTGCCTCAGTCTTTACTGCTAAGCCTGGGCCTCAGGAGTCCCCGGCCCTGCAGACCACAGAGGAAGGCTGCAGAGAGCACGTCTTTCCCTTGCTGCGGGAGGACTGGGTTAGGGGTCACTTCAGCAAAGCGGACATATATCATGGCACTCTGGAAGAAAGCAAATGTCCCCTCGGTCTTCCAAGAGGGCAAGAAGAAGGACCCAGGGCACGACAGGCCGGTGAGCCTCACCTCGAGCCCTGCAAAGCTGCAGGGGCAGCTCATCCTGCACACCATTGCCAAGGTGATCAGGAGCAGTCAGCACGGCTTCGCCAAGGGGAAATCACGCTTCAGCAACCTGAGAGCTTTCTACAATGGAGTGACTGGCTGGGCAGATGAGGGGAGAGCAGTGGACGTTGTCTGCCTTGACTCCAGGACGGCCTCCAACGCTGTCTCCCATGACATCCTCAACGCTGGCTCCAATCCTCAACGTGTTCATCGGTGGCCTGCATGCTGATCCAAACCTGGGAGGGGCAGCCAATACCCAGAGGGCTGTGCTGCCATTCCGACGGACCTCGACAGGCTGGAGACGAGCGGAGGGGAACTTCATGAAGGTCAATAAAGACAAGTGCAAAGTCCAGCACTTAGCACAGGTTACTGAGGTCAGGAAGGGAGCGGAGCATCTCTCCTAGGGGGAAAGGCGGAGAGAGCTGGGCCTGTTCAGCCCGGAGAAGAGACGGCTGAGGGAGGATCTCATCAACGTGTGTAAGTGTCTGAAGGGAGGGTGCCGAGAGGATGGGGCCAGGCTCTTCTCAGTGGTGCCCAGCAATAGGACAAGAGGCAACGGGCACAACCTGAAATCCAGGAAGGTCCATCTGAACAGAAGGACAAGCTTCTTCCCTCGCAGGGTGACTGAGCACTGGAACAGGTTGCCCTGAGAGGCTGTGGAGTCTCCATCCTTGGAGCGAGTGAGAAGCCATCTGGCCAGGGTCCTGGGCAAGCTGCTCCAGGTGACCCTGCCTGAGCAGGCCGGGTGGACTACAGGACCTCCAGAGGTCCCGTCCAACCTCAACCCTGATGAGCTTCTGTGGTTCCGGGAGTGGAGGCCAGCTCCCAGGCTACTTGTGGGTGGGCAGGGCCAAGCCCCCATGGGGCCAGGCCTCGAGGAGCCCCCCCGGGGCTGCTGTCGTCATGCCGTGTCTGCCCGAGTCCTGCCGTGGCCCCCAGCATCGCTGCGGCCTCCGCTCGCACGCCGCCGTGCTGTCCGGGATGGAGAGCGGAGGGAGCCTTCGCCCGGTCTATGTGCGGGCGTCTGGGCCGGGCGATGGCCTGGCCAGGTCCCTGTGTCCTCGGGGCCTCCCCGGAACGGCAACGCCGCAGCTCTCCATGCTTTCAGCCACGAGACCAACCGCTCTGGAAACACCTCCTGCGAGAAGACCTCCAGGGACGTGACGCTACGTGCATGCGTGTCCCCACCGCCTCATTCTTCAACCCTTTCTGCAGTTGGCCTGGGAGAAGAGCGAAGCTTTTGGGTGCTGCAAGGAGATGACCATGCCAGCGCTGTCACCCCGGAGAAGGGCGGAGCAGGGGGATGTGGGTCTCCCCAGCACACGCCATTGCTTATCTCGGCACGCTCCCTGCCGTCATTGAACATCTGCATTTGTCATCCCACCGCTGCAGATGTGGGCAGCGATCCGAGGCTGCTGGGACACAGCAAGTCCCTCCCAACTGCCGAGAAGGAAGAACATCTGTCCCGAGGGGAAGAGTGAGCTCAGGAAGCCTCTTCCAGCTACGAATTGGCAGTGCCTGACGGGCAGGAGCAGTCCCATGGTGTCCATGCTGCTTGTGAGGTCACTTCTGCGCCAGGACCTGATAGGCCAGCAGCAGGCCCATGACTTCGAGGCTGACCGTGAGGTCCCTTGTGCCTAAAATGACGTCAATGCTGCCTGTGAGGTTATTCCAGCCTCCCTGCGAAGCCAGGAGGAGGCACATGGCTGCTGCTTCTGCTCGTGAGGTCACTTGTGCCTCGGCACCGGAGAGGCCAGCGGCGGGCACATGGCTGCTGCTCACGCTTAGGAAGGAGCAACCTGCCTGGGGAGGCATCAGGAGCGTCGCCGAGCTCGGTGCAGGAGGGGAGAGAGGGGCCACTGGGTCCAACCAAATGTTTCTGCAGCCTGGGCCTCTCCCGTTGTGTCTTCGTAGACGCACGGATGAAGTACGAGCTGGATAAGAGGCCAGGGAGGTGGACCAAAACCTGGCTGAGCTGCAAGGAGCTTTGCAGAGAAGCACCTGGTGGGCACCAAGTTGACGGTGAACCAGCGACGTGCTCTGGTGGCCACAAAGACCCATGGCATCCTGGGCTGCATCAGGAGCAGCGTTGCCAGCAGGTCGAGGGAGGAGATGCTTCCCCTCTCCTCAGCGCTGGTGAGGCCACACCTGGAGGGCTTGGTCCACCAGTACAACATGGACCTAGTGGAGCAAGTGCAACCACCGAGATGACTAAGGGCCTGGAGCTGCTCCCATACCAGGAGAGACTGAGAGAGCCAAGACTGTTCAGCCTGGAGGGGAGAAGACTCAGGGGGATCTTATCAATGTCTAGAAACGCCCGATGGGGACAGGGGGTGAAGAAGACGGACACAGATTCTTCTCAGTGACAGCCAGGGACAGGACAAGAGGCAACGGGAACATACAGAAATACAAGAAATCCCATTAAACATAAGATTTTTTACTGTGAGGGTGATGGAAACACTGGACCAAGTTGCCCAGGGGGGTTGTGGAGTCTCCATTCTTGGAGATATTCCAAATGCGACCACACATGGTCCTGGGCAACCTGTTCTAGGTGACCTTGCTATAAAAAAGGCGGTGGGGGTAGGTGATCTCCAGAGGTGCTTTCCGACCTCAGCAAGCCGTTGATCCTGCGGTGATGCTGCCATTGGTGGCATCACGTGGCAGCAAAGCTAATTACAGCCCTATCAGGGCCCACCACCACTCTCACATTGGCCGTGGGAGCTGCTGGAGCTACGGGTGATGTTTGATGGGCACCTCTGACAGGGAGGTGAGATCCCATCACCTGGTTCAACACGTATGTCTTGCTGGGAACTCACTGCAGTGGAGCTTTAACCTAATTTCAGACACCGTCACGGCAAATACGTACGATCGAGCTCGTCACCCTCGGTTTCTTCTGCAGCCAGCAGAAAAAGAGACGTTTTGAAGGTTCTGCTTCTGTCTGAAAAGACTTGGGCACCAGCCTTCCCTCCTTGGGACATCTCACAGCTTCACCATGCTGGAGGGGAAAGGACGCGAGACACCTACCTCTTCGCAGCACCGCGTGCCACACGCACTTGTCCTTCCTTTTGTCTTTCAAGCTGAGTTTGACTTCCTCTACCATGACACTAAGGTAGATTTCACTGAAGATCTGCTGCTTTTCTGCCCCTCTGAGATGGAAGTCCAGGATCTGGTGGAAAGGCAGGAATTGCTCTCAGGAGCTGCTCTTTCATAGCCAGCACAGCAGAAGAAACCAACCCTGTGACCATCCATCATGGTCAAGCTCATCCGCTTGATGGAGGAGCACAAGAAACCAACCCCATGACCATCCGCCATGGTCAAGCTCATCCACTTAATGGAGGAGCAGAAGAAACCAACTCCATGACTGTCCATCGTGGTCAAGCTCATCTTGGAAGAGTATGAATGAGATGGAAGAGTAGAAGAAACCTTGTCTTAGCATATGTCCCCAAAATTTGGATATTTCATGTAAACAAATAGCTTAGGCTCCAGGCGGCAACTCTTGCCCCAACCTTAGACACCGATATTGGGGTGGGATAAACTACATTTTGACAGAAACCAGTCTCCTTGATTGTGGAGCAACCTGAGATGGTTCTTCCACCTGAGACAGATGCATTTTTAGTAACAGAAGTTGGAGAACCATCACATTCTACCAACCTAAAGGGATCATAGGAAGGAACTGGAGACACAGGCCATTTTCTAGAGGTCACAGCTCATGTTGAGGATGTTTATATAGGAGTTGAGGCTTGCTAACAGCGCAAGAACCGTCGCTCTGCCACGTGATTGGGCTTATTCCACCCTTAAAACGCTCGGCTCTACCACGTGAAGTACCACCGGCCTCAGCTCTTCCCCAAATCCCAGTTACCTTGGGGTGTACGGCTGCGGGTGCGGAGCCAGAAACAACGTAGGACCTCCCGCAGTTGAGAGCTTGGTCAACGGCGGTTTATCCACCCGGTAGGACATGGATGACTTCTCCCTCTCTTCGATTGCCTGCAGAAAGTCAAACATGGTCAGCGCCAAGAGGGAAAGATGAGCAAACACGGACGTACATGTAGATCCGGACTCGTCAGGCGCCGCCCAGCCTTGGAGGAGCGGTGACGCTTCCACAGTGTGGCATGTGCTTGCTGGGATCTCACCTGCTTTATGGAGCGGTCATCGGGGATCAAGTAGAGATGGAGGGTGACAGGTTCGTTCCTGGTGGCGTGGTAGATCAGCACAAGGGAGTGGAGAGGCAAATGGAGAAGCGAAGCCACCTTCCTCCAAAGCACCCCCAGAAAGGAGAAGCTGGGGTCTTCCAGCACCGTGTGGAACGGCTACACCTCCGCCGGCATCTCCAGGATCAGCTTCCCATCCATGAAGCGGCCAGTTCGCATCTTGGAAGCGTCGTCTTGGCCTACCGGGAGGAAACGAGGTCTGCTTCGGCTTCCAGAGGCTCCCGCCAAGGGTTTAACCTGTGAGCCCGGAGCAGGGACTCCCAGACCTTGGCTTTGGAGGAAGAGGAGGACAGAGAAGGAGGTGCAGGACCCCACAAAGCCAGGGCAAAGCCGCGGCCCGGCTGCTCCACCTCCGAGGCACACGAAGTGTGGCAGGTAGACGGCACCCACGGCGCCAGCCGGCTCCACCCAGATGTTGAACGGGCCGACGAAGGTCCATCTCTCCGCGTCAGCTCCCCACAGGTGCTGCTGCCAGGAGCCGTACTCGTAGCTCAGGGTAACCACCGCCTTCACGTCGAAGCACAGATAGGTCTCAGCGCACCGAAACAAGCTGGCACCAGGGAGGGAAACTCTGAGTGGCAAAGAGGAGAGCTGGATCAGGGAACGGTCAGGAGGTCTAGCTTGGACCCATGATGGAGTTAACATCCTGCACGAGCAGCGCTTAAAACCTGCCTCCTAGAGAGGCCAAAAGCTCTCAGATAACAGCAGCCGCCTGGTAGACACCATAAATTCAAGCAGGCTGCTCCTACCTCAGTCCCGCCAAGCATTCGGCCATGTTGCCTGAGATGCCCCCAATTTGGAGCCACCACCTCTCACCTGTAGGCTTTCTTGTCACCCTCATCTCAAATGATCTCTGGCACAGTCGCTTCTGGGAGATACTGGAGAGAGGAACGAGCGTTAGCTTGGCACCCACCAGAGATGTCCCAGGAGCTCTGCGAGGTGCCGTGGGAGAAGAGCTTGGTAGTTTTGGAGCCGAGGAGGTGAGAGGGACCAAAGCCCAGCCTCGTGGTTTGCATCCTTGCGGGAGTATCACGCGCACGGAGATGATCCCCAAAATTCAGCGCAAGGAAGGAAAGGCAGAGCAGATGGAGAAGATGCATCACACCATTCTCCATCACCAGCTCAGCAAATGGGCAGGAAAAATTAAAAAGCAGGCAGAAAAAATGAAAAAACCCATCTCAAGCCCATCCCAGCAGGTCCCCAGAGACCCAAGGTGGATGTACGTCTCTCCCACCATGCGGCCAGGGCTGCCCAGGCATCTAACCCTGGGCGAGGTGACTCTTGGGGACAACGGAGAGGGACGCCGGAGATAAGGAGCTCCCACCTTGTCCCTCTGACAGCGGCCACAGCTGTCCTCCTCCCTGCGTCGGGCCACCAGGGAAACATCTGTCACGGAAATAGCAGAAGAAATAAATCCCAGACGGCTTTCGAGGCTCTTCAGGGTGTTGTGAGGCAATGGTAACTGCATGCGAGAGCAGCTGCGCTCTCGCTCGCGGTGTGCGACGCTACAGCGTGATCCCCTTTGACCTCGTTTCAACCAAGATCAGACCTGGACCATCCTCCTCTCCCCGGCTGAAGGTTGGGTGAGTTGCATCCCGCCGTTGGTCCCACCAGGGCTGAGCCTCGGTGAAAGGCAGCTCCCCGTTTCAGCAAAATTCAGTGCGCCGGCAACGGGACACGAAGCCCCTGAAACGCCCGTGAAACCTCCCTGTGGACAAGCTCAGCACCACTCACCGGGATTAGATGAGTCCTCCTCGGAGCTGGATGAAAAGCCAAACCTGGACATCACTGAAGAGACACGAGAATAGGTTAAAAGACACAAAAGAAAGACAATGAGCGACACAGAGCCTCAGCGGAGGTCGGAAACATAACCTCGCTCACCCGTCAGCGCAGCATCTTGCTGCACCCAGGACACAACTTCAGCTCCTCCGTGGGTTTCTGGAGGAGAAAGAGAGGGGAAAGTCCTCAAAATCTGGAGCCCGGATCAGCTCTCCGCTAAACTGCCGGCTGCAGGCAGGAGCCAGGCTGCCCCATTCCCCGTAGCAAGCAGGAGGGACTTTGTGCCATCTCAGAAGGGTTCAGGACCCAGCTGGATCAAGCCCTGCTTCGAGCAGGTTGGGCCAGAGACCTCCCAAGGTCCCGGCCGAGTTGGATTGTCCCCGTGTTCCCACAACGCTATGGCTGAAACCACCACAACACCCCGTCCCCAAGCGGATGAAAATGGGACCGACCTGCTTCTCTTGCTGCCACCAGAGAAAAGCCACAATTGTTGCTTCTGCTCATTTCTGGAAGGAGACGCAGAGAGGAAACCGGTGGGAAACCCGTTACAGCGGCGCGACGTGGGACGAGGACCCCAACCCAAGAGGACACCCTTAACCCCCCTCCAACCTCCGTCCCAGGGAGGGGGTGCAAGGAAAGAGGACTAGGTTTCACACCCATTATTTCTGCCCCGCTTTTGGCTTGGGAAGTCCCGGCTCCTTCTCCAAGTGACCTAGGTCAAACCGAGCCATGGCTCCAGGGCGTTTCGTTCCTCAGAAAACGCACGTGCAAGGAGGTGGACGTCACTTGTTGGGACAAAGCCAGGAGGAGAAAGGTAGCTGCTCCAACTAGGAGGGTCCAAGCAGCTCTTCTGCACCCTCAGCAGTCAAAAAGAACCAAAAACAGGGCCAGACTGAGCACCAGAAAAAGTAAAAACATGATCTGGGAGCAACTCAGCTGGTAGATCGCATCCTTGTTGGCTGAGAGTCCATAGAGATGCATTGAAGTGACAACGTGTTGGAGGCTTCATGTGTCCAAGGGACCACGTGTCCGAGGGACCACACGTACTTCGGAAACGGAGGAGCCCACCAAGACCCGACAGAGATGACTGACTGGAAGGACGAGGCAGTACTGGGAGCTGGAAGGAGTTTTGGTGTCTAAAGCTGGGGCTGAATCCCACCGCAAGGGTTGGAGGGGCCAAATCCCACCACGAGCGCTGGAGGAGCTGAATCTCCCCTGGGAAGCGGGAGGAGATACAACCTACCCAGAAACTTGGAGAGGGTAAATCCTACCTGAAGAGTTGAAGAAGATAAACATCACCTAAAAAATCAAGTATGAATCCCACCAGGAGAATTGGAGATGAATCCCACCTGGAGAACTGGAAGAGAAGGAAAATCTCACCTGAGAAATCAAATATGAATCCTACCAGGAGGATTAGAAAAGGCAAATCCCACCTGGAGAGTTGGAGGAGGAGATAAATCCCACCTGGAAGAACAGGTGTGAATCCCACCAGGAGAGCTGAAGAAGCCAAATCCCACCTGGAGAGCCAGAGGAGAAGGAAGATCTCACCTGGAAAGACAGAGAAGGTTGGATGAGGTCAATCCCACTCCAAAAGTTGCATGAGGTCAATCCCACCGCAAAGGTTGGATGATATCAATCCCACCCTGAAAGCTGGACAAGCTGAATCCCACCAAGAACACTGGAAAAGCTGAATCCCCCCAGGCAAGTCGGAGAAGGTCAATCCCACCCAGAAAACAGGACAAGGACAATCCAACCGGGAAAATCAGAAGGAGTCAATCCCAACTGGAGAGCTGCAGGAGCTGAAACTCACCCGGAAGGCCGGAAAAGGTCGATCCCACCACAAAAGCTGGCCGAGATCAATCCCACCTGGCAAATTAGAAAAGCTCAGTCCCGGCCCAAAAGCTGGATGGGATCAAGCCCACCTAGAAGGCTGGATGGCATCAAGCCCACCTAGAAGGCTGGAGAAGGTCAACCCCACCCCCAGAAGGTCAATGAAGTCAGTGTCACCAGGGAGACGGAAAAGGCCGTTCCCACCCCAAAAGCTGGGGGAGTTCGGGGCCACCAGGGAGATCAAACGAGGCCATTTCCACCCAAATGTTGAAAAGGTCAGTGCATTGCTTGCACAACCCTGGCCCTCGCACCCCCGTCCCTCACACACCCCATTCCTCGCACACCCTGTCCCTAGTGTACGCCAATCACTCGTGCACCCCTGTCCCTCACACACCCGTCCCTCGCACAACCTATCCTTCGCACACCCTGTCCCTCACACACCCTGTCCCTAGTGTACGCCAATCCCCCTTACACCCCGTCCTTCACACCCCCGTCCCTCGGGCACCATGTCACCCCGGTCCCTCTCACTCCCATCCCTCGCACCCCTGTCACCCGGTCCCTCGCACCCCAGGTCCCTCGCACCCCCGTCACCTCGTCCCTCACACACCCATCCCTCGCACCCCTAGTCCCTTGCACACCCTCAACCCCGTCCCTTGCACCCCTGTCCCTTGGGCACCATGTCACCCCATCCCTCGCACCCCCGTCGCACCCTCATTGTCGTCATCGTTGTCGTCGCCGCCGCCGCCGCCACCCCGGAGCCGCTTTCGCTTGGAGCTGCTTTCGCTTTTTGCTCCTGCCGGAACTGGAACCCGGCGGCCGCTCGGGGTGGGGGGGTGCATGGTGCTGCCCCATGGCTGCCCCACGGCCGCCCCATGGCAGCCCCACATCAGCCCCACAGCACTGCCCCACGCACACGCCAGCCCCACGGCAGGGCCCCACGGCAGCCCCACGGCACTGCACCACGTGCACGCCAGCCGCACAGCAGCCCCACGGGAGCCGCGTGGCAGCCCCACGGCCGCCCCGTGGCCTCCCCACGGCATCCCCACATCAGCCCCATGGCGCTGCCCCATGCACATGCCAGCCCCATGGCAGGGCCCCACGGCAGCCCCACAGCACTGCCCCACATGCACACCAGTCCCTCGGCAGCCCCACAGCAGAGCCCCATGGCACTGCCCCCCTGCACACGCCAGCCCCACACACATACCGGCCCCACAGCGCTGCCCCACAGCAGCCCCACGGCCCTGCCCCACGCACAGGCCAGCCCCACACAGCCCAAGGCAGCCCCCAGGCTTGCCAACCCCATGGCAGCCCCACAGCACTGCCCCATGGCAGCCCCACAGCAGGGCCCCACAGCAGCCCCCCGCACACGCCAGCCCCACGGCAGGACCCCACAGCAGCCCCATGCACACAGCAGCCCCACGCACACAGCAGCCCCACAGCAGGGCCCCATGGCAGCCTGGCAGCACACGTGTGTGCAAGGCAGCCGCACGGCGATGCCGGGGGGGGGGCACACGTGTGTGTGAGGGGGCGGGGGCCAGCAGGGCCATGTGTCCCCCGTCCCCTCCCCCCAGGGACCCAGGCGTCCAGGCCCCCCCCCCCCCCCAGGTGCCATGGGGATCCCCATCCCCCCGCAGGGACCTAGGCGTCCGGGAACCCCCAGGGGCTCAGGCGTCCGAGCACCTCCCCTCCCCCCACCCGGGGCGCCCGGCCGTTACCTCAGGGCCGGCTCCGCCGCCTGGGTCCCCCCCGCCGGGAACTACAACTCCCAGCAGGCCGTGCGGCCGCCGCGCCCCCCCCCTTCCCGGCGTCCCGCGCGCGCGCATTGGGCGGGCACTGAGGCGGCGGCGCGTCCGCGGGGAGGGGGCGGGCGCTGGGGCGGCGTGTCCACGGATTGGGCGGGCGCTGAGGCAGCGGCGGCGCCCGCGCGCGGGCAGGGGGCGGGGGCGGGAAGATGGCGACGGAGCGGCTGGAGGCGGCCGCGGGCCCTGGCGCGGGGGAGCTGCTGCCGCTGCCGCCCTCCGCGGCCCCCGCGCAGGATCTGGGGGGGGGGGGGGCGGGACCGGGACGGGGGGCGCAGGGATGGGGGGTGTTTGGGCACAGGGAGGGGGGGACTAGGGACAGACCCTGGGGGCTATTTGGGGACGGGGGGGGGGTTGGGGACAGGGGTAGGAGGGGACAGGGATGGGGGGGTTGGGGACAGGGATGGGGGGAATTTGGGGACGGGGATGGGAGGAACAGGGATGGGGGGGTTAGGGACAGGCCTTGGGGGCTATTTGGGAACAGGGATGGAGGGATGGGGGGTTTTGGGGACAGGGGTATTTGGGGATGGAAGGGGTTAGGGACTGACCCTGGGGGCTATTTGGGGATAGGAAGGGGGGGACAGGGATGGGGGGGTATTTGGGGACGAGGGGGTAGGGATAGGCCCTGGGGGCTATTTGGGGACGAGGGTGGGGACAGGGATAGGGAGGTTTGGGGGATGGGGAGTATTTGGGGATTAGGGGTTTGGGGACAGGGATGAGGGGATATTTGGGGATGGGAGGGGGTTAGGGACAAGTCCTGGGGGCTATTTGGGGACAGGGAAGGGGGGTTGGGGACAGGCTTGGGGGGGGGACAGGGATGAGGGGGCTCTTTGGGGACGAGAGTGGTTAGGGACAGGTCCTGGGGGCTATTTGGGGACAGGGAGGGGGGGTTGGGGACAGGCACGGGGGGGCAGGGATGAGGGGGCTCTTTGGGGACGAGGGGGGTTAGGGACTGACCCTGGGGGCTATTTGGGGATGGGGGGGGACAGGGGGTTGGGGACAGGGAGGGGGGGCTATTTAGGGACTGTGGTGGATTGATTCATGGACTCCGATGTGCTGGATCAGAATCAACTTTATTCAAGCAAGCAAGCCCTTTACATGAGCTCTAGCCCGGATCTGTACTTTCCCGAAGGTCACGTTCCCATCATCACTCCTTACTCCGCGCGGCTACTACCTTATCTACATACTGCTATTTATTCCTCCCAAGGCTTTCGGCTCCTTAACTCTATCTTGTCCAATCCCTCGCTCTCTGCCCCTACATCTCCCCCTTTTTTATTTTCTAAACTAAATATTGCCAGTGCAGTGTGTATTTGTACAGCAAGTACTTGATGCAAAGCCCTTCGAGTCGTTCTCTGCATAAGGCTTATTAAGCAGGGGAGATAGATAGCAAGGGCTAGAAATCTTAGCAAGATTACCAGTCCACACGCCAGTACCTTCTTAACCCACGACCCCAAACCTAACATCCAGTCCTGTCCCTCAAAAGGGTTCCACTCTGATTCTATCTACAACTTATTAGTAAGGTCGCGTAGTCGCGGTAAGCTTTTATGAATCGATATTGACCCTGCACGAGGCAGGTAGGTATTGCCAGAAAATGTCCTGAAATGGGCTCATCTTAACTGGCTCTCAGTCCTCGTTTGGTGTTTTGAGGGATGCGTCAACAGGTCGAATCAGCCGTGCAGGCATTCAACGAGGCCCATTACCTGTGGAGACAAGCATAACCTTTCCCCCATGTTATTAAGTCTACTGGTTCACTCCATTGACCTGTTTCCAGGTTCTTGTAGTGAACCTGAGGCTGTCCTCGCCACGTTGGGCATGAGAAATGCTTATTAACTGCACTTTGGTCTGTATAACGGTTTAAGAGGTTGAGAACATACAAGGCTTTCCATAGCTGCTCTTGTGGGGAGGCACTGGGGCTATTCCCCCTTTTTAGAGTACGATGGGTACGTTCCACTATTGCCTGGCCAGTTGGGGAATAGGGAATTCCGGTCACGTGAGTGACCCCCAGGTTTGAGGAAATGCCCGCGTTCGTTGTATGCGGGACCATTGTCAGTTTTAATTTGAGTGGGAACCCCCATTGTGGTGAAACAGGCAAGCCAGTGACGACATACATCACGGCTTTTTTCCCCACAATGGGCAATAGCGACAACATAATGGGAAAAGGTATCTACAGAGACATGGACATATTTCAAATTTCTGAATAAGGGATAATGGGTAACGTCTGTCTGCCAAATACTGCAGGGTTGCAGGCCTCGAGGGTTGGTCCCTAAGTAGGGTGGTAACAGGGATACATTTTGGCAATCAGGGCAACTTTGAATAAAGTTTTGGGCCTAGTCCCTTGTGATATGATAAGTTTTTTGTGGCGCTTTTGCATTTTAGTGGAAAAAAAAAAATTGTGGGACAATTTAGCCTGCTGATCCAAAGCCCCTTGCTGGGTTCTGCTGAGTTTTCCTCCTTTGTCAGGAATGGGCAATCCTCCTGACATAGTTGGACCAACTCTTTTTTTTTTTTTTTTCCTTTAATCACACACTCTCTCTCTCTCACTCTCTGGGAACCGCAGTCACACCCCCCGAGTCTTTAACTGCTAGGACTGCTGTCCCTTCGCAGCGGGCGGCTTCCTCAGCCAACGGGTGCCCCGATCGGTTCCCAAGCTATACGCACTCACACACAGCACTGTTCACGCTCACACCAGTCACAGTGACTCTAGATTTCTGTCTTACAGTTTTGCAGTGCGCCTTATGCTGATCAAGCTGCGCACCCCTTCTCCGGCCGGACCGAGCTGGGACTTACAACCCACTCAAACCCTGGGGATGGGACTCGCACCCGTCCCCCTGGTACGCCTTACGGTGGCCAGCCCGTGTACCCCCCTGCCTGGTACGCCTTACAGTGATCAGCCCGCATACCCCTTACAGTGCACTGTTCCCAGACCAGGATTTAGAATTTAGGCAGGAATTTAAGACTCACCTTTTCGGTGCCTCTCGGTGCCAAAGATCCCAGGTGAACTCACCCGATGGCGCCAGATGATCGTTTGGAGATGAGAGGCCCTGACAGTGGTTGCCTAGGGTCCCATCGGGGGTGCCAAAATTGTTATGGAAACTAGGCTTGTCGGCCACTATAACAGGGCCCTAACATGAACTGTCCTACGGTAAGAAGAACTATGCCCTAAATCTGACTAAGAATAACTATAACTAATAACTAGGACTAATGCTCCTAATGGTGCCGAATAGCTCTAACCAATAACTATGACCAATGCTACTTAGGATGCCTATAAGAAATAATTGACCCAAGGGGAACTAAAAATAAGAACTCTATCCTACACTTAGCCAAATACCTACGAACTTAGACCCCCCCCCCACAACTGCTCTAAGAATTCTCAAAGTAACTGCCTAAGAACCCACTAAGACTACAATAACTACACCTACACTATCTTCATACTACTTATCTTCCTAATCCTAAAATACTAATAATCCTAACTAACTTATCGCCTGAAGAGAGCTGTGGTAGGGTGGTGGGAGCCGTTCCTGGGTGCTGTCTCCATCCTGCAGCGGAGGTGGAGGGGAGTCCTGGCAGGGAGGTGGCCCCGTGGTCGGCCCTGCCTCTGCCGGGCAGATGTTGGTGCCCGGCAGTCAGGGGCAGGCCAGGAGGTGCCGCGCAGCCCGGCGCTCCTCAGCCTCCAAGGCCGGCGCCTTGGGCTCGGCTCCCCCGGGCTGAGTGCCAGCCCCAGCCTGGTCTTGCTGGGGGGCCGTGCCCTGGCTTGTGGGCAGCGGGGGCCTTCTGCCGGGCTAGCGCCTCCTCCTCCTCTTTGGCCCCTGGGGCAGGTCCAGGGGCTGCGGGGCGGGCTGCCCCTCCACAGGGTCCACCTGCATGGGCTCCTCCTCCTCCTCCGTGCGCTCCACCTCCACGGGCTCCGGGGCGGCTGCGGCACTCGGCAGGAGGGCGGCGCGGCGGTCCCAAACGGTCGGGCCCACCTTCCTCCTGATGCGCAGCGCCGCCTTCCTCCTCATCCACAGCCGCTCCGGCTGGCTCATGGCGGGCAGGAACGGAGAGCACCGTCTTGGCCCTTCTCCCACCAACGGTCTCCCAACAGCTCTGGAACAGCGGTGCTGAGGTCACTGCTGATGACATAGGTGGGCCGTGGTGACGGCATGCCTGGTTCCGTCCCCACCTGTGGGGGCCCTGCCGGGCAGGGCCTTGCTGAATGTGTGTGTGTGTGTGTGTGTGTGTGTGTGTGTGTGTGTGTGTGCGCGCGTGTGTGTGTGTGTGTGTGTGTGACAACTGGGAAACCAGGGGATCCAGGGCCAACGACAGGACCGACTGAGTGTCTAAGGGCAGTTCTTGGAGGGAGCCACAGTGCGGGTGTGTGCGCGTGTGCGTGTGCGTGTGTGTGTGTGAGTGAGGGCCGTGCTGGGCACAGATGGCTCGGTTTGGGAGCAGGGCTCTGCAGGGGCCCTGTGTGCGAGGAGACCACGAGCTGCCCTGGGCCAGGCTCAGCCACTTCCAGCCAACTCTGCAACAGACGACAACAGCCCATTGCGCACCAGGACTTCAGGCAGTCAGAGGAGCCCATGGTGCCTCTGCTCCAACGTGCTGAAGAACGGGCAGGAGACGCTGCAGGCAGGAGACACAGGAGGAGGCACATGGGGGGAGACACGGGAGACACGAGAGGCCCCCGTGAGGAGAACTGTGATGAACCATGTTTGGAGAAACAAAAGGCAGGAGCTACGTGGCAGGGGACATTGTCAGGCAAATGGCTGGAGTCGCACTCTTGCAAGGAGGTGCTCCATGCTGGAGCTGGTCCTCCTCTGAGGGCACCGTGGCCCGGGGAGGAGCCACGCTGCAGCAGGGACAGCCCCGAGGGACCACCGCCCGGGGAGGACCCACGTTGGAGCAGGCACATGCCTGAGGGACAGCTGCCTTGGTGGGAACCCGCGCTGGGGCAGAGGAGTGGCTGCTTCCTGTAATGTGACTAGTAGCCTGTGGAAAGCAAGAAACAGAAGAGAACCCTGTTCTTTAAACAAACCGTTTCAAGAGTGCTACATGTATGAAAAATAACAGGGTTGTCCAAGGGGAACATTCACTCTTTTACTCCACTCTGGTCCCTGATTCTCTTCACACACTTTCTGGCCATCTTGTGCACGCTGAAAGCCTCCAGGTTCACAAGCCTTACTCAGGTCCGGGGCAACAACCTCCACTGCTCTCCCCTCAGGCACCAAGCTAGTCATCTCCACGGAGAAGCCTATCAGGCCACCTTTAAGCACAAATACTTAGAGAAGCCGACCCTCCAAGGGATCTTTTCCCATGGCAATGCGCTCCCTCGCCTGCCTTGCAAACTGCTCTTTCCTTGGAGGAGTCTGAAAGTGCCAAAACGTCCTTTCCTTTGGACTCAGGAAAACTGGATGGCCACTGCAGACACCTTTACCCCTGGCGCAAGTAGGGATGCCTGGCATCCTTGCTCGTAGAGTCACTGAGACACAGGTCCCAAGGGCTTTCCCTTGTCAGAAAGGGAATCGCCCTTTGCTGCACCTCCTCCTTCAAGGGGGGCCTCCTCCACCCGCAATAACTGCCATGCATCTGGAGGCAGCAACAGGCAGAAAGGGGTGGGCAAAGAGCCTCCTGCCAGGGGAGAGTCTGGGCCAGGGAAAAGGGGGGGCCGTGTGCTCCATGGGGGAGCGAGGTGATTCCCACGGACACAACAGCTGTGTGACCTGGGAATAGCGATGGACACCTGGCCCAGGGAGGTGCGTCTCCTTGGGAGGGGCAAGCGCGTGCCAGGGTTTGGGGAGACTCTGCCATCGGTTGCGTTTTTCTCCTGACGAGGAATTAGAGCCTCCTCTTGTGCCTCTGTCTCTCTGCCCCTCGCTTTGTGGATTTCAACGCCTGCAGTCGCATCTACCTCCCTCTCCTGCAGGACCACCTGCTGCTGCGCAGGCAGGCGCACAGCTCGGCAGCAGGGCACAGAGACCAAACCCCTCTGGTGCTCACACCAGCTCACCCGGCGTGTGCAGTCACGGGCAGCTTCCAGCAGCTGCCTTCTGGAGCTCCCCATCAGCGATGCAGGGGACTCCCTGCTTTGACTGCCCACTTCCACTTGGCTTTGGAAGTCTCACAAAAAGCATCCAGGCCCCGCAGCTCTCCCTCCCCAGGCCCTCGGGGATCCTCTCCGGCAGAGACACGGGAAGGTCTCTCCGGGGCAGCTGCTGCCCCCGCGGCAGCACCTCAGCAGCCCCCCCCACGCCTCGCCCAGGCCCCAGGCCGCGCACGCGCAGCTGCTGCTGCCTCCCCAGTGCCTGCGGCCTCCGCGCATGCGCGCAGCCCCGCCCCTCACCCGCCCTGCCCGGGGCGCTCTGCCGCGGGGCCCCGCACTGCGCACGCGCACGCCCACTGCCCCGCCCCGCCCCTGCCCTGCTCGACCCTCCCCTCCCCTCCCGTGCCCTCCCCTCCCGCCTGTGCAGCCCCGGCAGGCCACGCGCCGCCGCAGCCAATGGGGAGCGCGCAGCAGGGAGGGGCGGGGGGCGGAGCGTCAAGGCGGGAGGCCTCACTCGCATTGGGGGCGGGCAGGTGGGGGGTGTGGGGCAGTGGGTGCCGGTGTGGGGCGGCAGCTGTGGCTGGGTTGAGCTGGGCCAAAGCCTTTCTGAGCGCGGAGGGGATTCGTCAGAGCTGGGGGCGACGGCGCGGAACCGGCCCGTTTCTGCCTTGCTCCGCTTCTGCCGTCGCTGTCTCGGCAGCCTGTGCATTTCCGGAAGGCAGGTAAGGCCTGGAGCTCCGCGAGCCCGCGAGGTGCCCGTGGGCAGAGGCCTGTCCTCTTGCCGGGCTGGGGACGGAGGGGCAGTTTTTGCCAGAAGAGGGTCTGGCTTTGCGAGGAGGCTGTGAAAGGACAGGAGTGCTGTTGGCAGAAGGCTGAGGTGTCCTGGTGCTGCTGCTGGGCTCTGGAGAGGCTCTTGGAAACGCCCGTGTGAGAGCTGGGTCGTTTGCTTTGCCAGAGCCTGTGATTCCTGCTGCTGAGCTTGGCTTTGTGTTGGGAAGCGCGGTCACGGCCCCTGGTTTCTCGCCCCTGGTTGTGCTGGTGCCTGCAGAGCGGGGAAGAGGCTCTGCCGTCGGAGACGCCTTGGTCTCCTGGCTGGGAGGAAGCCCTCGTGGCAAGCCTTTCTTCTGCCCTTCTTTTGTCTCCAGAGCTCTGGTGGGGCCAGTGGAGGGCTTCTGGTTGGAAGTCAGTTAACGTGTCAGCTCTGCAGCTGCCCACTGTGCAGGTTCTTTTGGGATTGGTGGAGGTGGTGGTGGTGGGTGCTGCGTGTGTCTGCTTGGTTTGGAGCGGGTGGGATGGTGGTGAGCTTGTTGACTTCAGGCAGAGCCCATGTTTTTCTTGCTGCCCAGATGCAGCTAAAGTTTGGGAGAGTGTGTGTGAGTGCTACTGCCAAGCGCTGCTGCTGAACGAGGTGGGGCTCATGTCCTCATTGTCCCTCCGACCTTGATGAGTGGCATGCTGCCACTGAGCAGCCTTCTTCCTGCCTGCCTTGGAAAGCAGCAGCCAGGCCCCAGCAGGAGCCTGCAGCTGGCAGTTTTGCCCCAGAGCAAGCTCTCCCTCACCGGAGAGCAGAAGCAAAGCACAGCTGGAGAAGCCGAGTGTGGGGTTTCTCCTCTGGGGCCCTCTCTAGCTGCTCCTGGCAGGGTGGAACAACCCGCCAGAGATGGTGGCATGCTGTGGAGAGTTTCTGCCAGGTGTGGTCCCTCCTCGGAGGTTCTGAGGCTCCAGGGGTTTTTCCCTGCTTGTGCGTCAACTCTCAGCTGGTGGGAGGTGAAGGAGTGGGAGAGGGGGAGATTGGAGAGTGCAAGGCTCTCCTGCAAAGCGCCCCATCTTGCCCCTTTGGAGATCACCCTTAGTGTGCCCTGACAAGTCTAGTCTTCGTTATTGTGTGTGTGAAAGCCCTGCTTTTGTTCCTTTGTTGCTCTCCTGTTTTCAGCCTGTCCAGCTAGCAGGCGTGGGTAACATGTCCGTTCCGGAAAACTACTTGCGTGATGTGGAGAAGAGTTTGCATGTTTGGAGACGAGTGTTTCGGGTGGACAAGGTGTTTCTGCTGGAGAAGAATCTCAGCTCTGAGAAGAGCCCGTGGCCTGGTAAGAAGCGAGATTCAAAGCTGGGCTTGCCCCTGTGTCGTAGCGAGGATCTGCTTCACGATTAGTGAAATACAGCTGCTTCTTTGGCAGAACTGCCTCCCACTGCAGAGGCAGGAGCCCAGCACGGGCGCACAGGACGCAGAACAACGTCCCGCTGTGCTCATGCCAACTCCTCCTGCTATCTCCTTGTAGTCTGCTCCCACCGTGTCCAGGCAGCTCCCCCAGGACCAAGGAGGCCGGCAAGCAGCACCCACCTCCTCCAGCCAGGTGCACGGCTGCTCTCACTGTTCCTGAAGGCTGTTGGAGACTATTGCAGGTACATGCCCTGGGTTGCTGTAATGACTGTGCTGTTGCAAACGGTGCCAAAGCCCCATTGTGCACATACCGACTCTGCCAAGAGCCCTTAAGCACTCTTCCGTTGACCATTGCTCTTCCTTCCTTCAGATCTCCTTGTGGGCCAAAGGCCTGCTCTACCTTTCCAGTGTGTCCTTGCCTCCTGTACTTGCAGGAAGCAGCCACGGACACTTCCCCAGGGCACTGTGGCTGTGGCAATGCCCAGGTCTTTTCTAGACCCTTGGTAGTTGAGATCATTGGTCCTCCCAGACCGCTCAATGGTGTGTGCAGTGAAGGGAGGAGCCGGGCGTAACTTCAGGCCTGCTCACCTTTCCGGAGCCAAACTCTGGCGACAGGCCGGCTGAGGAGAGAGCCCAGGAGTGAGGGTACGACCTGCAGAAAGCCATGCCCTGGCAGCAGCGGAGACTAATCCTGTGTGCTGTGGCGTTTCTGTGGCCCTGCAGGAGAGCGGCGAGCTGTGCGCGCAGTGGGACCGAAGGCAGAGCCTGGGCTCCTTGTACAGAGAGTGGCAGGTCAGCCCCTGGGTGTGCAGCTGGTGTTGGCAGCAGGGCTTTGGTTTCCTGAGCGTGGGCCCCTCTTTGTGCATGAAGGCTGGCGTGGAGAGATGGTCCCCACGTGCCCCCGGGGGCAAAAGCAAGAAAAGCCCAAGCCCCGTGAGTAGGAAGAGGTGCACAGGTGAGGGCAGGGGCTGCTTGCCCCGGTGGCCTGGCGGTCCAGCAGCTGGACGTCCCGAAGGCGAGCCAGCAGCGAGGCACCAAGGCTGGGGGGTGTCAGGCTTCATCAGGAAGCAGAGTGTGCCCGTGTGCTGCCGTGAGGCTCAAGCCGGTGGCCAAGGTGGTGAGGAGAGCCCAAAAGTCGGCACCCCTGAGGGGAGAGGAGGATGCATGGAAGAGTGAAGAAGGGATGGTGTGGGAGGGCAAGGCAAAGGTGCAGGGTGATGTGGAGCAAAGAAAGCCTGGAGGGGCCCAGCGCAGTGCGTGCACGCCAACAGGGAAGTGCTTAGAGAGCAGCAGTCTGGAGAAATCAATCTCTGGCACCTTTTGTGGGAAATCTGCAGAGCCGGGCACCTGTCTCGGGGGTCCGTCCGCTAATGCCTGCAGCCTGGGGACCAGACAGGAGCACTTTGCAGTCTGTGTGCAGCTGCGGGCCTGCAGCGTGGCATGCCTGGAGCGCTGCGGTGGATGGCTGCAGCCTCTTTGGGAAGGCCCGTCTGGGAAGGGGCGGAGGGGCAGTTGGCCTTTCTGTGAGCAAGCAGCGGGAATGCAGGAAGCTCTGCCTAGGGCTGGACGGTGAGGCATATGGGTGAGGCTTCGTGGCCCGAGCAAGAGGAGTGGTCTTGCAGTGGCTGGCTGTGTGCTCTAGAGGGCCTGAAGAAGGGCAGCATCTGCACGGTCTGGGAGGCAGAGAGGTGGGGAGAGGAAAATTCCTGCTGCGGCACAGATGGCAGCTCGGAGCTGGGCTCAGAAGCTGGCACCAGAGGCTTGGAGGCAAAGCCGTGGTGCTGGAGGTGCCCCCGGTGAGCAGCAAGGCCTTGTGATGTCGGTGCTAGCACGGTCACCAGCAAGGCCTTGTGATGCGGGTGCCCTGGTCACAGCAGGAGGTGGTCACGGGGGTCCCCATGGCAACGTGCAGGGCTTTGTGATGGGGGTGGCATCGTGCCCCCAAGGCCATTGTGATGGGGCGGTGCCCGTGGTGACCGAGTCCGTGCTGGGAGCAGAGCCCCTGGGTGTGCCCTCTGAGGAGAGCAGCTCGCTGAGGAGGGAGCAGCTCTCTTGAGGGCCAGAGTGGCAGGTGCGCAGGAGAAGCTCCTGCAGATGGACAAGGGGCGGCAGGCGAATGCCGGCTCCCAGCCCGTGGATGGGCTTTCTGTGAGGCCGAAGCGCAGAAGCAAGGTGAGCGGTGGGGCTGGAGGGAGAGGCAGGCAGCAGGGCCGGGAGCCGCACGGAAAGCGTGAGGACGGTGGGGAAGAGGAGGTGGGGCAAGCGAGCCAGGCCTGATCTTCTCCGGCCAGGGGGTATTTCTTGCTGGTGCTGGGGGTTTTCTGGTGCACAAAGCACACCGACCGGGATGCTGCAAGGCCCAAATGGAGCCTGTGCGCTGTGCTGAGGGTCAGAGAGCATCTCCAGGCTTAGCACAGCTGGGCCGTGCTTGGCCTTGAGCTTCCCTTCGACGTGGGGCTGGGCTTTCCTGTGCCTGAGGGGCAGCTTGTAGAACACAACCGCCTCCATCATGGGCTTTTTTCTCCCTGCAGGGGGGCCAGCAGGAGCCGCGCGCAGCGCTGCAACGCATCCCGACCCCGACTTCGTCGCACCGAAGGGACAGGCGGCCGTTGCTGCCCGGCCCACAGAGCTTGCAAGGCCTCGAACACCTCATTGCAGAGGTACCGAGCTGAGCAGCGATGGTGGCAAAGCCTCTGCCTGCCTGGCTGCAGCTGCGGAGAAGCAGGCGGGAAGCGGTGGGAGAGACCAGGAGGTCTCAGGGTCCTCAGGGGAACTGCCTTTGCCCCTGTCCTGCGCAGTGCTGATGAGCCCTGTCCCCATGCAGCCTTTGGGAGCAGGGTGGGAGCCGCCTGTGTGGCAGAGCGCTGCCGCTGTTGAGGGCATCAGAGGTGCTGGAAATTGTGGGAAGGATGGAGAGCGGGGGCGGGGGTTGGGGGGGAGGAAAGGGCTGCAATCACTTTCCTATCTCCTGGGCTTGGATTGCAGACGGTGAAGGACACTGCCAGAGATGTTCTCATCGCAGCGTTCAAGAGAGAAACGGAAACACTCCATCTGCCCAGCTTAGCACCTCGTGCACCCAAGGCAGCTAGGCAGCTCCTTGGAGGCCTGGAGGCCTCTGCAGCTAAAACGGCAGGATCTGCCCGTGGAACCAAGCTGCCTGCTCTGGAGACATCCTGCAGATCTTCTGCAAGAGGCAGGGCCAAAGCCAGGGAGCAGCTGCCGCCTCTTAGTGCTGCTGTGATGTGTCTGGAGTGCAGGAAGAGCCTGGCAGAGGAAGGTCTACAGGCAGTGCATCTTCCTTTGCCTGCCCTTCAACAAGGCAAGCAGGAGGCTGGGGCTCTGCCCCGGGCACTTCAAGCTCCTGTCCGCTGCTTGCCTGAGGCCAGGGCTGGGTCTTCCGCGCTGGGAAAAACAAGGCTGCTGCGAGGTGATGGTGCCAGGACAAGTCTTCCTGTGCAAAGCCGGCAGCTGCCAGGAGGCACCTCCTTTGTTGCGGGAGCACAGAGCATTCCTCAAAGGCAGATGCGAGGCATGCCAGCATGCAAGGAGCAGGATGAGCCATGGCCAGGCTGCCTGACAGAGCCAAGGCTGCCACCGTTGCTGCTGAGGGTGGCTTTTCCGAGAACTGTCAAAGGACTGTGCCAGGAGCCAGGTAGCAAGGTGCTGGCAGCTCCCAGAGATGCCTGTGCGCAGGAGACCAAGGCACAATGGTTGGAGACGATGGCGCACAGGCAGGACTTGGTGCGGAGCAAGGCCTCAGCGTCCCAAGGTGTTGAGGTGCAGCCTGCAGAAGGGCAAGTTTCCCCCGCTGAGAATCCCCAAGGAGAATCAGCCTCTTCTGGCGTGGGGGAGGTCCCGCAGTGGGAGACAATGGCCAAAGGTGTTTCACAGCAGGTTGGGCTCAGCAGCCCCCGCTTCGCAGAGGTGCCACCCAGCTCTGCCAAAGCCGTTGCTGGCAGCTGCCCCAGTGAAACGGTCACAGCAGAGCCCTCCTGGCCTTCCTGGCCTGAGCCTGCTGGCCTTATTCAGATGATCCTTGCAGATGCGTGCATGGAATTGAGGGCTGAGAGCCAGAGACTTGCTGCACACAGCCCTGTAGCACCTGCCGCAGCTCTGGAATCCACAGGCCTTGAGCTCGTGTCTGCAGCCTGGAGCTGTGCTGATGACATGAGTCTTGGACGTGACCGGCAGCTGGTGCAGCCTGATGTGGACAAAGGCACAAAGGAGCTCAGTGCAGCCGTGCCACGGAAGATATCGGCACACGCCCTTGGTCTAGCAGCAGTGGCAAAGAGAGCCCAAGAGGAGAGCAGCGAGCATGGCAAAAGCACAGCTGCCACAGCTCTGCAAGGGCCTGATGCCCACACTCGTGATGGCAAAAGGAAGGTCACGGGGGCCGGTGCACCAGCTTCCCCGGGCAGTGGCCATGGACTGGTCACACTGGGATGGCAGCTTGCAGTGCAGAGGCCCAAACAGCAGCCTCTGGGCATCATCTGTCGCCTTCGAGGCACGCCGCTGCACATACACCCCGACAACCCCGCGCAGTATCTCGCCGTGCTCTCAATCAAAACAGAGACGCTGGAGGAGCTCGACAGGAGCTGCGTGGCGCGCACCGGGCAGAGCTTGGCCCAGCTGCGAGAAGCCTGTCTGGAGAGGAAGGAGCCGAGGCCGAAGGAGAAGGAGGTCGAGGAAGAGGAGGGCAAGGGGAAACGTTTCTCCCTGACAGCATCGGGATGCCTCAATGTTCGCCCCAAGGAGGTGAGTGCAAAGGGTGGGCCGGGGCAGATGGTGACCCTCCGTGTGCTGGGGCCAGCCGCTGCGCCCTGCTGCAACAGCGTGATGGTGGCAGTGCTGGCAGGGCTGCGGGGGGCATTGCTGGTGGGAAAAGCAGCTGCCTTCACAAATCTCCCTCTCTGGCTTCAGCTCTGTGCCAGAAACTCCTTCTATAACCTGTGGCAACCGGAGGTGACGCGAGTGGAGCTCCTGAAGGACGCCAGGTCCAAGTGGGAGGTGCAGGAGCGGCTGTACGCCCATGCGCCCAGGAGGGAGCTGGGAGCTGGGAAGAGAGTCCGGGGAGCACCAGAGGATGCTGGCGTGGAGTGGAGTGATGAGGAAGAGGACGTTGATGAAGAGCCTTTGCAATGGGAGGAGCTGGAGAAAAACACGGCCTTGGTCATGAGCTGGGTCAGACCGAGCCTCAGGAGCCTCTTGGCAGACCCAGAGCCGTGTCCTGAGGAGGTGCCCTGCTCCCCCGTTGTGAAGGGCAGAGATGCTGCCAGGGAGGCAGCTGGTGACCTGCAGAGCACGCCTCTGGCCCCAGCAGTGCCCCGAGGAGCCGAGGCAGCGGCATCTCCTTTGGCAGGAGGCTGCCAGGATGCGGGGGACAGTGTGCCTCTGTCCCCATCGGCCAGCACAGGGACAAAGGCGGAGGCCTCCCCCGCAGCCAGAGGCCCTGAGGTTGCAGGGGAAAATGCTCCTCTGCCTCCATCGCTTCCCGCAGAGGCTGCACCAGAGGCCTCCCACTTGTGCGGAGGCCCTTGTGGGGAGAGCAACAGCCTGCCTCTCCAACCACCGTTCCCCGAAGAAAGCGCAGCAGAAGGCTCTGCCCTGGCCGCAGGCCTTCCTCACCAGGTGAGCAAGGAGCATGGCGTCGGCACCCACCACCCAAGGGAGGTGCGGTGTGAGCAGTGTCTGGGGTGTGCAGGGTGGGTGAGAAGAGCTGCCCCATCGCATGGGTCCCCCGCGGCCGTGGTGAGAAGCTGTCCCCCCAGCCCTTTGCCCTCTGCACTCTCTGCCCTGGGGAAGATGCCTGGTGCTCTGCGTTTCCAAGTGCCAGAGGCCCAGGGCTGACGTGCCCTCCCCGGCCTGCACAGCACCCAGCCCTGGGGCATGGGTGCTGAGCGAGGAGGGCAGGGGCAGCCCCAGCAGCAGCCGCCTCCCACAGCCAGCGAGCCAGCCCCCTTGTGCCCCGCACCCGGCCACCTCCATCCCCCGCTGCCCGTCGTGGCCCCCGGCCCAGCCCTGCTGCTACGGCCCCAAGACAAGCCTTGTGCCACTGCCCAGCCAGCTGCATGTGCCTCCCCTTGGGGCTCGCGGCCACTCACAGCATCCCCCCACCCCAGACCCTTTCCCCCCTCACATATCTCAGGGCACCAGGATGCTGAGCATGGCCAGCTGATACCACACAGGGGTGTGTTGCTGCTCTCCCCATGCAGGTTGCCTGTGAGCCCAAAGAGGAGCACAAGTCGTCGTCTTCCCTCCGGCCCACGCCAGAGGTGGACTCAGGTAGGTACCCAAGTCGAGAGCCGTTCTGGGGACGGCACAGCGAGCGGCACTGAGGTTGGCAGCAGGAAGCACCCAGGGGCTGGCCATGCCGAGGCCGTGAGCCCTCGGGAAAGCCCTTGGTGCCAGGGACAGGCGGGTGCTTGCCCTGCGCCTGCCCAGCCCCTCGCCCACGGCTCTCCTTCCTCCACAGGCATCACTGCTCTCCCGCATGCTGCGGCTTCCAGGCGATGGCCGTCGCGGCTCAGGGCAGCGCTTCGGGCTCTGCGCAGAGCTTTTAGCTGCCGCTGTGTCTCAGGGCAGTGAGAGGAACAGCGCGAGGATGCAGCTGCCAGACAGGTCGCCCGAGATGGGGCATGGCGCAGAGCAAAGAGGCAGAGCGACGGAGGCTCTCTCCTGGCTGCTACAGCAATGCTGCCGCATCGTGTCCCACTGCACATGTTCTGCTCCAAATAAACCCTCGGCAGCTGTTCCCGCCGTGTTACTTGGTGTCAGGGAACTGTCAGGAGAAAGACTAGTGCAGGCGCTGCCAAGGAAGGCAGTCAGGGCTGCAGAGAAAGCCCTACAAGCAGTCGCAGAGTGAGAGAGCAGCTGGGGTGGGAAGGGTCTTCCGGAGGTGTCTGCTGCAACCTCCTGCTGCAAGTGGAGGCAAGCAGAGGAGGTTTCACAGGGCCTGTCAGGGTCGAGCTCTGACCGTCTCTGGCGATGGATTCCCGCACGGCCCTGGCACCCTGCTCCAGTGTTGCACCACCATTCGGCTTCCAAGGCCATTTGCAGTCTCTGAGGGGAATTTTCCCTGCCGCAAGCTGTGCCGTTGCCCCTCGTCCTGTCCCCAGGCCCCTCAAGACGTCTCTGGCTCCATGCTCTCTGCACGCTCCCGTTAGGCTCTTGCAGGCAGCAGTGAGATCCCCCTACGCCTTCTCTTCCGCTGGCTGCACAAAGCCAGCACCCTTGGTCTCTGCTCCTGTGTGCTGTGCTGCAGCTGCCAGGCAGCTTGGGGGCCTGCGCTGGGCTTGCTGCAGTGTGGCCCCATCTGCGTGGGGCAGGGGGCTGGGGATATGGTGCAATGGGGTGGGGGCCTGGGATATGGGTGCAATAGGACGGGGGCCTGGGGATGTGAGTGCAATGGGGCAGAGGGCTGGGGATATGGGTGCAATGGGGCAGGGGGGCTGGGGATACGGGTGCAATGGGGCAGGGGGCTGGGGAGGTGGGTGCAATGGGGCAGGGGGCTGGGACCATGGGTGCAATGGGGCAGGGGCTGGGGATATGGGTGCAATGGGGCAGGGGCCTGGGGACATGGGTGCAATGGGGCAGGGGCCTGGGGACATGGGCACAATTGGGCAGGGGTCTGGGGACATGGGTGCAATGGGGCAGGGGGCTGGGACCATGGGTGCAATGGGATGGGGGGCCTGGGTCCATGGGTGGTGGTGGGTGTTGATGTGACCTCACGCCTGCGTCCATGGGTGGTGGTGGGTGTTGATGTGACCTCACGCCTCAGTCCAGTGGTGCAATGGGGGTGGACGCCGGGGTCCATGGGTGGTGGTGGGTGCAGATGGGTGGCCACCTGGGCCCATGGGTGACAACACGGGTGCAATGGGGCTGGACACCTGGGTCCATGGGTGGCGGACGGTGCTGATGGGGTTGGACAGCTGGCTCCATGGATGGGTGTGGGTGCTGATGGGACTGGATGCCTGGCTCCAGGGGTGCAACGGGGCTGGACGCCTGGGTCTCCGGGCAGCTCCTCATCCATGGGTGCCACCTTGGGCAGGTTTCCACATCTTCCAGTAGACCTATGGGTGCCGGGGGTGGGCTGGGGGCCACCTACCAGCACTCGGCCTTCGATGGGCGCCACTCCCTAAGCTCCCACTGCTGGCCCCGTGTCCCCATCGCCATGTCCCCATGGTCTCCTGTCCCTATCCCTGCCCCCGTCCCTGCATCCTCGTGTCCCCATCTCCACCGCCGGGTCCCCGTCCCTTGGCCGAGCCAAACTCCATCCCCGGAGCTGACCCCCGTCCCCACCGTGTCCCCCCGTCCCTGTGACAGAGCCAACTCCATCAGCATCCCCACAGCATCCCCGTCCCCACGGTGTCCCCATCCCCACAGCATCCCCATTCGCCTGCCGTCCTCGTCCTCACCACGTCCCCATCCCCGTGGTGTCCCCGTCCCCCTGCCCCTGCGACAGAGCCAACTCCATCTCCAGCCCCACGGCGTCCCCGTCCCCACGGTGTCCCTGTCCCCACCACGTCCCCCTGCCCGTGACAGAGCCAACTCCATCCCATCCCAATGGTGTCCCCGTCCACACATCATCCCCAACCCCACATCATCCCCATCCCCACAGTGTCCCCCTGCCCCTGTGACAGAGCCAACTCCATCCCCATATCGTCCCCATCCCCACGGCATCCCATCCCCACATCGTCCCCATCCCCATGGCGTCCCGTCCCCACATCGTCCCCACTTCCACATCATCCCCATCCCCACATCATCCCCGTCCCCCCAGTGTCCCCGTCCCCACATCGTCTCCATCCCCACATCGTCCTCGTCCTCCCACTTCGCCTCCGCGCTCCCACCCACCACGCGCTCCGCGGAGATCTGCCCAGCGCCCGGTGGCGTCACCACTGCAGCGTCGCGCCATTGGCGGGCGGCCGCCGGCGGGGCCAATGGCTGCGCGACAAGGCGGGGCGGGAGCCGCAGCTCAGCCCTGCGCAGCGCCCTCCGTGCGCGCCCTCGCTGTCGCTTCTCCCAACCTGCCGCGCCGGGATCTGCCCAGCGCCTGGTGACGCCTGGGTCGACGCGAGCCGCTATTGGCGGCTGGGACAGAGCGCAGCCAATGGCGGTGCGCCGCAGCGGAGCCAATGGTGGCGCGGGGGCGTGGCCCCCGTGGGCTTCGGGGCTGCATGAGGGCGGCAGCAATGGCAGCGAGGAGGTGGTAGCGGGGCGGGCAGGGGGGCCAGGGCTGCTGCTGCTGCTGCTGCTGCTGCTGCTGCTGCTGCTGCTGCTGCTGCTGCTGCTGCTGCTGCTGCTGCTGCTGCTGCTGGGGGGCGGTGGGGCGGCGGCAAGCAGTGAGTGCGGGCAGGGACCCTGGCCCCCCTCTGCCCCCCCCGCCGCTGGGCTCCCCGTCAGCGGGCCCACGGACCGGCCTGCAACCGCCCCCGGGAGGTGCTGCCCCCCCGACCTGCCCCCCGGGACGTGCTACCCCCCTGGACCCCCCCGGGATGTGCTGCCCTCCCGGAGCCCCCCAACCAGTCCCCCCAGGACGTGCTGCCCCCCCGACCTGAACCCTGGGACATGCTGCCCCCCCGACCTGCCCGTCGTGTCCCCCCAGGATATCTTGAACCCCCGGATGCCCCCCAATGTGCCCCCCCGGCCCCTCACCGCACCCCATGTCCCTGCAGGCCCCCACTCCCTGCGCTACTTCAACAGCGCCGTGACGGAGCCCAGCCCGGGGCTGCCTGCCTTCATCTCTGTGGGCTACGTGGACGGGGAGCTCATCGATCGCTACGACAGCGAGACGCAGAGGGCGGTGCCGGGCGCGGCCTGGATGGAGCAGGAGGGTCAGGACCACTGGGACGAGGAGACCCGGATCAATCAGGACTGTCAGGAGACTTTCCGTGTGTACCTGGACATGCTGCAGGAGTGCTACAACCAGAGCGGGGGTGAGCACGGGCTGGGGCTCCAGGGGCCAGGCCGGGGCTCCCGGCAGCAGCCACTCGCCATCAGTGCTGGGGGCTGCGGGGCTGGGGTGCCCCCGGCCCTGCACTGGGTGCCGGGTCTGAGCCTCTCTGCTGCCGCTGAGCCCCCGTCTCCCTGCTTGTGTCTCAGGGTATCACACAGTGCAGCGCACGTACGGCTGTGACCTCCTGGAGGATGGCGGGACCCGGGGGTTTATGCAGCTTGGCTACGACGGGAAGGACTTCATCGCCTTTGACAAGGACACGCTGACATTCGTCACGGCGGATGCTGCTGCGCTAATCACGAAGAGGAAGTGGGAGGCTGAGAATGAGCCTGAGCGCTGGAAGCACTACCTGGAGAACAGCTGCATCGAGGGGCTGCGGAGATACGTGGAGTACGGAGGGCCGCGCTGGAGAGGAGAGGTGAGGGCGAGGCGGGACCCCCCGGACACGGGGACGGGCCCCGGGCTCGGCGCTGGGCCCAGGCGCCCGAGGGCGCTGCTGGCGGCGCGGTGCGGCATGTGCATCCAGGCCTGGGCGCGAGCTGCCTGACCTCCCTCCCTCGCGCCGTCTCCCCAGAGCGCCCCACGGTGAGAGTGTCGGCCAAGGAGAGCCACGGCTTTGTGACCCTGTCGTGCCGGGCTCACGGCTTCTACCCGCGGCCCATCAGCATCAGCTGGCTGAAAAAGGGCCGCGTCCAAGCCCAGGAGACCAAGCGGGACAGTGTCACGCCCAACAGTGATGGCACCTCCCCGCCTGGGCCAGCTTTGAGGCCCTCCCCGCAGAGAAGCACGAGTACCAGTGCCGCGTGGAGCACGCCAGCCTGCCGGAGCCCGGCCTCTTCTCCTGGGGTGAGCGCGGGCGGCCAGAGCCCGTGGAGTGCCCGCTGGGGGCAGCTCCCGGCCCCTGCTCCCGGCCCCGCTCTCTTCCAGAGCCACTGAGCTCCCTGCTGCCCGTTGTCCTTGGGGCGGTCGTTGCTGTGGTTGTCGTCATTGCGGTGATCACCAGCTTTGTGGTCTGGAAGAGCAGATGGGGTAAAGCGCCAGGGCTGGGGAGGCGGGGGGAGGGAGGCCGGGAGGAGAAGGGGCCCGAGCTGGCGCCCCGGGACCGGAGCAGAGCCGGGCTGCAAGGGGCCACGTGGCCTGATGCCTTCTCTTCCCGCAGGGAGGAAGGAGAAGGGGTACGCGATCGCCAAAGGTGAGTGCCGGGGCCGCTCCGTCCCAGGCCGCGCCTGGCAGTGGGGCAGCATTTGCTCTCTGGTTTCTGGCGGCCGCGGGGCTGGTGCGTCCTGTCCCCCACCTGCCCCCATCTCCTCTCTTCCGCGCCCTGCAGCTTTTCCCCGGCTGCAGGGCAGGGAAAGGGTTGGCGTCCCGCCGCTGGAGGCTGAGGCGCCCGGGTGCTGCCCTCTGCTCCTGGCGCCTGTGAGGTGGCTCCAGGGCCGGGTCCCGGCCCAGTGGGCTCTGCCCTGATCCGGCTTTGCCCGCGGCTGGTGCGGGACCTGCAGTGCCACTGGCACGGGGCCGGGGCTCACTGCCGCTCCTCTCTCACAGGCCACGACGGGACATCCAGCAGCTCCGGAATGGGTCAGAGCTGGTGTTGGGAGCAGGGCGGGGGGCCCCAGCCCAGCGCGATGCCAGGCTGGCACCCGCCATGGGGCTGCTGGCCGGCCGGGCGCTGCGGCTGGGTCCTCGGGGGCTTCTGCCTGCTCCCCTGGCTCTGGGAGGGGGGATTTAGCCCTGCAGCGCAGCTCCCATGGGGGACGGCGATGTGGGGCCAGGACCTGCAGGACAGGGCGCGCACAGGGGTGCAGGGGTACCCCCTGCCCCCCACACCTCTGCCTTTATTGATTTTTTCCTCTCTTGTCTTTGCAGGAAGCAATGCCGCCATTTAAGCGCTCCGTCCTGGTAAGCGAGGTGCCGCAGCCGGACCCAGCGGTGCGGGCAGCGGGGGCCCAGCCCCCCCGAGCGCTCGCCGTCTCCTCGCTGCAGCTCCCGGGACGCCGCCAAGCCCCCTCGGCTCCCACAGCCCGGGAGCAGCAGCACCCAACGCCCCGTTCGAGGCTAAACCCGCCCCGTTTGGGTGCTTGGGTGCTGCGGGGTGCAGGTGGGCACCCGGGGGCAGGTCAGGGGGCTCAGGCTTTTGTCTCGCCATGCCTTGGATCTGCTCCCTGGCTCCGACGTGCTGCAAAAAGCTGTGAAGGTGGTGGGAAGCCCCCAGAGAAGAGGAGCGCTCGGAGCCTGCTCCTGCCGTGGTCCCAGCGCTGAGCTGGGGTAAAACCACTTTTATCAGTGTGCGAGGCAGGGTTTCCATCTGCCAGTTGCCTGGGAAATAGAGAATTTGCTGGATTTTTTCAGCACTTGTCCTGGTGGCTCTCTTCGAACAAGAATGCTGTTTCTGTGGTGGGCCTCTTCAAACAAGAATGCTGTTTCTGTGGTGGGCCTCTGAACAAGAACGCTGTTTTTTTGGTGTGTCTCGTAGCACAGGAACGTTGTTTTTAGGTGTGTCTGTTACGACAACAATGCTGTTTTCTGACTGTACTGTTATGGAAATTAGGCTCGTCGGCCACCATAACAGGGCCCGATCCTAGGTTCCCGCAAGTAAAATTCAGAGCCAAATCAAAGCAAATTAAATAATTAAATTTTAGTTACATGCGTGCAGTAATTACAGCTTGAGCTGGGTGCCTCCAAAGAGACACCCCAACAAAAAAAAATCCTGGGCAATTATAGTTTTTTCAACTTAAATTTCCCACCCCTCACGCAGTAGTTAGACCAATAGTAATTTTTAGGTCTGGGGTCTCCTGCTCCTCATTGGATCTCATCGTTGTTCCTAGGCAGGCTCTTTTTCTTCCTTATCTTTACTGTTGTGGTTTCTGCCGATGGTTGTACCTTCGTTTCTTGCTGGGTCTTACTGTTGTCTCTCAAGGTCCAGAGGGGGAGGAGGAGGTGATTCTAAATCATAACAATTAACACTGCCCTAGCAGTGAACTAAGGCTTTGCCCCTCAAGGTCCTAATGCCCTGCACTGGTCTTATTTCAAAGCCTTGACACCCTCCCTTTGGGAGTGTGAGACGCAGGAATGCAGACTGCTTGTAACTCCCTTATCTTCCCAGCTGGAACCAGCTCTGAGGCCCTTTTCTTACTGGACTAAGTAAAAGTTCATTATTTTCTCTAAGTGCGGCCTAAGGCTTCAGCAAATTTAGCTCCTCATGCCAAGCAAGATTTATAGAAGTTGTGCTAAGCGGCTACCTCTAGACAGTTTCAGTTCGCTATTCTTTAACAGCTGCTCCGTATGGGCACCAAGGATCCTGCCTGGAAAGTACCAAGTGTGATGACATGGCTCTAGGCCTGGCAGGGCAGGTGGGGTTTTTCCTGCATGCTGCCAGTGAGGGGCATGGGCTTGAGCAGCAGTGCTTGGATCCAGCAGGTCAGCCCCTGGGTGTGCAGCTAGTGCTGGCAGTGTTAAAGAATAGCAAACTGAAACTGTCTAGAGGTAGCCGCTTAGCACACCTTGTATAAAACTTGCTTAGCATGAGTAGCTAAATTTGATGAAGCCTTAGGCCGCACTTAGAGAAAATAATGAACTTTTACTTAGTCCAGTAAGAAAAGGGCCTCAGAGCTGGTTCCAGCTGGGAAGATAAGGGAGTTACAAGCAGTCTGCATTCCTGCGTCTCACACTCCCAAAGGGAGGGTGTCAAGGCTTTGAAATAAGACCAGTGCAGGGCATTAGGACCTTGAGGGGCAAAGCCTTAGTTCACTGCTAGGGCAGTGTTAATTGTTATGATTTAGAATCACCTCCTCCTCCTCCTCTGGACCTTGAGAGACAACAGTAAGACCCAGCAAGAAACGAAGGTACAACCATCGGCAGAAACCACAACAGTAAAGATAAGGAAGAAAAAGAGCCTGCCTAGGAACAATGATGAGATCCAATGAGGAGCAGGAGACCCCAGACCAAAAAAATTACTATTGGTCTAACTACTGTGTGAAGGGTGGGAAACTTAAGTTGAAAAAACTGTAATTGCCCAGGATTTTTTTTTGTTGGGGTCTCTCTTTGGAGGCACCCAGCTCGAGCTGTAATTACTGCACGCGTGTAACTAAAATTTAATTATTTAATTTGCTTTGATTTGGCTCTGAATTTTACTTGCGGGAACCTAGGGTCGGGCGCTGTTATGGGGGCCGACAAGCCTAATTTCCATAACAGTACAGTCAGAAAACAGCACTGTTGTCGTAACAGACACACCTAAAAACAACGTTCCTGTGCTACGAGACGCACTAAAAAAAACAGCGTTCTTGTTCAGAGGCCCACCGCAGAAACAGCGTTCTTGTTCGAAGAGGCCCACCACAGAAACAGCATTCTTGTTCGAAGAGAGCCACCAGGACAAGTGCTGGAAAAATCCAGCAAATTCTCTATTTCCCAGGCAACTGGCAGATGGAAACCCTGCCTCACACACTGATAAAACAGATGAGTTTTACCCCAGCTCAGAGCTGGGACCATGGCAGGAGCAGGCTCCGAGTGCTCCTCTTCTCTGGGGGCTTCCTGCCACCTTCACAGCTTTTTGCAGCACATCGGAGCCAGGGAGCAGATCCAAGGCATGGCGAGACAAAAGCCTGAGCCCCCCGACCTGCCCCCGGGTGCCCACCTGCACCCCGCAGCGCCCAAGCGCCCAAACGGGGCGGGTTTAGCCTCGAGCGAGGCATCGGGTGCTGCTGCTCCCGGGCTGTGGGAGCCGAGGGGGCTTGGCGGCATCCCGGGAGCTGCAGTGAGGAGACGGAGCGCTTAAATGGCGGCATTGCTTCCTGCAAAGACAAGAGAGAAAAAATCAATAAAGGCAGAGGTGTGGGGGACGGGGGGTACCCCCGCACCCCCGTGCGCGCCCTGTCCTGCAGGTCCCAGCCCCACATCGCCGTCCCCCACGGGAGCTGCGCTGCGGGGCTAAATCCCCCCTCCCGGAGCCAGGGGAGCAGGCAGAAGCCCCCAAGGACCCAGCCGCAGCGCCCGGCCGGCCGGCAACCCCATGGCGGGTGCCAGCCTGGTATCGCGCTGGGCCGGGGCCCCCCGCCCCGCTCCCAGCACCAGCTCTGACCCATTCTGGAGCTGCTGGATGTCCCGTCGTGGCCTGTGAGAGAGGAGCGGCAGTGAGCCCCGGCCCCGTGCCAGTGGCACTGTGGGCCCCGCACCAGCCGCGGGCAAAGCCGGACCAGGGCAGAGCCCGCTGGGCCGGGACCCGGCCCTGGAGCTGCCTCACAGGCGCCAGGAGCAGAGGGCAGCGCCCAGGCGCCTCAGCCTCCAGCGGCGGGACGCCAACCCTTTCCCTGCCCTGCAGCCGGGGAAAAGCTGTGGGGCACGGAAGAGGGGAGATGGGGGCAGGCGGGGGACGGGACGCGCCAGCCCCGTGGCCGCCAGAAACCAGAGAGCAAATGCTGCCCCGCTGCCAGGCGCGGCCCGGGACGGAGCGGCCCCGGCACTCACCTTTGGCGATTGCGTACCCCTTCTCCTTCCTCCCTGCGGGAAGAAAGAGGCATCAGGCCACGCGGCCCCTCGCAGCCCGGCTCTGCTCTGGCCCCGGGGCGCCAGCTCGGGCCCCTTCTCCTCCCGGCCTCCCTCCCCCCGCCTCCCCAGCCCTGGCGCTTTACCCCATCTGCTCTTCTAGACCACAAAGCCGGCGATCGCTGCGATGACAACCACCACAGCGACGACCGCCCCAAGGACAACGGGCAGCAGGGAGCTTGGTGGCTCTGGAAGAGAGCGGGGCCGGGAGCAGGGGCCGGGAGCTGCCCCCAGCGGGCACTCCACGGGCTCTGGCCGCCCGCGCTCACCCCAGGAGAAGAGGCCGGGCTCCGGCAGGCTGGCGTGCTCCACGCGGCACTGGTACTCGTGCTTCTCTGTGGGGAGGGCCTCAAAGCTGGCCCAGGCGGGGAGGTGCCATCGCTGTTGGGCGTGACGCTGCCCCGCTTGGTCTCCTGGGCTTGGACGCGGCCCTTTTTCAGCCAGCTGATGCTGATGGGCCGCGGGTAGAAGCCATGAGCCTGGCACGACAGGGTCACGAAGCCGTGGCTCTCCTTGGCCGACACTCTCACCGCAGGGCGCTCTGGGGAGACGGCGCGAGGGAGGGAGGTCAGGCAGCTCGCGCCCAGGCCTGGATGCACACGCCGCACCATGCCGCCAGCAGCGCCCTCAGGCGCCTGGGCCCAGCGCCGAGCCCGGGGCCCGTCCCCGTGTCCGGGGGGTCCCGCCTCGCCCTCACCTCTCCTCTCCAGCGCGGCCCTCCCGTACTCCACGTATGTCCGCAGCCCCTGCAGCCCCTCGATGCAGCTGTTCTCCAGGTAGTGCTTCCAGCGCTCAGGCTCATTCTCAGCCTCCCACTTCCTCTTCGTGATTAGCGCAGCAGCATCCGCCGTGACGAATGTCAGCGTGTCCTTGTCAAAGGCGATGAAGTCCTTCCCGTCGTAGCCAAGCTGCATAAACCCCCGGGTCCCACCATCCTCCAGGAGGTCACAGCCGTACGTGCGCTGCACTGTGTGATACCCTGAGACACAAGCAGGGAGATGGGGGCTCAGGGGCAGCAGAGGGGCTCAGACCCGGCACCCAGCGCAGGGCCGGGGACACCCCAGCCCCGCAGCCCCCAGCGCTGATGGCGAGCGGCTGCCGCCGGGAGCCCCGGCCCGGCCCCGGGAGCCCCGGCCCGGCCCCTGGAGCCCCGGCCCGTGCTCACCCCCACTCTGGTTGTAGCACTCCTGCAGCATGTCCAGGTACACACGGAAAGTCTCCTGACAGTCCTGATTGATCCGGGTCTCCTCGTCCCAGTGGTCCTGACCCTCCTGCTCCATCCAGGCCGTGCCTGGCACCGCTCTGCATCTCGCTGTCGTAGCGATCGATGAGCTCCCCGTCCACGTAGCCCACGGAGACGAAGGCGGGCAGCCCCGGGCTGGGCTCCGTCACGGCGGTGTTGAAGTAGCGCAGGGAGTGGGGGCCTGCGGGGACATGGGGTGCAGTGAGGGGCTGGGGTGGGCACATTGGGGGGCATCCGGGGGATCAAGATGTCCCGGGGGGACAAGACGGGCGGGTCGGGGGGGCAGCATGTCCCAGGGTTCAGGTCGGGGGGGCAGCACGTCCTGGGGGGCAGGTTGGGGGGCTCCGGGGGGGCAGCACATCCCGGGGGGGTCCAGGGGGGTAGCACGTCCCGGGGGGCAGGTCGGGGGGGCAGCACCTCCCGGGGGTGGTTGCAGGCCGGTCCATGGGGCCACTGACGGGCAGCCCGGCGGCAAGGGGGGGCAGAGGGGGGCTGGGGTCCCCGCCCGCACTCACCACTCCCTGCCGCCCCACCACCCCCCAGCAGCAGCAGCAGCAGCAGCCCCGGCCCCATCGCCCGCCCCGCTACCGCCTCCTCACTGCCAGCGCCATCGCCCTCACGCAGCGCCGAAGCTCACGGGGGCCACGCCCCCACACCGCCATTGGCTCCGCTGCGGCACACCGCCATTGGCTGTGCTCTGTCCCACCCGCCAATAGCGGCTCGCGTCGACCCAGGCGTCACCAGGCGCTGGGCAGATCCCGGTGCGGCAGGTTGGGAGAAGCGACAGCGAGGACGCGCGCGGAGGGCGCTGCGCAGGGCCGAGCCGCGACTCCCGCCCCACCTTGTCGCGCAGCCATTGGCCCCGCCGGCGGCCGCCCGCCAATGGCGCGGCGCGGCGGTGGTGACGCCACTGGGCGCCGGGCTGATCTCCGCGGAGCGCGTGGTGGGCGGGAGCGCAGAGGCGATGTGGGAGGACGAGGACGATGTGGGGATGGAGACGATGTGGGGACGGGGACACTGGGGGGATGGGGATGATGTGGGGATGGGGATGATGTGGGGATGGGACACAGGGGGGATGGGGATGATGTGGGAATGGGGATGATGTGGAAGTGGGGACGATGTGGGGATGGGACGCCATGGGGATGGAGACGATGTGGGGATGGGATGCCGTGGGGATGGGGACGATGTGGGGATGGAGATGGAGTTGGCTCTGTCACAGGGGCAGGGGGACACTGGGGATGGGGATGATGTGGGGCTGGGGACGATGTGTGGACGGGGACACCATTGGGATGGGATGGAGTTGGCTCTGTCACGGGCAGGGGGACGTGGTGGGGACAGGGACACCGTGGGGACGGGGACGCCGTGGGGCTGGAGATGGAGTTGGCTCTGTCACAGGGGCAGGGGGACGGGGACACCACGGGGATGGGGACATGGTGAGGACGAGGACGGCAGGCGAATGGGGATGCTGTGGGGATGGGGACACCGTGGGGACGGGGATGCTGTGGGGATGCTGATGGAGTTGGCTCTGTCACAGGGACGGGGGGACACGGTGGGGACAGGGGTCAGCTCCGGGGATGGAGTTTGGCTCGGCCAAGGGACGGGGACCCGGCGGTGGAGATGGGGACCCGAGGATGCAGGGACGGGGGCAGGGATAGGGACAGGAGACCACGGGGACATGGTGATGGGGACACGGGGCCAGCAGTGGGAGCTCAGGGAGTGGCGCCCATCGAAGGCCGAGTGCTGGTAGGTGGCCCCCGGCCCACCCCCGGCACCCATAGGTCTACTGGAAGATGTGGAAACCTGCCCAAGGTGGCACCCATGGGTGAGGAGCTGCCCGGAGACCCAGGCATCCAGCCCCGTTGCACCCCTGGAGCCAGGCATCCAGTCCCATCAGCACCCACACCCATCCATGGAGCCAGCTGTCCAACCTCATCAGCACCGTCCGCCACCCATGGACCCAGGTGTCCAGCCCCATTGCACCCGTGTTGTCACCCATGGGCCCCGGTGGCCACCCCATCAGCACCCACCACCACCCATGGACCCAGGTGTCCACCCCCATTGCACCCCTGGACTCAGGCATGAGGTCACATCAACACCCACCACCACCAATGGACGCAGGCGTGAGGTCACATCAACACCCACCACCACCCATGGACCCAGGCCCCCCACCCCATTGCACCCATGGTCCCAGCCCCCTGCCCCATTGCGCCCACGTCCCCAGGCTTCTGCCCCATTGCGCCCATATCCCAAGCCTCCCCGCCCCATTGCACCCATGGTCCCAGCCCCCTGCCCCATTGCACCCACCTCCCCAGCCCCCCGCCCCATTGCACCCATATCCCCAGCACCCCTGCCCCATTGCACCCATATCCCCAGCCCTCTGCCCCATTGCACTCACATCCCCAGGCCCCCGTCCTATTGCACCCATATCCCAGGCCCCCACCCCATTGCACCATATCCCCAGCCCCCTGCCCCACGCAGACGGGGCCACACTGCAGCAAGCCCAGCGCAGGCCCCCAAGCTGCCTGGCAGCTGCAGCACAGCACACAGGAGCAGAGGCCAAGGGTGCTGGCTTTGTGCAGCCGGCGGAAGAGAAGGCGTAGGGGGATCTCACTGCTGCCTGCAAGAGCCTAACGGGAGCGTGCAGAGAGCATGGAGCCAGAGAAGTCCTGAGGGGCCTGGGGACAGGACGAGGGGCAACGGCACAGCTTGCGGCAGGGAAAATTCCCCTCAGAGACTGCAAATGGCCTTGGAAGCCGAATGGTGGTGCAACACTGGAGCAGGGTGCCAGGGCCGTGCGGGAATCCATCGCCAGAGACGGTCAGAGCTCGACCCTGACAGGCCCTGCGAAACCTCCTCCGCTTGCCTCCACTTGCAGCAGGAGGTTGCAGCAGACACCTCCGGAAGACCCTTCTCACCCCAGCTGCTCTTTCACTCTGTGACTGCTTGTAGGGCTTTCTCTGCAGCCCTGACTGCCTTCCTTGGCAGCGCCTGCACTAGTCTTTCTCCTGACAGTTCCCTGACACCAAGTAACACGGTGGGAACAGCTGCCGAGGGTTTATTTGGAGCAGAACATGTGCAGTGGGACACGATGCGGCAGCATTGCTGTAGCAGCCAGGAGAGAGCCTCCATCGCTCTGCCTCTTTGCTCTGCGCCATCCCCCATCTCGGGCGACCTGTCTGGCAGCTGCATCCTCGCGCTGTTCCTCTCACTGCCCTGAGACACAGTGGCAGCTAAAAGCCCTGCGCAGAGCCCGAAGCGCTGCCCTGAGCCGCGACAGCCACCGCCTGGAAGCCGCAGCATGCGGGAGGGCGGTGATGCCTGTGGAGGAAGGAGAGCCGTGGGCGAGGGGCTGGGCAGGCGCAGGGCAAGCACCCGCCTGTCCCTGGCACCAAGGGCTTTCCCGAGGGCTCCTGGCCTCGGCATGGCCAGCCCCTGGGTGCTTCCTGCTGCCAGCCTCAGTGCCGCTCGCTGTGCCGTCCCCAGAGCGGCTCTCGACTTGGGTACCTACCTGAGTCCACCTCTGGCGTGGGCCTGAGGGAAGACGACGACTTGTGCTCCTCTTTGGGCTCCCAGGCAACCTGCATGGGGAGAGCAGCAACACACCCCTGTGTGGTATCAGCTGGCCATGCTCAGCATCCTGGTGCCCTGGGATATGTGAGGGGGGAAAGGGTCTGGGGTGGGGGGATGCTGTGAGTGGCCGCGAGCCCCAAGGGGAGGCACATGCAGCTGGCTGGGCAGTGGCACAAGGCTTGTCTTGGGGCCGTAGCAGCAGGGCTGGGCCGGGGGCCACGACGGGCAGCGGGGGATGGAGGTGGCCGGGTGCGGGGCACAAGGGGGCTGGCTCGCTGGCTGTGGGAGGCGGCTGCTGCTGGGGCTGCCCCTGCCCTCCTCGCTCAGCACCCATGCCCCAGGGCTGGGTGCTGTGCAGGCCGGGGAGGGCACGTCAGCCCTGGGCCTCTGGCACTTGGAAACGCAGAGCACCAGGCATCTTCCCCAGGGCAGAGAGTGCAGAGCGCAAAGGGCTGGGGGGACAGCTTCTCACCACGGCCGCGGGGGACCCATGCGATGGGGCAGCTCTTCTCACCCACCCTGCACACCCCAGACACTGCTCACACCGCACCTCCCTTGGGTGGTGGGTGCCGACGCCATGCTCCTTGCTCACCTGGTGAGGAAGGCCTGCGGCCAGGGCAGAGCCTTCTGCTGCGCTTTCTTCGGGGAACGGTGGTTGGAGAGGCAGGCTGTTGCTCTCCCCACAAGGGCCTCCGCACAAGTGGGAGGCCTCTGGCGCAGCCTCTGCGGGAAGCGATGGAGGCAGAGGAACATTTTCCCCTGCAACCTCAGGGCCTCTGGCTGCGGGGGAGGCCTCCGCCTTTGTCCCTGTGCTGGCCGATGGGGACAGAGGCACACTGTCCCCCGCATCCTGGCAGCCTCCTGCCAAAGGAGATGCCGCTGCCTCGGCTCCTCGGGGCACTGCTGGGGCCAGAGGCGTGCTCTGCAGGTCACCAGCTGCCTCCCTGGCAGCATCTCTGCCCTTCACAACGGGGCAGCAGGGCACCTCCTCAGGACACGGCTGTGGGTCTGCCAAGAGGCTCCTGAGGCTCGGTCTGACCCAGCTCATGACCAAGGCCGTGTTTTTCTCCAGCTCCTCCCATTGCAAAGGCTCTTCATCAACATCCTCTTCCTCATCACTCCACTCCACGCCAGCATCCTCCGGCGCTCCCCGGACTCTCTTCCCAGCTCCCAGCTCCCTCCTGGGCGCATGGGCGTACAGCCGCTCCTGCACCTCCCACTTGGACCTGGCGTCCTTCAGGAGCTCCACTCGCGTCACCTCCGGTTGCCACAGGTTATAGAAGGAGTTTCTGGCACAGAGCTGAAGCCAGAGAGGGAGATTTGTGAAGGCAGCTGCTTTTCCCACCAGCAATGCCCCCCGCAGCCCTGCCAGCACTGCCACCATCACGCTGTTGCAGCAGGGCGCAGCGGCTGGCCCCAGCACACGGAGGGTCACCATCTGCCGCGGCCCACCCTTTGCACTCACCTCCTTGGGGCGAACATTGAGGCATCCCGATGCTGTCAGGGAGAAACGTTTCCCCTTGCCCTCCTCTTCCTCAACCTCCCTCTCCTTTGGCCTCGGCTCCTTCCTCTCCAGAAAGGCTTCTCGCAGCTGAGCCAAGCTCTGCCCGGTGCGTGCCACGCAGCTCCTGTCGAGCTCCTCCAGCGTCTCTGTTTTGATTGAGAGCACGGCGAGATACTGCGCGGGGTTGTCGGGGTGTATGCTCAGCGGCGTGCCTCGAAGGCGACAGATGATGCCCAGAGGCTGCTGTTTGGGCCTCTGCACTGCAAGCTGCCATCCCAGTGTGACCAGTCCATGGCCACTGCCCGGGGAAGCTGGTGCACCGGCCCCCGTGACCTTCCTTTTGCCATCACGAGTGTGGGCATCAGGCCCTTGCAGAGCTGTGGCAGCTGTGCTTTTGCCATGCTCGCTGCTCTCCTCTTGGGCTCTCTTTGCCACTGCTGCTAGACCAAGGGCGTGTGCCGATATCTTCCGTGGCACGGCTGCACTGAGCTCCTTTGTGCCTTTGTCCACATCAGGCTGCACCAGCTGCCGGTCACGTCCAAGACTCATGTCATCAGCACAGCTCCAGGCTGCAGACACGAGCTCAAGGCCTGTGGATTCCAGAGCTGCGGCAGGTGCTACAGGGCTGTGTGCAGCAAGTCTCTGGCTCTCAGCCCTCAATTCCATGCACGCATCTGCAAGGATCATCTGAATAAGGCCAGCAGGCTCAGGCCAGGAAGGCCAGGAGGACTCTGCTGTGACCATTTCACTGGGGCAGCTGCCAGCAACGGCTTTGGCAGAGCTGGGTGGCACCTCTGCGAAGCGGGGGCTGCTGAGCCCAACCTGCTGTGAAACACCTTTGGCCATTGTCTCCCACTGCGGGACCTCCCCCACGCCAGAAGAGGCTGATTCTCCTTGGGGATTCTCAGCGGGGGAAACTTGCCCTTCTGCAGGCTGCACCTCAACACCTTGGGACGCTGAGGCCTTGCTCCGCACCAAGTCCTGCCTGTGCGCCATCGTCTCCAACCATTGTGCCTTGGTCTCCTGCGCACAGGCATCTCTGGGAGCTGCCAGCACCTTGCTACCTGGCTCCTGGCACAGTCCTTCGACAGTTCTCGAAAAAGCCACCCTCAGCAGCAACGGTGGCAGCCTTGGCTCTGTCAGGCAGCCTGGCCACGGCTCATGCTGCTCCTTGCATGCTGGCATGCCTCGCATCTGCCTTTGAGGAATGCTCTGTGCTCCCGCAACAAAGGAGGTGCCTCCTGGCAGCTGCCGGCTTTGCACAGGAAGACTTGTCCTGGCACCATCAGCTCGCAGCAGCCTTGTTTTTCCCAGCGCGGAAGACCCAGCCCTGGCCTCAGGCAAGCAGCGGACAGGAGCTTGAAGTGCCCGGGGCAGAGCCCCAGCTTCCCGCTTGCCTTGTTGAAGGGCAGGCAAAGGAAGACGCACTGCCTGTAGACCTTCCTCTGCCAGGCTCTTCCTGCACTCCAGACACATCACAGCAGCACTAAGAGGCGGCAGCTGCTCCCTGGCTTTGGCCCTGCCTCTTGCAGAAGATCTGCAGGATGTCTCCAGAGCAGGCAGCTTGCTTCCACGGGCAGATCCTGCCGTTTTAGCTGCAGAGGCCTCCAGGCCTCCAAGGAGCTGCCTAGCTGCCTTGGGTGCACGAGGTGCTAAGCTGGGCAGATGGAGTGTTTCCGTTTCTCTCTTGAACGCTGCGATGAGAACATCTCTGGCAGTGTCCTTCACCGTCTGCAATCCAAGCCCAGGAGATAGGAAAGTGATTGCAGCCCTTTCCTCCCCCCCAGCCCCCGCCCCCACTCTCCATCCTTCCCACAATTTCCAGCACCTCTGATGCCCTCAACAGCGGCAGCGCTCTGCCACGCAGGCGGCTCCCACCCTGCTCCCAAAGGCTGCATGGGGACAGGGCTCATCAGCACTGCGCAGGACAGGGGCAAAGGCAGTTCCCCTGAGGAGCCTGAGACCTCCTGGTCTCTCCCACCGCTTCCCGCCTGCTTCTCCGCAGCTGCAGCCAGGCAGGCAGAGGCTTTGCCACCATCGCTGCTCAGCTCGGTACCTCTGCAATGAGGTGTTCGAGGCCTTGCAAGCTCTGTGGGCTGGGCAGCAACGGCCGCCTGTCCCTTCGGTGCGACGAAGTCGGGGTCGGGATGCGTTGCAGCGCTGCGCGCGGCTCCCGCTGGCCCCCCTGCAGGGAGAAAAAAGCCCATGATGGAGGCGGTTGCGTTCGTACAAGCGGCCCCTCAGGCACAGGAAAGCCCGGCCCCATGGCGAAGAGAAGCTCAAGGCCGAGCACGACTCAGCTGTGCTAAGCCTGGAGATGCTCTCTGACCCTCAGCACAGCTCACAGGCTCCATTTGGGCCTTGCAGCATCCCGGTCGGTGTGCTTTGTGCACCAGAAAACCCCCAGCACCAGCAAGAAATACCCCCTGGCCAGAGAAGATCAGGCCTGGCTCGCTTGCCCCACCTCCTCTTCCCCACCGTCCTCACGCTTTCCGTGCGGCTCCCGGCCCTGCTGCCTGCCTCTCCCTCCAGCCCCACCGCTCACCTTGCTTCTGCGCTTCGGCCTCACAGAAAGCCCATCCACGGGCTGGGAGCCGGCATTCGCCTGCCGCCCCTTGTCCATCTGCAGGAGCTTCTCCTGCGCACCTGCCACTCTGGCCCTCAAGAGAGCTGCTCCCTCCTCAGCGAGCTGCTCTCCTCAGAGGGCACACCCAGGGGCTCTGCTCCCAGCACGGACTCGGTCACCACGGGCACCGCCCCATCACAATGGCCTTGGGGGCACGATGCCACCCCCATCACAAAGCCCTGCACGTTGCCATGGGGACCCCCGTGACCACCTCCTGCTGTGACCAGGGGCACCCGCATCACAAGGCCTTGCTGGTGACCGTGCTAGCACCGACATCACAAGGCCTTGCTGCTCACCGGGGGCACCTCCAGCACCACGGCTTTGCCTCCAAGCCTCTGGTGCCAGCTTCTGAGCCCAGCTCTGAGCTGCCATCTGTGCAGCAGCAGGGATTTTCCTCTCCCCACCTCTCTGCCTCCCAGACCGTGCAGATGCTGCCCTTCTTCAGGCCCTCTAGAGCACACAGCCAGCCACTGCAAGACCACTCCTCTTGCTTGGGCCACTAAGCCTCACCCATATGCCTCACCATCCAGCCCTAGGCAGAGCTTCCTGCATTCCCACTGCTTTCTCACAGAAAGGCCAACTGCCCCTCCGCACCTTCCCAGACGGGCCTTCCCAAAGAGGCTGCAGCCATCCACCGCAGCGCTCCAGGCATGCCACGCTGCAGGCCCGCAGCTGCACACAGACTGCAAAGTGCTCCTGTCTGGTCCCCAGGCTGCAGGCATTAGCGGACGGACCCCCGAGACAGGTGCCCGTCTCTGCAGATTTCCCACAAAAGGTGCCAGAGATTGATTTCTCCAGACTGCTGCTCTCTAAGCACTTCCCTGTTGGCGTGCACGCACTGCGCTGGGCCCCTCCAGGCTTTCTTTGCTCCACATCACCCTGCACCTTTGCCGTGCCCTCCCACACCATCGCTTCCTCACTCTTCCATGCATCCTCCTCTCCCCTCAGGGGCGCCGACTTTTGGGCTCTCCTCACCAGCTTGGCCACCGGCTTGAGCCTCACGGCAGCACACGGGCACACTCTGCTTCCTGATGAAGCGTGACACCCCCCAGCCTTGGTGCCTCGCTGCTGGCTCGCCTTCGGGACGTCCAGCTGCTGGACTGCCAGGCCACCGGGGCAAGCAGGCCCTGCCCTCACCTGTGCACCTCTTCCTACTCACGGGGCTTGGGCTTTTCTTGCTTTTGCCCCCGGGGGCACGTGGGGACCATCTCTCCACGCCAGCCTTCATGCACAAAGAGGGGCCCACGCTCAGGAAACCAAAGCCCTGCTGCCAACACCAGCTGCACACCCAGGGGCTGACCTGCTGGATCCAAGCACTGCTGCTCAAGCCCATTCCCCTCACTGGCAGCATGCAGAAAAACCCCACCTGCCCTGCCAGGCCTAGAGCCATGTCATCACACTTGGTACTTTCCAGGCAGGATCCTTGTGTCAAGGAATAGCAAACTGAAACTGTCTAGAGGTAGCCGCTTAGCACGACTTCTCTAAAACTTGCTTAGCATGAGGAGCTAAATTTGTTGAAGCCTTAGGCTGGACTTAGATAAAATAATGAACTTTTACCTAGTTCAGTAAGAAAAGGGCCTCAGAGCTGGTTCAAACTGGAACGATAAGGGAGTTGCAAGCAGTCTGCATTCCTGTGCTTCACACTCCGAAAGGGAGGGTGTCAAGGCTCTGAAACAAGGCCTCGTTGGGCGCCAGGACCCTGGGAAACAAAGCCTCCTCTCACTGCTGAAACAGTGTTAATTTGGGGGGTCTGGACTATCTTGGGGTCTGGATTATATCCCCTTCGTCAGGACCTTGGGAGATAACACCTACTGTCACTGCTGGGGCAGTGCTAATTGCTGGAACAACACCTCTCTGTCAGGGCCTTGAGAGACGAGGGCGGGACCTGAGGAATCAAGACACATCTGTCAGCAGAAACCTCAACAGTAAAGATAAACAGCCTGCCTAGGGACAGGGATGAGACCCAATAAGGAGCAGGAGACCCCAGACCTAAATATTACTATTGGTCCAAACTACTGTGTGAGGGGTGGAGAGGTTAGATTGGAAAGTATAATTGCCAGGGATTTCTTTGCTCGGGGTCCGTCTTCGGAGGCACCCAGCTCGAGCTGTAATTCGAACGGAGTCAGCAGAACATCATCGGACTCGGAGTGGTGGCAGCTAGCTTCTTCTCTTCTTTTCCAACTTTCTCTGTCTTCTCCCCTTACCCTCTTTCCCCTCCCCCCTTCACCTCCCCTTCACCTTTCCCCACCTTTTCTCCCCACTTTGTGGAAAATAAAGTTAAAAGGTTGTACGATATTTGACCGGTTTTAGCGTCTTAATCTCATCCTTGGGATCGTAACGAAACCCTCCCGATATTGGATCGGGACATGACCCCGATCCATTCTTTGGTTTCATTCCTTCAAACAGCAGAGATAATATCAAGCCTCGGAGGAGAACGTATGCTAAAGCCCTGCTCAGAACTAGGTCTTCCAAGAAGCCGCAGCTGCTGCTTCCTCCCTAGGCAGAGGGCAAGAGTCAGTTCAAATACCAGATCAGCTCATACAAAGAGGGTTTTGCCTTGCAAACTCTTCTACTTGGGAGAAGTAGAACGGAGAGTGAAAGCACCTTCTCAGCTTCTTCTAGTTGCTTTCAAAAAAAGACTAGGAAGCACCGTCACGGCTCTTAAGGCTTTCTTCAACAAAAGCAGGTCTTCTCAACTCTTGGGCTCCCAATCCCAGTTGCTACTATCACCACTGCACTATCTCCCTTTCGTGTCAGGGCCACAAAAAGTCCCTACGACCTCATGGAGAGCCTTAACTTCACCTTCCAGAGACCACAGGCAAGACTTGCTGTTCAGATACTACTAAAGTCAAGCAGAAGGTATTGGGTGGGGGTAGGAGATGGTAAACGCAAATATATTCCTATCAAAATAGATGCTCATTCAGCAGAGTCGGCTAGTTCAGAAGGTAAAACTCAAGGAGGCAAAACATTGCTGTGTCCTCCAGTTCAGCTTTCAGCAAGACATAAGCTTCAGTCGAGATGGCTTCACTCACACCTTGCCACCATCAGCCTGCCAGCAGAGACAAAGTACAATGCAACCTTCCCCATGGCACGTTCAGAGAGAACTACAGCTTCAGTCCCGGGCGATGGTAACAACACCTACTCTAAAACACAAGCACATCTTGCCACAGCTCCAGAGAAGGCTGGGCCCATTCGTGCCCATCCTTTCCCTTCCCTCCTCAGCAACGCCAGGAGAAGAGGAAGCTCTCAAAAAAGCGCTACAACTCCACCTGGACTCCCACACCTTCAGGCCTTCTTCTTTTCAAAGCCCTTTTCCTCCACGGCAGCGGAGATGGCAGCTGTGCAGGGCTCATCATTTTACGCTGCCAAGTCGAGACCGAGTCCCGTTCTCATCGCTTAAGCGAAACCTTTGAGAACGGCCCTTCCGCGCTGCACTACAACAGCAGCTAATGCCCATCGAATTCCCCGGCAGCTCCACCACCCTCACCCAGAAGCAGACTAAAGTATAGTGTCCTTTTCCCACGAGAGGAGGAAACACAGCCTGGTGTGGCATCAGCTGGGGGGGATTCCCTGGCCGCAGGAAATGCGCCAGCTGCCCACGCCTGGGAGAAGGAAACTTCTCCTTGGGCATGAAGTGGAGTGCAGCCTGCAGAGCTGCTCAGCTGAGCCCAGGAGACATGTATGATCCACAGAGCTGTGTCTCTGCCTGGACTCCATCCACTGTATTTACGAGAGCTCCCTTCCTTCTGTGGCTTAGACACATGTCCGCGCCTGCGTTGTGGGCCCGTAAGGTGATTTGGGGCAGATACTCGATGTCGTGGCCTAAGCCTGCTGCTCCGGGGTCCCGTGAGATGCCGGGGTGTCCAGCAGAAGCACCTACGGCTGGCAGGGACAGCAGGGGAGCTGCGAGTGGATGCTGCACAGACAGCGCGGGGCATCTGCAATGGATTTGGGGCCTGGTGCCACCAGCTGAGTCCCACCACAGCACCGAGCACAGACCGTGCTGGCTACACGCAGGGCTGCTGCAGGAGCGTCATAGGGGACATCCCGTGTGATGCCCTCTCCGCGCGGCCCCGGCCCCTGCCCACGCGTCCCGGCGAGGCCGTGCCAGCCCAGGTGCCGGGGCTGCTCTTGGCCAACTCTGCTGCCAGGAGGCCCCGAGCCCCGAGCGGGAGCTGCCAGGGGAGGCCGGGGCAGCGCTGGTGACAGGGATGGAGCTCCAGGACGCCGGCCATGCCACGCGGCGTGGGCAGCCCATGCCCATCATCCCCCCGCGGGGTGAGGCCTCTTGCCCAGCGTTGCGGTCAAGAACCACAACTTGAAGCTTGGCTGCAGACACCCAGGGCTGTAGGGGGGGTCGGAGGGGCGGGTGGGTGCCCTCAAGCCCACCTGCGCCCTGCAGCCCCTGTCAGGGAGGGGCTTGGTTGGGGAGGGGGTGCTGTTTGGTGACGCCTGCTTAGGTCCTCTCCTTGCTCAGGCGTGTGGCTGTGAGCTGGCCCACCCGGAGCAGGACGTGTCTTTGCCTTGCTTTGCAGTGGCCGTGCCCATCTGGGCTGGCGTGTGCAACTACGTTCTGGAGAAGCTGGTGCTGAACAAGGTGGGTGGGCCATCCTCTTCCTCCCCTCCAGCCCTGGTGGCTGCAGCAGCCCTGACCCCTCTGTGCCGTTGGGTGTAATGGCCCTGCCCCTCCTCTGACAGCAAAGGGAGCCCCCCTGGAGAAGCATGCTGCAAAGGACAGCTGTGCCCCGGACCAAGTTCTCCCCAAAGGGAGACGGCAAATGTACAGTGCAGGGGCAGTTGCAGAAGGGTGGGAGGCTTTCTGGGCTTTCTCTGGTCCCCCTGGCAGAGTGCAAGGCCAAAGCGAGAGCCTGGCACGTTTCTCCAAGGTGAATGGGCCTTCTTGGAAACCCTTTGACGGATCTGCTGGAGGTGAGGCAGGCTTGCCTTGTAAGGCTGAGAGCGGGAGGAGGAGGGGGAGGGAACGATCTACAATGTTCTTCTCAAGGACTTCTCCAAGGCTTCTCCCAAGCTCTCCAGAAGGCTCCATCTTGCCCCTTTGTACACCGGGTGTGGGCAGGGCACGTAGCACCATGGCCGTGCTCGGAGAAGTCTTGGCTCTGTTCGTCCATCTGCCATGCTCCTAATGCTTCTCTCCTCTTCTCCTCTGGCTGCAGGACGTGAGAATTCTTCCCCTGGGCACCTTCAGTGTTGTTGCAGAACAAGTCGATGCTGGCAAGAAGGGTCTTCTGACTGTTCGTAGACCCACGTTTCACCTCTGCAGCAACCTTGTGGATCTTCACAGCCTCACCCACAATAAGGCCGCTGTTGGTGGTAAGAAGGGAGAGTGAAACTTCTGCTTCCCCTGGGGACATGGGTGGGGTGTGTCATGGGCCACGTCCTTCCAACTGCTGCTCCCTGTTTATGCCACAGCAGCCCTTGGATGGGCAAAGAGCAGCATTGCTGCTGGCTCTTGCAAGCTGCCCATGCTTCAAAGTGGCTCCAAGCCATCTGCACCTGCAGTGTGCGGCCGGGGATGGCTGTGGGGCAGCAGGAGCTCGGAGCTGTGTCTGGAGAGGGCCTTTCCTTTCCGATGACTCCGTCTTCTCTGTGCTGGGAGCATCAGCCTGGGAAGGAAGCACTACTGTGGCCTTGGGCCAGGAGGTGGCAAAGTGCTTTGAATTTCTGCCAGGGAGGGAGGACATGAGCCTCCTTGATGGGCTTTGGCAGGGGGTTGAAGAAGACAGCTCTGTAGGCCTGTGCTGCTGGAAGGCCTTCGAGCTCCCAGCACTGGGTTGGAGGCTGCTGCAGTGCTCTGTCCGTGACGGTGCTGCTCTTTCGTTGCTGCCTAGGGCACAAGCAAGCTGCGACCCTGAAATATCCTCACGTAGCCGTGGCCATCTCCGTTCCTTGGAAAACAGTGGCAGCTTGTGAAGAGGAGACCATGTACCTTCTTTCCTGCTGCCTTGCGAATGGGCAGAATGTGGCCCTTGTTTTGGAGGGCATTGGCATGCTTATCATCAAAGGCAAAGAGGTGAAGATGCGATTTCACAAAGGCCTTCTGCGCAGGCTGAACGGCTCTCCACAGCTGCTAGAAGCTCTTCTGGCCGTAAGTTTCCCATTTTAACAGCGCTCCTTCTCACTCCTTGAAACCCTAGCCAAGTGGCAACGAAGAGCTTTCTCTTGGCCTGCCACAAGCCGTCTGGGTACATGGACAGTGCTAGCCTCGAGTAATGCCAGCTCCCTGCCCAGTTCTTCTTCTGTGTTTTTCCCTGCTAGGCTCCCTCCAGAAGTATTGCCCCGCAGCTGCTCTTCTGCATAATTGAGGAGCTGCTGTGAGGAAGAGCGAGGCTTGTTTCCAAGTTTTGGAGAGGCAGCTTCTTCTCTGCCTTCCCGTGTCTGCCCTTTGCAGATGCCAGAGATGAGGGATTCAGTCCTCTCGGGCACCAAGACAGCTTCTTCCCAGATACGTTCTGCTTGTGAGTGGTGTCTTTCGTTGCTTCCAGGTACGTGCTGGAGACGGCCCCTGGGAAACCAGCTGTGCGAGCTGTGAAGCCCACCCGTGAGGAGGAGAAGGGGCAAGATGTGGGCAGCAGCAAGAAAGGTAGTGGAGGCGCTGGCTGCTGGCAGGGCTTTGTGCCTTCTCCTTCGGTCCTCCTTGGCAGGGCATCGGAGCCCAGGCTGCAGCACCATGGCTCGGCTAGCATGAGGCAACGGACTGCGGAGGCAACAAGAGCTCAGGGCAGCTCAAGATTCCCAACAGCCCTTGGTCCTGCCAAGTTCCCCTTGGCCACAGGACTCTGTGCCCTAGCGTACACTGCAAAGTACTCCTCCATTTGAGGAGTTGGAGAAGAAGGGAGTGCAACTGGAGGACGGTCCTTGTGACTCATCACGTCTGCCCAGAGCAGAATGCAAAAGGAAGGAGGGCCCTCTCTCCTGGAATCCAGGGACTTTCCTCTCATGGGAAAAGTCCCCTGGAGTAGAGGGTCCAAAGTCTGCTCACACGTGCAGAGACTTCCTTGGGTTTTCAAAGCAGGCAGTTCTAGCCTTTTCTTGTGAGTTTCTCAGACACATTCCCAAAGCGCTGCCCTTGGGTTGACTCTGTCACCAGAGGTAACGTAGGCCTGTCACATGTGTCAAAGTATCTGCACGCCACTCTGGTTCCAAGGGTCACCGTGATGCTGCTCTGAAGTGTGTTCTTGTCTCCTGCTTGCAGAGAAAGTGTCTGGCCAGCGGCTGCTGCTGCGAGAGAGGCAGCCGGCACCCAGGGTAGCGTTTGTGCCTATGGAGGAAGACGAGGGGGTGAAGGACAAGGGGAAAGAGCCTCCTGGCAGGTAAGAGCCTTGGAGCGAGGGAGAAGGGTGACCCTGTAGCCCTGCGTGTCTTGGAGGGAGAGGTTTCCCTTGGACCCAACGTCCCTCGGAGCTCTGGATGCCTTTGAAGCTGTGCCGTGCCGCAAGGACTAGGCATCCCTCGCTGGAATTCTGGGACCTGGGAGCCCTTTCCTTCCCAGGAAATCTTGTCTGGTGGCTGGCACAAGCAGGGTGTGGTTACACCCTGCTAGCAGGAGCCTTTCTGCGTCCCCAAAGGAGTGCCAAAAACTTGTGCAAAGTTGGTGGAAGAGGTGGAAGAGAGGGCTGCAAGTCAAGGAATGGTGTTGGAGGGGAGGAGCGCCTTGGGTGATTATCTGCCCAAAGGAGTGATGTTTCCCCTTGGGCAATGCCCTTCCTTTGCCTTCCATCAGCAACGCGCAAGGAGGGTCTTCTCCAGGCCGCCGTCAGGCGGTGTTGAGCAGCAGGTTTGAGAGGTGTGCCCTTGCCGCAGGCAGTCCTTAGAGGCCAGGGCTGGTTGTTTTGTCACTTGGAAGAGGATGTAACTGTGGGACATAAGAGCCTGAAGACTGAAGGAGTGCAAGCGACCAAGCAGTTATTCCCATTTCAGTTTCCGAAGCTTCCAAGAAACCTGGCCATGGAGGAATGGCTAACAGAGTTGGCAGGATAGCAAGTAACGGTGTTTTTTGGAGCTGCTCCTTATAGATGGCCCTGCAGCTCTTCTTGTAGCATGGACAGACAGTCTGCCTGTGGGCACCCAGAGCTCTCATTCACGCATGTCGTGCAGCACTGCGTGTTTTGGTGGGGGGTGATCTCCGCGTCCATTGATGTGACCCCAGTCAGTGGAACCCACATGCTTCTGCTGCAGAAGCAGGTGCCCAGCCTGTGAGCACAGCTTGGAGACCCTCCTCCCCCTGTGCTCATCCCACCTCCCCATGATGTGTGTATTTGCAGCATGCTCCCAGCAATCCAAGCGCGCTCTGCCAAGGATGAAGCACCCAGCAGGAGGAAGCAATCTCTAGACCCTAGAGCACGAGCTGCATGGGCTGTGAATGAAGGCCATGAGAAGGCAGGAGAGGTAGGTGCTGCAGACAGAGGTGCTTCTTGTGCCAGCCTGCATTCTGCAAAAGCATTGTGCTATGGGTGCTGGCTGTACAAGAGCTCTTCCAAAGACCACGGTCAGAGGAGAGGGTGAGCAATAAGCTTCCTAGGAAAAGAGACCTGCCTTAGCCCCCACTGCCCCCTCCCACACTCCCAGGCAGGATTGCACTGCAGATTGCCCTAGATTGTAGTGAGCTGCCTTCCCCTGTGCTTGCCTCCCTTGCCTTCTCCATTAGGCAAGAACTGGTGTGCTGGCTGAGCCTCTTGGCCTTTGCCCTTGCCAAAAACCCGCGAGGGCTTTTAGCCATCCTCCTGTATTGCCCTGCAGCTGCTGCTCTGTAGAATTGAGGGGCTGCTGTGAGAAACAGCGAGGGCTGTTTCCGAGTCTCTGAGAAGCAGCTGCTTTTCTGAACAGTGGAAATGTTGGGTGCCCTTGTGAGCAGCGAGACCTTTTTCTTGGTAGCATCTCACCTGTGCTTCTCACCTTTGCAGATGCTACCAGACTGGAATTCTACCTTCACAGCCAGCAAAAAACCTAGAACTGAGGCCCCTGCTCCTCCTGCTCATCCCGATATGTTTCTACCCTGAGTGTATTTGTTTGCTTCTTCGCCCCTGGCTGACGAAGGGAGCATCTTCTCAGCACAGGTCTGATAGGGCTGCCTTGCCAGGGCTTGCGCAGGCTGCTCAGGAAGTGCTTTGGGAGCAAGTCTTCCCAGTGGCTGCTTCCCAGGCACCTGCAGGCACACTCTGCCTTCATAAGGGCTCTGTGGGGGGGAGGTTCTGCTGAGCTCTGTGCTGGCTCCCACCTTGCAAGTGGTTTGTGCTTTACTGCCTTGATCCTTTCCTCCTCCTTCGACACGGGGTGCCCAGCAACAGTCCCTTGTCTTTGGGGCCACCGAGCAGTGGCTAATGGACTTCGCAGGGCAGTGGGCAATGGTGTGTCTTGCGGGTCCTTGTAGATGACCCTGCTGCTCTCCTTGCGGCATGGATAGAAAGTCTGGCTGTGGGCAAGCCCGGAGCTCCCTTCGGACATGTTGTGCAGCCCTGGGTGTTTCATTGGGGGGTGATCTCCATGTACAGTGATGTGACTCAACTCAGTGGAATGCATGTGCTTCTGCTGCAGTCCTGCCTTCTGCTGCAGGAGCAGGTGCCCACCTTGTGAGGATGAGCGGAAGACCCAACTCCCCCTGTGCTCATCCCACCTCCCCACGACGTGCGATCGCAGCCCATTGCCAGTCATCCCGGAGTGCTCTGCCCCGAAGGCAGCACCAGCGGGAAGGAAGCAGCCTCCAGAAGCCCGAGCACGTACTGCACGCCCTGCCAACGCCGGCCGTCGGAGGACAGGCCTGGTAAGTGCTCCGGACCGACGTCCTTCTGGAGCCAGCCTGCGTTCTGCAAAAGCATCATGCTATGGGCGGTGGCTGTTGAGCTGTGTGATTATTTAGCTGCTTGGTCCAAACAAGTAAGGGCTGTTCAGCCTTGCTGGGCTTCCCTTTCCGGCAAAAGGGTGCTGCCAGGAAGGCTCAGGGCAAGGGGCAGAGGAGACGGTGAGAAGTAACCTTCCCTTGCGGGAAAGCAGACCAGCTGTCTCCTCCAGATTTCAAGCTCTGCAAGTAGCAATTCCCTCCACTTTTTTTCTGACAGCAAGAGAAATCAGAGACTGAGCCCATGGGAAAGAGAGGGAAGCCTGCGCAGGCTGAGAGCTAGCCTGGGGCGTGTTGCAGTCCCCTCGCTGTTCTGCAGCTGGGGCTGCAGCATCGCTGCCTGGGGCAGCAGTTGTCATGCGGGGTGCCTGAGGGCAGGCCAGAGCCGGGGGGCTGGTGACTGCCCAGGTCCTGCAGGCACTGGGTGCTGGAGAGGTGCATGTTGCGAGCAGCTGAGTGGACTTGGAAGTGGGGCACAAAGGGGTGTGGAATTGTCTGGCAGGTGCAGTGGGCTGATGAGAAGTTGCCTGAAGAAAAGCTAACTATTCGGAATGTCATGAAGTACCAGCTGGGAGAAGATAAGGAGGTGATCCTGAACATTCACTTCTCGCGCCTGGAGGAAGAGGCCAAAAGGCTGGCGGCTGAAGCGGGGCCTCCCCCACAGAGCAGGTATGTGGCAGCTCCAGGAGAAGCCTGGCAGAGCTGAGGGGCAGTGAGGCAGCGAGGGGTGCCCCTCCCAGTGCCAGAGCCCCTGGGTTGCCTAGAGCATGCTGTGACCTTTCCTGAGAGGGGCGTGAGGTGGCTGGAAGCCTGACACTAAGCAGCGCTCTGCAGCCCCAAGCAAATGGCCCGCACTGCTGTGGAGCTGAAGGGCTGTGGCTGCAACTGGGAGCAGGGTGGAGGGGCTGTGGGAGGAGAGGAGCAGGAGGGGTCCGAGGCAGAGTGAGAGAGAGGAGGTGTCAGTGCTGCTGCAGCCCCATTGCCCCCGGAGCAAGCCACAGGGCTGGCCTTGGCTCAGCCTTGCCTTCCATCCAAGGGGTAGCTGTTGGGTGCTCAGAACTGGCTTCAATGGTGGCACCTAGCAGTTCTGAGCAGCTGAGCGCAGAGGGATCCTTGCAATGCTTGTGTGCCCCTTTGCAAAGCTCTCACTGACTGCTGAAGCCAAGACACACGTTCCCCACCTCCACCAGTCTCAGTGCCAGAAAAATCAGCCACAGGCTGCTGAGCTGCACGCGGGACCTTGTTTGGACCCAGGGGCCTGTGTCCCATGCCGGTGAGCATGGCACCACCAGCAGAAGCCCCTGCAAACATCGCTGGCCTCGACGAGTCGGCAGTATTTCTCGGCCTTTCTGCCCAGGCAGAACACAACCTCTTCCTTTCTCCCTCCTTCTGCAGGCAGAAGAGGAGCCGTTGGCGGAGGCCGAAGAAGCAGCAGCAGTGACTGCGAGGCATGTGGGCACACGGGAAGCTTTTTTCGGTTGAATTAAACCACCAGGGTCACTAAACCTTGCCCAAGAGGGCAAGAAGAAGGACACAGAGAAGGGCTTGAGCCTGGGCCTCCCTTGCTGGTGCCCAGTGCTGGCTGCATGCTGGGAGGGAGCTGCCAGCTCCTGTGTGTGTGTTGGGTGCCCTTGAGTGGGGGCTTTTACGGGTGTGAGGGGCCTAAGGAGGGTGCCAAGGGCCGGAAGGGGAAGCTGCCACCCAGGAGGTTTGGTGCCAGCAGAGTCCATGGCCACCTTGGCGGTAGCATCCATGAACTACGGGAGTTGCAGAGCCTGAGGGGAGCGAGGAAGGAGAGCAGCAGAGCACAGAGCCTGGCCTTGAGGCGAGCAGACTTCCCCTTCTGCAGGGACCTGCTAGGACAAAGGAGCTTGGGAGATCTGGCAGGTCTTTAAGGTCTTTAGGGACAGCCTCCTCCAAGTGCTGCAGTGCTCCACCTTGCTACTGGAGCAAGGAAGCAGCCAAGTCTGTTCTGCCCGTTCTGTGCACCTCCAGGTCTGCATGTCTTTCAGTGAGCAGTGGCGAGGTGTTTCTCGCTGTGGTGTCTCCAGGACCAAGCCTGCACCCCATCTCTTCCTCTCCCAGGCCACAACTTCTGTGTTGTGGACTCCAAGCCAAGAACTACCTGCTACTGCGAGCAAGATCAAACTAGCGTCATAGCACTCAAAGAGAAACAAAACCCATGAGCCATATGAACACGGTGCAAGAGAGAAATTGCTCTCACAGCTAAACCAAGTGAAAGCAAGCTGCAGGCAGGTCTCCCAGAGGTCAGTGACAGCAAGCCTGGCAAGCCTCAGGCCTGAGGCCTTGCCAAGTCAGTGCAAAGCTTACAGCCCATCACTAGGAATGGCAGATTCCATAGGACAGGGCTTCATCGTTACATCTGGTAAGTGCACATCTGCAAATGCAGGAGCTTTGCTTGCGAGCCCGCTCATGAAAACATTCATAAGCATTTCACGAGGATCAAGTGCCCTTCTCCCTGCAAAGTGACAAGCTTAGGGGAAGAACGTGCACCTCAGACAAGTTTCCAGCCTCTTCATCCTCCACAGCTTTTCACTAACCCCCCCAGCAGGCGCTGCGAGAGAAAGCCCACACCAACTCTTGCAACTGCCTTGGCAAAGCCAGAGGAGGGCCTGCAGAAGTCCAGGACGTCTGCTGTGGCAGATGTCCTACACGGACACCGAGGTTCTGCTTGCACACTGCAGCTCCCGAAATGCTTGATGCCAGGGTTGTGAGAGCTGCAGGCTGCTGTGGCAGGAGAGGCCTTGGCTGTGCTTGGGTTCATTCCTCAGCTGCTTGCTGGGCTGTGCTAGGCCTCGGTTTTCCGGCAGATTCCTCTCTTGCCCCTGTCACCACTGATGGGAAAACATGTGGAAACAACCCTGCCCTTCCAAGGTAGCACTCTGAAAGACAAAACCAGGCTGCTGTTGCAAACTTTGCGGCAACCAGAGGCAGCCAGGGCTCCTGTGCTCGGAAACACTAGGCATACGGCAAAGCTCAACCTAAGGCGGCCTCCCTCGATGGCTTTGCCACTGATGCCGAGGGAGTGAAGAGTCTTAGGCCAAGAGTTTTGCAGAGCAGGAGCAGAGGGGCCACTGCGTCCAACGCAATGTTGCTTCAGCCTGGGCCCGCAGGGAATAGCCTCTGGCACGTCATTGCCCAGCCATTCCGTGTGCTTCCATCCTTCCGTAGCTCCCGCTGAGGGCTTATAATACGGAGAGGAATGAGTTGGTTTGGGTTTTGTTTTGTGTTAAAGAGCCAGTCCCTGCCCAAAAGACATCTTGGGCCGGCCTTTTCCTCCACAGCTGTGTTCTTCATAGCGTGGAGTCGCCTGTATGTGAGCACGACGTGGATGTGAAGTGGAGGCCCACTGCCGAACGGGGCGGGCAAAGGATCCCGAAAAGGCCGAGCTGCTGGCTGCCATCTTTGCCTCAGTCTTTACTGCTAAGCCTGGCCCTCAGGAGTCCCTGGCCCTGCAGACCACAGAGGAAGGCTGCAGGGAGCACGTCTTTCCCTTGCTGCGGGAGGACTGGGTTAGGGGTCACTTCAGCAAGGCGGACATACATCATGGCACTCTGGAAGAAAGCAAATGTCTCCTCAGTCTTCCAAGAGGGCAAGAAGAAGGACCCAGGGCACGACAGGCCGGTGAGCCTCACCTCGAGCCCTGCAAAGCTGCAGGGGCAGCTCATCCCGCACACCATTGCCAAGGTGATCAGGAGCAGTCAGCACGGCTTCGCCAAGGGGAAATCACGCTTCAGCGACCTGAGAGCCCTCCATGATGGAGGGACTGGCTGGGCAGATGAGGGGAGAGCAGTGGACGTTGTCTGCCTTGACTCCAGGACGGCCTCCAACGCTGTCTCCCATGACATCCTCAACGCTGGCTCCAATCCTCAACGTGTTCATCGGTGGCCTGCATGATGATCCAAACCTGGGAGGGGCAGCCGATACCCAGAGGGCTGTGCTGCCATCCCGAGGGACCTCGACAGGCTGGAGACGAGCGGAGGGGAACTTCATGAAGGTCAATAAAGACAAGTGCAAAGTCCAGCACTTAGCACAGGTTCCTAAGGTCAGGAAGGGAGCGGAGCATCTCTCCTAGGTGGAAAGGCGGAGAGAGCTGGGCCTGTTCAGCCGGAGAAGAGACGGCTGAGGCAGGATCTCATCAACGTGTGTAAGTGTCTGAAGGGAGGGTGCCGAGAGGATGGGGCCAGGCTCTTCTCAGTGGTGCCCAGCAATAGGACAAGAGGCAACGGGCACAACCTGAAACCCAGGAAGGTCCATCTGAACAGAAGGACAAACTTCCCTCGCGGGGTGACTGAGCACTGGAACAGGTTGCCCTGAGAGGCTGTGGAGTCTCCATCCTTGGAGAGAGTGAGAAGCCATCTGGCCAGGGTCCTGGGCAAGCTGCTCCAGGTGACCCTGCCTGAGCAGGCCGGGTGGACTAGAGGACCTCCAGAGGTCCCGTCCAACCTCAACCCTGCTGAGCTTCTGTGGTTCCAGGAGCGGAGGCCAGCTCCCAGGCTACTTGTGGGTGGGCAGGGCCAAGCCCCCGCGGGGCCAGGCCTCGAGGAGCCCCCCGGGGCTGCTGTCGTCATGCCGGGTCTGCCCGAGTCCTGCCGTGGCCCCCGGCATCGCTGCGGCCTCCGCTCGCACGCCGCTGTGCTGTCCGGGATGGAGAGCGGAGGGAGCCTTCGCCCGGTCTATGTGCGGGCATCTGGGCCGGGCGATGCCCTGGCCAGGTCCCTGTGTCCTCGGGGCCTTCCCGGAACGGCAACGCCGCAGCTCTCCATGCTTTCAGCCACGAGACCAACCGCTCTGGAAACACCTCCTGCGAGAAGACCTCCAGGGACGTGACGCTACGTGCATGCGTGTCCCCACCGCCTCATTCTTCAACCCCTTCTGCAGTTGGCCTGGGAGAAGAGCGAAGCTTTTGGGTGCTGCAAGGAGATGACCATGCCAGCGCTGTCACCCCGGAGAAGGGCGGAGCAGGGGGATGTGGGTCTCCCCAGCGCACGCCATTGCTTATCTCGGCACGCTCCCAGCCGTCATTGAACATCTGCATTTGTCATCCCACCGCTGCAGATGTGGGCAGCAATCCGAGGCTGCTGGGACACAGCAAGTCCCTCCCAGCTGCCGAGAAGGAAGAACATCTGTCCCGAGGGGAAGAGTGAGCTCAGGAAACCTCTTCCAGCTACGAATTGGCAGTGCCTGACGGGCAGGAGCAGTCCCATGGCGTCCATGCTGCTTGTGAGGTCACTTCTGCGCCAGGACCTGATAGGCCAGCAGCAGGCCCATGACTTCGAGGCTGACCGTGAGGTCCCTTGTGCCTAAAATGACGTCAATGCTGCCTGTGAGGTTATTCCAGCCTCCCTGCGAAGCCAGGAGGAGGCACATGGCTGCTGCTTCTGCTCGTGAGGTCACTTGTGCCTCGGCACCGGAGAGGCCAGCGGCGGGCACATGGCTGCTGCTCACGCTTAGGAAGGAGCAACCTGCCTGGGGAGGCATCAGGAGCGTCGCCGAGCTCGGTGCAGGAGGGGAGAGAGGGGCCACTGGGTCCAACCAAATGTTTCTGCAGCCTGGGCCTCTCCCGTTGTGCCTTCGTAGACGCACGGATGAAGTACGAGCTGGATAAGAGGCCAGGGAGGTGGACCAAAACCTGGCTGAGCTGCAAGGAGCTTTGCAGAGAAGCACCTGGTGGGCACCAAGTTGACGGTGAACCAGCGACGTGCTCTGGTGGCCACAAAGACCCATGGCATCCTGGGCTGCATCAGGAGCAGCGTTGCCAGCAGGTCGAGGGAGGAGATGCTTCCCCTCTCCTCAGCGCTGGTGAGGCCACACCTGGAGGGCTTGGTCCACCAGTACAACATGGACCTAGTGGAGCAAGTGCAACCACCGAGATGACTAAGGGCCTGGAGCTGCTCCCATACCAGGAGAGACTGAGAGAGCCAAGACTGTTCAGCCTGGAGGGGAGAAGACTCAGGGGGATCTTATCAATGTCTAGAAACGCCCGATGGGGACAGGGGGTGAAGAAGACGGACACAGATTCTTCTCAGTGACAGCCAGGGACAGGACAAGAGGCAACGGGAACATACAGAAATACAAGAAATCCCATTAAACATAAGATTTTTTACTGTGAGGGTGATGGAAACACTGGACCAGGTTGCCCAGGGGGGTTGTGGAGTCTCCATTCTTGGAGAAATTCCAAATGCGACCACACATGGTCCTGGGCAACCTGTTCTAGGTGACCTTGCTATAAAAAAGGCGGTGGGGGTAGGTGATCTCCAGAGGTGCTTTCCGTCCTCAGCAAGGCGTTGATCCTGCGGTGACGCTGCCATTGGTGAGGTCACTTGTGAGCTGCCTGAGGGACTTTGCTCCTCCACGGAAGACCGTATTGAGGAGCAGCATTGGTTACTTCTCAAGATCTTCGACGAGGTGTGGGTGCTTCTCCTTCAGGGCCTCGTAGATGCGGTCCTTGCACCAGGGAGTCCAGCTCGGCATCAGCTTGAACAGCTCGCGCATCCTGCTGTGGGACGTTTTCTCCGCCAGGATCCTTTGGTATTGCTCGAAGTCCAGAACATCCCCGAGCAGGAGGTCCAGGACGCCCTTCACTTCGACGACGCGGTTGATCAGCTCCACTCGGTGCAGATCCAGGAAGTGCTTCTCTGCGGAGGCCACAAGCGAACTCAGCGGACTAGCCCGAAGCGGAGGCCTGTGAGAAGGTCCCATCCGACCCGGGGCCGTGCCGAGGTCGATGGTGGGGTTCAGGGCGGGCATTTCACCCCCAAAGGTCTCACCTGTCGTCGTCGCGGAGGCTCCTGGGATTTGTCCTCTGTCTGCCCAGCCTGTGGGAGAGCAAGACGGAGCAGACACGAGAGGGTGAGCGATGGCGGGGCCCAACGAGGGATCTCCAACCCCGCGTGGTCAACGGGGTGCTGGAGGACACAGGGACGGAGCAGACGCACTTCCACGGGAAGCTCCGTCCTGCAGGAGCACCCAGCCTCCCAGGCCACCTCCCGACCTTGGCTTGGTGACCTTTTCCCACGGCTTCGCCTCCTACCTGGCCGGCTGCGCCGCGATCTGGGGGGCCGGCAACTGGCGCGCGGTGCATCTGCGCCCGCCCCGCTGGGTGCGATGTCTCCTGGAAGAGGACAGGAACCAAGGTTGGGTTCCTCCACCCTAGGGCTGCTCCCGTTCCCGGCCAGCTGGTGCCATCACGTGGCAGCAAAGCTAATTACAGCCCTATCAGGGCCCACCACCACTCTCACATTGGCCGTGGGAGCTGCTGGAGCTACGGGTGATGTTTGATGGGCACCTCTGACAGGGAGGTGAGATCCCATCACCTGGTTCAACACGTATGTCTTGCTGGGAACTCACTGCAGTGGAGCTTTAACCTAATTTCAGACACCGTCACGGCAAATACGTACGATCGAGCTCGTCACCCTCGGTTTCTTCTGCAGCCAGCAGAAAAAGAGACGTTTTGAAGGTTCTGCTTCTGTCTGAAAAGACTTGGGCACCAGCCTTCCCTCCTTGGGACATCTCACAGCTTCACCATGCTGGAGGGGAAAGGACGCGAGACACCTACCTCTTCGCAGCACTGCGTGCCACATGCACTTGTCCCTCTCTTCGTCTTTCAAGCTGAGTTTGACTTCCTCTACCATGACACTAAGGTAGATTTCACTGAAGATCTGCTGCTTATCTGCCCCTCTGAGATGGAAGTCCAGGATCTGGTGGAAAGGCAGGAATTGCTCTCAGGAGCTGCTCTTTCATAGCCAGCACAGCAGAAGAAACCAACCCTGTGACCATCCATCATGGTCAAGCTCATCCGCTTGATGGAGGAGCACAAGAAACCAACCCCATGACCATCTGCCATGATCAAGCTCATCCACTCAATGGAGGAGCAGAAGAAAGCAACTCCATGACTGTCCATCGTGGTCAAGCTCATCCTGGAAGAGTATGAATGAGATGGAAGAGTAGAAGAAACCTTGTCTTAGCATATGTCCCCAAAATTTGGATATTTCATGGAAACAAATAGCTTAGGCTCCAGGCGGCAACTCTTGCCCCAACCTTAGACACTGATATTGGGGTGGGATAAACTACATTTTGAAGGAAACCAGTCTCCTTGGTTGTGGAGCAACCTGAGATGGTTCTTCCACCTGAGACAGAGGCGTTTTTAGCGACAGAAGTTGGAGAACCATCACACTCTACCAACCTAAAGGGATCATAGGAAGGAATTGGAGAGACAGGCCATTTTCTAGAGGTCACAGCTCATGTTGAGGACGTTTATATAGGAGTTGAGGCTTGCTAACAGCACAAGAACCGTCGCTTTGCCGCGTGATTGGGCTTATTCCACCCATAAAACGCTCGGCTCTACCACGTGAAGTACCACCTGCCTCAGCTCTTCCCCAAATCCCAGTTACCTTGGGTTGTATGGCTATGGGTGCGGAGCCAGAAACAACGTAGGACCTCCCGCAGTTGACACGTTTGGTCAAAGGCGGTTTATCCACCCGGTAGGACATGGACTTGTTCTCTGTCTCTTCGATTGCCTGCAGAAAGTCAAACACGGTCAGCACCGGGAGAGAAAGATGAGCAAACACGGACGTACATGTAGATCCGGACACGTCAGGCGCCGCCCAGCCTTGGAGGAGCGGTGACGCTTCCGCAGTGCGGCACGTGCTTGCTGGGATCTCACCTGCTTTATGGAGCGGTCATCGGGGATCAAGTAGAGATGGAGGGTGACAGGTTCCTTCCTGGTGGCGTGGTAGATCAGCACAAGGGAGTGGATAGGAAAATGGAGAATTGAAGCTATCTTCCTCCAAAGCACCCCCAGAAAGGAGAAGCTGGGGTTTTCCAGCACCGCGTGGAATGGCTTCACCCTCGCCGGCGTCTCCAGGACCAGCTTCCCATTGACGAAATGGCCAATTCGCATCTTGGAAGTGTCTCCTTGGCCTGCCGGGAGGAAACGAGGTCTCCTTTGGCCTCCGGAGGCTCCCACCGAGGTTTAACCCGTGAGCCCAGAGCGGGGACTCCCGGACCTCGGCTTTGGAGGAGGAGGAGGACGGAGAAGGAGGTGGGGGATGCCACGAAGCCGCTCCACCTCTGAGGCACACGAAGTGTGGCAGGTAGACGGCACCCACGGCGCCAGCCGGCTCCGCCCGGATGTTGAACAACGGGCCGACGAAGGTCCATCTCTTCGCGTCGCCTCCCCGCAGGTGCTGCTGCCAGGAGCCGTACTCGTAGCTCAGGGTGACCGCCGCCTTCACGTCGAAGCACAGGTCGGTCTCGGCGCACCGGAACGAGCTGGCACCAGGGAGGGAAACTCTGCGCAGCAAAGAGGAGAGCCAGATCGGGGAGGTCTAGCTTGGACCCATGATGGAGTTAACATCCTGCACGAGCAGCGCTTAAAACCTGCCTCCCAGAGAGGCCAGAAGCTCTCGGATAACAGCAGCCGCCTGGTAGACACCATAAATTCAAGCAGGCTGCTCCTACCTCAGTCCCGCCAAGCATTCAGCCATGTTCCCTGAGACGCCCCCAATTTGGAGCCACCACCTCTCACCTGTAGGCTTTCTTGCCACCCTCATCCCAAATGATCTCGGTCGCTTCTGGGAGACACTGGAGAGAGGAACGAGCGTTAGCTTGGCACCCACCAGAGATGTCCCAGGAGCTCTGTGAGGTGCCGTGGGAGAAGAGCTTGGTAGTTTTGGAGCCAAGGAGGTGAGAGGGACCAAAGCCCAGCCTCGTGGTTTGCATCCTTGCGGGAGTATCATGCGCACGGAGATGATCCCCAAAATTCAGCGCAAGGAAGGAAAGGCAGAGCAGACGGAGAAGATGCATCACACCGTTCTCCATCACCAGCTCAGCAAATGGGCAGGAAAAACTAAAAAGCAGGCAGAAAAAATGAAAAAACCCATCTCAAGCCCATCCCAGCAGGTCCCCAGAGACCCAAGGTGGATGTATGTCTCTCCCACCATGCGGGCCAGGGCTGCCCAGGCATCTAACCCTGGGCGAGGTGACTCTTGGGGACAACGGAGAGGGACGCCGGAGATAAGGAGCTCCCACCTTGTCCCTCTGACAGCGGCCACAGCTGTCCTCCTCCCTGCGTCGGGCCACCAGGGAAACATCTGTCACGGAAATAGCAGAAGAAATAAATCCCAGACGGCTATCGAGGCTCTTCAGGGTGTTGTGAGGCAATGGTAACTGCATGCTAGAGCAGCTGCGCTCTCACTCGCGGTGTGCGACGCTACAGCGTGATCCCCTTTGACCTCGTTTCAACCAAGATCAGACCTGGACCATCCTCCTCCCCCCGGCTGAAGGTTGGGTGAGTTGCGACCCGCCGTTGGTCCCACCAGGGCTGAGCCTCGGTGAAAGGCAGCTCCCCGTTTCAGCAAAATTAAGTGCGCCGGCAACGGGACACAAAGCCCCCGAAACGCCCGTGAAACCTCCCTGCGGACAAGCTCAGCGCCACTCACCGGGATCAGATGAGTCCTCCTCGGAGCTGGATGAAAAGCCAAACCTGGACATCACTGAAGAGACACGAGAATAGGTTAAAAGACACAAAAGAAAGACGATGAGCGACACAGAGCCTCAGCGGAGGTCGGAAACATAACCTCACTCACCCGTCAGCGCAGCATCTTGCTGCACCCAGGACACAACTTCAGCTCGTCCGTGGGTTTCTGGAGGAGAAAGAGAGGGAAAAGTCCTCAAAATCTGGAGCCCGGATCAGCTCTCCGCTAAACTGCCGGCTGCAGGCAGGAGCCAGGCTGCCCCATTCCCCGTCGCAAGCGGGAGGGACTTTGTGCCATCTCAGAAGGGTTCAGGACCCAGCTGGATCAAGCCCTGCTTCGAGCAGGTTGGGCCAGAGACCTCCCAAGGTCCCAGCCGAGTTGGATTGTCCCCGCGTTCCCACAACGCTATGGCTGAAACCACCACAACACCCCGTCCCCAAGCGGATGAAAACGGGACCGACCTGCTTCTCTTGCTGCCATCAGAGAAAAGCCACGATTGTTGCTTCTGCTCATTTCTGGAAGGAGACGCAGAGAGGAAACCGGTGGCAGCGCGACGTGGGACGAGGACCCCAACCCAAGGGGACACCCTTAACCCCCCTCCAACCTCTGCCCCAGGGAGGGGGTGCAAGGAAAGAGGACCAGGTTTCACACCCATTATTTCTGCCACGCTTTCGGCTTGGGAAGTCCCAGCTCCTTCTCCAAGTGACCTAGGTCAAACCGAGCCACGGCTCCAGGGCGTTTCGTTCCTCGGAAAACGCACGTGCAAGGAGGTGGACACCACGTGTTGGGACAAAGCCAGGAGGAGAAAGGTAGTTGCTCCAACTAGGAGAGTCCAAGCAGCTCTTCCGCACCCTCAGGAGTCAAAAAGAACCAAAAACGGGGCCAGACTGAGCACCAGAAGTAGTAAAAACATGATCTTGGAGCAACTCAGCTGGTAGATCGCATCCTTGTTGGCTGAGAGTCCATAGAGACACATTGAAGTGACAACGTGTTGGAGGCTTCATGTGTCCAAGGGACCACGTGTCCGAGGGACCACACGTACTTCGGAAACGGAGGAGCCCACCAAGACCCGACAGAGATGACTGAGTGGAAGGGGAAGGACGAGGCAGTACTGGGAGCTGGAAGGAGTTTTGGTGTCTAAAGCTGGGGCTGAATCCCACCGCAAGGGTTGGAGGGGCCAAATCCCACCACGAGCACTGGAGGAGCTGAATCTCCCCTGGGAAGCTGGAGGAGATACAACCTACCCAGAAACTTGGAGAGGGTAAATCCTACCTGAAGAGTTGAAGAAGATAAACATCACCTAAAAAATCAAGTATGAATCCCACCAGGAGAATTGGAGATGAATCCCACCTGGAGAACTGGAAGAGAAGGAAAATCTCACCTGAGAAATCAAATATGAATCCTACCAGGAGGATTAGAAAAGGCAAATCCCACCTGGAGAGTTGGAGGAGGAGATAAATCCCACCTGAAAGAACAGGTGTGAATCCCACCAGGAGAGCTGAAGAAGCCAAATCCCACCTGGAGAGCCAGAGGAGAAGGAAGATCTCACCTGGAAAGACAGAGGAGGTTGGATGAGGTCAATCCCACTCCAAAAGTTGCGTGAGGTCAATCCCACCGCAAAGGTTGGATGATATCAATCCCACCCTGAAAGCTGGATGAGCTGAATCCCACCAAGAACACTGGAAAAGCTGAATCCCCCCAGGCAAGTCGGAGAAGGTCAATCCCAATCAGAAAACAGGACAAGGACAATCCAACCAGGAAAATCAGAAGGAGTCAATCCCAACTGGAGAGCTGCAGGAGCTGAAACTCACCCAGAAGGCCAGAAAAGGTCGATCCCACCACAAAAGCCGGCCGAGATCAATCCCACCTGGCAAATTAGAAAAGCTCAGTCCCGGCCCAAAAGCTGGATGGGATCAAGCCCACCTAGAAGGCTGGATGGCATCAAGCCCACCTAGAAGGCTGGAGAAGGTCAACCCCACCCCAAAAGTCGATGAAGTCAGTGTCACCAGGGAGACGGAAAAGGCCGTTCCCACCCCAAAAGCTGGGGGAGGTCGGGGCCACCAGGGAGATCAAACGAAGCCATTTCCACCCAAATGTTGAAGAGGTCAGTGCATTGCTTGCACAACCCTGGCCCTCGCACCCCCGTCCCTCACACACCCCATTCCTCGCACACCCTGTCCCTAGTGTACGCCAATCACTCGTGCACCCCTGTCCCTCACACACCCGTCCCTCGCACAACCTATCCTTCGCACACCCTGTCCCTCACACACCCTGTCCCTAGTGTACCCCAATCCCCCTCACACCCCGTCCTTCACACCCCCGTCCCTCGGGCACCATGTCACCCCGGTCCCTCTCACTCCCATCCCTCGCACCCCTGTCACCTGGTCCCTCGCACCCCCGGTCCCTCGCACCCCCGTCACCTCATCCCTCACACACCCATCCCTCGCACACCCTCAACCCCGTCCCTTGCACCCCTGTCCCTTGGGCACCATGTCACCCCGTCCCTCACACACCCAGCACCCTGTCCCTCCCACCCCCGTCACCCCATCCCTCGCACCCCCGTCGCACCCTCGTCGTCGTCGTCGTTGTCGCCGCCGCCGCCGCCGCCCCGGAGCCGCACGGCGATGCCGGGGGGGGGGCACATGTGTGTGGGGGGGGCGGGGGCCAGCGGGGCCATGTGTCCCCCGTCCCCTCCCCCCAGGGACCCAGGCGTCCAGGACCCCCCCGCCAGGTGCCATGGGGATCCCCCCCCAGGGGACCCGACCCCGATCCCCTCCCCCCCCAGGGACCCAGGTGTCCGGGACCCCCCCCCCCAGGTGCCATGGGGATTCCCCCCCCCGGGACCCAGGCTTCCGGGCCCCCCCCGTCAGGTGCCCAGGGGATCCCCATCCCCCCGCAGGGACCTAGGCGTCCGGGACCCCCCCAGGGGCCCAGGCGTCCGAGCACCTCCCCTCCCCCCACCCGGGGCGCCCGGCCGTTACCTCAGGGCCGGCTCCCCCCGCCGGGAACTACAACTCCCAGCAGGCCGTGCGGCCGCCGCGCCCCCCCCCTTCCCGGCGTCCCGCGCGCGCGCATTGGGCGGGCGCTGAGGCGGCGGCGCGTCCGCGGGGAGGGGGCGGGCGTTGGGGCGGCGCGTGCACGGATTGGGCGGGCGCTGAGGTGGCGGCGGCGGCGCCTGCGCGCGCGCGGGCAGGGGGCGGGGGCGGGAAGATGGCGACGGAGCGGCTGGAGGCGGCCGCGGGCCCTGGCGCGGGGGAGCTGCTGCAGCCGCCGCCCTACGCGGCCTGGGCCCCTGCTGAGCTGCAGGCCACGCTGGCCGACATCGACGCCCCCGCGCAGGGTCTGGGGGGGGGGCGGGACCGGGACAGGGGGCGCAGGGATGGGGGGGGCATGAGAGGGTTGGGGACAGGCCCTGGCGGGGGGACAGGGATGGGGGGTGTTTGGGCACAGGGAGGGGGGGACTAGGGACAGACCCTGGGGGCTATTTGGGGACGGGGGGGTTGGGGACAGGGAGGGGAGGGGACGGGGACGGGGGGGGGTTGGGGACAGGGGTAAGAGGGGACAGGGATGGGGGGGTTGGGGACAGGGATGGGGGGAATTTGGGGACGGGGATGGGAGGAACAGGGATGGGGGGGTTAGGGACAGGCCTTGGGGGCTATTTGGGAACAGGGATGGAGGGATGGGGGGTTTTGGGGACAGGGGTATTTGGGGATGGAAGGGGTTAGGGACTGACCCTGGGGGCTATTTGGGGATAGGAAGGGGGGGATAGGGATGGGGGGGTATTTGTGGACGGGGGGGGGGTAGGGATAGGCCCTGGGGGCTATTTGGGGACGGGGGTGGGGACAGGGATAGGGAGGTTTGGGGGATGGGGGGTATTTGGGGATTAGGGGTTTGGGGACAGGGATGAGGGGATATTTGGGGATGGGAGGGGGTTAGGGACAAGTCCTGGGGGCTATTTGGGGACAGGGAAGGGGGCGGGGGGACAGGGATGAGGGGGCTCTTTGGGGACGAGAGGGGTTAGGGACAGGCCCTGGGGGCTATTTGGGGACGGGGGGGGGGACAGGGGGTTGGGGACAGGGAGGGGGAGCTATTTAGGGACTGTGGTGGATTGATTCACGGACTCCGATGTGCTGGATCACAATCAACTTTATTCAAGCAAGCAAGCCCTTTACATGAGCTTTAGCCCGGATCGGTACTTTCCCGAAGGTCACGTTCCCATCATCACTCCTTACTCCACGCGGCTACTACCTTATCTACATACTGCTATTTATTCCTCCCAAGGCTTTCAGCTCCTTAACTCTTATCTTGTCCAATCCTTCGCTGTCTGCCCCTACATCTCCCCCTTTTTTATTTTCTAAACTAAATATTGCCAGTGCAGTGTGTATTTGTACAGCAAGTACTTGATGCAAAGTCCTTCGAGTCATTCTCTGCACAAGGCTTATTAAGCAAGGGAGATAGCAAGGGCTAGAAATCTTAGCAAGATTACCAATCCACACCCCAGTACCTTCTTAACCCATGACCCCAAACCTAACGTCCAGTACTGTCCCTCAAAAGGGTTCCACTCTGATTCTATCTACAACTTATTAGTAAGGTCGCGTAGTCGCGGTAAGCTTTTATGAGTTGATACTGATCCTGCACGAGGCAGGCAGGTATTGCCAGAAAATGTCCTGAAATGGGCTCATCTTAACTGGCTCTCAGTCCTCGTTTGGTGTTTTGAGGGATGCGTCAACAGGTCGAATCAGCTGTGCAGGCATCCAACGAGGTCCGTTACCTGTGGAGACACAAGCATAACCTTTCCCCCACGTTATTAAGTCTACTGGTTCACTCCATTGACCCGTTTCCAGGTTCTTGTAGTGAACCTGAGGCTGTCCTCGCCACGTCGGGCATGAGAAATGCTTATTAACTGCACTTTGGTCTGTATAACGGTTTAAGAGGTTGAGAACATATAAGGCTTTCCAGAGCTGCTCTTGTGGGGAGGCACCGGGGCTATTCCCCCTTTTTTGCTTTTCAAGCATGTCTTTTAGAGTACGATGGGTACGTTCCACTATTGCCTGGCCAGTTGGGGAATAGGGAATTCCGGTCACGTGAGTGACCCCCAGGTTTGAGGAAATGCCCGCGTTCGTTGTATGCGGGACCATTGTCAGTTTTAATTTGAGTGGGAACCCCCGTTGTGGTGAAACAGGCAAGCCAGTGACGACATACATCACGGCTTTTTTCCCCAACATGGGCAATAGTGACAACGTAATGGGAAAAGGTATCTACAGAGACATGGACATATTTCAAATTTCTGAATAAGGGATAATGGGTAACGTCTGTTTGCCAAATACTGCAGGGTTGCAGGCCTCGAGGGTTGGTCCCTAAGTATGGTGGTAACTGGGATAAATTTTGGCAATCAGGGCAAGTTCGAATAATGTTTTGGGCCTAGTCCCTTGTGATATGATAAGTTTTTTGTGGCGCTTTTGCATTTTAGTGGAAAAAAAACATTGTGGGACAATTTAGCCTGCTGATCCAAAGTCCCTTGCTGGGTTCTGCTGAGTTTTCCTCCTTTGTCAGGAATGGGCAATCCTCCTGACATAGTTGGACCAACCTTTTTTTTTTTTTTTTTTTTTTTTTCTTTAATCACACACTCTCTCTCACTCTCTGGGAACCGCACTCACACCCCCCGAGTCTTTAACTGCTAGGACTGCTGACCCTTCACAGCGGGCGGCTTCTCAGCCGACGGGTGCCCCGGTCGGTTCCCAGGCTATACGCACTCACACACACAGCACTGTTCACGCTCACACCAGTCACAGTGACTCTAGATTTCTGTCTTACAGTTTTGCAGCGCGCCTTACGCTGATCAGGCTGTGCACCCCTTCTCCGGCCAGACCGAGCTAGGACTTATAACCCACTCAAACCGTGGGGATGGGACTTGCACCCGTCCCCCTGGGGATGGGACTCGCCCCCGTCCCCCTGGTACGCCTTACGGTGGCCAGCCCATGTACCCCCCTGCCTGGTACGACTTATGGTGCTCAGCCCGCGTACCCCTTACAGTGCACTGTTCCCAGACCAGGATTTAGAATTTAGGCGGGAGTTTAAGACTCACCTTTTCGGTGCCTCTCGGTGCCAAAGATCCCAGGTGAACTCACCCGATGGCACCAGATGGTCATTTGGAGATGAGAGGCCCCGACAGTGGTCGCCTAGGGTCCCATCTGGGTTGCCGAACTGTTATGGAAATTAGGCTTGTCGGCCACTATAACAGGGCCCTAACATGAACTGTCCTACAGTAAGAAGAACTATGCCTTAAATCTGACTAAGAATAACTATAACTAATAACTAGGACTAATGCTCCTAATGGTACCAAATAGCTCTAACCAATAACTATGACTAATGCTACTTAGGATGCCTATAAGAAATAATTGACCCAAGCGGAACTAAAAATAAGAACTCTATCCTACACTTAGCCAAATACCTATGAACTTAGACCCCACCCCCGCAACTGCTCTAAGAATTCTCTAAGTAACTGCCTAAGAACCCACTAAGACTACAATAACTATACCTACACTATCTGCATACTACTTATCTTCCTAATCCTAAAATACTAATAATCCTAACTAATTTATCACCTGAAGAGAGCTGTGGTAGGGTGGTGGGAGCCGTTCCTGGGTGCTGTCTCCATCCTGCAGCGGAGGTGGAGGGGAGTCCTGGCAGGGAGGTGGCCCCGTGGTCGGCCCTGCCTCTGCCGGGCAAATGTTGGTGCCCGGCAGTCAGGGGCGGGCCAGGAGGTGCCGCGCAGCCCGGCGCTCCTCAGCCTCCAAGGCCGGCGCCTTGGGCTCGGCTCCCCTGGGCTGAGTGCCAGCCCCAGCCTGGTCTTGCTGGGGGGCCGTGCCCTGGCTTGTGGGCAGCGGGGGCCTTCTGCCGGGCTAGCACCTCCTCCTCCTCTTTGGCCCCTGGGGCAGGTCCAGGGGCTGCGGGGCGGGCTGCCCCTCCACAGGCTCCACCTGCATGGGTTCCTCCTCCTCCTCCACGCGCTCCACCTCCACGGGCTCCGGGGCGGCTGCGGCACTCGGCAGGAGGGCGGCGCGGCGGTCCCAAACGGTCGGGCCCATCTTCCTCCTGATGCGCAGCGCCGCCTTCCTCCTCATCCACAGCCGCTCCGGCTGGCTCATGGCGGGCAGCAACGGAGAGCACCTTCCTGGCCCTTCTCCCACCAACGGTCTCCCAACGGCTCTGGAACAGCGGTGCTGAGGTCACTGATGATGACATAGGTGGGCCGTGGTGACGGCATGCCTGGTTCCATCCCCACCTGTGGGGGCCCTGCCGGGCTCTGCCCCGCGGGGGGATCCTGGGGGCTGGAGGGGGCCCCCATGGGCAGGGCCTTGGTGAATGTGTGTGTGTGTGTGTGTGCGTGAGGCAACTGGGAAACCAGGGATCCAGGGCCAACTACAGGACCGACTGAGTGTCTAAGGGCAGTTCTTGGAGGGAGCCACAGTGCGGGTGTGTGCGCGTGTGCGTGTCTGTGTGTGTGAGTGAGGGCCGTGCTGGGCACAGATGGCTCAGTTTGGGAGCAGGGCTCTGCAGGAGGCCCTGTGTGCGAGGAGACCACGAGCTGCCCTAGGCCAGGCTCAGCCACTTCCAGCCAACTCTGCAACAGACGACAACAGCCCATTGCGCACCAGGACTTCAGGCAGTCAGAGGAGCCCATGGTGCCTCTGCTCAAACGTCCTGAAGAACGGGCAGGAGATGCTGCAGGCAGGAGACACAGGAGGAGGCACATGGGAGGAGATACAGGAGACATGAGAGGCCCCCGTGAGGAGAACTGTGATGAACCATGTTTGGAGAAACAAAAGGCAGGAGCTACGTGGCAGGGGACATTGTCAGGCAAATGGCTGGAGTCGCACTCTTGCAAGGAGGTGCTCCATGCTGGAGCTGGTCCTCCTCTGAGGGCACCGTGGCCCGGGGAGGAGCCACGCTGCAGCAGGGACAGCCCCGAGGGACCACCGCCCGGGGAGGACCCACGTTGGAGCAGGCACATGCCTGAGGGACAGCTGCCTTGGTGGGAATCCGCGCTGGGGCAGAGGAGTGGCTGCTTCCTGTAATGTGACTAGTAGCCTGTGGAAAGCAGGAAACAGAAGAGAACCCTGTTCTTTCAACAAACCGTTTCAAGAGTGCTACATGTATGAAAAATAACAGGGTTGCCCAAGGGGAACAGTCACTCCCTGCTTTGACTGCCCACTTCCACTTCGCTTTGGAAGTCTCACAAAAAGCATCCAGGCTGCGCAGCTCTCCCTCCCCAGGCCCTCGGGGATCCTCTCCGGCAGAGACACGGGAAGGTCTCTCCGGGGCAGCTGCTGCCCCCGCGGCAGCACCTCAGCAGCCCCCCGCACGCCTCGCCCAGGCCCCAGGCCGCGCACGCGCAGCTGCTGCTGCCTCCCCAGCGCCTGCGGCCTCCGCGCATGCGCGCAGCCCCGCCCCTCGCCCGCCCTGCCCGGGGCGCTCTGCCGCGGGGCCCCGCACTGCGCACGCGCACGCCCACTGCCTCGCCCCGCCCCTGCCCTGCTCGCCCCGCCCCTGCCCTCCCCTCCCCTGCCCCCCCGCCTGTGCAGCCCCGGCAGGCCACGCGCCGCCTCAGCCAATGGGGAGCGCGCAGCAGGGAGGGGCGGGGGGCGGAGCGTCGAGGCGGGAGGCCTCACTCGCATTGGGGGTGGGCAGGTGGGGCGTGTGGGGCAGTGGGTGCCGGTGTGGGGCGGCAGCTGTGGCTGGGTTGAGCTGGGCCAAAGCCTTTCTGAGCGCGGAGGGGATTCGTCAGAGCTGGGGGCGACGGCGCGGAACCGGCCCGTTTCTGCCTTGCTCCGCTTCTGCCGTCGCTGTCTCGGCAGCCTGTGCATTTCCGGAAGGCAGGTAAGGCCTGGAGCTCCGCGAGCCCGCGAGGTGCCCGTGGGCAGAGGCCTGTCCTCTTGCCGGGCTGGGGACGGAGGGGCAGTTTTTGCCAGGAGAGGGTCCGGCTTTGCGAGGAGGCTGTGAAAGGACAGGAGTGCTGTTGGCAGAAGGCTGAGGTGTCCTGGTGCTGCTGCTGGGCTCTGGAGAGGCTCTTGGAAACGCCCGTGTGAGAGCTGGATCGTTTGCTTTGCCAGAGCCTGTGATTCCTGCTGCTGAGCTTGGCTTTGTGTTGAGAAGCGCAGTCACGGCCCCTGGTTTCTCGCCCCTGGTTGTGCTGGTGTCTGCAGAGCGGGGAAGAGGCTCTGCTGTCGGAGACGCCTCGGCCTCCTGGCTGGGAGGAAGCCCTTGTGGCAAGCCTTTCTTCTGCCCTTCTTTTGTCTCCAGAGCTCTGGTGGGGCCAGCGGAGGGCTTCTGGTTGGATGTCAGTTAACGTGTCAGCTCTGCAGCTGCCCGCTGTGCAGGTTCTCTTGGGATTGGTGGAGGTGGTGGTGGTGGGTGCTGCCTGTGTCTGCTTGGTTTGGAGCGGGTGGGATGGTGGTGAGCTTGTTGACTTCAGGCAGAGCCCATGTTTTTCTTGCTGCCCAGATGCAGCTAAAGTTTGGGAGAGTGTGTGTGAGTGCTACTGCCAAGCGCTGCTGCTGAACGAGGTGGGGCTCATGTCCTCCTTGTCCCTCCGACCTTGATGAGTGCTGGCTTCTGCTTGCATGCTGCCACTGAGCAGCCTTCTTCCTGCCTGCCTTGGAAAGCAGCAGCCAGGCCCCAGCAGGAGCCTGCAGCTGGCAGTTTTGCCCCAGAGCAAGCTCTCCCTCAGCGGAGAGCAGAAGCAAAGCGCAGCTGGAGAAGCCGAGTGTGGGGTTTCTCCTCTGGGGCCCTCTCTAGCTGCTCCTGGCAGGGTGGAACAACCCGCCAGAGATGGTGGCATGCTGTGGAGAGTTTCTGCCAGGTGTGGTCCCTCCTCGGAGGTTCTGAGGCTCCAGGGGTTTTTCCCTGCTTGTGCGTCAACTCTCAGCTGGTGGGAGGTGAAGGAGTGGGAGAGGGGGAGACTGGAGAGTGCAAGGCTCTCCTGCAAAGCGCCCCATCTTGCCCCTTTGGAGATCACCCTTAGTGTGCCCTGACAAGTCTAGTCTTCGTTATTGTGTGTGTGAAAGCCCTGCTTTTGTTCCTTTGTTGCTCTCCTGTTTTCAGCCTGTCCAGCTAGCAGGCGTGGGTAACATGTCCGTTCCGGAAAACTACTTGCGTGATGTGGATAAGAAGAGTTTGCATGTTTGGAGACGAGTGTTTCGGGTGGACAAGGTGTTTCTGCTGGAGAAGAATCTCAGCTCTGAGAAGAGCCCGTGGCCTGGTAAGAAGCGAGATTCAAAGCTGGGCTTGCCCCTGTGTCGTAGCGAGGATCTGCTTCACGATTAGTGAAATACAGCTGCATCTTTGGCAGAACTGCCTCCCACTGCAGAGGCAAGAGCCCAGCACGGGCGCACGGGACGCAGAACAACGTCCCGCTGTGCTCATGCCAACTCCTCCTGCTATCTCCTTGTAGTCTGCTCCCACCGTGTCCAGGCAGCTCCCCCAGGACCAAGGAGGCCGGCAAGCAGCACCCACCTCCTCCAGCCAGGTCCACGGCTGCTCTCGCTGTTCCTGAAGGCTGTTGGAGACTATTGCAGGTACATGCCCTGGGTTGCTGTAATGACTGTGCTGTTGCAAACGGTGCCAAAGCCCCATTGTGCACATACCGACTCTGCCAAGAGCCCTTAAGCACTCTTCCATTTGTTGTCCGAAAAGCGGATTCGTTGCCCGGTGTGCAGTAAGCCAATAATTACACACTCAGGAGAGACATTTGTTTATTTATTTTCAGAGTTGCGCAAGCCTGGGTGCTCGGTGGTTTTCCACAAATCGAGCACACCCCCCCAACTTTTCAAGTAGCATTTATACACACAAATTGCCAGATTTACGACTTTCCCTTTTACACTGATTGGTTAGTGGTTTCTTCATTCCCTGGATCCCACCCCTGCTCCTCAAGGTCCTGGTCAATTAACACTGCCCCAGCTGGCTCAGTAGGTGTTATCTCCCAAGGCCCTGAGGAAGAAGACATAATCCAGACCCCTTAATCAGCACTGTTTCAACAGTGAGAGGAAGCTTTGCTTCCCAAGGTCCTGGCGCCCAAACAGGCCTTATTTCTCAGCCTTGGCATCCTCCCTTTCGGAGAGTGGGGCACAGGAATGCAGACTGCTTGTAACTCCCTTATCTTTCCAGCCTGCACCAGCTCTGAGGCCCTTTCTTACCGCACTAGGAGCGCGGCCTAAGGCTTCAGCAAATTTAGCTACTCATGCTAAGCAAGTGTGCGGCTACTCATGTTAAGCAAATTCTGTCTAAGATAGAAGTTATCCAAATCTACCTACTTCAAACATTCTTTCTGAGCTTCTCAGGGTTGTCTTGTAACAGTTCCCCCCTTTGAGACTTATATGATCATTTTCATATTAGTCTCACTCTTTTAAAATCTTTCCCATATTAATTTTGTAAAACACTTAGAAATGCATTGAATCACTACATAAACGCATACAAAAACTACTAGCACCATTCCCTAAATTGTTAAACATTTTTTAACCCATGAACTCACATCAGGGAAACAGGAAGTCAACCATTTCCATGTTTCTTCAAATCCAAAAGAAGTATCATCTTTCTGAACCCCATGTAAGATTTCAGTCTGCTTCCAGATTTCATTTAGATCGGTAGAAATTCTCCTACTTTGATCCACATATACACAGCAACTAGTATTTATTACTGTACATATGCCTCCCTGAGATGCCAATAACATAAAGCTGCAATGGCATCAGAAGTTTTATCACTCACTCCTAATTGTGGAAACAGCTACCTTACAAATGACTGAAACCTAGTAGGTCGATCTGTTAAAGGATTATTGACCCTCTTTTGTCTCCTCATGAATGTTCTTAGCCAGGATTTTTGATACTTATTACTCAATTCTTTTCTTATAGTGACATTAGGGATTATTGCCCCTAAAGTACACGTCCCTGACCAATTAGGAGGTAGCACTTTTCGTGCCTTGTTCCCACACAACCAATACCATCCACTACCTTTCGGAACACGCCACCCATTTAGTTCCTTACTTGGCTACTTACAACCTATTTCAGGTATATGAGAGCAATTTTTATAACCTCCTATCTTAATGGCTCCAGTACAGTTGATCGGTTGCTTTCTATAAAGTACAGTTTTCTCCCACCATCTATTACTATTATTACATCTTCGGATACATTGATAATAATCTCCTGTCACACTCTGGACTTCCCATTCCTGTTTGGTTGTTTCATCATATTTCGTTTGATCACTATCATTTCTTATCTGTTTCATAAATTCCATAAAGGAAAAATTAAGAGGCACTCCAATTAGTGGGAAGCCCTTGTTGGAATGTTCAGGGAAGTGGGTACACACCCAGCAATCCCTCTGGTTAACTATCTTCATAGATTTTGTAATTACTTCCAAATGGAGATTATGGCTCCAAAATCCTTCCTGATTCCCTTTAATTGTTTGGCTCAGGCAACCTAGAAAAGCTAACCACCACATTTCTCCCCTGGTTGTTAAGGAGAACATCATTTTTACACAGATACCATAACAACAATATTAACCCTATTCCTAACAAACAGATTAAAGCAATTCTTCCCTGCGTACAATCTAAATTTAAAACCGATTCGCTTCCAGTACAACTCATATATCTTTATATATTTTTAACTTTAAAGGGTGAACTTGTTCAGCTTTCCACGTCTCTCGAGGTACTGCTTTCACTCGGGTGTAGTGGATCCAGGAATCAATTCCCTGCAGTTTCACAGCAGTATTTGTTGTTAGCAGTACAAGATACGGTCCCCTCCACTTTTCTACCAATGGCTCGTCCTTCCAGGTCCGAAGATACACTTGATCTCCTGGCTGGAATGAATGTACAGGTGAATCTAAAAGTACGGGAGATCTTAACTGGATGCACCTACGGAGAGAAGTAAGAACCTTTGCCATAGACAAGAGATAATCACTTAAAATTTGATCGCCCTTAACGTGCATTTGAATTTCATTTCCAGTTAGATTTACAGTGTAAGGTTTACCATACAGAATCTCAAATGGACTAACTTTCTCTCTAACCCTTGGGGTTATTCTGATTCTTAATAATGCCAGAGGTAAAACATCAGTCCATTTCATCTGAGTCTCCTGACACCATTTTCCTATCTGTCTCTTAATTGTTTGATTCATTCTTTCCACTTTTCCACTGGATTGTGGCCTCCAGGGGGTATGTAAGTCCCATTTAATTTGTAGTATTTTTGAGATTTGCTGTACTATTTCTGCTATAAAATGAGGTCCCCTATCTGAAGAAAACCCTTCTGGTACCCCAAATCTTGGTATGATTTCTTTTAATAACATTTTTACTACTTCCCTGGCTTTATTGGTACGACACGGGAAAGCCTCAGGCCATCCTGAAAAGGTGTCAACAATTACCAATAAATATTTATATCCATTACATTTTGGTAATTCAGAAAAATCAATTTGCCAGTAATCCCCAGGCATGAAGCCCCTTTTTACTTCCCCTGGGGGGGGCTTTTTCTGAATCTTGGGATTATTTCTAAGACAGATTTCACATTTCTGTGTAATACCCTTTGCAATTATTAGCATACTGACTCCCACAGCAAATCTTTTAACTGTTTCAACCAGTGACTCGGCTCCCATGTGGGTGCTATCATGTATTTGCTTCATCAGCTGCTTCATTATCGGCAAAGTTACCACACATTGTCCAGTAGATGTCACCCACCATTCTTCGGGAGTTTTTATGCATTTCAGTATTTCTGCTAATTTATTTTCTTTTACAGTGTATACTGGAATTTCCATTTTTAACATTCTTTCTGGAACTAAGGCTGCCACCGACACGGATAATGCTGCCCTTTTTGCAGCCTCATCGGCCCTTTTGTTCCCTTTAACTATGTCAGTCTGTCTGGACTGGTGCGCTTTGCAATGCATTACTGCTATTTCTTTGGGTTTATTAACTGCTTTGAGTAGTCCCATAATCTCCTTACTGTATTTTATAGGATTCCCTTGAGAAGATAGCAATCCTCTTTCCTTCCAAATTGTGCTATGGGCATGTATAACCCCAAAGGCGTATTTTGAATCTGTAAACACATTAGTCCGTTTTCCCTCTGATAATTCCAGAGCCCGGGTTAAAGCAATCAGTTCTGCTTTCTGGGCGGATGTATTTGCTGGTAGCAATCTTGCTTCGATTTCTCCTTCCAAAGTGACAACAGCGTATCCAGCCCTTCTTTCTCCCTTTATTATAAAACTGCTCCCATCGATAAATAATTCCCAGTCCGGATTCCGCAATATCTCTCAAATCTGGACGGCTGGAATATACCCGCTCAATAGTTTGCAGACAGTCATGAGCCAACCTCCCCTCTTCATGAAGTGGTAATAAAGATGCACCTTACCGGTTTAGCTCCTTGTTTTAATTCCACCTTTACCAGTTCTGCACATCTGGCTCTTCCAGGTTGCTCCGTTGCCCAGACAAAAGGGACTACTGCGTCCATTACTTCAGAGGGAATTTCGCTTGGTCCATCCTCCAGCTGTTCGGAATCCAGTGCTTTCTGCAACATATATGCTTGTGCCTTCCAGGCGTTACTTTGTGGAATGTGCACCTTAACTTTGTTTTGATCAAAGGTTATCTGTGCCCCCAGTTTATTCAGTAAATCCCTCCCCATTAGGGGTAATGGGCATTTAGGCATATATAAGAATTCATGTGTTAACACCCTATTTCTTATTTCACATTTAATTGGTTGAAAGAAAGGTTTGACCTCTCGCTTTCCCGTGGCCCCAATTACTGGCATAGAGAATTTACTCATTGGTCCCTTACAGCTATTTAGTACTGAATATGTTGCTCCAGTGTCTACTAAAAATTTAACTGTTTCGTTCCCCAGCTTTACTGAAACCAGGGGTTCGGCTGGGGAATCCAATTCCTCAACCCCCGGTCCCCATCAGTCTGAATCCTCTGTACCAATCATGAGCAAATCTGCCTCTGGAACAGATGCAGACTGAGGTTTCCAATGATCTGTTTGTCTCTTCGGGCACTCATTTTTCCAGTGCCCCTTCCCCCTGCAAATTGCACACTGATCTCTCCTTAGCGGAATTCTATCTCCCAAATTCCCTCTTACTCTATACCCTCTTCCACGTCCTTGTCCTTTCGGAAAGCCCCTTCCCTGAGAGGGAGTTTGTGCCCGGGCAAATGCAGCTGCCAAGATTGCAGCATTTTGCCTCTTATCTTTCAGTTTCTCCTTTTGTTTTTCCTTTCTCTCTACTTCTTCCCTGTTATTGTACACCTTATATGCAATTTCTATTAATTGCTATATCGACATCCCCGACATACCATCTACTTTCTGAAGCTTTCTCCTTATATCTGGTGCTGACTGTCCTACAAATAATGTAGTAAAAGTCATTTTATTTGCTTCGTCCTCGGGATCCAAGTCTGTCCATTTTCGGGCAGTTTCACATAACCGCTCGTAAAATGCAGAGGGATCCTCATTCTTACCCTGTGCGACTTGATATAGTTTTGCAATATTTTTGGGCCTAGGTACTCCATGCTTTACCCCATATAATATTAACTGTTGGTACTGTTTAGTCATTAACCTGCCTGCCCCTGTGTTTTGATCCCAACCCGGTTCCCGGGCCGGCATAAAACGGTCTGGTCCGTCTCTGGCATTTTGTCTTTCATTCTCCTCTTGAGCTTTGTCTCATACCATTCTTTTCTCCTCAGGTGAAAGCAAAGTATTTAAAAGCACCTGTAAATCCTGCCAATCTGGATTATGATTTTCAATTATCATTTTAAAGGATTGATACATCTTTTCTGGATTTTCTCGGTACGACCCGGCAGACTCCTTCCAATTCATTAAATCTGTAGTTGAAAAAGGGACCTTCACATACACAGGCATCCCATCTGGTCCGACTGCTTGACGCAGCGGGGCCTGAATCACGGGATTTTGTTGAGCCCAAGTAGCCCGAGTTCTGCCTGCAATCGGGCTACATGCCTCACTTCCCTCATTTCTGCTATCGACACTGTCTTGATCTCTTTCCGGAGAGACCAATAATTGTACATCCTCTTCCTCATCACCCACTTTTAAACATCTTTTCCCAATGCTACAAGCAGAGCAACACCGAGACATTTTCTCTTTGTTTCCCATCATCATTAACACATTTGAGTCAGAGATCAATAGCTTACATTTTTTTCTAGTTTCATGATCATTTCTCAGAGAGAAGAACAAATCTACATATGGGACCTCATCCCATTTGTTCTGTCTTCTGCAAAACAACATAAGTTGCAAGATTGTATTATAGTTTAGCGTTCCCATTTCTGGCCATTTTTCCTCATCCTCCAGTTTAGACATTGGCCACCACTGAGTAGAGTATTCCTTTAATTTTCTCCTTGTTAAAGGATTCCCACCAAACTTACTCCAATGTTTCAGGATGCATCCTAAAGGAGAACAGGAGGATACCCCCACAGATTGTCCTGTTCCCATATTATTACCCTTAAAAGAACGTTCTTACCAATTACGCTTTCGTACACTCCAGTTGTCACTGTCCAAACGTGTACAAAGCTTACCTTTGGTTACCACAACCAATTACCCTTGTATCATACGCTCTATGCAATGTCTCTTAATAATTACTGCGTTGCACCTTTGAGTCGCTTACCTGTTCCGACCAGGGAGGGTGCTCACGGAGTCCCCGAACAAAACGGTCGGTGTGCGCTGGAGTCCGATGAGCAGCGTCTCCCCGCCGGGAACTGGCAAGACGATCCGGGCAAGGCTTTACAGCAAGAGTCCCACCTGGGTCGCCAGAAAACAGTTGTCCGAAAAGCGGATTCGTTGCCCGGTGTGCAATAAGCCAATAATTACACACTCAGGAGAGACATTTGTTTATTTATTTTCAGAGTTGCGCAAGCCTGGGTGCTCGGTGGTTTTCCACAAATCGAGCACACCCCCCCAACTTTTCAAGTAGCATTTATACACACAAATTGCCAGATTTACGACTTTCCCTTTTACACTGATTGGTTAGTGATTTCTTCATTCCCTGGATCCCACCCCTGCTCCTCAAGGTCCTGGTCAATTAACACTGCCCCAGCTGGCTCAGTAGGTGTTATCTCCCAAGGCCCTGAGGAAGAAGACATAATCCAGACCCCTTAATCAGCACTGTTTCAACAGTGAGAGGAAGCTTTGCTTCCCAAGGTCCTGGCGCCCAAACAGGCCTTATTTCTCAGCCTTGGCATCCTCCCTTTCGGAGTGTGGGGCACAGGAATGCAGACTGCTTGTAACTCCCTTATCTTTCCAGCCTGCACCAGCTCTGAGGCCCTTTCTTACCGCACTAGGAGCGCGGCCTAAGGCTTCAGCAAATTTAGCTACTCATGCTAAGCAAGTGTGCGGCTACTCATGTTAAGCAAATTCTGTCTAAGATAGAAGTTATCCAAATCTACCTACTTCAAACATTCTTTCTGAGCTTCTCAGGGTTGTCTTGTAACACATTGACCATTGCTCTTCCTTCCTTCAGATCTCCTTGTGGGCCAAAGGCCTGCTCTACCTTTCCAGTGTGTCCTTGCCTCCTGTACATGCAGGAAGCAGCCACGGACACTTCCCCAGGGCACTGTTGGCTCTAGCAGCAGGACCTGCTGCATTCTGAGGCTGTGGCAATGCACAGGTCTTTTCTAGACCCTTGGTAGTTGAGATCATTGGTCCTCCCAGACCGCTCAATGGTGTGTGCAGTGAAGGGAGGAGCCGGGCGTAACTTCAGGCCTGCTCACCTTTCCGGAGCCAAACTCTGGTGACAGGCCGGCTGAGGAGAGAGCCCAGGAGTGAGGGTACAACCTGCAGAAAGCCATGCCCTGGCAGCAGCTGAGACTAATCCTGTGTGCTGTGGCGTTTCTGTGGCCCTGCAGGAAAGCGGCGAGCTGTGTGCGCAGTGGGACCGAAGGCAGAGCCTGGGCTCCTTGTACAGAGAGCGGCAGGAACAAGCAGAGGCCGAATGGGCTGCGTGGGAAGCCTGGTGTACAGGGGAGGCTCCAGAGCCGGCTCAGGTACCGGCCCCATTGGACACCCTTCGGAACAACTGCCATCCTCTCCGTCACGGAGCCGAGGGCGGGAGGTCCTCTGGCCTTGGGGGCAGTGTTGCTGCTCAGTCAATGGGACACTTTGCAACTGCAGCACAACTAATTACCACCCATGGTCTTAGGACTCCCACCCAGCTAGTACTGGATTACAATTGCATCTCCCTTCCCTGCCCAGCACTTAGTGTCTAGGGTGCAGTTTGTTCCCTCCCTACTTCGCACAGCCCCTCCAAGGCTTTTGCGCATAGACTGGTGGAGAGTCTGCTGGCTTTTCCGAGGCTGTCAGCATGAGCTTGGGTCTGCAGCTCAGCCTCACTGCCATGTGTACACATCCACACGCTCACTGTTGGAAGATACCCCCGCTGCAGTTTCCCCCGGCCCCTCCTTTCTTCTTTGGAGTCCTCATGCCTCATTTGCTCTCTTTCTGCAACCAGCTTCTCACCTCCTCTCTACCTGCCTCTCTTGCTCCACGCAGACTCCTGCCAGACAAACAGCGTACACCTCACTGCTTTTTTCCTTCTTGGTCCCAATCGTGCTGCAGTCACCTCAGGCTGCAGATGCTGCGGAAAGCTCTCTTCTCACCTGCCTCCAAAAGGCAGGGCCTCTTTTTGTTCTTTGCCTAACAGTTGGCCCCAGAGAAAGACCTCCACCCCAGGGAAGCTTCTTGCAGCATTTGGGAGGATCCAGAGCTGCCCAGAGCTGCCAGGAGCAGAAGTACAGCTGAGAGCAGAGCACACCTGGTAGGAGCATTTGGGGAAGGAAAGCAGTAGTTCCCGCCCCACTAATGGCTGTGTGAATCCTGCGGGGTGTTTTTCCGTGAGTGCTGCAGCAGCCAAAGGCCAAGCAGCAGAGGGGTGTCCTGCTGAGGAAAAGTCACGGTGTTATCAAATCCCCCTTGCTGGGCTGCCGGGGGTTGGGGAAGCAGCCAGTGGGGCAGTGAGGCCTGAAGCTGTGGGTAAAACTTGAGTGCAGAAGGGTTTGGATCGCTTGGTGTGCCCTGCCAAACCTAGGGAGGAGCTCATTGGAAGTTCCTGCCCTGCAAATGGCAATTCCCTCCTCCCCATTTCCCATGCTCTCAGTGATGTCAGCAGCAAAGCAGAGGGCCAGCTGGGAATTGCAGTGAAGCCCTGCTCCCACCCTGCCCTTGCCCTGGGGGCCTGTGGTGGAGAGGTTCCTGGTTGCCCAGCTCCTGCTGCCGGGTGCTCGCCAGAGGGCCTTTGGGAAAGGGTTCCTCTCTTCCCGGTCTGGTTTGCAGACAGTCAGTCGCTCCTTCTTGGCAGGGCTTTGGCCCTAAAGAGACTTGGGCTCCCCACCCTCCCGCCCAGCCGAGGAGAAAAGAGCACAGGCAGAGGTGGAAAAGCCTCCCCCCAGCCCGTGGAAGAGAAGAAAGCAGCAGCCAAGCTGGAGACAATCCAGCCCCAGTAAGTGTGCGCTGAGCCCAGCCCCAGCCTGGGGCGGTCGAGTGTCCCTGACCCCCACAGGGTGTTATGGCTCCAAATCCCTGGGGCCTGGGGTTGCGGACAACACCCTTGGCATTCTGGTGACACAGGAATGGCCTGGGTTACACCTCCCTCCTCCCAGGTGTTATGGAAATTAGGCTTGTCAGCCACCATAACAGGGCCCGACCCTAGGTTCCTGCAGAAAAGTTCAGAGCCAAATCAAAGCAAATTAAATAATTAAATTTTAATGACACGCATGCAGTAATTACAGCTCGAGCGGGGGCCTCCGAAGAGGGACCCCGAGCAAAGAAATCCCTGGGCAATTATACTTTCCAATCTGAGCTCTCCACCCCTCACGCGGTAGTTTGGACCAATAGTAATATTTAGGTCTGGGGTCTCCTGCTCCTTATTGGGTCTCATCCCTGTCCCTAGGCAGGCTGTTTATCTTTACTGTTGAGGTTTCTGCTGACAGACGTGTCTTGATTCCTCGGGTCCCGCCCTTGTCTCTCAAGGCCCTGACAGAGAGGTGTTGTTCCAGCAATTAGCACTGCCCCAGCAGTGACAGTAGGTGTTATCTCCCAAGGTCCTGATGAAGGGGATATAATCCAGACCCCAAGATAGTCCAGACCCCCCAAATTAACACTGTTTCAGCAGTGAGAGGAGGCTTTGTTTCCCAGGGTCCTGGCGCCCAACGAGGCCTTATTTCAGAGCCTTGACATCCTCCCTTTCGGAGTGTGAAGCACAGGAATGTAAACTGCTTGCAACTCCCTTATCGTTCCAGTTTCAACCAGCTCTCAGGCCCTTTACTTACTGAACTAGGTAAAAGTTCACTATTTTATCTAAGTGCGGCCTAAGGCTTCAACAAATTTAGCTCCTCATGCTAAGCAAGTTTTAGAGAAGTCGTGCTAAGCGGCTACCTCTAGACAGTTTCAGTTTGCTCTTCCTTGACACAAGGATCCTGCCTGGAAAGTACCAAGTGTGATGACATGGCTCTAGGCCTGGCAGGGCAGGTGGGGTTTTTCCTGCATGCTGCCAGCGAGGGGAATGGGCTTGAGCAGCAGTGCTTGGATCCAGCAGGTCAGCCCCTGGGTGTGCAGCTGGTGCTGGCAGCAGGGCTTTGGTTTCATGAGCGTGGGCCCCTCTTTGTGCATGAAGGCTGGCGTGGAGAGATGGTCCCCACGTGCCCCCGGGGGCAAAAGCAAGAAAAGCCCAAGCCCCGTGAGTAGGAAGAGGTGCACAGGTGAGGGCAGGGCCTGCTTGCCCCAGTGGCCTGGCGGTCCAGCAGCTGGACGTCCCGAAGGCGAGCCAGCAGCGAGGCACCAAGGCTGGGGGGTGTCACGCTTCATCAGGAAGCAGAGTGTGCCCGTGTGCTGCGGTGAGGCTCAAGCCGGTGGCCAAGGTGGTGAGGAGAGCCCAAAAGTCGGTGCCCCTGAGGGGAGAGGAGGATGCATGGAAGAGTGAGGAAGCGATGGTGTGGGAGGGCCAGGCAAAGGTGCAGGGTGATGTGGAGCAAAGAAAGCCTGGAGGGGCCCAGCGCAGTGCGTGCACGCCAACAGGGAAGTGCTTAGAGAGCAACAGTCTGGAGAAATCAATCTCTGGCACCTTTTGTGGGAAATCTGCAGAGCCGGGCACCTGTCTCGGGGGTCCGTCCGCTAATGCCTGCAGCCTGGGGACCAGACAGGAGCACTTTGCAGTCTGTGTGCAGCTGCGGGCCTGCAGCGTGGCATGCCTGGAGCGCTGCGGTGGATGGCTGCAGCCTCTTTGGGAAGGCCCGTCTGGGAAGGTGCGGAGGGGCAGTTGGCCTTTCTGTGAGAAAGCAGCGGGAATGCAGGAAGCTCTGCCTAGGGCTGGACGGTGAGGCATATGGGTGAGGCTTAGTGGCCCCAGCAAGAGGAGTGGTCTTGCAGTGGCTGCTGTGTGCTCTAGAGGGCCTGAAGAAGGGCAGCATCTGCACGGTCTGGGAGGCAGAGAGGTGGGGAGAGGAAAATCCCTGCTGCGGCACAGATGGCAGCTCGGAGCTGGGCTCAGAAGCTGGCACCAGAGGCTTGGAGGCAAAGCCGTGGTGCTGGAGGTGCCCCCGGTGAGCAGCAAGGCCTTGTGATGTCGGTGCTAGCACGGTCACCAGCAAGGCCTTGTGATGCGGGTGCCCTGGTCACAGCAGGAGGTGGTCACGGGGGTCCCCATGGCAACGTGCAGGGCTTTGTGATGGGGGTGGCATCGTGCCCCCAAGGCCATTGTGATGGGGCGGTGCCCGTGGTGACCGAGTCCGTGCTGGGAGCAGAGCCCCTGGGTGTGCCCTCTGAGGAGAGCAGCTCGCTGAGGAGGGAGCAGCTCTCTTGAGGGCCAGAGTGGCAGGTGCGCAGGAGAAGCTCCTGCAGATGGACAAGGGGCGGCAGGCGAATGCCGGCTCCCAGCCCGTGGATGGGCTTTCTGTGAGGCCGAAGCGCAGAAGCAAGGTGAGCGGTGGGGCTGGAGGGAGAGGCAGGCAGCAGGGCCGGGAGCCGCACGGAAAGCGTGAGGACGGTGGGGAAGAGGAGGTGGGGCAAGCGAGCCAGGCCTGATCTTCTCTGGCCAGGGGGTATTTCTTGCTGGTGCTGGGGGTTTTCTGGTGCACAAAGCACACCGACCGGGATGCTGCAAGGCCCAAATGGAGCCTGTGAGCTGTGCTGAGGGTCAGAGAGCACCTCTGGGCTTAGCGCAGCTGGGCCGTGCTCGGCCTTGAGCTTCCCTTCGACATGGGGCTGGGCTTTCCTGTGCCTGAGGGGCAGCTGGTATGAACGCAACCACCTCCATCATGGGCTTCCTTCTCCCTGCAGGGGGGCCAGCAGGAGCTGCGCGCAGCACTGCAACGCATCCCGACCCCGACTTCGTCGCACCGAAGGGACAGGCGGCCGTTGCTGCCCGGCCCACAGAGCTTGCAAGGCCTCGAACACCTCATTGCAGAGGTACCGAGCTGAGCAGCGATGGTGGCAAAGCCTCTGCCTGCCTGGCTGCAGCTGTGGAGAAGCAGGCGGGAAGCGGTGGGAGAGACCAGGAGGTCTCAGGGTCCTCAGGGGAACTGCCTTTGCCCCTGTCCTGCGCAGTGCTGATGAGCCCTGTCCCCATGCAGCCTTTGGGAGCAGGGTGGGAGCCGCCTGCGTGGCAGAGCGCTGCCGCTGTTGAGGGCATCAGAGGTGCTGGAAATTGTGGGAAGGATGGAGAGTGGGGGCGGGGGCTGGGGGGGAGGAAAGGGCTGCAATCACTTTCCTATCTCCTGGGCTTGGATTGCAGACGGTGAAGGACACTGCCAGAGATGTTCTCATCGCAGCGTTCAAGAGAGAAACGGAAACACTCCATCTGCCCAGCTTAGTACCTCGTGCACCCAAGGCAGCTAGGCAGCCCCTTGGAGGCCTGGAGGCCTCTGCAGCTAAAACGGCAGGATCTGCCCGTGGAAGCAAGCTGCCTGCTCTGGAGACATCCCGCAGATCTTCTGCAAGAGGCAGGGCCAAAGCCAGGGAGCAGCTGCCGCCTCTTAGTGCTGCTGTGATGTGTCTGGAGTGCAGGAAGAGCCTGGCAGAGGAAGGTCTACAGGCAGTGCCTCTTCCTTTGCCTGCCCTTCAACAAGGCAAGCGGGAGGCTGGGGCTCTGCCCCGGGCACTTCAAGCTCCTGTCCGCTGCTTGCCTGAGGCCAGGGCTGGGTCTTCCTCGCTGGGAAAAACAAGGCTGCTGCGAGCTGATGGTGCCAGGACAAGACTTCCTGTGCAAAGCCGGCAGCTGCCAGGAGGCACCTCCTTTGTTGCGGGAGCAGAGAGCATTCCTCAAAGGCAGATGCGAGGCATGCCAGCATGCAAGGAGCAGCATGAGCCGTGGCCAGGCTGCCTGACAGAGCCAAGGCTGCCACCGTTGCTGCTGAGGGTGGCTTTTTCGAGAACTGTCGAAGGACTGTGCCAGGAGCTAGGTAGCAAGGTGCTGGCAGCTCCCAGAGATGCCTGTGCGCAGGAGACCAAGGCACAATGGTTGGAGACGATGGCGCACAGGCAGGACTTGGTGCGGAGCAAGGCCTCAGCGTCCCAAGGTGTTGAGCTGCAGCCTGCAGAAGGGCAAGTTTCCCCCGCTGAGAACCCCCAAGGAGAATCAGCCTCTTCTGGCGTGGGGGAGGTCCCGCAGTGGGAGACAATGGCCAAAGATGTTTCACAGCAGGTGGGGCTCAGCAGCCCCCACTTCGCAGAGGTGCCACCCAGCTCTGCCAAAGCCGTTGCTGGCAGTTGCCCCAGTGAAATGGTCACAGCAGAGTCCTCCTGGCCTTCCTGGCCTGAGCCTGCTGGCCTTATTCAGAGCATCCTTGCAGATGCGTGCATGGAATTGAGGGCTGAGAGCCAGAGACTTGCTGCACACAGCCCTGTAGCACCTGCCGCAGCTCTGGATTCCACAGGCCTTGAGCTCGTGTCTGCAGCCTGGAGCTGTGCTGATGACATGAGTCTTGGACATGACCGGCAGCTGGTGCAGCCTGATGTGGACAAAGGCACAAAGGAGCTCAGTGCAGCCGTGCCACAGAAGATATCGGCACACACCCTTGGTCCAGCAGCAGTGGCAAAGAGAGCCCAAGAGGAGAGCAGCGAGCATGGCAAAAGCACAGCTGCCACAGCTCTGCAAGGGCCTGATGCCCACACTTGTGATGGCAAAAGGAAGGTCACGGGGGCCGGTGCACCAGCTTCCCCGGGCAGTGGCCATGGACTGGTCACACTAGGATGGCAGCTTGCAGTGCAGAGGCCCAAACAGCAGCCTCTGGGCATCATCTGTCGCCTTCGAGGCACGCCGCTGAGCATACACCCCGACAACCCCGCGCAGTATCTCGCCGTGCTCTCAATCAAAACAGAGACGCTGGAGGAGCTTGACAGGAGCTGCGTGGCGCGCACCGGGCAGAGCTTGGCCCAGCTGCGAGAAGCCTTTCTGGAGAGGAAGGAGCCGAGGCCGAAGGAGAGGGAGGTCGAGGAAGAGGAGGGCAAGGGGAAACGTTTCTCCCTGACAGCATCGGGATGCCTCAATGTTCGCCCCAAGGAGGTGAGTGCAAAGGGTGGGCCGGGGCAGATGGTGACCCTCCGTGTGCTGGGGCCAGCCGCTGCGCCCTGCTGCAACAGCGTGATGGTGGCAGTGCTGGCAGGGCTGCGGGGGGCATTGCTGGTGGGAAAAGCAGCTGCCTTCACAAATCTCCCTCTCTGGCTTCAGCTCTGTGCCAGAAACTCCTTCTATAACCTGTGGCAACCGGAGGTGACGCGAGTGGAGCTCCTGAAGGACGCGAGGTCCAAGTGGGAGGTGCAGGAGCGGCTGTACGCCCATGCGCCCAGGAGGGAGCTGGGAGCTGGGAAGAGAGTCCGGGGAGCACCAGAGGATGCTGGCGTGGAGTGGAGCGATGAGGAAGAGGACGTTGATGAAGAGCCTTTGCAATGGGAGGAGCTGGAGAAAAACACGGCCTTGGTCATGAGCTGGGTCAGACCGAGCCTCAGGAGCCTCTTGGCAGACACAGAGCCGTGCCCTGCGGAGGTGCCCTGCTCCCCCGTTGTGAAGGGCAGAGATGCTGCCAGGGAGGCAGCTGGTGACCTGCAGAGCACGCCTCTGGCCCCAGCAGTGCCCCGAGGAGCCGAGGCAGCGGCATCTCCTTTGGCAGGAGGCTGCCAGGATGCGGGGGACAGTGTGCCTCTGTCCCCATTGGCCAGCACAGGGACAAAGGCGGAGGCCTCCCCCGCAGCCAGAGGCCCTGAGGATGCAGGGGAAAATGCTCCTCTGCCTCCATCGCTTCCCGCAGAGGCTGCGCCAGAGGCCTCCCACTTGTGCGGAGGCCCTTGTGGGGAGAGCAACAGCCTGCCTCTCCAACCACCGTTCCCCGAAGAAAGCGCAGCAGAAGGCTCTGCCCTGGCCGCAGGCCTTCCTCACCAGGTGAGCAAGGAGCATGGCGTTGGCACCCACCACCCAAGGGAGGTGCGGTGTGAGCAGCGTCTGGGGTGTGCAGGGTGGGTGAGAAGAGCTGCCCCATCGCATGGGTCCCCCGCGGCCGTGGTGAGAAGCTGTCCCCCCAGCCCTTTGCCCTCTGCACTCTCTGCCCTGGGGAAGATGCCTGGTGCTCTGCGTTTCCAAGTGCCAGAGGCCCAGGGCTGACGTGCCCTCCCCGGCCTGCACAGCATCCAGCCCTGGGGCATGGATGCTGAGCGAGGAGGGCAGGGGCAGCCCCAGCAGCAGCCGCCTCCCACAGCCAGCGAGCCAGCCCCCTTGTGCCCCGCACCCGGCCACCTCCATCCCCCGCTGCCCGCCGTGGCCCCCGGCCCAGCCCTGCTGCTACAGCCCCAAGACAAGCCTTGTGCCATTGCCCAGCCAGCTGCATGTGCCTCCCCTTGGGGCTCGCGGCCACTCACAGCATCCCCCCACCCCAGACCCTTTCCCCCCTCACATATCCCAGGGCACCAGGATGCTGAGCATGGCCAGCTGATACCACACAGGGGTGTGTTGCTGCTCTCCCCATGCAGGTTGCCTGTGAGCCCAAAGAGGAGCACAAGTCGTCGTCTTCCCTCAGGCCCACGCCAGAGGTGGACTCAGGTAGGTACCCAAGTCGAGAGCCGTTCTGGGGACGGCACAGCGAGCGGCACTGAGGCTGGCAGCAGGAAGCACCCAGGGGCTGGCCATGCCGAGGCCGTGAGCCCTCGGGAAAGCCCTTGGTGCCAGGGACAGGCGGGTGCTTGCCCTGCGCCTGCCCAGCCCCTCGCCCACGGCTCTCCTTCCTCCACAGGCATCGCCGCCCTCCCGCATGCTGCGGCTTCCAGGCGATGGCCGTCGCGGCTCAGGGCAGCGCTTCGGGCTCTGCGCAGAGCTTTTAGCTGCCGCTGTGTCTCAGGGCAGTGAGAGGAACAGCGCGAGGATGCAGCTGCCAGACAGGTCGTCCGAGATGGGGCATGGCGCAGAGCAAAGAGGCAGAGCGACGGAGGCTCTCTCCTGGCTGCTACAGCAATGCTGCCGCATCGTGTCCCAGAGCCCATGTTCTGCTCCAAATAAACCCTCGGCAGCTGTTCCCGCCGTGTTACTTGGTGTCAGGGAAATGTCAGGAGAAAGACTAGTGCAGGCGCTGCCAAGGAAGGCAGTCAGGGCTGCAGAGAAAGCCCTACAAGCAGTCGCAGAGTGAGAGAGCAGCTGGGGTGGGAAGGGTCTTCCGGAGGTGTCTGCTGCAACCTCCTGCTGCAAGTGGAGGCAAGCAGAGGAGGTTTCGCAGGGCCTGTCAGGGTCAAGCTCTGACCGTCTCTGGCGATGGATTCCCGCACGGCCCTGGCACCCTGCTCCAGTGTTGCACCACCATTCGGCTTCCAAGGCCATTTGCAGTCTCTGAGGGGAATTTTCCCTGCCGCAAGCTGTGCCGTTGCCCTCAACCTGTCCCCAGGCCCCTCAGGACGTCTCTGGCTCCATGCTCTCTGCACGCTCCCGTTAGGCTCTTGCAGGCAGCAGTGAGATCCCCCTACGCCTTCTCTTCCGCCGGCTGCACCAAGCCAGCACCCTTGGCCTCTGCTCCTGTGTGCTGTGCTGCAGCTGCCAGGCAGCTTGGGGGCCTGCGCTGGGCTTGCTGCAGTGTGGCCCCGTCTGCGTGGGGCAGGGAGCTGGGGATATGGTGCAATGGGGCAGGGGCCTGGGGATATGGGTGCAATAGGGTGAGGGCCTGGGGATGTGGGTGCAATGGGGCAGGGGGCCTGGGGATGTGGGTGCAATGGGGCAGAGGGCTGGGGATATGGGTGCAATGGGGCGGGGGGCTGGGGAGGTGGGTGCAATTGGGCAGGGGCCTGGGGACGTGGGTGCAATGGGGCAGGGGCTGGGGAGGTGGGTGCAATGGGGCAGGGGCTGGGGATATGGGTGCAATGGGGCGGGGAGGCTTGGGATATGGGCACAATGGGGCAGGGGCCTGGGGACATGGGCGCAATGGGGCAGGGGTCTGGGGACATGGGTGCAATGGGGCAGGGGGCTGGGACCATGGGTGCAATGGGATGGGGGGCCTGGGTCCATGGGTGGTGGTGGGTGTTGATGTGACCTCACGCCTCAGTCCAGGGGTGCAATGGGGGTGGACGCCTGGGTCCATGGGTGGTGGTGGGTGCTGATGGGTGGCCACCTGGGCCCATGGGTGACAACACGGGTGCAATGGGGCTGGACACCTGGGTCCATGGGTGGCGGACGGTGCTGATGGGGTTGGACAGCTGGCTCCATGGATGGGTGTGGGTGCTGCTGGGACTGGATGCCTGGCTCCAGGGGTGCAATGGGGCTGGATGCCTGGGTCCCCGGGCAGCTCCTCACCCATGGGTGCCACCTTGGGCAGGTTTCCACATCTTCCAGTAGACCTATGGGTGCCGGGGGTGGGCCGGGGCCACCTACCAGCACTCGGCCTTCGATGGGCACCACTCCCTGAGCTCCCACTGCTGGCCCCGTGTCCCCATCGCCATGTCCCCGTGGTCTCCTGTCCCTATCCCTGCCCCCGTCCCTGCATCCTCGGGTCCCCATCTCCACCGCCGGGTCCCCGTCCCTTGGCCGAGCCAAACTCCATCCCCGGAGCTGACCCCTGTCCCCACCGTGTCCCCCCGTCCCTGTGACAGAGCCAACTCCATCAGCATCCCCACAGCATCCCCGTCCCCACGGTGTCCCCATCCCCACAGCATCCCCATTCGCCTGCCGTCCTCGTCCTCACCATGTCCCCATCCCCGTGGTGTCCCCGTCCCCCTGCCCCTGAGACAGAGCCAACTCCATCTCCAGCCCCACGGCATCCCCGTCCCCACGGTGTCCCTGTCCTCACCACATCCCCCTGCCCCTGTGACAGAGCCAACTCCATCCCATCCCAATGGTGTCCCCGTCCACACATCGTCCCCAACCCCACATCATCCCCATCCCCACAGTGTCCCCCTGCCCCTGTGACAGAGCCAACTCCATCTCCATCCCCACATCGTCCCCATCCCCACGGCATCCCATCCCCACATTGTCTCCATCCCCATGGCGTCCCATCCCCACATCGTCCCCACTTCCACATCATCTCCATCCCCACATCATCCCCATCCCCCCAGTGTCCCATCCCCACATCATCCCCATCCCCACATCGTCCCCGTCCCCCCAGTGTCCCCGTCCCCACATCATCTCCGTCCCCACATCGTCCTCGTCCTCCCACATCGCCTCCGCGCTCCCGCCCACCACGCGCTCCACGGAGATCTGCCCGGCGCCCGGTGGCATCACCACTGCCGCGCTGCGCCATTGGCGGGCGGCCGCCGGCGGGGCCAATGGCTGCGTGACAAGGCGGGGCGGAAGTCGCAGCTCGGCCCTGTGCAGCGCCCTCCGCGCGCGCCCTCGCTGTCGCTTTTCCCAACCTGCCGCGCCGGGATCTGCCCAGCGCCTGGTGACGCCTGGGTCGACTCGAGCTGCTATTGGCGGGTGGGACAGAGCGCAGCCAATGGCGGTGTGCCGCAGCAGAGCCAATGGCGGTGTGGGGGCGTGGCCCCCGTGGGCTTCGGCGCTGCGTGAGGGCGACGGCGATGGCAGCGAGGAGGCGGTAGGGGGGCGGGCGATGGGGCCGGGGCTGCTGCTGCTGCTGCTGCTGCTTGGGGGCGGTGGGGCGGCGGGGAGTGGTGAGTGCGGGCGGGGACCCCGGCCCCCCTCTGCCCTCCCCCGCTGCCGGGCTCCCCGTCAGCGGCCCCACGGGCCGGCCTGCAACCGTCCCCGGGAGGTGCTACCCCCCCGACCTGCCCCCCGGGACGTGCTACCCCCCTGGACCCCTCGGGCTGTGCTGCCCCCCCGGAGCCCCCCAGCCTGCCCCCCCCAGGACGTGCTGCCCCCCCGACCTGAACCCTGGGACATGCTGCCCCCCCGACCCGCCCGTCCTGTCCCCCCGGGACATCTTGATCCCCCAGATGCCCCCCAGTGTGCCCCCCCCAGCCCCTCACCACACCCCATGTCCCTGCAGGCCCCCACTCCCTGCGCTACTTCAACACCGCCGTGACGGAGCCCAGCCCGGGGCTGCCCGCCTTCGCCTCCGTGGGCTACGTAGATGGGGAGCTCATCGATCGCTACGACAGCGAGATGCAGAGAGTGGTGCTGGGTGTGGCCTGGATGGAGCAGGAGGGTCAGGACCGCTGGGACGAGGAGACCCGGATCAATCAGGACTGTCAGGAGACTTTCCGTGTGTACCTGGACACGCTGCAGGAGTGCTACAGCCAGAGCGGGGGTGAGCACAGGCCGGGGCTCCAGGGGCCAGGCCGGGGCTCCCGGCAGCAGCCGCTCGCCATCAGCGCTGGGGGCTGCGGGGCTGGGGTGCCCCTGGCCCTGCGCTGGGTGCCGGGTCCGAGCCCCTCTGCTGCCCCTGAGCCCCCGTCTCCCTGCTTGTGTCTCAGGGTATCACACAGTGCAGCGCATGTACGGCTGTGATCTCCTGGAGGATGGCGGGACCCGGGGGTTTATGCAGCTTGGCTACGACGGGAAGGACTTCATCGCCTTCGACAAGGACACGCTGACATTCGTCACGGCGGATGCTGCTGCGCTAATCACGAAGAAGAAGTGGGAGGCTGAGAATGAGCCTGAGCGCTGGAAGCACTACCTGGAGAACAGCTGCATCGAGGGGCTGCGGACATACGTGGAGTACGGGAGGGCCGCGCTGGAGAGGGCGAGGCGGGACCCCCCGGACACGGGGACGGGCCCCGGGCTCGGTGCTGGGCCCAGGCGCCTGAGGGCGCTGCTGGCGGCGCGGTGCGGCGTGTGCGTCCGGGGCTGGGTGCGAGCTGCCTGACCTCCCTCCCTCGCGCCGTCTCCCCAGAGTGCCCCGCAGTGAGAGTGTCGGCCAAGGAGAGCCACGGCTTCGTGACCCTGTCGTGCCGGGCTCACGGCTTCTACCTGCAGCCCATCAGCATCAGCTGGCTGAAAAAGGGCCGCATCCAAGCCCAGGAGACCAAGCGGGACAGCGTCACGCCCAACAATGATGGCACCTCCCCGCTTGGGCCAGCACTGAGGCCCTCCCCACAGAGAAGCACGAGTACCAGTGCCGTGTGGAGCACGCCAGCCTGCCGGAGCCCGGCCTCTTCTCCTGGGGTGAGCGCGGGCGGCCAGAGCTCACGGAGCGCCCGCTGGGGGCAGCTCCCGGCCCCTGCTCCTGGCCCCGCTCTCTTCCAGAGCCGCCAAGCTCCCTGCTGCCCGTCGTCCTCGGGGCGGTCATCGCTGTGGTCGTCGTCATCACGGCAATTGCCAGCTTTGTGGTCTGGAAGAGCAGATGGGGTAAAGCACGGGGGCCGAGGAGGCGGGGGGAGGGAGGCCGGGAGGAGAAGGGGCCCGAGCTGGCGCCCCGGGGCCAGAGCAGAGCCGGGCTGCGAGGGGCCGCGTGGCCTGATGCCTCTTTCTTCCCGCAGGGAGGAAGGAGCAGGGGTACGCGATCGCCAAAGGTGAGTGCCGGGGCCGCTCCGTCCCAGGCCGCGCCTGGCAGCGGGGCAGCATTTGCTCTCTGGTTTCTGGCGGCCTCGGGGCTGGCGCGTCCCGTCCCCCGCCTGCCCCCATCTCCTCTCTTCCGTGCCCCACAGCTTTTCCCCGGCTGCGGGGCAGGGAAAGGGTTGGCGTCCCGCCGCTGGAGGCTGAGGTGCCCGGGCGCTGCCCTCTGCTCCTGGCGCCTGTGAGGCGGCTCCAGGGCCGGGTCCCAGCCCAGCGGGCTCTGCCCTGGCCCGGCTTTGCCCGCGGCTGGTGCGGGACCTGCAGTGCCACTGGCACGGGGCCGGGGCTCACTGCCGCTCCTCTCTCACAGGCCACGGCGGGACATCCAGCAGCTCCAGAATGGGTCAGAGCTGGTGCTGGGAGCGGGGCGGGGGGCTCCGGCCCAGCGCGATACCAGGCTGGCACCCGCCATGGGGCTGCCGGCTGGCCGGGTGCTGCGGCTGGGTCCTCGGGGGCTTCTGCCTGCTCCCCTGGCTCCGGGAGGGGGGATTTAGCCCCGCAGTGCAGCTCCCGTGGGGGACAGCGACGTGGGGCTGGGACCTGCAGGACAGGGCGCGCACGGGGGTGCGGGGGTACCGCCCGTCCCCCACAGCTCTGCCTTTATTGATTTTTTCTCTCTTGTCTTTGCAGGAAGCAATGCCGCTATTTAAGCGCTCCATCCTGGTAAGCAAGGAGCCGCGGCCGGACCCGGCAGCGTGGGCAGCGGGGACCCAGCCTGCCTGAGCGCCTGCCGTCTCCTCGCTGCAGCTTCCGGGACGCCGCCAAGTCCCCTTGGCTCCCACAGCCCGGGAGCAGCAGCACCCAACGCCCCGTTCGAGGCTAAACCCGCCCTGTTTGGGTGCTCGGGCGCTGCGGGGTGCAGGTGGGCACCCGGGGGCAGGTCGGGGGGCTCAGGATTTTGTCTCACTGTGCCTTGGATCTGCTCCCTGGCTCCGACGTGCTGCAAAAAGCTGTGAAGGTGGCAGGAAGCCCCCAGAGAAGAGGAGCGCTCGGAGCCTGCTCCTGCCGTGGTCCCAGCTCTGAGCTGGGGTAAAACCAGTTTTATCAGTGTGCGAGGCAGGGTTTCCATCTGCCAGTTGCCTGGGAAATAGAGAATTTGCTGGATTTTTTCAGCACTTGTCCTGGTGGCTCTCTTCGAACAAGAACGCTGTTTCTGTGGTGGGCCTCTTCAAACAAGAATGCTGTTTCTGTGGTGGGCCTCTGAACAGCCTGCTTTGGTGTCTCAAGGAGGAAGGCAGTGTCCTGTCCCATATGGTCTTACATCCTACTTTGACAAAAAGAGCAACCCACAGCAGAAACCAGTTTTGAAGCTCACCAAAGCATCTCAGCCTGTGGCCACGCTTTGTGCTGTTTGATCTCACGTGACTTCGATCCTGGCCTTGAAAAATGCCAAACCTTAAACCAGCCCTGAAGCCCTAGCTTCCCGTACAGGTCTGCCCAGGGCAGAGATATGTCAGTGCAGAGGTGCAGAAGTGACTTCTCCAGTGCCCCATTTTAGATATTTCACAGCCTTTGGCACCATGTGGAGACATTCCTGAAGGATTTATCAGCAAGTTCTGGAAAATAACTGGGGTGAAGGGAGATGACTGCTTTCCAGGACGTGAGGGGACATCTCTCTGCTCTCTCCCTGGCTGTGCCATCTCCATGGCGGTGACCTCCTGAGCACCCTGATGACGCGAGCTGAGGTCACAGTGGGATGTGCTGCATCACAGGGTGGTCTCCCTGGTGCCACAGCGGGGCCCTCACTTCCCTGCGAGGCCCGACTGCTGCTGGGCACCACTTTTGCACTCCCCACTGCTGCCCTTCAGAGCCACTCTGTGGCAAGGAGAGGGGACGGGAGCCGTGCTGGGGCTCCCTGCCAACATGCAGAGGAGCAGGGGCACGTTGGAGAGGAGTTTTGGGTGATGAGACGGGAAGAGCATGCCAAGGGCAAGGGGCACGGAGATGGAGGCCTGCTGGACTGACACCATCAGCCCAGACCACAGTTCCTTGTTCCCAGCGCTCCTGCAGCTCTCCACTGAGGGTGAGGGCTTTGGGAGCTCCTTCCTGAGGGGTCGCACAGAGACTGTTAACTGCCAAAAGGGCTGTGGATCCAGGGCTGTGGCGGTGGCTAGACAGGGTGGGGGCTGCCATAACAGCCCTGTTGTAGAGTCCTGATGGGGCCCCAGGGACCAGAGGATGCTGCCCTGCCTGCCCTGCCCTGTCCGGATGCTGCCCGCGGACTCTGGCACCCCAGCCATGCCCAGGGCCCCCACATGGGTGCCAGGGCCAGCACCAGCACCAGCCCCGGGGCTGCTTCCCCGTGCCCGGCATGGCCTCTGGGCGCAGGGCAGCCAGGAGCCCCGCGGGGCCCCTGCAGCAGAGCCCAGACCCTGCAGGGCAGAGGCCAGGCCCTGGGGCCCCGCACTGCCCAGGCACATGGTGCCGGGCTGCCCCCAGGCCCCGCCGCGCCCCACACTGCTGCCCACAACATGGCGCCCCACCGCGGGGTGGGAGGGGGAGAAGTGGCAGAGCTGGCCACCAGGGCAGGAGGCTGCAACGTTTCCCTGGCAACGCCCCAGTGCTGCTTCCTATTGGCTGGTGGGAGGGGGAGGGTGGGGCTGAGTTTGACTGGTGGCTCTGTCAGCCAATCGGAGTGCAGCATATGGAAAACCCAGCCCTGGAAGCGGGGCGGGAGCAAAGCGGCAGTGAGGGAGTGGGTGCGAGTTGGTGCGAGTGGGGCTGCAGGCGCATCCCAATGGTGGCGGGTGCCCTCCCACCGGGGCGGGGGCAGCGGTGCTGCCCCGGGGCTGCTTTCCTCCCGGAGCTGCAGCAGGGGCTGGTGGGGCCGGGAGCACGGGACAAAGCGCCCTGGCCCCGGGGGAGCTGCCCTGCGAGCCAGACGTGCCGGCTGCCCCCGAGCAGCTGGGCCAGGGGGCTGGGGGGGTTTGGGGGCAGGAAGCTTTGCCCCTGCCCTGGGTCGCAGACCTGCTGTCAAGCATTTCCCAGAGCTGCTGCTTTGGGGCAGTAACTGGTCCGTAATGGGTGTTTTGCTGCACTGTGATCGTTGTGAGGCCCCAGGGTGAGTCCTGGCAGCCGCTCAGGAGCTGGCTGAGCCTTGGGGGAGGCAGGGGAGCTGCAGGCAGCAATAGCCGCGTGGCCGGGCTGTGGGCAGGGAGGTCACGGCTGTCTGCGAGAGCTGGGCCAGGAGGTCATCACTGCCAAATCAGCTCTTGGTCAGTAGCTGCCAGGCTAGCAGGAGGCCCGTGGCTCAGCTGTTGATGGTGAGGTCACTTCTGCCAGAGTAGCTGATAGGCCAGCAGCAGGAGCAAGGCTTGGCTGTTGATGGTGAGGTCATTTCTGACTGATGAACTGATTGGACAGCAGCAGAGCTGTGGGTGGAAAGGTGCTTGTGAGGTCACTTCCAGCTGAGCAGTTGATGGGGCAGCAGCAGGTCCACGGCTGGGACATGTGCTTCGGAGCTCACTTCTGCCTGAGCAGCTGATAAGCCAGGATTTGGCTGATGGCTGGGGAAGTTATAGTGAGGTAACTGCTGTCTCAGAAGCTCATAGGCCAGTGACAGGCACATGGCTGTGAGTCTCTGGTAGACCAGCAGCAGGCAGATGGGTGTGGAAGCAGACTGTGAGGTCTTCTTGGTCAAAGTAGCTGGTAGGGCAGCAGCATGTTCATGGCATAGGAAATTATTTTAAAGAAAACTTGTGTCTCTGAAGCCCATAGGCCATCAGCAGGCACCTGGTGGTGGGAGCAGCTGCTGTTAGGCCAGGAGAAGGCCCATGGCTTGGATGTTGGTGGTGAGGTCACTTCTGGGTTTGGTGAGTATGCCAGGAGGAAGGATTGACACCTGCAGAGCTCTACAGCACTACAGAAATGCAACTAATAAATCAAGCAGAAGTAGGCAATAATGTTCCATACCATCTGACACCAGTTTTATTCCATTCTGTTATCATGGATTAGTAGTGCTACATTTAAAATGTGGGTGATGTTCTCTGGTAAATGTAGATGTGGAGTTTGACTATGTACTTCTTGCTAAGTACTGGCTTAGAGTCTGCTACCAGTGGGCGAGGGAGTCCAGCTAGAATGTTTACACTGCTAAATGAATGAAGTGCTGGTGTGAGCAGTGACATTGGTAATCTCTGGTTTTATATGTCTGTGTGCTGCAGAAAATTCTGTCCCATCCAAATACCAGGGGGCTTCTGCAATTGTTCTCCAAGACCTGAAGGACATCTCTGTCCTTGGATTCCTGGAGGTGGGAAGTGAGCAGGCGCAGGGCTGTGGCTGGCTGTTGAGAGGAAGTGCCTGTTGCAAGGCCTTGGGGGACTAGAAGAAAACTGAAGGGCTGGAGAGTTGGTCTGTGTGTGTTTTGGGACCCTTGGGGGTGCCCTGTCTGCTGCCATGTGTGGTGCTGTGCCCTGTGTGTCCCTGCTGCAGGAGGCACGTGTTGGCTGGCCACCCTCTGTGAGGTGAGGGGTGGGGGTGCAGGTTGTCACAGTGGTGGGGTGCCCTGTGGTGGGGACAGGGGATGGCCCCAGTGTTGTGCTGCTCATCGTGGGAGGAGGTTTGTGGAGAGAGCAGTGCTGTGCTCCCAGGGCCCTGCCTGCCATCATGGTGTCCTTCTGGGAGACCTGGGGTGGGGACCATTGGTGACCGTGTTCCCTCCTTGGAGCATCCTGGTGCAAGCCAGGGATGCTCATGGTTTGCTGCTTTCTGTCAGCTGTGGTTCAGGCTTGCAGTTTCTGAAGCTCTTGATGCTTTCCTGAGTCTTTGGGATTGTACGGACTCTTCTGGGGAAAGTCATCTTCTCACTCCTTATAAAGGCTTTCTGTTGAATCTGGACCCTCATTGCATCTTCCCATCCCAGACCCTCATCCATTCCAATCCATCAGAGAGACAGGGAGTAAATCAAAGCAGTCAGAGCCACTTCTTCGCCTTTTGCCTGCCCAGACCCTTGCAAACAGTGGAGATGCCACCTCACAAAAGTCAGGCCTCTCGGGGCGATGGGTGGCTCCGAAACACCTGTCCTTGGTCAGCTGTGGAGGCAGGAAGATCCTCCTTGGGCTTCTCTTCTTGAGGCTGAACAAACTCAGCTCTCCTGGCCTTTCCTTACATGCCCCATGCTCCAGCCCTGACCATCTTGGTGGCCCTGTGCTGGACTCCCCTCCTGTGTGTTAGCGTCTTTCTGGAACTGGAGAGCCCAGACCGGACCTGGTATCCGGACATGGCCTCAGCTGTGCCCAAAAGAGGGGTAGAATGTCTCCGGTGGCCCTGCTGGCTGTGCTCTCACAAATACAGCTCAGCATGGAGGGGAGACATTGGTCCCTGGCTGTTGTGACTATGTAAGGCCAGCAGAACTGATACTAACCCTCTGATTCTTTCTTCTTAGGTTGCTCCGGTCATGTAGGCTGCCAGTGCAGTGCTAGAGCCCCCGAGGATGGAGGCAGGGTGCCAGGGTGTGTCCCTGTAGCTGTCAACACCTTTGCCACCATGGTGACCCCCTGGGAAAGCAGCTGCAAGTGAATGAGGTGAGGCTGCATATGGATGTGAAGGCTTCCATAAATGTGCCTTGGGGTGTGGGATCCCCTCCTGGTACCGCTGCTCTCCTGCAAATTCCTCCTCCTACAAATGCTGTTAGTGCTGGCCCGTGCAGCAAATGCTGTAGTGCCCCCTCCTTTTCCTAGATGGTTGTGCTTCCATACAGGATGAGTCCAAGACCCTTATAATAAATGCCAGTAGCACCTGTGTGCCTTTGTCTGTGTGCCTCAAAGCCTGCTTAGCTTGAAGTGAGGAAGTTTCACAGCTCTTGGGCTTCTGTCTCTGCAGAGAGCTCCTCTGTGTGTTCCCCTAAGCAATGGGTGTGTTCCCATCTGGTGATGGAGCTGGGACAGGCAGGCCCACTGAGGATTTCTCCTCCAGCAAATCTTTGCTGAAGGGAAAGGCTGTGGGGATTTGTCCTTCCTGTGGATTAGGTGTGGTGATCTAAAGAGCTGTGCAGGCAGGCAGACTCACAGCTGTGTCCAGCTGATGACCAGTTGTCTTGAAGTTACAGTTTATTTGTCCTGACTTGAGGACGAACCCTGGGAAACTGCCGGTCCCCCTCCTGCTGCGGAGACCTGTCCCAATGGCTTTTGTGTCTGGACACAGTTTGTTGCTGGTAGCTCATGGGAGCTGCTCTGCTCCTGCCCTCCTGTTCTCTCCAAAGGGAGGGAGAGGAAGCAAGGGTGATGGGGCTGCAGGTGGGGAAAGCCCCACTTGAGCTGCTCATCTTCCCCAAAGGGGATAAGTGGTGAGAGACAGGCCACCCAGGAGCCACAGTTATAAGCATGACACATGGTCATATCTGCCCAGTGCAGCATGTCCAGGTTCCCTGAGTACCTCATAGGCCAGCAGAAGGTGGCAGGCCATGTAAGCAGCCCGGAGGAACATGGCTTGGATGTTGAAAGTGTGCCTGATGGGTGGCCTGTCAAGGACTGAGGTCTCCTGCTGGCCTTGGAGGTGCTGAGGCAGAAGGGAGCTCTCCGTCAGGATCCAAGCGGTGTGCCTGCAACTTGCCTGTCAGGTCCTGAGGATAAAGTGACCTCACAAGCACATACCCCAGCCATGGGCCTGCTGCTGCTGACCTATCAGGTAATGAGGCAGAAGAGATCCCAAAGTCCACACTGAAGTGATTAACCAGTTTCTTGCTGATTAGGAGAATGCACAGAGCCGACATCACCAGAACCTTTCCCAGCCTAGAGCCTGCTGATGGCCTGTCAGCTCCAGAGAAAGAACCTCACAAGCAGCATGCAAGGCACGTGTCTTCTGCTGCCCAGTCAGTTTCACAGTTGCCTGACATGTGACCTAACAGGCACAGGTACCATTCCGTTCCTTTCCATGGTTTCTAGGCTGACTTTGAGGTCACTTGTTCCTCTGTATGGGGTAGGCCAGCAGCAGGTACATTGCTGCTGTTTGCGTGTGTGAGGTCATTTGTGATTCATTATCTGACAGGGCAGCTGCAGACACATGGATTGGAGGTCCTTTTTGAGGCACTACCTGATAGGCCAGCAGCAAGTACATTTTTGCTGGTTGTCTTGGTGAGGTCAAGTTGTGCCTGAGACCCTAAAAGGCCACAGCATGCACATTGCTTTGGTGATGATGATGGTGAGGTCAATTGTTTCTCAATCCATAATAGGTGGAGAGCAGGCACATGGCTGCTGTGTGTTCTTGTGTGTCCTTTCTGCCTCCGGACCTCATAAGCAAGGATCAGGCCCAGGGTTTGGATGCAGATAGTGAGGTCCCTTGGCCTCAGTACCTCTTTGGCCAGCACAGGCATATTGGTGCGGTTTGTACTTGTGAGGCCACTTGTGCCTCAGTAGCTGATTGGCCAGCACAAGGAAAATGCTGCTGGTTGTTCTCCTGAGCTCACGTCAGCCTCAGGACGTCATAGGCCAACAGCAGGAAAATGGCTTTGGTGCATAGTGAGAGGACACTTCTTCCTGAGGAACTTACAGGCCAGGAGCAGGGACATGGCTGTTCTTTCTGCTTCTCAGGTCACTTGTGCTTCAGTAGCTGATTGGCCAGCAGCAGCACATGGCCTCAAAGATGACTGTGACATCAGTCCTGCCTCAATACCTGACAGGCCAGAAGCATGGGCATGGCTTTGAGCTAAGAAGAGGTCACTTCTGCCTCAGTCCCTCAGGGAAGGGAAGGCGAGGGAAGGGAAGGGATATCGCACTTCATTGACCGTGCAGGGAATGAAAAGGGAGGGTGGCTAGATTCCTTGGGACACCTGTAAGACGTCACTGTAACAAAGGTATGTTGAGATTTGTGCAAATTTGGTCATCTAAAAATACAGTGCCTTATTGAAACCTGGTCACCCTGCTTTCCTCTATCAGTCGAGAGAGCTCAGCATCTGAGAGTGTGACTCACTCTGTGCAAAGAGTGAGGAGTGGCATGGAGAGCTGTAGGCAAGGGTGTGGTTTTGGGTCACTGGGAGAGACACAAAAATATCTTTTATAATGGTGCAGGCCTGATTATAACAGAAAAGTTTAGAAAATGACATTAAAAATGAAACAAGAAAGAAATTGAAAAAAAGAGATTTAAAGCAAAGAACTATTTTGTTATACTGTCCAGCCTTTGCATTTTTTGTGTTCTTATTGTCTTTTGTGATTTTTTTTTTTTTTATGTAGTGGTCTTTTAGTTTAGTGGGGGTTTTTTGTTTTGTTTTTTTTTTAAGAGATTTTCAGAACTGGGCTGGGATGCAGTCACAGGGTTATGGAGGGCTGGTGCCATTGCAGGTGCCCTGGTGCCCTCTGCCCAGCCTCCCTCTGCAGCTCCAAGGGGCTCCAGTCTCCCGCAGGTCCCCTGTGAGAGCTGCCAGGCCCAGGCAGATACCTCAGAGACACTGGGGCCTCTCCAGGTGCCACTGGGTGCTTGTGGTTGGACACCTGAGCTCTGCCTGGAAAGGGGAAGAACTGTTTTCAACATATCAAAAATATGAGCACACTTTCATCAGCTCAAATGATTGACTAATTTTAATGTCAATGTTCTCCTATGGTGAAATAGTGGAAATCTTCAGGAAGGGTCCCCAGTGCAGCCAAGCTGACCTCCCAAGATGTCTACCAGTTTTACTGAGTATTGGGGTGGACCATCCTTGTGTGTGGCAGATGCTGTCCTTAAAGACCTGATGGCTTTCCAGAGCTCCTGGGCCCTTCAGAGCTGCCTCCCCTGGGATCCCCCACCAGTCCCCTGAATAGGCCCAGGTCTGTTCCTCTGAAGTGCAGGATCTGTGCTCTGCCACTATCCTTCCTCACTCCGCTCAGGATCTGGAACTCTACTTTTTCATGGTCACCGTAGGCAAGGCTGCCACTGCCTATCTCATCCCTGATCAGTCCCTCCCTGTTTGAAATTTCCAGATACAAGAAAGTATCATGAGTATTGTCCCATCATACACCTGTGCTAAGAAGTTGTCCCTGATGCCCTCCAGAAACCTCCTGGCCTGCTTGCACTTTGCTGCTTGCCCTTCCAGTTAATGTCTGGGACATGAAAATCACCACCACCACCCTAAGAACCAGGGCCTGTGATCCACAGACTTGTTCGCATTGCTTAAAGGAGGCTGCATCCAAGCACTCACCCAAAGCCTTGCTTCTTCCGTGGAAGAGCTCCACACATCTGAGCTGCCCCTTCACACCAAGGGCATCCCCCCTCCTCATTGTCCCTGACAGTCTCTCCTGAAGAGCTTGTACCCTCCAAGGAGAGACCGCCAGTCATGTGGGTGATCCCACCACATCTCAGTTATTCCAATGATGTTGCAGTCCTGTGACAGCTTGTGCTCCTTCCTGGCTGTGCCCCAGGCTGCAGGCATTTGCATCTATTTGGGCTGCAGAGCCTCAGCTGTGACACAGAGAACAGATTGGTCATGATGAGACCTGTTTGCAAGAGCCAAGGACACCGTGTGAACGATGGTCCCACTTCCAAGCAAACACTTGCTGGCATGGATAGCAGATGGCAATGTAATGGTGAAAGGAGGTTCCCACTAAGAGAGCAAACCCTGCAGTGCCCAAGGCCAGGGAGGAACAGAGCTGAGCTGTGCTGAAATGGCAGGAGAGGGGGTTGCTGCCTCAGCTGATTCACAGCACCATGGGGCCTGTGGCAGAGGTGAACTGATCTCCTGGCAGGAGAAGGTGCCACTGAAGAAAGTCCCTGGGCCTGAACAGCCTGTGATCCAGCCACCTTGAGGTCATCATTAGCCCATTTCCTGTTTATAACATTCAGGGGTGAGAAGAAGTTCAGGGGGAGGAGAGCAAGAGGGTTTGAGAGGGCAGAGAGTAGAGCAGAGACCTTGGTGGGATGTGCCTCCCATTTATGCAGCACACTTGAATGTAGCTGGGATGGACTTTGCCTAAAGGCAGTGGTGGGATCCAGTTGTTTGGGCACAGGTAGGAAACCTGAGAGGCCCTGGGGCACTGGCCCAGCACCAAAGGGGCATGGTCTTCCTGCGGGTGCCATGGTGTATGTGCTAGAGACATGGTTGTGCTGGACACCCCAGGCATCTGACGTGGTCCCTGCCTATGGCCTATCTTTATGTCATTAAATCACGTGCCTGCACTGAATTCTGTTAGCTTTTTGGGCTGTAGAGGTCTGCCTGTGTCTCTGCTTCATAGTGAGTGGAGCTCTAGTGGTAGCAGTAGACATCCAGTGTCATTACAGATGGCCAAGGAAATGCCCCACTTGGCCCCCACCTGATGTTCTGGAAGGATGTAGGTCTTATAGTCGCTCCATCAGAGCAAGCAGACACTGGCACATGCCTTCAACCACCTCTGTCTCTTCACATGTCACCAGGTATTTGTGTATGGGCAACTGACTCCCACCCTCCATCTCCAGTGATTGAAATGGGAGCTTAGACAAGGAGCTTGCTTGCAGACACCTCTATTGTGCTCCCTTCAGCTTGGGGAAGGGGAATCTCAGCTCCTGTGTGTTTGTGGAGTTCATGGAAGGGATCTGAATCCCACTGCAGCTCAGGGGCTTCTAACCTGGTGTACGATGCTTCAAAGGACTCATCAGAATCAAAACCTGAACCATGTGTCAGTGAGCTCCCTTCTTGTCCCCGTCTAGGTGTCCTGCCTAGTTAAGAGATGGGAAGAGGGGCTTCCAGAGTGGGACGTTTCCATCTCTTTCAGATAACCATCCTCTGATGAGACTAACTGTAATGCTGGAATCAGTCTTCCTTCAGTGCTTAGAGAGGGACCGTCGGTGATTATTTTAGTCTGCTTCACATTTCCCAGGAGGAGGGAGCACAAGGGACAGAGAAATTTGTGTCTTCAGCCAGGCCTCTGCTCCTGAGTGGGGCCAGGCTCCTGGGAGGGAGGGAGCTCATGGCAACCTGGCAGCACTGCCCAGACACAGCTGTGTGCAGGAGCAGCTCCTCTGCCAAGAGCAGCAGGGCTGTGGGCACTGCCTGCTGCTGCTGACATGAGATGAGAGAAGGCAGAGAGAAGTGGAAGGCAGCGTGGAGTGGGAGGACAGAGGAGAGCTCCTTGTGGGAGAAATCTTCACAGCCCTTTGCACGGTAAGTCTCTGGCTGCAGGGCAGTGCTACTGAGGTTCCTGGAGTGGCCTTCTGAACCCATCCCATCCCATCCCATGACTGATAGGCTTTTTAAGAATTGCTCTCCCTGTTCTTCTAGTGCATAGGAGGAGGAGATGCTTTAGAGCAGGGATTCCCTGCCACACCATCACAGGGACAGGGCACGCTGCTCCCATCTGCCAGGGGCAGCTGCATGGGGGTGAAGCCTGGGTGTGCCCTCAGGTCTGTGCAGGGCTGTAATTCAGAGAAGTTCAGAGCAGTGACTCTGCCAGCTGTGCGGGTCAGCACTCAGCCTGCCCAGGGAGCTCCCTACGGTGCTGCAGGACAAAGCTCTGGGTGAGAGCAGGACAGGTTTATTTTCCCACTGAGAGTGTGCTGGGTGGATCAGGGCTGCTCACAGCTCTAGCTCACACACAGGAGATGTCCGAGGAGCCTTTTCAAGAGGAATATCAAGAGAAGGGCTACTTGAAAGAGAAGGCGCTTTCCTTCAGGTGTTCGTGCTTTCAGTTCCCTAATTTTGTCACAGAGAAAAAAAGAAAGAGTTTTGTGTTTTGTCAAGGAACTGGGACTCCTGAACCTTCATTCTGAGGGATTAATAGGTTTGTGAGAAACCTCAGCAAGCTGCTTCATCCCCACCTTAGCCTAGAGACAGCATCAGAATCATCTTTGTGGCCTCGTAGGACTTTATGTGAGCTGCTTCTTAGGATGTGCATGCACAGAGATGCCCCTGGACAGTGCCCTGATCCGAGAGGTTACTGTAGGTCAGAACTGAGCACACAGTGGCTGGGATGGCATCTGTGAGCACTGACAGGGTAAAAGATGTTGGGGCAGAGAAAGAGCTGCCAGCAGGGACAGCTCCAGGCAGCAGAGATGGGCAGGAAGGAGCGGGAACTGCTAACAGAATCGTCATGGCAGGATGGATTTGAGCAAGTCTTGGTCAGTCCCTCCAATGCAGACACCTTCCTCTGAGCAAGCTGCCCCCATCTCCCTTCCCACCCAGCAGACCCTCTGCCCTGAGAACCATGGAGTCCAGGGCATGAACCGCCTCCTCTTCAGCCAGACCTCCAGCAGGGCAGAGGGGCATCTCTCCTGCCATGGGCCTGTTTACTGCTGCCCCACAAAGCGGCTGAGAGTGACTCCCCTGCGATGTCATCATTTGCGAGGTGGCATGCCCAGGTGGGTAAGGTGAAGGCTTTCCCAAGTGCCCCTCTGTCTTTCTCTCTCCTTGCCTCCTTCGGCACCAGGATCACAATGTTGCTCCTTTTTTCCCTTCCTGTCCATGCTGCTCCTGTTCTTCTGTCGAGCTCCCTGGGGTAGGGGGGCGGTTTCAGCTGCAGTTCAGACATCAACACTGAGAGTTAGGCAACAGAGGAGTCTGCATGGAAATGAGCTTTCCCCAGCCCCCTTCTAGCCTGTGGAGCTCCAGGAAATGCAGAGTGTGGGGTTGGGAATTGAGCTGACTCTTCCTTAAGGAGAGACCACCTTTATTCCTAATGGTCCTTTGACCATTTCTCTGTGGTGTCCTGTCAGGGAGCTGTGCCCCTTAGAAAGGCACAGCTGACTCGTAGCATATCTGTGATATCTGAGAGACCATGAAGAAGGTGCAGAGATGCTGAGAGTACGGAGATGATGGTGGGAGGCTGCATATGGGCATCTGAAAAGAGCCCTGTGTGTCCTTGGCTAGAAGGGGAGTGTGAAGACCTCCCTCAGGTGCCAGGAGAAAGGGTGAGAAGTTTGGAGACCTGCACTTTGAAATGAGACTCCTCTGCACTCAGCAGGGACTGGTTTCTTTTTAGGGTAACATCATCCTTCAGACAGGTCCGAGCACAGGACAGCTGTGAACAAGGCTAATAGACAGACAAGATGTCCTCACTCTGCAGTAGGTGACATTGAATCCGATCTTCTCAGGACTCACAGTAGAAACGCTGAGAATTTATTTCTGCCTTTAAGGAACACTTCCCAGGGGTGACAAGGACAACTCAGAGAAAATAAACACTATTTAAAAATCCCTAAACCTCTGTTCCTCAAGTCTCATTCTTTAGAATTGGGAGTAAAGATGCTGAAAAGCCCTTCCACAAAGCGAGTGGATTTCATTTGACTTTTTGTGAAACTGTGAATGTCAGGGCTAGTTATCGCCATTCCTACTACTGTACAGCAGGACAGATTCCTCTGGAGTCCTCAGGACTGACAGTACATGCAGCCAGTGCTAAGTGGAGCTTAAGCAAGGGAGCTGCACAGAGATCCTCTCAGTAGAGGGAGAGGCAATGGGGGGGTTGTATAAGAACTGCAACAGTTAGGGGTTTTTTTGCTTGAACAGTCTCTCCTAACTAACTACTCAATGTCTTTTCTCCTTTGGACAGTCCCCCATGCATGGAGAGAGCAAAATGTCCAACGGCAGCTCCCTCAATGAGTTCCTCCTCCTGGCATTCACCAACACATGGGAGCTGCAGCTCTTGCACTTCTCTCTCTTCCTGGGCATCTACCTGGCTGCCCTCCTGGGCAACGGCCTCATCATCACAGCTGTAGCCTGTGACCACCGCCTCCACACCCCCATGTACTTCCTCCTCCTCAACCTCTCCATCCTTGACCTTGGCTCCATCTCCACCACTCTCCCCAAATCCATGGCCAATTCCCTGTGGGACACCAAGGCCATTTCCTACTCGGGATGTGCTGCTCAAGTCTTTTTCTTTGTCTTTTTCATGTTGGCTGCGTATTCTCTTCTCACAGTCATGGCCTATGACCGCTTTGTTGCTATCTGCAGACCCCTGCACTATGGCACACTCATGGGCAGCAGAGCTTGTGTCAAAATGGCAGCAGCTGCCTGGGGCAGTGGCTTTCTCAATGCTCTCCTGCACACTGCTAACACATTTTCAATACCACTCTGCCAAGGCAACACCGTGGACCAGTTCTTCTGTGAAATCCCCCAGCTCCTCAAGCTCTCCTGCTCAGACTCCTACCTCAGGGAAGTTGGGCTTATTGTGGTTACTGCCTGTTTAGGTTTTGGGTGTTTCGTTTTCATTGTGGTGTCCTATGTGCAGATCTTCACAGTTGTGCTGAGGATCCCCTCTGAGCAGGGCCGACACAAAGCTTTTTCCATGTGCCTCCCTCACCTGGCCGTCGTCTCCCTGTTCATCAGCACTGTCATGGTTGCCTCCCTGAAGCCCCCCTCCCTCTCCTCCCCAGCTGTGGATCTGGTGGTGGCTGTTCTGTACTCGGTGGTGCCTCCAGCAGTGAACCCCCTCATCTACAGCATGAGGAACAAGGAGCTCAAGGATGCCCTGAGGAAACTGATTCAAGTGGTACTGGTTCAGCAGCTATAAGTTGCCCATCCCTCTTTGTAAGTGACTTGAATTTATCTCAGACAACTGTTGTGCTTTGGGTATTGTATCTGTGATAATCATGCTTGTACAGAATGATTTAAATTCATCCCACTTCTCCAGAGGCATGAACTCAGTCTGTCTGACCCAGAGGCCTTCTGTGAATGTGTCTGTCACTGTGTCAGAGCTGGCCTCGTTCTAATAAAAGACTATTTCCTCAGTGCTGTGCTTGAAAGTTGGTTTCTTCTTCCAAAGCTGAAGCCAAGAATTCACTCGGGGGCTTTCACCATGAAAGGGCCTGTTGCTTTTCCAAGGTTCCCCTGGGCTCAAGGCGATGAGCTCATGGGGTGCTGTGTTAGAGAATGCAGGCTGGATTCAGCTCTGACTTGTGGGTGCCCAGTGCTCCTGGAGGTGCTGAATGGTCAAGTGGTATCTGCCTGGGACTGTCTGCCCTATGACAGGGCTGGTGACAGATGGCCACAGTGGGGACCCAGCAGGCAGAGGAAAGGGAGCCTGGAGAGTGGTTCATGTCACCTTCAATGGGCTGGATCTCGGGACACACTTGAACACAGCCTGAGCCATTTGAAATGTCCTCTGATTGCTCAGAGCATCATCCACACCACAGACCCCTTGGTAGGGGGTTGTCAGGTGCAATGATGCCCGTCCACCTGGGTCTGCTTCCCACCCCAACCACCATGGCCAGTGCAGAGTCACCCCTTGGCCCTGGGGCACCACAGCCCCCTCACTCTGCAGAGCAGCACCGCCAGCTCGGGGCCCTGCGGGGAGCATAGGGGAGGCTCCAGGAGTGGCCAGGCAGGCCAGCACTGATGCACTCCCTGGGGTGAGGACACACACCGGTGGGTCTGTGGGGCAGAATGTGGAGGGGAATGAAGACATGCCAGGTGCAGGAGAGTGGAGGCCATTTGCAGCCCTGGCTGCACACCCCAGGTTTATGGGCGAGTTTTGCTGTGCGGCCAGCTCGTTCCTGCTGGGCTCAGCGCCGGTATTGAGGGGAAGAGCCAGGCCTAGCCAGCCTCTCTCCTGGCCCAGACCCCAGCAGGCCCTGGGGACGGCTGTGTGCTAACCCCTGCGTGGGACATGGCCGGGGCTGGGCAAGGTGCAGAAACTGTGGAGGCTGCCAAAGCAGGAGGGCTGTGGGGGACAGGGCACCGAAGGCTGCCACAGGGACTGTGCCAGGGGGATGTTGGCCTGGCCAACGAGCTCTTGTTCTTGCTCCAGCTGTGCTGGAGCCAAGGCCAAGGACCAAGAGGTCCTCAGGCAAAGCTGTGCTCCTTGGGGAGCTGCCCTGAGCACCGCAACAGGCAGAGCACGCTCCTTGTATGTCCCCGTCCTGCTGGGAGGGTGGCACGGGCACCAGGGAAATGGCCTGTTTCTGCCTGGGGTCAGTGTGGGAATTTGGCCTGTGAAGTGAATGCGACAGCCACTGCTGCTGAAACACCGGCCATGACCCCTCACTGCAGCCCCCACTGGCCCCTGCCCCGCTGACCGGCCCCTGCCAACCTGCCACCACTCCCGTGCTGCCTCGTCCTCTGTCCCTCTTCTCCCCACTGCAGGGACCAGTGATGCAGCAGGAGCTGGCACAGCCCCACAGCCGCTGCCCGGCCCCTGGCCCTCCCCTCCTGCCTGCCAAACATCACGTCCATCTTCAAGAAGGACAGGAAAGAGGATCTGGGGAGTGATGGGCTGGTCAGCGTCACCTCAGTCCCTGGGGAGCAAATCTTCCTGGAGCTGGTTCCAGCCACATGAAGGCGTTGGGAACAGCCAGCATGATGTCATCAAGGTCAAATTGTGCCTGACCAATCTCACTGCCTTTTGTGACAGAATGACTGGCTGTGTGGACAAGGAGGGGTGCAGTGCATGCACTCCTTGAATGTAGGAAGGCCTTTGACATGGTCTTCCATAACATCTTTGTAGCCAAACTGGGGAGAGGTGGGGTGGAGGAGTAAGCAATGGAGGGTGTGGGAACTGAGCTGGAGGCCGCCTGGCTCAAAGGGTGGAGAGCAGTGGTACAAAGCCCAACTGACTATTTGTTACCAGTGATGTTCTTCAGAGGTCAATACTGGAGCCAGTGCTGTTCGTCTTTGTGAATGATTTAGATGGTGGGATGGAGTGGACTCTCAGCCAGTTCATCAATGATGCCTAATTGGGGCGAGTTGCTGACCTGTTGGAGGACAGGGCTGCTAAGCAGAGGGGCAGCACAGGCTGATGATACGGGCTGATGGGAACACGGGGAGTTCAACCAAGTCCGGTCCCTGAGATGAAATAACCCCCAGCAGCAGGACACGCTGGGGCTGACTGGCTGGAAAGCAGCTTTGCAGGAAAGGACCTGGGGGGCCCGGTGGACAGCAAGTTGACAAGAAGCCAGCAGGCTGCTCCTGTAGCAAAGATGGCCACCCTTATCCTGGGTTGTATTTGCAAGAGTGCAGACAGCAGGGCAATCGCACTGGAACAGATGAAATATCCTGGCAGCCTCGACCAAAGAGAAGCAAGATAAAGAAAGGTCAGAAGATGACAAGCCCCATGGGCAGGAGGGGACCGGCAGTTCCTGACAGCACAGCTGCAGCAGCAAGCTCTCAGGCAACAGCCAGGACATGCACGACACAAACAGCACACCTAGGAGAGGAGAACAGCACTTGGCTTTTATTGTGTGCATGCAGGCACAGATGACAAGGGGCAGCTCCTCACGCATCCTCAAGCCTGCAGCCTTTCCAAACACACTGCGCTGTTTGCACAAGCCAGAACACCCCAAGGATATGGGAGCAACGGCAGTCCCGGAGCTCCTGCGACAAACTTGCCCCAGGGCAGGGAGAGACTGAGAGCTGCAGGGCACAGCTGGTGTCTTGGTGCTGCGAGCAGGCAGCCACTGGCCTGCAAGGGCCCAGGGGAGCCTTGGGAATGGGCCGTGCTCACTGCTCCAGAGGAAGGCGAAAAACCCCCAGGGACTGCTGCCAATGTGTCCTGGGGGAAAATTCCTTCCTGACCCCAAAGCTGGTGATCGGCTGTTCCCTGTGCATGTGAGCAAGGCCTGCCTCCCGGCCAGCCCTGGGAGGCTTCTCATGCCCACCGGGGCTCGAGACACCAGCGCTGCCCAACCCCTTTCCTCTCTCAACCTGCAGCCACCTTAGGGGCTCCAGAGAGTGGCCAAAAAAAAAAAAAAAAAAAAAAAAAAAACCCACCACATACAGACCTGACAGAGCTGGAGGGAAACAAATCTTTCCCGGGCCCTGCAGGAAACCACCGGCTGCTCCAGAGGGTTGGCGGAGAGGTATGACACTGAGGATAACCACCTGGAACAGCCTCACATCCCATGCCCTGCATTTCCTGGGTGCTGCATCTGGCGCCGAAGCAGATCTGCACGGGGAGCTTTGGAATGGTCTTTGGCTGCTGAGAATGGATGTCCTTGTTCTTTGCAGGCCCTCGAGTTCACTTTTCCCACTGATCTCCCGCTGAAAAGGCCTGGTGCCCCTGGGCATCTCGAGGTGTGTGGGGGTCTTCTCATGCCAGCAAGGGGTTGCTCCAGTCTCTGAAGGACCACAGCTACATCCGGCTTGGAATCCGAGCCTGCTCGGAGCATGACTTGGATCAGAGCACCTCCAGAGAACTCTTCCAAGGGAAATTCTTCCACGATCCAATGGCTACACAAGGGCTGACTCAGCTGTGAGATTCAGCTCACTGCCTTCTCATCAGGAAATGCCTGGGCACAGTCTCTGCTCCCAGAGAAATGGCTGCTGACAGTGGCGGGCAGTGTCACTTTCATTTCCCACCGGAGGCATGCACAGGCCAGCAGTGCCCAGCAGTGCCACACGAGGACAGGAGCAAAGCCTTCCAGCCTGCTTGCCTTGGCCTCGTTGGGTCAGCTCAGCTGACGGGGCTTTGAAGAGACCTGGAGCTGGCAGATGCTGACCTCCCTCTGCTTTCCGGAGAGGGAAAACACTGTGAAAACATTGCTGTCACTTGGGATTGCTCTCTCCGTCTTTGGAGGCGTCCCAGGCAGAAGAGGAACAGGATCAGCAGTCTTTCTGAGGCTCAGACAAGCCAAAGGCCCAATCTTAGAGCAGGTGCTGGGCACTGCAGCAGGACTCTCTCGCCCCCCAAGTCCGTGCTTCCCAACAAAAGCCCTTGCTGGCACAAGCCCTTCTCCCATGAGGCTGGAAGCACTTCCTCTGAAGATAGAAGGCTATCGGTCCCCAATCAGCAGGCAACCTCTTCTATGCCCGTGCTGCTGCAGCCTCCCACAGGTGCAGACTGGCACAAGACGCCAAGCACAGGCGAGGAGAACTGGCACCTCCGAGAGTCCCTTGTCCTCAGGGGGAACATTCGTGCCGTGATGGGGAAGGGCCGCCTGCTTGCCAGTTCCAGCAGGTCTGCGAGGCTTTGCCAGGGAGCTCGGACCTCCCATCTGCATCAGGCTCTCAGCAGTCCTCATCCCAGGCAGCCATTTCCTGAGGCTCTTTCGAAGACCCATCTCTGCTGTCCCAGGTCAGGCACTGAGGGCCACTTCGCTCAGCAGGCCAGCAAAGGTGCTGCACGCGGGGCAGTTGCCACAGGCCAGGTTGTGGCCACATGCCACGAGCATCACGAGCTGCTCTAGGTCATTTGAGTGAAAGCACAGACAGAACACTGCCTCACAACACGCATCATAGTACCCATTGCTGACTCCTGCCACCACATTGAGTCCTGCAATGAGCCAGCAGATTCCTGTGCACTGGAACCTGCATTCCAGTGGTGCCAACAAGGGCCAGGAAATGGCTTCGGAAATAAGGAGACGGCTGCTCTCTTTTTGCAGTCTATGCAAGAGCTGCGTTTTCTGCTCTGGAAGAGCAGTGGAATGGAGCTCTCCCTGGGGAGCTGGAAGCACAGACCAGCCCTGCGTGACACTCAGCAGGCAAGCATGCTGGAAGAGCATGATTTGGATAGACATGCGGGCACAGGCAGCCTCTCTGATTTGCTGGCTTGTCTCCCTCCTGTTCCCTGGAGGAAGGAAGTGCTCCACAGTCAAATCCTGCACAGCTCCTGCAAACGCCCAACCAGTCTTACTCGAGCCCTGAGCAGTGCCCTGCCTCCGAGCTCTGCACTAGCACCAGAACACAGCACCGCGCCCTTCAACCTCAGCATGTCCCTCCCCACTGACCTCTCCTGCAAATGCCGCTGCCACAGCTCCCAAGATGGAGCAGCCCCAAGACAATTTCCACCATGCCCCTTGAGGGCCGGACAACCACCAGATGCCTGAGGTCACCACAAGCTTTCAGAGGACAGCTCCAAACACCCAGCAGCACCCCCTGAGCCAGCACAATGCAGAACACAGCCAACCTGGGAGCTCCAGAAAGGCAGGGCTTTCTCCACCCCAAAAGCACAGGACAGCTTCGGCTTTGTCTCAGCACTGCTGAAGCTCATGCAGCCTCCTCAGAAAGCTCCTGCCGCAACACCAATGGCCACCACAAAGGGAGAAACAAGGGCAGCAGGGGCAGAGCAAGAGGAAGGCAGAGCTTTTTTGCACTGCATGGGAAAGTGGTTGGGCCAGCACCAGGCTCCTCAGTTCCCTGCAGTCTCTTGCCAATGGGAAGTGCAGGCCAGTGGGGCCAGAGAGATCTCTAGTGCTTTGGGGCTCTCATGTCTCCCTCGTGGCCTGAGGAGGCTGCGGAGTGGTGCACCTCTCTTGGCTAGGCCTGTTCTCTCGCTCTCCTTGGCAAAGAGGCATCCTAGGGTCTCACCGTGCCTGTCTTCTCCATCCTGGTTTTCTTCCGGCCGTGTTTAGGCAGTGTTAGGGAGCGGAGTGGCAGACACAGGCACTCGACGAGTCTGTGAGGCAGAGCAGGGAGTGGTCTCAGCAGCAAAGCCGGGCAGATAAGGTGCAAAGCAAGGGCTGGAAGGAAGGTGAGCGGAAGGCCAGGAGGAGGTCTCCGTACCAAATGGAGGTGCAGCTGCTGAGTGCTTCCATCGTTCGGTGGCCGGAGGTGCAGGCACTGGTGCCCCTGCATGTCCTGCGACAGTGCCCTGCTCGGAAGCCATCGATAGCCCTGCTGCCCTCGCAGGGGTGTGTTCGTGCCCAAGGACAGCCTGCTGAGAGCCTCCCGAGAGCCCTTGGCTGCAGGCAGCTCTGTGCTCTGGCAGGGGGCCCGGGAGGCTGCGCCTCTTATGCTGCCCCGGGGCATTGTGACTGCATTGCCGGGGGACAGCACTGTGACATGGGGGCCCCGGGGCCCCGCCACAGCCTCCCCTGCCAGCTGCCTGCTGGCCCAGCATCGGCGCGTGGCACAAGGTCCCTGGGGTACCAGCCCTCGCGCAGTCCCTGTGCCCAGGACGCCAGGGCAGCTGGTCCTGTCCTTGCATGGCTGCACACTGGGCGTGCCCAGGAAAGCCTGCTGGGCTCCTTTCTCTGTGTCCCTGTGCACCAAGGTGCCCCTGTCACCGCAGGAAGGGCAGGAGTCCAGTCAGCTGCTGGCTTTGGGCAGTGGCTTCTCTCGCAGCTCCACCAGCAGCCGGGGAGCTTGGCAGAGCTGGGCACAGTGCCAGCAGCTGGGCAGCAGTGACCTGCTGGCAGGTGGAGGTGGGGGTACTGGAGGGGAGGGGCGAGCTCAGTTATTTGAGGCACCAGATCGTGGCCCCGGGCCACGGGTGCAGGCCCATCTTCCACCCTGCCTCACAGCATCAGGGCCAGGGCCCTAGCCAGACTTTTTCAGGCACAGAACAGCAGCAGGTCCAGCAAAGAAGGGCTCTCTCTTCTAAACACGTCTCCAGCGTAAGCACAACCTCTTGAAGGTTACACAGTGGCCTGTCAACACTAAGACCATGCCCCGAGATGGCTGCTGCCAGGCCTTCCAGTTGTTGGCGTGTGCAGTTTGAATCACATGTGCCTAGGATTTTCCAAAAGGCCCGCCTGAAAGTCACTGGCCTGAAAGGGCCCCAGGACCCCCTATGACACCCCAGCCATGTCCCTGCTGCTGGTCTCTCACGTTCTCACACATAGGTGACCCTGCCATTGGCATCCAGGAATGTGGGAAAGGCTGTTCTCCAGGATTTGCTTGCTCCTGCACTGGCTTCCCAGGAGCTGGGAGAGGGCCTAGGAGGTAGCAGTGTCCTGGCCCCAGGCACATGTCAACACCTTCACCTCACGAGTCCTGGGACCGGTCCCTCCTACTCCAAGTCCTCTGAGTGGCCAGCTGGTCTCCAACAGGGTGATGAGCCTGAGGTCTCCTTGCCCACCCAGAGGGCATGCTCCTGGGGGACTCCCATGAGCACCGCTGGCTGCTTGTCCTCAAGCACCTGGCCCAGGAACCATCTGCAGGAGGGAGATGATCAGTTATCACAGCCCCAGGCAGTGCAGGGCCATGAGGATCCCTCCAGGCCCGTTCTTCCAGCACTTCCTCAAACAACATGCTTGAGAGGAACAGGAAGGGACAGGTCCCATCTGTGCCCATCCAGCCGGCTGCAGGGAACACCCGGGGCACTTGGTTTAGTTCAACACAATGAAATTCTGGGTGCAGTGGCAGGGCTGGCAGTCACTGGTGCCTTCCCTGCCACTCCAGGAGCCGAGACTGCTCCCCAGTGCTGAGGGGCTAAAACAAAAGCTTTACGTGCACAGAGAAAGGCTGGGAAATACTGCAGGTCTTGCTCAGGCCGCACGTTACGGGATCTGCTTCTGAGGGTGTCTCAGTGGTGGCTGTGATGTGACTCAGGTCCCTTGTGAGCCACACATTGGAGGCATCTCACAGTCTTCAGCCACCCTGCACTTTAAGGTCCCAGGCTGAATTCTTTGCCTGAGTGCCCAGAAACTTGTCCCTGGCTGGAAGAGGTCCCTCAAATCCTGCTGCCCTCCATCCCACAAAGGGTGTCAGGAAAAAACCCTCTTTCCCGCAGGTGCTGCTGGTCATGGAAGAAATGGCCTTGCCAGAGAGGAGGTGAATCCACCTGTACTTGGAGATGTTTACTGGTGGGACTCCTGGCCTGCATTCCCCCTCTTTTGGTTCATTTCTACTTTCTTCCTCCGCCTCTCCCACAGAAATTTATCTGACTCTGTGAGGTGTGTCCTGAGCCCACGGCATGAGCAGAGGAAGCCATATGCAGCCTCGTGGCTCAGGGTTGGGCTCCTTGGCGCCTTGCGAGGGTCACTGCCGCTTGCTTTTTCCAGGCCTGTGTTGTGAGGTCTTGTGCACACATTTACTTTCTCAATGGGCTCCTCAGGCTGCCCAGATCATCAGCGTGGCAGTGGCCTGGACTCGGCTCTTTCCTCACAGTCCTGATCTATTAGGCAAGGGGAAAAATACAGTTCAGTGTAGACTGAGGTGGGACCAGAGGAAACGTCACTGAAGAGCACAAAAGGCATCAGGTAGTTTACAGTCCCCCTCAGGACACTCATTCCTAATGCTTTCTTTTTCAGACTAGAATCAGGCTCCATCTTGCAGCCACTGGAGGCAATGGAAAGCGGTTTTGGTGCTTCTTTTCCCCTCACTGGTGTGCTTGAGCATGAGGCTTTAATCTTGGGTTAAGTTAGATTAGCAAAGTCATGTTCTATCACTACAAAATCATCATCCTGGCCATGCTATTAGAGGTAGAGTAAACCAGAAGTCTCCTGTGAGCAAGTCTGGGACATCCAGCCACTTGGCCACTGGCAGAAATGCCTTTTTCTGATTGTTTTGAAGTGCTTGCAGTACCTGGGCACTTGCTGAGCATACCACTCTCTCCAACATGGGTAGTCTGTGAGTTCTGCTCTTTCTTTATTTTGCTCCTCTTTGGTTGAGGCTGCCAGGATATTTTGTGTGTCCCACTGCACTTGCCCTGCTGCCTGCACTCTTGCTAATACAACCCGGAAAAACGGTGGCTGTCCTTGCTCCAAGAGCATCCTGCTGACTTCTTGTCAACTTGATGTCCACCACAAGCCCCAGCTCCTTCCCTGGATCCTCTTTCTTGTCCTTCTTGAAGATGGATGTCATGTTTGGTGGGGGAGGTGGGGAGGGCCAGGGCCGGGCAGCGGCTGTGGGGCTGTGCCAGCTCCTGCTGCACCGCTGGTCCCTGCAGTGTGGGGAGAGGGGATGGGAGATGGGGCAGCGCAGGGGTGGCATATCCCTGCTCTCTGCAGAGCCTTTCCCCAGGTGAGAGTGTCCATGCAAGGGTGCTGGCCTGCTCAGCCATTCCTGGACCCTCCCCTGTGCTCCCTGCGGGGCCCGAGCTGGCGGTGCTGCTCTGCAGAGCGAGTGGCTGTGGGGCAGCAGGGCCACGAGGTGACTCCACACTGGCCATGGTGGTCGGAGTGGGAAGCAGACCCAGCCGCATGGGCATCATTGCACCTGACAAGCCCCCACCAAGGGGTCTGTGGCCATGGATGATGCTCTGCGCAGTCTCAGGGCATTTCAAATGCCTCAGGCTGTGTTCAGGTGTGTCATTAAATATAGCCCATGGTTTTGGATTGAAGGTGACCTGAACCACTCTCCAGGCTCCCTTCCTGTGCCTGCAGGGTCCCCAGTGCCGCTTGTTGGATTGCAGAGCTCTCACTAGTCTGGACATTCATTGGTTTATCCTTTCACCTTTGGGTGACTCCACCTGATTTTGAGAAGCTCCATTCACTGCCCAGGTGGTGCCCTTGGAGATGCCCTGTGCTCTCCTGGGGGCTCCAAACTCCCTTCGAGAATGACAGACATCTGTCCCCAGTCCTGTCATACGGGAGATACTGCTTGACCATTCAGCACCTCCAGGAACAATGGGCGCCCACAAGTGAGAAATGAACCCAGCCCTCATTTCCTAACACATCACCCCTTGAGCTCATCACCTTGAGCCCATGCAGAGCCCCAGAAAAGGAACAGTCCCTTTCAGGGTGAAAGCCCTTGAGCACATTTTTGACTTCAGCTTTGGAAGGAGAGCCCAATCTTCAAGCACTGCACCGAGGAAATCCCCTTTTATTAGAGAGAGGCCAGCTCTGGCATAGTGATAGACACATTCACAGAAGACCTCTGGGTCAGATAGACTGGGTTCCTGCTAGGAATTCCGGCACTTCTGCCCAAACATGATTATCACAGAGGGACTGCCCAAAGCATAAGAGTTGTCTGAGATGAACTGGAAATCACTTGTGAAGAGGGATGGGCAGGTTATTTCTGCTGAAACAGTACCAGCTGAATCAGTTTCCTCAGTGCCTCCTGGAGCTCCTTGTTCCTCATGCTGTAGATGAGGGGGTTCACTGCTGGAGGCACCACCGAGTACAGAACAGCCACCACCAGATTCAGAGCTGGGGAGGAGAGGGAGGAGGGGTTCAAGTAGGCAAATATGATAGTGCTGACAAACACAGAGACCACAGCCAGGTGAGGGAGGCACATGGAAAAGGCTTTGTGCCGGCCCTGCTCAGAGGGGATCCTCAGCACAGCAGTGAAGATCTGCACGTAGGACAGAACAATGAAAACAAAACACCCAAAGACTAAGCAGGCACTAAATACATTAAACCCAAGTTCCCTGAGGTAGTAGTCTGGGCAGGAGAGCTTGAGGATCTGGGGCACTTCACAGAAGAACTGGTCCAGGGCATTGCCTTGGCAGAGTGGTATTGAAAATGTGTTAGCAGTGTGCAGGAGAGCATAGAGAAAACCACTGGCCCAGGCAGCTGCTGCCATTTTGACACAAGCTCTGCTGCCCATGAGTGTGCTGTAGTGCAGTGGTTTGCAGATGGCAATAAAGCGGTCATAGGCCATGACAGTGAGGAGACAATACTCTGCTGAAATTAAGAAAAAGAAGAAAAAGACCTGGGCAGCACATCCTGAGTAGGAAATGACTCTGGTGTCCCACAGGGAATTGGCCATGGATTTGGGGACAGTGGTGGAGATGAACCCGAGGTCGAGGAGGGAGAGGTTGAGGAGGAAGAAGTACATGGGGGTGTGGAGGTGGTGGTTGCAGGCTACAGCTGTGATGATGAGGCCGTTGCCCAGAAGGGCAGCCAGGTAGATGCCCAGGAAGAGCGAGAAGTGCAAGAGCTGCAGCTCCCGTGTGTTTGCAAACGCCAGGAGAAGGAACTCATTCAGGGAGCTGCTGCTGGACGTTTTGTTCTCTCCAGGCATGGGTTACTGTCCAAAGGAGAAAAGACATTGAGAAGTTAGAAGAGAATCTTCAAGCAAGAAAAACTCAAATTGTTGCAGTTCTCATACAACCCCCCACATTGCCGCTGTCTTTACTGAGAGCATCTTTGTGCAGCTCCCTTGCTTGGGCTCCACTTTGCACTGGCTGAGTGTGCTGCTGTGAGGAGCAGGGGCCTCTGCCCGTGGGCTGCAGAGGAGTCAGTCCTGCTGTGCAGCAGTGGGCACAGGGGAATGGGGGTGATTAACTCTGACATTCACCATTTCTGTCAGCTGAAATACACTTGTCACATAGAAGTGCTTTTCAGCACCTTTACTGTGAATTCTAAAGAACGATGTTCGAGGAACAGAGTTTCTGGGATTTTTTATTTTCTTTAAGATGCCCTTGTCACCCCCGGGGACTGTTCCTCAAAGCTAGAAATCCTTGGCATTTCTACTGTGAGTCCCGAGAAAAATGGATTCACTGTCCCTTGTTGCAGCGTGAGGACAGCTGGTCTGTCTATTAGTCTTGTTCCCAGCTGTCCTGTGCTCCCACCTCGTCGATCTGGTGGACGATCACACCCATATGTTGCCCTAAAAGAAAACCAGCCACTGCTGAGAGCAGAGCAGTCCAGTTTCAAAGTGCAGGTCTCCAAATTTCTCACCCTTTCTCCAGGCACCAGAGGGAGGTCTCCACACTCCCCTTCTAGCCAAGGACACACAGGGCTCTTTTCAGATGCCCATATGCAGCCTCCCACCATCATCTCCATACTCTCAGCATCTCTGTATCGTCTTCACAGTCTCTACAGTTTTATCGATATGCTATGAGACAGCAGTGCCTTTTTGGAGGGCAGCTTGCAGACTGGCAGGACACCACAGGGAAACAGTCAAAGGACTATCAGGACTAAAGATGGTCTCTCCTTAAGGGAGGATCAGCTCATTTCCCAACCCCACAGACTGCATTTCCTGGAGCCTCACAGATTAGAAGGGGGCTGCGGACCCCTCACTTCCATCCAGACTCCTCTGTTGCCCAACTCACAGTGATGGTGTCTGAACTGCAGCTGAAAACCCATCCACCCTGGAGATCCTGAGAGAAGAACAGGAGCAGCATGGACAGGAGAGGAAACAAGGAGCAATGCCATGATCCTGCTGCCAACAGAACTGACCATGACTTGCCCAAATCCATCCTCCCACAATGATTCTGTTAGCAGTTCCCTCTCCTTCCCTGCCCAGCTCTGCTGCCTGGAGCAGTCCCTGCTGGGACCTTTCTCTGTCCCAACATCATTTCCAGTCAGTGCTCAGACCACATCACCCCTTCTGTGTGCTCAGATCTGCCCTACAGAAACCTCCCAGGACAGTGCACTGTCCAGAGGTGTCTCTGTGCCTGCAGTTCGTAAGGAGCAGGTACCACAAACCCCAGGGAGACCACACAGGTGATGCTGATGCTGTCGCTGGAGGTGGGGTTGAAGGGGTTTGCTGAGCTTTCTCCCAGACCTCCTGATCTCTGAGAGGGAAGGTTTGCGAGTCCTAGTTCCTTGCCAAAAGAGAAAACTCTCTTTTTTTCTCCGTGCTAAAATTAGGGAGAAAACTGAAAGCACAGACACCAGAAGGAAAGCTCCTTCCCTTGGAAGTAGCCCTTCTCTTGATGCTCCTCTTGAAAAGACCCCTTGGACATGTCCTGTGCATGAGCTAGAGCTGTGAGCAGCCTTGACCGATGCAGCTCCCTCTTGACAGGAGAATGAACGTGCCTGGCCGGGGGGTCGATCCTCTCACGCAGAGCTTCTCCCTGCAGCACTGACCCTCGCAGGCAGCAGAGTCACTGCCCCGGGCACACAGCACCCTGGGGTGCAGGGATGCTGCTCTGACTCATGAACCTGGGTAGACCTGGGTGCACAGCCTGGGTGTACACAGCCATCCCTGGGAGAAAGCAGGATGCCCTGTCCCTGTGACGCTCTGGCAGGGAATCCCTGCTCTGAAGCATCTCCTCCTCCTGCTATGTCCTGGATAATCCAGGGGAGAGATCATGAAAAATCCTATCAGCCATGGTTTGGGCTGGGTTCCGAAGACCCCTCCAGGAACCTCTGGAGCATTGCCCTGCAGCCAGAGACTTACCATGTCTAGCGCTGCGAAGATTTCTCCCACAAGGAGCTCTCCTCTGTCCTCCCACTCCACACTGCCTTCCACTTCTCTCTGCCTTCTCTCAGCTCATGTCAGCAGCAGCAGGCAGTGCCCACAGCCCTGCTGCTCTCTGCAGAGGAGCTGCTCCTGCACACAGCTGTCTCTGGACAGTGCTGCCAGGTTGCCATGAGCTCCCTCCATCCCAGGAGCCTGGCCCCACTCAGGAGCAGAGGCCCAGCTGAAGACACAAATTTCCCTGTCCCTTGTGCTCCCTCCTCCTGGGAAATGTTCACTGCAATAAACTAAAATAACCACTGATGGTCCCTCTCTAAACGCTGAAGGAAGACTGATTGCAGCATTGCAATTTGTCTCATCAGAGGAGGGTTATTTGCAAGAGTTGGAAACATCCCACTCTGTCAGCCCCTCTTTCCATCTCTTCACTAGGCAGGACACCTAGATGGGGCCAAGAAGGGAGACAAAGGGAGGCAGCTGTGAAGGGCAGAGTTGCTCAGGGATTTGGACAACAGAAACATGCTGAAGATCTGCAAGGAGAAGTGGCAAGGTGTGCAGAGGGGGCATGCCAAAATAATCACCGATGGTCCCTCTCTGAACAGTGGAGAGAAACCAATTCCAGCATTGCCTTTTGTCTCATCAGAGGATGGTTATCTACGAGAGGTGGAAATGTCCCACTCTGGAAGCCCCTATTCCCATCTCTTCACTAGGCAGGACACCTGGATGGGGACAAGAAGGGAGTTCACTGACACATGGTTCAGGTGTTGATTCAGATGAGTCAATCTGGGCATGTCATGATGGTTTAGAAGTCTCCGGGCTGGAGTGGGATTCAGATCCCTCCCATTATATCCACAAAGACACAGGAGCTGAGATTCCCCTTGCTAAGCTGAAGCGTGCACAACAGAGAGATCTGTCCACGATCTCCTTGTCTAAGCTCCCTTTGGAATCCCTGGAGATGGAGGATGGGAGTCAGTTGCCCACACACAAACACCTGGTGACATGTGAAGAGACAGAGATGGTACAAGGCACGTGCCAGTGTCTGCTTGCTCTGTTGGAGTGACTGTGTGACCCCCATCCTTCTGGAGCCTCAGGTGGGGCCAGATGGGGAATTTCCTTGGCCATCTCAAAGGACACTAGATGCCCACTACTATTTGAGCACCACTCACTATGAAGCTGAGACACATGGAGATGCCTGTAGTGCAGACTGCTAATGTAATTCAGTGCAGACACTTGATATCAAGACCTCAAAATAGTCGGGCAGGTCCATGTCAGATGCCTGGGTTTCTAGCACAGCCACGTGGGTGGGACCTATGGGAAAACAATGCCCTTTTGGAGTGCTTGCTGGGCAAACACCCCAGGTTATCTCAGGTTTTTCTACCTGTGCCCAGGCAACAGAATCGCACCACTCTCTTTAGGCAAAATCCATCTCGTCCGCATTAGTGTGCTGCATAAATGGGAGGCACATCCCACCAAGGTCTCCGCTCTAGCGTCTGCACCCTCAAACCCTTCTTGCTCTCTTCCACATGAACCTCTTCTTGCCCCCAGACGACATGGGCTAATGATGTTCACAGGGTGCCTGGATCACAGGCTGCCCAGGCCCAGGGACTTCTTCAGAGGCACCTTGTCCTGCCTGGAGATGGATGCACTTCTCTCACAGGCCCCATGGTGAGTCAGCTCAGGCAGCAAACCCCTCTCCTGCCATTCCAGCACAGCCCAGCTCTGTTTCTCCCTGGCCTTGGGCACTGCAGGGTTTGCTCTCTTAGTGGGAACCTCCTTTCACCATTACATTGCCACCTGCTATCTACGCCAGCATGTCTCTGCTCTGAAGTGGGGCCATTGTACACACAGTGTCTTTGGCTCTTGCTAACCTGTTTCACCATGACCAGTGTGTTCTCTGTGTCACAGCTGAGGCTCTGCAACCCAAATGTATGCACATGCAGGCACCCTGGGGTACACACAGGAACAGCTGGAGATGCACAAGCTGTCAGAGGTCTGAAACATTGCTGGAATGACGGAGATGTGGTGGGATCACTCACAAGATGGGAGGGTGGTGCTTGTAGGCTACAATCTCTTCAGGAGAGGCTGCCAGGAAAGATGAGCAGGGGTGAATGCCCTTTATGTGAAGGGTCAGCTCGGGTGTGTGGAGCTCTTCCATGGGATGGATAGGGGTTTGGGTGAGAGCTTGTGGGTGAGCATCACAGTAAGGGTGACATCATGACAGATACAGACCACCCAATGAGGGTCAGGAGGTGGATGCAGTCTCCTATAAGCAATGGGAGAAAGTTTGTTGATCACAGGCCCTGGTTCTTGTGGGGAGAACTTTGATCCGCCTGACATGAAGTGGAAGGGCAAACCGCAGAGTGCAAGCAGGCCAGGAGGTTTCTGGAGGGCATCAAGGACAACTTCTTCACACAGCTGCCAGATGAACAGATAAGGGTGATGCTTTCTTGTATCTGGAAATGTGAAACAGGGAGCAGCTGATCAGGAATGGGATAGTAAGTGTGAGCCTTGCCTACTGTGACCATGAAAATGTGGAGTCCCAGATCCTGAGGGAAATGAGGAAGGACAGTAGCAGAGTACAGACCCTGGACTTCAGAGGAACAGACTTCCTGGGCTGTTCAGGGGACTGGTGGGGGATGCCATGGAAGAGAGCTCTCAAGGGCCCAGGAGCTCAACAAAGCCAGCAGGCCTTTAAGGACAGACCTGCCAAGCACAAGAATGGGCCATCCTGATACTCATTAAAACTAGCAGACACCTCAGGGGACCAACTTGGCTACACAGGGACCTCCCACCTTAGCTCCAGGGTAATAGGGCAGCATGCAGCAGTGGGAAGAAGGGAGAGGCAGAGGAGGAATTTAGAAATATTGTCCAGCGTCATAGGCATGGTGTTAGGGAAGAAACAGCTCCCGTAGGGTAGACACTTGCAGGGGACGTCAAGGGAATAAATTAAAAAGGAATATGTGGCCTCCCTGCTAAATGGGACAGGGAATCCTCTAGCAGCAGCTGCAGATAGGTCTGAGGAACTCAACCCATGGTTAGCTTCCGTTTCCACAAGCAAGGTCTCCCGGGCTGTTGTGCCTGGAGTCAGGACTCCAGAGGAGAAAAGCAGCCAATGGTGGATGAGGTTAGTGAGGGATTCCTTGTGAGAACTCAAACTACACCAGTCAGTGGGGTTGGATGAGCTGCATACGAGGATGCTGTGAGAGCTGACTGCTGTCACTGCAAGGCCACTCACCACCATCTTTGCAAGGTTGTGGAGATGGGGCAAAGTCTCAATGACTGGAGAAAGGCAAATGTTGCATCCCTCTTCAAAAGAGGCTCCAAGGGCAACCTGGGGAGCTGCAGGTAGTTCAGCCTCACTTTGGTGAGGAGTGAGTCATGCAATGAATCCTCTCAGATCACATTTCTGGGCACATGAAGGAGAAGAAGATGCCTGAGAACACTTAGCATGGATTTACCCAGGGTAGATTGTGCCTCAGCAACCTGATTGCCTGCTATGAATAAATAACTGTATTTGTGGCTGGAGAAGAGTAAATGTCTTTTACCCAGACTTTAGCAAGGTGTTTGACACTGTCTCCCCCAATATTCTTGTTTATCCTCTGTATTGGTTACATGCAGGAGGCAACACTTGTCATGCTTGTAGATGACCCCAGACTGGAAGTGGGGAGCCCAGCCATATGCTTGAGGGCTGCCATGCAGAGGGAGCTAGACAGGCAGGAGGAATGGGCTGTCAGGAACCTCAGGAAATTCAACAAGGACAAATGCCAGGTCTTGCACCTGGGAGAAACCAACACCCTGCAGTGTTACAGGCTGAGGCCTGAGTGCCTGGGGAGCAGCTCTGTGGAAAAGGACCTGAGGGTTCTGGTGGAGAGGCAGAACATGAGCCAGCAGCATTCCCTGGCAGCAAAGAAGCCAGAAGCATCGTGGGCTGTCTGAGCAGGAGCACAGCCAGGAGGTCGAGGGAAATGATGATCACCTTCTAGTCAGTATTCATTAGACCACATAGAGAACATTTCATTCAGTTTGGGATTCCCAGGAAAAGAAAGAGGCTGATAACCGGGAGCGAATTTGGCCGAGGGTCCTCGCAGTAGTTGGGGAGCTGGAGCACTTGCTCTGTGAGGAAATGGGGCTGGTTCAACTTGCAGAAGCGATGGCTTTGGAGGGATCTCATCGCAGTCTTCCAATGGCTACCAGGCGGTCATCGAGAAGATGGAGGCAGGCTCTTCACCAGGGTGCATGTTGGGAGGACAAGAGACAAAAAAATGGGCATAAGTTGAAAGAAGAGAAATTTGTGCAAGACATGAGGAAAAGCTTTTCCACTATGGGGATGGTCAAGCTTTGGAAGTGGTTGCCCAGAGAAGCTGTGTAGCCTCCTGCCTTGGAGGTTTCCAAGACCAGACTGGATGAAGTGCAGAGCCACCTGGTCTGACCCCAGAGCTGACCGTCCTCTGACAAGGAGTTTGGGCTAGGGACCTCCTAAGGTCCCTTCCGTCCTGAAGGTGTTTTCCCGCTCAAGGATGTAGCTGAATGTTACAACTCATGTGCTCCAATTCCAACCTGCTTTCCTTAGAGAACTAACTCCAAAGACACACAGAAGGTTTTGTCTTAATTGCAAACAAACCAAAATAAAATGTGAAGCAGTGTCATCAGAAATAAAATACACTCCTCAACTGTATGTCAAGTCCAAGCTGCCTCTGGTGAGCTCCACTGCCCACAAGACATAACCTTCCTTGAAATGTTTTCGACAGATAGATAGGAAAGGATAGACAAGAAGCAGAACAAAGGAACTGGCTAAAGAGACAATGAGACTGCAGAAAGACGGGGCAAGCTTCAGACTCCCAGAAGCCCAGAGCAGCAACTGGAGAGTTGAGAGGCATCTGAATGATAAAGAGCAAGGGGAGGAGGAGAACTGTGAAACTATGGAAAGTGCCTATGTCCAGAGAGTCTGATGCAAAGAGGACTTTAGAAATGATCAGTTTAATCAGGACATGTGGAAATATGAGAGAGATCACTGAGATTACATCCACAGCCAAATAGACAGAGCAGTGGAAACACAAGGTCAGGAGCAGATCAATATTTCTCTTCCCCAGATTAAGACCCTTCCTGAACGTCTCCACTCTTTCATCACAGGAAAACATTGACATTAAAATTAGCCAATCATCTGAGCTGATGAAAGCGGACTCATATTTTTTTAACATTGAAAACAGTTCTTCCCCTTTCCAGGCAGAGCTCAGGTGTCCACCCACAAGCACCCAGTGACACTTGGAGAGGCCCTGGTGTCTCTGAGGCACCTGCCTGGACCTGGCAGCTCTCGCAGGGGACCTGCGGGAGACCGGAGCCCCTTGGAGCTGCAGAGGGAGGTTGGGCAGCGGGGAGCAGGGCACCTGCAATGGCACCACATGTCCATGACCCTGTGACTGCATCCCACCACAGCTCTGAAAAATCACTTTTGCTTTCAAAAAGAAAAAACAAAAACCACTCCCCAAAAGATCAGTACATCAAAGAAGACTCAAACAAAAAAGGCAATAAGAACTCAAAGAAGTTTCAAATGCTGAAAAATGTAATTAAACTTTTTTTTCTTTAGATAATTTCTTTCCTTCTTTTTTATTGACAGTTTCTAAAGATTTCTAGCAGAGCCTAAGCTATTAAAAAATCTATTCTCATGACTCACACAAGTCCAGCGCCCCTCAAATGACTTCCTGCCCAGGATCTTCCTTGCCACTCCTCATTCTGTGCATGCAGCAAGTCACACCGTGAGGTGTCACGTGCTCACAGCTTATAGAGGAAAGCAGGCTGATCAGCTTCAGTAAATGCTCTATTTACCCATGGCCGAAATTGCACCAATCTCAAAGTACCTGTGTTACGGTGATGTCTTAAAGGAATCCCTGAATATCTAGCCACTTGCCCTTTCCATTCCCTGCATGGTCATGAAGTGCGACTCCATTTTAGGCAACAACAGCGATGGGAATTATAAGACCCGATGCCAGACTCCTTCAGGGCAGATGCCTCTGGCTAATCCAATTGTCTGGACTTCCCTTTCTAGTCAGCGGAAAGAAATAAGTTGTCGCACTGAGAAGTCTGGAGATGCTTCTCCTGGTGATCAGCCAATGCTCCAGAAAGTTTCCCACAGTTCCTGGGTCACATTTCCCAGCATTGCATGGGAACACAGCTACACAGGGCATCTCAGGCAGCAATGGCCTCCATATGTGTCTATAAAGGCCTGAATGTAAAGTTCTCAGCATTGGTTGAAATCTATGCAAAAAATAGCTCTAAGCGAGAACTGAGGGAAAAAAAAATCTTCATTTTCAGAACTTCGAACATTCTTTATCAATTCTAATGACTATTTTCTTTCTTTTTGATTGGCAGCACCATATGCATATACTACAGTACTTACTCTATGTGAGTGTATATATTTATATAAATGTACAGCTATTCAATGCAATACATTTCCTACCAACACTCTGAATGGAGAAACTTTGTTCTGAGAAACTACTGTATCCAAATTGACATGTCTCCTCTCTCTTCTTCTGCCTCTCTGTCCTCTCTTCCAACTCCTCTCCTGGCATTCCTGCACAGCCCAGCTCTGTTTCTCCCTGGTCTTGGGCACTGCAGGGTTTGCTCTCTTAGTGGGAACCTCCTGTCACCATTACAGTGCCAGCTGCTATCCATGCCAGTATGTCATCACTTGCAGTCAAAGCCTTTGCATACATGAGGTCCTCGGTAACATGTTTGCCTGTGACAAATCTTCAGTCAGCACCACAGCTGAGGTGCTGAAGCCAACACACATGCAAACACATGCAGCCTGGGGTGCAGCCAGGAGCAACTGGAGATACACAAGCTGTCACAGGAGTGCCACATGGTTGGAATAGCTGAGATGTGGTGGGATCACTCGCATGACTGGAGTCCTTCAATGGCAGGGTGCAAGTTCTTCAGGAGAGACCAGCAGGGAAGATCAGGAGGGGGCAGCTTGGATGTATGGAGCTCTTCCATGGGATGGACCAAGGGAGGCAGCTCTGAAGGGCAGAGGAGCCCAGGAAAGCTGGCAGGTCATTAAGCACCCATCAGGTACAAGAATGCTCCATACGAACAGTTTGTAAAATTAGTAGACATCTCTGGACCCATGGAGAAGGCCATGGACATTACAAGTGATGCCATATGAGCCTGTGGTGCATGCTCACCACAAATGAAGCCAGCTGCATACAGGACTGCATTAGGAAGAGCATGGCCACCCAGGCAAGGGCAGTTCTTATCCCCCTCGACTCTGCACTGCTACGGCCATGTCTGGAACAGTGTGTCCCAGTGTGGGCTGCCCAGTGCTGGAGGAATGGGGAGCAACTGGAGAGGCTTCAGAGGAGGTCTGTCAAGATTAGGTTGGGGGCCTGAAGCACATGGCCTGTATGGAGAGGCTGAGGGACCTGGGCTGCTTTAGCTTGGTGAAGGGGAGGGAGGATAAGATCAGTACAGTAGTTGCCTGTGACAGGGTGGTTTCAGAGATGATGGAGCTTTTCTTGGTGGTGGGAAGCAGCATGAGAAGTGCCACAAACTGCATCTTAAGAGGTTCAGATTGCCCTTTAGGAAACAAGAATGTCACTCGTAGGGTGGTGCTGTGGTGCAACAGGACACCCAGAGGGACTCTGTGATCAGCCTCTGGCTTTGTGTCAGGGAGCAGCCAGCAAGGACAGAGGGAGGTCAGTAAAGGTGGGGAGATCCTGCAGTGAGAGCGAGGTAGGGAAGCAGGCTGGGTGTCTACAGGCTGCAGAGAAACAGGTGCAGTTTTGGGACAGACTAGGACAGGTTGTGGTGGAGATGACAGAGGGGAATGCCAAGGCTGAAAGCCTCCAGAAGAACTGAGTTCTTTGTCCCCTTTGCTATGACGAGCGTCTCTGCCATTGAGGCCTACGAGAAGATGATGTTTCCTTACAAGCCAGGGAGCGCAGGAGGCACCAAATTGTTCTACTGCACTCAGCATAGCGTACCCCCCCACCCTCACACTGCCCCCAGGAAGAGCCCTGAGAAACATGTGAGGCAAAGGATCACCCTGCCCCGGGGCTGGCTGTGAAGCTTGGCCATTCTGCTTGATAACACACATCAAAGTTGACTTGGCATCACAGCCACCTGCACATTGCCTTTGCCTACCTGCAATCAGGGCCTCCAACTTTGTGCTCTAATCAGCCCCTGGGGAGGCCTTCTTGGTAATGACCCTCAGTGGGACCAATTAACACTCCTAGAAACTTGGAAACTTAGCTTCTGACTTCAACTTCTTGAAAGGTTTGTTCAGTCTCCTCCCAGCATCTGAGGTTCATGGGCTCAGCACCAAATCCACCCAAGGGGTCATTAAAATGCAAAAACCCCTAAGGAGCCATGCCTCTTTCCATAATGTTCTTCAGCTCTTCAATTGTTGTGTGGCTAATTGGGGAGGTTTCAGGAGTACATTTAATAGAAGATTTCAATGAGCATCAAAAAAAAAAAAAAAAAACCAAACAATTTCTGCTTTTAAAGTTTTCCTTATTTTTCAGCTTACAAAATACAGTGATATCCACATTCCCCAACTGACATTGATCCAGAGTGTCTCCTAATGAAGTCTGGGCATGTAGGAAAAGCAGCATCCTTGAGGTCAGACATCCATTAGAAAATATTCCTCCCCAGCTCCCCTGCCATTTCTCTCACCAGCCACTGGGGACTTAGAGCACTCTTGGTAAAATCTCACCTTTTTCCACTCAGGGCTGTAGCTGAATGTTACAGCTCATGTGCACCAATTACCATCTACTTTCCTTAGAGGACTAGCTGCAAACAGACACAGAAGGATTTGTCTTAATTGTGATCAAAGAAAAATGAACATGATCTAGTGTCATAAGAAATAAAACATACTCCTCAACTCTATGTCAAGTCCATGCTGCCTCCAGTGAGGTCCACAGCCTACAGGGAATAACCTTCCTTGAAATGTTCTCCACATACAGATAGGAAAGGCTGGATAGACACACCGTGAAGGAGCTGGTTGAAGAGACAATTAGACTGCTGAGAGGTGAGGCAAGCTTCAGACTCCCAGAAGCTTAAAGCAGCAACTGGAGAGCTGAGAGCTATCTGAATGATAAAGAGCAAGGGGAGGAGGAATACTGGAAAACTATGGAAAGTGCATATGCCCAGATCATCTGATGCAAAGTTGACTTTAGAAATGATCAATTTAATCAGGGTACGTGGAAATAGGGGAAAGATTAGTGAGGTTCAAAGCACAGCATAACAGACAGAGCAGTGGTAATGCAAGTTGAGGGGCAGATCAACATTCCTTCTTCTGAGACTCATGCCCTTCCTCAAAATTTCCATTATGTCATCATGGGAAAACACTAACATTTTATTAAAATTATTCAGTCCCTTCAGCTGATGAAAATGGTCTCATATGGTTTTCTTTTTTTAATGCTGAAAACAGTCCATCACCTTTCCAGGGAGAGCTCAGGTGTCCAACCACAAGCACCCAGTGGCTCCACTTGGAGAGGCCCCAGTGTCTCTGAGGCACCTGCCTGGGCCCTACAGCTCTCACAGGGGACCTGCGGGAGACCGGAGCCCCTGGGAGCTGCAGAGGGAGGCTGGGCAGAGGGGACCAGGGCACCTGAAATCCATGACTCTGTGACTGCATCACACCCCAGTTCTGAAAATCAATTGCCTTTTCAGACAAAAAGACACAATCTCTCCAGAAGACTAGTATACTGAAACAGAACAAATCAAGAAAGACAATAAGAGCACACACAAAAAAGAAAACCTGGAAAGTATAACAACGCATTTCTTTGCTTTTAATCTTTTTCAGTTTCTTTCTTGTTTCATTTTTAATGTCATTTTCTAAACATTTCTGCTATAATCAGGCCTGCACTGTTAAGAAAGACATTTTTGTGTCTCATGCAGAGCACAGTGCTCAGAAAGCCGCCTCCTGCCCACGGCTGTCCATGCCACTCCTCACTCTTTGCACAGAGCACGTCGCACTCTGAGGCTTTGGGCTCCCTCGATTGATGAGGAAAGCAGGGGGACCCACTTCGTCTATTTTTGGATGGCCAAATTTGCACAAATCTCAACATAGCTGTGTTTCTGTGACCTTTTAAAGGAGTCCCTAAAACATCTAGCCACACTCCCTTTACATTTCCTGCACAGTCAATGAAATGCGACTTCATTTTAGGGGACAACAGGGAGGAGGCTGATCTCACCCCATGCCAGACCCCGTCAGTGCAGGTGTCTCTGTCCGACCCAGTTGTCTGCACTTCCCTTTCTAGGCAATGGAGGGAAATAGATTTCTTACCAGAGCTGTTTTAAGATACATTTCCTAATGACAACTAATGTCCCGTAGGAGCCACCTCCAAAATTTCCAGCACCACATGGGAACACAACAGCTATCCCAGGGCATCTCAGGCAGCACAGTCTTCTTGATGTGGGCAAATGAATCAAGCCCCAAAAGGAGATTCTAGTCATAAGCTGAAATCTTTGCAAAAAAGAACTCAATGTGATAATTTATAAAAAAACCCTCTTTTCAAAGAATTCACACATTTTTACCATTGCTGAATATTTTTTTTCTTTCTTATTAATTGGCAGCATCATGTTCATGCACTCCAGTAACCATGGCTATGAAGCATGGCAGGGACCAGGGTCCCAGATAAAGCTCTACGGATGATGTGTGTTCAGGACACATTTGATCTTTTCTGGTGTATCATCTCTATCTTAAGCACCACAGACTGAGAAACCTTGCTGAGGACTTTGAAAAACAAAGAGCCTGCTTTGGTGCCTCAAAGAGGAAGGTTGCGTCCTCTCCCCATATGGTCCTACCTACATCCTGCTTCTACAAAAAGAGCAACCCACAGCAGAAATCAGTTTTGAGGCTCACCAAAGCATCTCAAACTGTGGCCACGCTTTGTGCTGTTTCATCCCACATGACTTTGATCTTGTCTTTAAAAAACGCCAACCACCAAACCAACCCTCAAACCCCAGCTTCCTGCACACGTCTGCCCAGGGCAGAGACCTGACAGTGCAGGGGTGCAGAAGTGACGTCTCCAGGGACCCCTTTTAGATATATCACAGCCTATGGCACTGTCTGGAGATGTTTCTGAAGAATTTATCAGCAAGTTTTTGGAAAATACCTGGGGTGAAGGGAGGTAAGGGGAAGGGAAATCTGCCTGCTCTCTCCCTGGCTCTGCCATCTCCATGGCGGTGACCTACTGAGCCCCCTGATGACACAAGCTGATGTCACAGTGGGATGTGCTGCATCACAGGGACGTCTCCCCAGTGCTGCAGCAGTGCCCTCACTTCGCTGCAAGGCCCAGGAGCTGCTGGGCACTGCTCACACGCTCCCCACCACTGCCCTTTGGAGCTGCTCCATGGCAAGATGGGAGACAGGAAGCAGCAGGCCACCTTGGGGCGCCTCGCAGAAAGGCAGAGGAGCAGGTTGAGGAGGAGTTTTGAGTGAAGAAATGTGAAGAGCATCCTTTTCCCCTGGATGGACAGAAGAGCTGAGGGCAAGGGGAGAAGTGAGATGGAGGACTGCTGGACCAAGACGATCAGCCCAGAACACAGTTCATTGTCGCTAGTGCTCCTGCAGCCCTCCATCAAGGATAAGGGCTTCAGAAGCGCCTTCCCAAGGAGTCGCACAGATAGTGTTTGCTGAAAAAAAAGGCTGTGGGTCCTGGGCTGCAGGGGTGGCTGGACAGGCCTGTGGGCTGCCACAAGAGCCCTGCCTGAGGGTCCCCTCTGGCTCAGGGGACAATGTGGCAGCCAGGACTTGGGGCTGCCCCGAGCCCCGAGGCTCCTGTGGGGCTGGCTCCATCCCCTTGTGGAGGCTGGGGGGCAATCCATGGCCAGGCTTCCCTGGGAGTGGGTCCCCCTTTGGCATCTGGCTCTGGCAGGAAAGGGGTCCTGTGTCCTGGAGGATGGGGTGTCCTGCAGCTCCTGTGGGGCTCTCAAGAGCCTGCTGGTAATGCCCACATGGGGAAAAAAAAACAAAAAAAACCCCTTCAGCTTCTAATAACTGGAAGCCATCTACTTGTTTGGGAGAACTTCTGTCCCTTCCCCTTGGTTCCTTTTACGCTTCCAACTTGGCAGAACATATTTTGGGCTCAGAGAAGTCATCTTCAGATGGCCACAGCCCCTGTCCTCCTGCAGATGGGGTCCGACCTCTGCACCCAAAAGACAGCCTGTTTGGGGGAGCAGCTTGGGAACATCATTGCCACCCCACAAGGCCCTGCTGACCCCAAACCTGTTTCTCTGAGCCGTGGGGGGCAGTGCTGGGGGCAGCCCAGCAGGGCCATCTCACCCGCCCCCTCCCAGCCCCACACCTCTGCTGCCCAGCACCGGCAGGCCCAGAGCTGCTCTGGCCCTGGCTGCCCCGGGGCCCCGGGGCTCCTCAGCCCTGTGGAGCGATGTGCCGGGGCCCAGCCCAGCCCCGCAGAGAGCAGCTCCTGCTTGGCCACGGCCCAGCCCTGCCGGGCGCAGCAGGAGAGCTGCTCCCCCACACCCGGCACAGACCCCGGGTGCAAGGCAGCCAGGAGTCCCACGGGGCCCCTGCGGCAGAGCCCAGACCCTGCGGGACAGCAGCCAGGCCCCAGCACCCCGCACTGCCCAGGCACATGGCGCCGGGCTGCCCCCAGGCCCTGCCGCGTCCCGCACTGCTGCCCACAACATGGCGCCCCACCATGGCGGGGCGGGGAGGAAGGGGCACAGCTGGCCGTCAGGGCAGGAGGCTGTAACGTTCCCCTGGCAACGCCCCAGTGCTGCCTCCTATTGGCTGGTGGGAGGAGGAGGGCAGGGCTGGGCTTGATTGGTGGCTCTGTCAGCCAATCAGAGTGCAGCATGTGGAAAAACCCAGCCCTGGAAGCAGGGCGGGATCAAAGCAGGAGCGAGGGGGTGGGTGTGAGCGGGTGTGAGCAGGGCTGGCGGGGCTGCGGGCGCGTCCCGATGGTGGCGGGTGCCATCCCGCTGGGGCGGGGGCAGTGGTGCTGCCCTGGGGCTGCTTTCCTCCCGGAGCTGCAGCAGGGGCTGGTGGGGCCAGGAGCACAGGACAAAGCGCCCTGGCCCCGGGGGAGCTGCCCTGCGAGCCAGACGTGCCGGCTGCCCCCGAGCAGCTGGGCCAGGGGGCTGGGGGGGTTTGGGGGCAGGAAGCTTTGCCCCTGCCCTGGGTCACAGACCCCTTGTCAAGGGTGTCCCTGAGCTGCTGCTGCCACCGCAGCCCCCAGGTGCTGCTCAGAGCTGCGTTTGGGAGCTGCTGGGCAAAGGCTGAGCAGGCTGCTGGTGTCCTTGCGAGGGGCCCTTCCCAGGGGTCTCTTCTGTTCTGAAAACGGCATTTCCGAGGGGCTCTGAGAGGCTTTCAGAGAAGTTGAGGCACAAGAGAGAGGCAAGAGCTGCCTGATCAGCCCCTGTGAGAGCCCTTCTCCTCTGCTTCCTGGAGGTGGGAAGTGAGCAGGCCCCGGGCTGTGAGGGGCTGTTCAGAGGCAGTGCCTGTTGCAAGGCCTTGGAGGACTAGAAGGGAATTGAGGGGATGGAGAGTTGGGCTTTCTGTGTTTTGGGGCACTTGGGGGTGCCGTGTCTGCTGCCATGTGTGGTGCTGTGCCCTGTGTGTTGCTGATGCAGAGGCGCGTGTTGGCTGCCAACCCTCTGTGAGGTGCGGGGGTAGTAGTGTGTCACACTGTGGGGTGCCCTGTGGTGGAGCTGGGTGTTGGCCCCAGTGTTTTGCTGCTCAGCATGGGAGGAGGTGGCTGGAGAGAGCAGTGCTGTGCTCCCAGGGCCCAGCCTGCCATCACAGTGTCCTCTGGGAGACCTGGGTGAGGACTGTTGGTGACCGTGTTCCCTCCTTGGAGCATCCTGGTGTGAGCCAGGGATGCTCACAGTTTGGTGGTTTCTGTCAGCTGAGGTTCAGGCTTGCAGTTTCTGACGGTCTTGATGCTTCCATGAGTCTTTGGGATTTTACTGACTCTGCTGGAGAAAGTTCTCTTCTCACTCCTTAAAGGCTTTCTGTTGAAGCTGGACCCTCATGGCATCTTCCCTTCTCAGACCCTAACCCATTCCGATCCATCCAAGAGATGGGTAGTTAATCAAAGCAGAGCCATTTCTCCCCTTTGTGCCTCCCCAGACCCTTGCAGACAGGGCAGATGCCACCTCACCAGAAGTCAGGCCTCTCAGGGTGCTGGGTTGCTCTGAGACACCTGTCCTTGGTCAGTGGTGGAGGTGGCATCTCCGAAGCTGCTGCTCCCTTTGGCAAGAATCTCAGAATAGCAGATTCCTTGAGCCTGCAATGGGGGAGACATCTGGAGGTGGGGATCCAATGCCCTGCTCAAGGCAGGTCCCAGAAGAGGAGGTATCTTCAGGCCTTTTCCAGTGTAGTTTTGATTATCTCTGAGGCTGGAGATCTGAGAACCTCTCCGGATCCCTATGCCACGTTTTGGCCACCCTCATGGAGAAAAACCTAAGAAGCCACAGAAGAAACATCTGTGAAAAATTTCCCATTGTCCTATTTGTCCCTGTTGCCTCTTCTGCTATTAGTGTGCACCTCCAAGAAAATCGGGGTCTGCCTTCTCTGTGCCCTCCATAAGGTAACTGTGCACAGCATGAAGATCCCCCTTGGCCTTCTCTTGTCTAGGCTGAACCCAGCTCTCCCAAGCTCTCCTTATATGCCCCATGCTCATGCTCCAGGCTGGACCATCTTGGTGTCCCTGTGCTGGACTGCCTCCTGTGTGTTCCTGCCTTTGCAGAATTGCAGAGCCCAAATGGGAGCCGGTGCACAGACATGGTCTCCCCTGTGCCAAAAAGCGGGCTAGAACATCTCAGTGGCCCTGCTGGCTGTGCTCTCACAACTATAGTTCAGCAAAGAGGGGAGACATTTGCCCCGACTGTTGTGATTCTGCAAGGCCAGCAGCACCGACAGTAACACTCTGATTTTTTTCTTTCTTTCTAGGTTGCTCCACTCACGTAGGTTCCCTGTGCAGGCCTAGAGCCCCTGAGGATGGAGGCAGGATGCCAGTGTGTCTCCCTGTACCTGTCAACATCTCTGCCAACATCGTGAGCCCTCTGTGAAAGCAGCTGCAAGTGAATGAGATGAGGCTGCGTATGGATGCGAAGGCTTCCAGAAATGCGCCTGGCTTCCATGGGTGACTTGGGGAGGGGGTTCACCTCCTGGTACCTCTGCTGTGCTGCAAATTCCATGTCCCACAAATGCTGTTACTGCCGGCCTGCTCAGCAAATGCCACTGTGCCCCCTCCTTTTCCTAGAAGGTTGTGGTGCCATACAGGACAAGTCCAAGACCCTTATAATTAAATGCCAGCATCTCTTGAGTGCCTTTGTCTGAGTGCCCCAAAGCCTCCGTAGCTTGAACTGAGGAAGTCTCACAGCTCTTCACCATCTGGCTCTGCAAGGGGTGAAGATGTGCCCAGGGCCAGGTTGCCTGTGGCAGCCAGGACAGCTGACATTTCAGCAGACCTCCAGTCTGGGGCTGTCTCCTTGCTTGGGCCTCATGTCAAAGCCTCTGCACCCTTTTTCCCTTCACAAGGGCTCCTTGTCCAAGGAACTGAAGGAAAGAAACCAAGGTTACTTTGGCCTAAGGCCAAATCTGGAGGCCTTCAAGACTCTCAAAGGTTTCAACAGTGTATCCCTATCCCCCCATACCTAGCTGGAGGTTCGGGAGGGGATGGGGGTGGAAAGCAGCAGCCTGCTCTGCCCAAAGAAAGCAGGCTCCTTCCCTCTGAAAAGAGCAGCATTGCCCAAGGAGACAGCTCTGTCCCTGGTCTTGTGCTGATTGTTTTGCACCTGCCTTGTGAGCCTAGAGTGCCTTGGCCACCTCCTGGTGTTACCACAAGAGCTTCCCTGTGTGTGTGGGTTGAGGAGCCAAGGGAAGGCAGTGAGCAGAGCAGTGTCGGAGGGACTATGCAAGCCGCAAGGGTCCTGCCTCCATCTCTGCTTGCTGGCACTTGGTTGTATCTAGCAGAAGGGCCAGCTCTGTGGGGCAGAGACAGTGTGTTTGTAGACTAGCTGGCACAGCTGAGGTCTGGCGTCAGGGTGATGGCTGGTGCAGTGCTGAGTTGATGTGACAGTGTCAGGGACCCTTTCCAGTGCAGCTGCTCCCTCAGCTGATCTCTGTACCTCGGCACTGGAAATGGCAGTGGCCTCCTGCTGTCATTGTGTAGGTGCTCCAGTGCAAAGGCTTACAGCTCGGACTTGATGGTCATAAAGGAAAAGCAAGACCAATCGTTGCCTTTTGTGATTTGTGCCCAGGGTGACAGAGTGGAGCTGTGCCATGACCTGGAGAGAATCCTGCCAGGAGATGACAGCCGTTTGCAGAAGACTGTTATGCGTGAAGTGGTAACAGCGTACTCGAGGGCCATGCGAGTGGCCCAGGTGAGCTTCTCCTCTGTGAAGGTTTGCACTTCTCCAGTCACTTGTGACTCGCTGCCAGCTAGGCCAGCAGCAGGCACGTTGATGCCATTTGTGCTTGTGAGGTCAGTTGTGCCTGTGAACCTGGTAGGCCAACAGCATGCACATAGCTTTGGTGATGCTGGTGAGGTCCCTTGTGTCTCAATGTCTCACAAACGGGGAGCAGGCCCATGGCTGCTGTTGTACTTTTGTGGTCAGCTGTGCATCAGTATGTGATTGGTGATGAGCAGGCACATTGCTGCTGTTTGTGCTTGTTTAGGTCAATTGCGCCTCAGTCACTAACAGGCCAGGAGCAGATCGATGGCTTCCTGTGAGGTCACTTCAGCCTCAGTACCTGAGAGTCCAGCTCGATGCATATTGCTGATGTTTGTGTTGGTGAAATCATTCGGTCTCAGGATCTGCTAGGCCACCAGCCGCCACATTGCTCATTTTTGTACTTGTGAGGTGGCTTTTGTTTCAGTAGCTCATCAGACAGCATCAAGCACGTTGCTGCTTTTGTGCTTGTGAGGTCACTTCTGCCTCTGTGCTTGATAGGCCACCAGCAAGCACATGGCTTCAGTGCGGATTCTGAGGTCACTGTTGCTGAAGAATCTGATAGGCCAGCAGCAGAGCCATTGCTGCTGTTTCTGGTTCTGAGCTCCCATCTGCATGAGGGCCTGGTAGAGCAGCGGTATGGAGATGAGTGCTGTCTGTGCTTCTGAGGTTCGTGTGCCTCAGTCCATGATAGGTCAGCAGCAGGCACATGGCTTCAGTGCAGACTGAGGTCACTTTTGTTTTGCTATTGGAGAGGGCACCTGGCTGCGGTTTTTGCTTGTGAGGTCACTATTGCCTTATATCTGATAGGCCAGCAGATGGCACGTGGCTTTGATGAAGACTGTGAAGTCACTACTTCCTCAGAACCAGATAGCCAAGCACTAAGCAAATTCCACTGTGAGGCCACTGTGCATCTGTAAATGACAAGCAACAAGAAGGCATATTATTGCTCTTTGTGCTTGTGAGCTCACTTCTGCCTCACTTCCCGATAGGCCAGTGCTGGGTCTATGGCTTGTGTTTGTGGTTGTGAGGTCACTTCTGCCTGAGGCCCTGATAGGCCCGTGCTGGTCACATGGCTGCTGTTTGCTGTTGTGAGGTCACTTGAGCCTCAGTGCCTGAGGCCCTGATAGGCCAGTACTGGTCACGGGGCTGCTGTTTTGCTTATGAGGTCACTTGTGCCCCAGTGCCTGCTCAGCAGTACTGCTCCTGTGCCTGCTGTTTCCTGGTGTCAGGTCACTTGTGCCTCAGTGCCTGATAGGCCAGTGCTGGTCATGTGGCTGCTGTTTGTGGTTGTGAGGTCACTTGTGCCTCAGGCCCTGACAGGCCAGTGCTAGGCACATTGCTGCTGTTCGTATGTGCGAGGTCACTTCTGCCTCAGCACTAGATAGTCCAGTGGTAGGCAAATTGCTTCTGTTTGTGGTTGTGAGGTCATTGTGCCTCTGTACCTGACAGGCCAGCAGCAAGCACATAATACAAATGATCCAGCAGCATGCGAAACTGTGTGCCAAAATCTAGTTCTAGCGGTAAGAACTTCAGGGCAAGTGGGCGTTAATGCGGAAAAGTTACTATCTTTAGCAAGTCTGAGGAACACCCGAGCAATTTTTGGAATCGCTTGTGGCAAACCCTGTTATGCCATGGAGGGACGTTGGTGGGAAATTCTAATAAAGGGCTAGCAATGAGCGTATTGCTCAGGCAAGTGGCACCAAATATCCATGAGTATTTCAGAAAACATGCTTCAGGACGGCAGGGAGAGAATTTACAGAAGATGCTGTCTGTCGTTAGCAGCTTGCATATACGATGGAAGGTCAGGAAAAGAATGAAAAGAGAAGGAAAGAGGGAAGCGGGAGGAAGTGAGTATGCTGGCAGCAGCATTGGGTGGAATTCCAAAGATGAAAGGAAGGGGAATAGATGTGAGAGGATGAGGTCAAAGAGGAAGAGGGACCAGAAGAGCAGGAATGGGTATAAAACAGTACCCCCTTTCCCGGGAGGCCAAACAGGGAATTGCGCCTGTGATTGCTGATTTGATTAAGAACAGAATTACAGCACAATGTACTTCCCTTTGTAATACCCCTGTATTGCCTGTCAAGAAACCAAAATTGGACCCAAACGGGAAACCAGCATGCTGCTTTGTACAAGATTTATGAGCAGTTAATAAAATAGTGGATCTGCCACACCCTGTGGTCCCTGATCCAATCCAAGTCCTGATGGAAATTCCCTCACATGCAAGCTGTGTTACTGTTTTGGATCTAACAGTAGCTTTCTTTAGTATACCAGCACATAAAGACTCACAGTTCCTCTTTGCCTTGACTTGGAAAGCACAGCAGTACACATGGACCAGATTTGCAGGTTCCCCCACATGGTTTTCAAGAATATTGAAAAGAGATTTACAAACTATTACGCTGTCAAAAAAACACTAAGCTGGTACAATATGTAGAGGACCTGTTGACTGCGAGTACTGATTGTGATATTTGTTTGCAAGATACTAAAACATCATTGTGTGCCCTAGCGAAAAGGGACATAAAGTCTCTCTTGTCAAAATGCAGTTGTGCCAGCAACAAGTTAATTATTTGGGAATGGTAATTTACTCAGGAGAGAGATTGATCTCATTGGAGTGAATACAAGCAATCCAAGAAACACCAGTCCCTCAGACAAAAAGGCAGGTTAGGGCTTTTATAGGTGCAATGGGATTTAATAGGTATTGGATACTTGGGTTTAGTGAAAAAGCAAAGGATTTAACACAGTTCACGAAAGACAGTGAACCGGATTTAGTGGCATGGACTACAGAGGCGGGAAAAAGAGCATTTAAAGAGTGAAAGCAGGCAGTTACGGAGGCTCCCTCTCTAGCTTTACCAGACTGAGTTAGATTCTGATAAAGGAGCTCATTTTACTGCTAAAGTACTAAAAGCAATATGTGAAACATTAGGAATTCAAAACAGACTACATATATCTTATCATCCTCAATCTTCAGGGCAGGTGGAAATAATGAATTGTACACTAAAAATGAAGTTAGCTAAAAATTTGTAGGGAGTATCAATTAAAATGGACAGAAGCACTGCCATTAGCATTATGGGAATGAAGACGATGCCTGGGCCCAAGCCATGGGTTGACCCCTTTTGAAATTCTGTTTGGCAGACCAGATAGGATCCCAGGCACTTTTATCCTGGCACATGCAAGCCTTTTGGCAGGAGATGAAGCTGTTACCCAGTATGTTCTGTATTTGCAAAATAGTTTCAAAAATAAGAGGTATGAAGCTGTAATTACCCAACCTCTGCCTTTAGAAGATTACCTTCATCCATATCGACTGGGAGATTATGTTAGAGTAAAAACTCATAAAGCCAAAAACATGTTACAACCAAAATGGGAGGGCCCTGTGCAAGCGTTATTATGTCCTTATTCTGCTGTGACCTCACAGGCACAAGTGATTTCTCTCTCTCAATTAGCCATCCAAAATCGATCGGCCCTAGATTACCTATTGGCCACACAGGGAGCAGTGTGTGTGCTGGTAAACACCACCTGCTGTTTTTATGCAAACAAATCAAAACAAATTGAATATGAGGGAAACGTCATTCAACGACATGTCCGCACCTTCCATTGGATAGCCAAAGAGCAGCCTCTGCTTAATAGCCTAGCAACAGCCTGGTCGTGGTTGTGGTCATGGCTACCAGATCTGTGAGTGAGGACCAGGCATGTTTTCATAATTTTAATGTTAATTCTGGCAATAGGAACTGTGCTTTGCTGTTGTGTCTCGTGCAAGGGTCAACAATGTTCAACTTGCCTCTCGTGTAAGGGGATATAAGTATAGACCAGCATAACAATGAAAGCAGGCACACATGAAATAACAGGAGGGAATGTTAAGGAAATTTCCACTGTACTTTAGTTTTGCAGAGAAAGAACATGCAAGGTCACAGCGCCCTGCAAGCAGAACATCTTATCTGACCTTGCCTTAGCCCTGTCTTTCATACAGAGTTCAGGAACTGCAAAGAAGCCAGTTTAATCCAGCCAGCAGTGCCAAAGTTGCTCAAAGGTAACATCAGCGGAGGTGCAAATCAGCTAATGAATAATTACAAGATGGTCCATATAAGGCTGGCACGGAAATACCTCGTACTGTAACATGGCAAGGGGACTGGTAGAACTAAGAATCATGGCTAGATCTGGTTGGTTATGTAGACTAAAGTATTGACTAGGTAACAGCTTAGTATTGCTTCAAAGCTGTAACCAAAAGCTGCTCGGGGTCCTTCTTGTGCGCCCAGCCAAGAGGCACCTTATTGCTAGCAATAAAACTTTAAAAATCTTAGAGAATCTGACTCCTGCTGCTCATTACCGGTGCCCGCGAATGAACAAAAGAGAAAAGATGATTTTTACACATGCCACTGGCCTATCAGGGCCTCAGCCAGAAGTGTCCTCAAAACTGCAAACCCCAGCCATTTGCCTAGCACTGTCCTATCAGGCACTGGTGCACCAGTGACCTCACAGCCACAAGCAGCAGCCAGTTCCAGCTTCTGGTCTATCGGGTATTGATGCAATGGTTACCTCACAGTTAATGTCAAAGCCATATGCCTGAAGCTGCCCTAAAAGCGTCTGAGGATGTAGTGTCCTCAAGAGCAGCAATATGCTTGGCACTGACCTCTCAGGCACTGAGGCACAAGTGACCTCACAACCACAGACAACAGCCTTGTAACCAGCACTGGCCTATAAGGGCAGGAGGCACGAGTGACCTCACAACCACAGACACCAGCCATGTGACTGGCACTGGCCTATCAGGGCCTCAGGCAGAAGTGGCCTGTGATTGCATCCCTCCCCAATTCTGGAAATCAATTTCCCTTTCCGAAAAAAAAAAAAAAGACCAGTATATTAAAAAAAGATAACAAAGCAAAGAAAGACAAGAAGAACACAGAAAATTTAAAAGCTGGGAAGTGTAACAAAACATTTCTTCACTTTAGATCATTTTCTTAATTGCATTGTTGTTTCATTTTTATTGACATTTTTAAAAAGATCTCTGTTATTACCAGGCCTGCAGCATTAGAAATGTATTTCTGTGTCTTGCACAGAGCCCAGTGGCCCAAAACCACGCATGGCCCAGGGCTGTCCACGCCACTGCTCACTCTGCACAGAGCGAGTCGCACCCAGCAGAGACAGGAGTGACCACACAACCGACATCCTTGCCCTGTGCCTGTTGGTGGTCTATCAGGTACTCAGGCAGACAGGACCTGACAACCACCTACCCTAGAAAGGAGTCGAGTGCTGGCCTGTGAGCTTCACCCACTGAAGTCACCTCACAGCCACTTTCCCACCCATGTGCCTGCTCCTGGTCCATCATCTGCAGAGGCAGACGTGACCTCTCAGGCACCTTCATGGCTGTGGGCCTCCTACTCTCTTATGAGCTTCTGAGACAGAATTGATCTCATAAAAATGTCCCCAACTATCAGCCTCCTGGTGGCCTGTCAGCTGACCAGATACAACTGACCTCATAATCACCTACCAAGCCAATGGACCGGCTGCTGGTCTTTCACCTTGCCTTAGGGAAATCACCTCAGCATGCTCTTGGCTTCCATCCAGCCCGGTACTCAGGCAGAAATGACACCACAATCACCACCTGAGCTACGCACCTGCTGCTGGCCAATGTGAGGCTGAGATGGAAGTGATCTCACAGTCACCATCCAAGCCATGCAACTGTTTCTGGCCTATCAACTACACAGTTCTAAATGACCTCACAAGCAACATCCTAGCCCTGTGCCTCTTGCTGGCCTATCAGGTCCTCCGGCAGAAGTGACCTCACAAACAATTGCCCCAAGCATTAGCCAAGTGCTGGCCTATCAGCTGCTCAGATAGAGGTGACCTTACAATCCTCTACCAAGCCCACAGGGCTGCTGCTGATGGCCTTTCAGCTTCTCTGATGGACAAGGTTTGAGTTCCTGCTTGGGAGGTCACTTCTACCTCAGCCTCTGATAGGCTACCAGCAGGCTCATGGCTGGGGCCTGTGCATGTGAGGTCACTCCTGCTTTAGCAGCTGATAGAGAAGCAGCAGGCACATAGCTTGGACACTGATGGTGAGGTTCCTTGTATCTGATCAGCTGAACATGGGCGCTGAGTTAACATCCTGGCAGGAGATCCTGGCAAGATGTTAAAGAATATGGGACTGGGGCTGTCTAGAAGTAGCCGCTTAGCACAACTTCTCTCAAACTTGCTTAGCATGAGGAGCTAAATTTACTGAAGCCTTCAGCCACACTCACAGAACATGATGAACTTTCACCTAGTTCAGTAAAAGAGGCCCCAGAGCTGGTTCCAGCTGGAAAGAGGAGGGAGTTACCAGCAGTCTGTGTTCCTGTGTCTCACACTCCGAAAGGGGGGATGTCAAGGCTTTGAAATAAGGCCTGTGCAGGGCATCAGGACCTTGAGAAACAAAGCCTCCTCTCACTGCTGGGGCAGTGTTAGTTATTGTGGTCTGGAATTATCTCCTCTGGACCTAGAGAGACAATGATAGGACCCAACAGGGAATGGGAAGACCCCAGACCTGAATATTACTGTTGGTCCGAACTACTGTGTGAGGAGTGGAGAACTTAGATTGAAAGGTTATAATTGCCCAGGGGTTTCTTTGTTCGGGTCCCTCTCCGGAGGCATCCAGCTTGAGCTGTCATTTGCTGCTGTACCATATATAGTAAATGAGTGTGTGATACTCCGCGTCTGAGACTCTGCTTCGGGAAACCTAGGGTCAGAGGCCGTCTTTAACACTGCCCCTCGCCTGCCGGCAGTGCAGCCTGTGGGAAAGGCAGAGCCTGTCTCTGTGCCCAGGGTCTTTCCATTCATGGAGTTGCAGAGGATTTTTGGTGGGATCAGACCCCTGGAGACCTCCAGTCCAACCTCCCACGCAGAGCAGGGCTGCTTAGAACCCTACGGTCTTGTCTGTGATCTCTGAACTGCACCTGACCCCAGTTACCATCTCCAAACCTGCTCTGCTCCTCTTGTCCAGTCACAGTGGTACGGTACCTCTCGTTGGTGGGTCACTGCCCTGCCTGCCTTGCCAGCACCCTCGGCTCCCAGCTCCCCTTCCCACAGGCAGCAGCCCAGCTCCTGCTGCTCCCAGCACTCCAGTGCAGGAACCCATTCACAGGTGGTGCTTAAACACTCAAGCTGTGATACAGAAATACCTGCTTTCATAACTACACATTAAAAAGCACACCCCAAGTGGCTGCTCTCACTTTTTCATCTAGTGAAGATTCCGTGTGCAGCTTCACCCGGGCAGGGGGTCCAAATCCAAAGCTCTCCTTACTCCTTTAAATGGGCTGTCAGGCAAGAGTTGCTGCTGTGCCTGCACGGCCAGTGTTTTTACTTACAACCTTCTCTGGGATCTGCTCGGGTCCCAGCTTCCCTTGCCAAGGCTTTCCTGACCATAGTCAGACACAGGTCCGAGGCAGAGATGGGGAGTCAGGTCAGCAGGATGGGGACAGGGTCGGGTCAGGACCCGAGAGGTGCAGGGCCAGCCACAGCCATGTCCACAGCGTAGCTCAGGCACGGCCCAAGGACAAGGGGAGCAGATCCCTGGCAAGGGGGAGGGGGCCTTGCAATGAGGCTGACCACTCTCTGTCTCCCCTGCTCTTGTGCCCAGCAGATCCCCCTCCCTGTCTGCCTGCAGCCCCTCCATGCCCACCCCGCTGCCCAGCACAGCACCAGAGCCCTGGCCCTGCAGCCCCTCCGGCAGCTCCTGCTGCCCCAGGGACAGAGCCACCTGCCCCGAGCTGGTGCCCAGAGAAACCTGCTTCTCCTTCTCGTTTCCTGTCTCTGAATGCTACCCGGCTTTTCTGCTGGGACATCCCTGCTCCCCCGAGAGCCTTTCCTCAGGTCAGTGTGTCTGTGCTGGCCTGGCCGTTCCCGCACCCCTGCCCCATGCTCCCCACAGGGCCTCAGGCTGGCGGTGCTGCTCTGCAGGGCGAGCGGGCTGTGAGGCTGCGGGGTTGTTCCACACTGGCCGTGCTGGCTGGGGCAGGAAGCAGACCCAGCTGGACAGGGACCACTGATACTGCTGGCACCTCTCTGTGCTCATGGATGGTGCTCAGAGTGACCCCAGGGTGTTGGCAATGGCAGGAGATGTGTTTGGGTGGGCACTGGTTCCAGCCTGTGGTGTTTCACTGAGGGTGCAGGAATCACTCTCCAGTGCCCCTTCCCTGGGCCTCCACTCCCCCTCCAGGGATTGCAGAGCCCTCGTTTCCCCCTACATACCTGGATTTAGTGCTTTACCTTCTGGTTACTCCACCATGGACCATCCCTCATTTTGTGAGGCTCCACTCACTGCCCACCCCAGGCACATGCTGTCTCTGGAGATCCCCTGAGCTCTCTTGGGGATCCCCTGGAGATTCCCTTCCAGAAGGTTGGGTATCTGTCATCAGCACTGTCACCTGTGGGACAGCCAAGCACAGGTGATTCAGACATCATTCCCCATCTCCACTGGTCACTGACAGATGAGCCTTGAATCCAGCCCTCAGTCCCTAACAGATCACCTGGGGACTCTGAGCTCCTCCCCTGCAGCCCATGGAGTTCACAAGCAGAAGAGTAGGCCCTTTTGTGGTGGAATCCTTTAGGCGTAATTTTGACTCCATCTTCTGAAGAAAGGCCAGACTTCAGGCATGTCACAGGAAGAACCCCTTTCCTTATAGAAATGTTATCCCAGAGGCCAGGTCTGGCAAAAGAGTGCCAAATGCCTGGTCCTGCTTTTGCTCACAGGAGCATGCCACTGCCATATTACAAGAGCACTTAGGCCCTATAAACACATTTTAGCACAGCAGAAGAGTGTGGAAGTGAGGAGAGCAGCCCTGAAATGAGAAAGTCCTGCTGCTGTTGGTGGACGAGTCTCCAGGAAAGCTGCAGCCCCCCAGTGAAGGCTGCAGTGAGGAAATGCCTGCTGTGGTGGTGAGGAGATGGTGCTGAGGAGCAGAAGATCTTTCCCCACAGGCTGTGTCCAGACTCTCTTCCCCTCCATTTCCGCTCCACTGTGTGCATCGGAGCTCTGTAGAGGGAACGGGACCAGCCACAGTGACACCTGGCTGCTACCTCCCCAAAGAGGGGTAGGACATCACATCCTGACTGTGGCCAGGGGCGCTGAGGTCTCCTAAAGGCAATTGGAACCCATGGTCTCAACCCGTCTGTACTCATCTGAGCCTGACTCTGTGCCCCTGAGCTCCCTTGGTGTCAGTGCCAAAGGAGACACTGCAAAGGGAAACGCTCCTCGTTGCACTGGAGGCATCCAAGGCATCTCAGACTAGCAGGCTCTGAGGTTCCCCCATGTCTGCTGATGAAGGGGGAAGCCTGGCTCCCTGCTTCGACACGGTCTCTGGGTCAGATTCAAATGAGAGATTCCTGAGGAGATGTAACATGAACCCAAATTTTTTTTAAAGAAAAAAGAGAAAAATAAGAAAGAAAGAAATGCAGAACACACAGCCTTGATGCCAGATGCCCTGAGGAGTGGATGCACAATGGATATTTATTGGTGCTGACATTGTACCCTTTGAATCAGCTTCTTCAGTGCATCCTTGAGCTCCTTGTTCCTCATGCTGTAGATGAGGGGGTTCACTGCTGGAGGCACCACCGAGTACAGAACAGCCACCAGCAGATCCAGAGCTGGGGAGGAGAGGGAGGGGGGCTTCAGGTAGGCAAACATGACAGTGCTGACAAACAGGGAGACGACAGCCAGGTGCGGGAGGCACATGGAAAAGGCTTTGTGCCGGCCCTGCTCAGAGGGGATCCTCAGCACGGCAGTGAAGATCTGCACGTAGGACAGCACAATGAAAATGAAACACCCAAAGAATAAACAAAGACTAACCACAAGAAGGCCAACTTCCCTGAGGTAGGAGTCTGAGCAGGAGAGCTTGAGGATCTGGGGAATTTCACAGAAGAACTGGTCCACTGTGTTGCCTTGGCAGAGTGGTATTGAAAATGTGTTAGCAGTGTGTAGCACAGCATAGAGAAAACCACTGGCCCAGGCAGCTGCTGCCATTCTGACACAAGCTCTGCTGCCCATGATGGTTCCGTAGTGCAGGGGTCTGCAGATGGCAATGTGGCAGTCGTAGGCCATGACTGTGAGGAGAGAATACTCAGTCGACATGAGAAAGATAAAATGGAAGACCTGGGCAGCACATCCTGAGTAGGAAATGGCCTTGGTGTCCCACAGGGAATTGGCCATGGACTGGGGGACAGTGGTGGAGATGGAGCCAAGGTCCAGGAGGGAGAGAATGAGTAGGAAGAAGTACATGGGGGTGTGGAGGCGGTGGTCGCAGGCTACAGCTGTGATGATGAGGCTGTTTCCAAGGAGGGCAGCCAGGTAGATGCCCAGGAAGAGTGAGAAGTGCAAGAGCTGCAGCTCCCGTGTGTCCGCAAACCCCAGGAGGAGGAACTCGTTGAGGGAGCTGCTGTTGGACATTTTGCTATCTCCGGGCATGGGGGACTGTCCAAAGAAAAGATATTGAGAAATTAGGAGAGACTTTTCAAGCAAAAAAAAAAAAAAAAAAAAATTGTTGCAGTTCTCGTACAACCCCCCACGTTGCCTCTCTCTTTACTGAGAGGATCTTTGTGCAGCTCCCTTGCTTGGGCTCCACTTTGCACTGCCTGAGTGTGCTGCTGCGAGGAGCAGGGACATCTGCCCGTGGGCTCCAGAGGAGTTAGTCCTGCTGTGCAGCAGTGGGAACGGGGGAATGGGGGTGACTAGCTCTGACATTCACCATTTCTGGCAAATGAAATACACTTCTCATATAGAAGGGCTTTTCAGCACCTTCACTCCCTATTCTAAAGAATGAAGTTTGAGGAGCAGAGTTTCAGGGATTTTTTATTTTCTTTGAGATGTCCTCATCAGCCCTGGGGAGTGTTCCTCAAAGCCAGAAATCCTTGGCATTTCTACTGCGAGTCCTGAGAAAAACAGGTTCACTGTCCCTTGTTGCAGTGTGAGGACAGCTAGTCTGTTTATTAGTCTTGTTCCCAGCTTTCCTGTGCTCCTACTTCGCTCAGCTGGTGGACGATAGCACTCATATATTGCCCTGAAAGGAAACCAGCCACTGCTGAGAGCAGAGCAGTCCAGTTTCAAAGTGCAGGTCTCCAAATTTCTCACCCTTTCTCCAGGCACCAGAGGGAGGTCTCCACACTCCCCTTCTAGCCAAGGACACACAGGGCTCTTTTCAGATGCCCATATGCAGCCTCCCACCATCATCTCCATACTCTCAGCATCTCTGTACCTTCTTCATGGCCTCTAAGATAGGCTACGAGACAGCTGTGCCATTCTAGGGGGCAGCTCAAAGCCTGACAGGACACCACAGAGAAATGGTCAAAGGACCATTAGGAATAAAGATGGGCTCTCCTTAAGGAAGAGTCAGCTCAATTCCCAACCCCACACTCTGCATTTCCTGGAGCTCCACAGGTTAGAAGGGGGCTGGGGAAAGCTCATTTCCATGCAGACTCCTCTGTTGCCTAACTCTCAGTGTCAGTGTCCGAACTGCAGCTGAAACCCCTCCCCTACCTCAGGGAGCTCGACAGAAGAACAGGAGCAGCATGGACAGGAGGGGAAAAAAGGAGCAACATTGTGATCCTGGTGCCGAAGGAGGCAAGGAGAGAGAAAGACAGAGGGGCACTTGGGAAAGCCTTCACCGTACCCAGCTGGGCATACCATCTCGCAAATGATGACATCGCAGGGGAGTCACTCTCAGCCGCTTTGTGGGACAGCAGTAAACAGGCCCATGGCAGGAGAGATGCCCCTCTGCCCTGCTGGAGGTCTGGCTGAAGAGGAGGTGGTTCATGCCCTGGACTCCATGGCTCGCAAGGCAGAGGGTCTGCTGGGTGGGAGGGGAGACAGGGGCAGCTTGCTCAGAGGAAGGTGTCTGCATCAGAGGGACTGAACATGACTTGCCCAAATCCATCCTGCCATGACGATTCTGTTAGCACTTCCCACTCCTTCCTGCCCATCTCTGCTGCCTGGAGCTGTCCCTGCTGGCAGCTCTTTCTCTGCCCCAACATCTTTTCCCTGCTAGTGCTCACAGATGCCATCCCAGCCACTGTGTGCTCAGTTCTGACCTATAGTAACCTCCCGGATCAGGGCACTGTCCAGGGGCATCTCTGTGCATGCACATCCTAAGGCAGCTCACATAAAGTCCTACGAGGCCACAAAGGTGATTCTGATGCTGTCTCTAGGCTAAGGTGGGGATGAAGCGGCTTGCTGAGGTTTCTCACAAAACTATTAATCTCTCAGAGTGAAGGTTCAGGAGTCCCAGTTCCTTGATAGAACAGAAAACTCTTTCTTTTTTTCTCCCTGACAAAATTAGGGAACTGAAAGCATGGACACCTGAAGGAAAGCACCTTCTCTTTCAAGTAGCCCTTCCCTTGATATTCCTCTTGAAAAGGCTCCTCGGACATCTCCTGTGCATGAGCTGGAGCTGTGAGCAGCCCTGATCCACTCAGCACACTCTCGGTGGGAGAATAAATCTGCCCTGCTGGGTCGCTCCTCTCACCCAGAGCTTTCTCCTGCAGCACCGTAGGGAGCTCCCTGGGCAGGCTGAGTGCTGACCCGCACAGCTGGCAGAGTCACTGCTCTGAACTTCTCTGAATTACAGCCCTGCACAGACCTGAGGGCACACCCAGGCTTCACCCCCATGCAGCTGCCCCTGGCAGATGGGAGCAGCGTGCCCTGTCCCTGTGATGGTGTGGCAGGGAATCCCTGCTCTGAAGCATCTCCTCCTCCTATGCACTAGAAGAACAGGGAGAGCAATTCTTAAAAAGCCTATCAGTCATGGGATGGGATGGGATGGGTTCAGAAGGCCACTCCAGGAACCTCAGTACCATTGCCCTGCAGCCAGAGACTTACCATGCAAAGGGCTATGAAGATTTCTCTCACAAGGAGCTCTCCTCTGTCCTCCCACTCCACACTGCCTTCCACTTCTCTCTGCCTTCTCTCATCTCATGTCAGCAGCAGCAGGCAGTGCCCACAGCCCTGCTGCTCTTGGCAGAGGAGCTGCTCCTGCACACAGCTGTGTCTGGGCAGTGCTGCCAGGTTGCCATGAGCTCCCTCCATCCCAGGAGCCTGGCCCCACTCAGGAGCAGAGGCCCAGCTGAAGGCCTGAATTTCTCTGTCCCTTGTGCTCCCTCCTCCTGGGAAATGTGAAGCAGACTAAAATAATCACCGACGGTCCCTCTCTAAGCACTGAAGGAAGACTGATTCCAGCATTACAGTTAGTCTCATCAGAGGATGGTTATCTGAAAGAGGTGGAAACATTCCACTCTGGAAGCCCCTATTCCCATCTCTTAACTAGGCAGGACACCTAGATGGGGACAAGAAGGGAGCTCACTGACACGTGGTTCAGGTTTTGATTCTGATGAGTCCATTCAAGCATCTTACAGCAGGTTAGAAGCCCCTGGACTGGAATGGGATTCAGATCCTTCCCATGAACTCCACAAACACACAGGAGCTGAGATTCCCCTTCCCCAAGCTGAAGGGAGCACAATAGAGGTGTCTGCAAGCAAGCTCCTTGTCTAAGCTCCCATTTCAATCACTGGAGATGGAGGGTGGGAGTCAGTTGCCCATACACAAATACCTGGTGACATTTGTAGAGACAGAGGTGGTTGAAGGCATGTGCCAGTGTCTGCTTGCTCTGGTGGAGCAACTGGGAGACCTACATCCTTCCAGAACATCAGGTGGGGGCCAAGTGGGGAATTTCCTTGGCCATCTGTAATGACACTGGATGTCTACTGCTACCACTAGAGCTCCACTCACTGTGAAGCAGAGACACAGGCAGACCTCTACAGCCCAAAAAGCTAACAGAATTCAGTGCAGACATGTGATTTAATGACATAAAGATAGGCCATAGGCAGGGACCACGTCAGATGCCTGGGGTGTCCAGCACAACCATGTCTCTAGCACATACACCATGGCACCCGCAGGAAGACCATGCCCCTTTGGTGCTGGGCCAGTGCCCCAGGGCCTCTCAGGTTTCCTACCTGTGCCCAAACAACTGGATCCCACCACTGCCTTTAGGCAAAGTCCATCCCAGCTACATTCAAGTGTGCTGCATAAATGGGAGGCACATCCCACCAAGGTCTCTGCTCTACTCTCTGCCCTCTCAAACCCTCTTGCTCTCCTCCCCCTGAACTTCTTCTCACCCCTGAATGTTATAAACAGGAAATGGGCTAATGATGACCTCAAGGTGGCTGGATCACAGGCTGTTCAGGCCCAGGGACTTTCTTCAGTGGCACCTTCTCCTGCCAGGAGATCAGTTCACCTCTGCCACAGGCCCCATGGTGCTGTGAATCAGCTGAGGCAGCAAACCCCTCTCCTGCCATTTCAGCACAGCTCAGCTCTGTTCCTCCTTGGCCTTGGGCACTGCAGGGTTTGCTCTCTTAGTGGGAACCTCCTTTCACCATTACATTGCCACCTGCTATCCATGCCAGCAAGTGTTTGCTTGGAAGTGGGACCATCGTACACACGGTGTCCTTGGCTCTTGCAAACAGGTCTCACCATGACCAATCTGTTCTCTGTGTCACAGCTGAGGCTCTGCAGCCCAAATAGATGCAAATGCCTGCAGCCTGGGGCACAGCCAGGAGCACAAGCTGTCACAGGACTGCAACATCATTGGAATGACTGAGACGTGGTGGGATCACCCACATGACTGGCGGGCTCTCCTTGGAGGGTACAAGCTCTTCAGGAGAGACTGTCGGGGACAATGAGTAGGGGGGATGCCCTTTGTGTGAAGGGGCAGCTCAGATGTGTGGAGCTCTTCCACGGAAGAAGCAAGGCTTTGGGTGAGTGCTTGGATGCAGCCTCCTTTAAGCAATGCGAACAAGTCTGTGGATCACAGGCCCTGGTTCTTAGGGTGGTGGTGGTGATTTTCATGTCCCAGACATTAACTGGAAGGGCAAGCAGCAAAGTGCAAGCAGGCCAGGAGGTTTCTGGAGGGCATCACGGACAACTTCTTAGCACAGGTGTATGATGGGACAATACTCATGATAATTTCTTGTATCTGGAAATTTCAAACAGGGAGGGACTGATCAGGGATGGGACAGGCAGTGGCAGCCTTGCCTACAGTGACCATGAAAAAGTAGAGTTCCAGGTCCTGAGTGGAGTGAGGAAGGATAGTGGCAGAGCACAGACCCTGCACTTCAGAGGAGCAGACCTGGGCCTATTCAGGGGACTGGTGGGGGATCCCAGGGGAGGCAGCTCTGAAGGGCCTAGGAGCTCTGGAAAGCCATCAGGTCTTTAAGGACAGCATCTGCCACACACAAGGATGGTCCACCCCAATACTCAGTAAAACTGGTAGACATCTTGGGAGATCAGCTTGGCTGCACTGGGAACCCTTCCTGAAGATTTCCACTATTTCATCATAGCAAAACATTGACATGAAAATTAGTGAATCATTTGAGCTGATGAAAGTGTGCTCATATTTTTGAAATACTGAAAACAGTTCTTCAGCTTTCCAGGCAGAGCTCAGGTGTCCAACCACAAGCACCCAGTGGCACCTGGAGAGGCCCCAGTGTCTCTGAGGTATCTGCCTGGGCCTGGCAGCTCTCACAGGGGACCTGCTGGAGACTGGAGCCCCTTGGAGCTGCAGAGGGAGGCTGGGCAGAGGGCACCAGGGCACCTGCAATGGCACCAGCCCTCCATAACCCTGTGACTGCATCCCAGCCCAGTTCTGAAAATCTCTTAAAAAAAAAACCAAAATACAAAACAAAAAACCCCCACTAAACTAAAAGACCACTACATTAAAAAAAAATCACAAAAGACAATAAGAACACAAAAAATGCAAAGGCTGGACAGTATAACAAAATAGTTCTTTGCTTTAAATCTCTTTTTTTTCAATTTCTTTCTTGTTTCTTTTTTAATGTCATTTTCTAAACATTTCTGTTATAATCAGGCCTGCACCATTATAAAAGATATTTTTGTGTCTCTCCCAGTGACCCAAAACCACACCCTTGCCTACAGGTCTCCATGCCACTCCTCACTCTGTGCACAGAGTGAGTCACACTCTCAGATGCTGAGCTCTCTCGACTGATAGAGGAAAGCAGGGTGACCAGGTTTCAATAAGGCACTGTATTTTTAGATGACCAAATTTGCACAAATCTCAACATACCTGTGTTACAGTGACGTCTTACAGGTGTCCCAAGGAATCTAGCCACCCTCCCTTTTCATTCCCTGCACGGTCAATGAAGTGCGATATCCCTTCCCTTCCCTCGCCTTCCCTTCCCTGAGGGACTGAGGCAGAAGTGACCTCTTCTTAGCATCAAAGCCATGCCCATGCTTCTGGCCTGTCAGGAACTGAGGCAGGATTGATGTCATAGTCATCTTTGAGGCCATGTGCTCCTGCTGGCCAATCAGCTACTGAAGCACAAGTGACCTGAGAAGCAGAAAGAACAGCCATGTCCCTGCTCCTGGCCTGCAAGTTCCTCAGGAAGAAGTGTCCTCTCACTATGCACCAAAGCCATTTTCCTGCTGTCGGCCTATGACGTCCTGAGGCTGACGTGAGCTCAGGAGAACAACCAGCAGCATTTTCCTTGTGCTGGCCAATCAGCTACTGAGGCACAAGTGGCCTCACAAGTACAAACCGCACCAATATGCCTGTGCTGGCCAAAGAGGTACTGAGGCCAAGGGACCTAACCATCTGCATCCAAACCCTGGGCCTGATCCTTGCTTATGAGGTCTGGAGGCAGAAAGGACACACAAGAACACACAGCAGCCATGTGCCTGCTCTCCACCGATCATGGATTGAGAAACAATTGACCTCACCATCATCATCACCAAAGCAATGTGCATGCTGTGGCCTTTTAGGGTCTCAGGCACAACTTGACCTCACCAAGACAACCAGCAAAAATGTACTTGCTGCTGGCCTATCAGGTAGTGCCTCAAAAAGGACCTCCAATCCATGTGTCTGCAGCTGCCCTGTCAGATAATGAATCACAAATGACCTCACACACGCAAACAGCAGCAATGTACCTGCTGCTGGCCTATCCCGTACAGAGGAACAAGTGACCTCAAAGTCAGCCTAGAAACCATGGAAAGGAACGGAATGGTACCTGTGCCTGTTAGGTCACATGTCAGGCAACTGTGAAACTGACTGGCCAGCAGAAGACACATGCCTTGCATGCTGCTTGTGAGGTTCTTTCTTTCTCTGGAGCTGACAGGCCATCAGCAGGCTCTAGGCTGGGAAAGGTTCTGGTGATGTCGGCTCTGTGCATTCTCCTAATCAGCAAGAACCTGGTTAATCACTTCAGTGTGGACTTTGGGATCTCTTCTGCCTCATTACCTGATAGGTCAGCAGCAGCAGGCCCATGGCTGGGGTATGTGCTTGTGAGGTCACTTTATCCTCAGGACCTGACAGGCAAGTTGCAGGCACACCGCTTGGATCCTGACGGTGAGCTCCCTTCTGCCTCAGCACCTCCAAGGCCAGCAGGAGACCTCAGTCCTTGACAGGCCACCCATCAGGCACACTTTCAACATCCAAGCCATGTTCCTCCGGGCTGCTTACATGGCCTGCCACCTTCTGATGGCCTATGAGGTACTCAGGGAACCTGGACATGCTGCACTGGGCAGATGTGACCATGTGTCATGCTTGTAACTGTGGCTCCTGGGTGGCCTGTCTCTCACCACTTATCCCCTTTGGGGAAGATGAGCAACTCAAGTGAGGCTTTCCCCAACCTGCAGCCCTGTCACCCTTGCTTCCTCTCCCTCCCTTTGGAGAGAACAGGAGGGCAGGAGCAGAGCAGCTCCCATGAGCTACCAGCAACAAACTGTGTCCAGACACAAAAGCCATTGGGACAGGTCTCCGCAGCAGGAGGGGGACCGGCAGTTTCCCAGGGTTCGTCCTCAAGGCAGGACAAATAAACTGTAACTTCAAGACAACTGGTCATCAGCTGGACACAGCTGTGAGTCTGCCTGCCTGCACAGCTCTTTAGATCACCACACCTAATCCACAGGAAGGACAAATCCCCACAGCCTTTCCCTTCAGCAAAGATTTGCTGGAGGAGAAATCCTCAGTGGGCCTGCCTGTCCCAGCTCCATCACCAGATGGGAACACACCCATTGCTTAGGGGAACACACAGAGGAGCTCTCTGCAGAGACAGAAGCTCAAGAGCTGTGAAACTTCCTCACTTCAAGCTAAGCAGGCTTTGAGGCACACAGACAAAGGCACACAGGTGGTACTGGCATTTATTATAAGGGTCTTTGACTCATCCTGTGTGGAAGCACAACCATCTAGGAAAAGGAGGGGGCACTACAGCATTTGCTGCACGGGCCAGCACTAACAGCATTTGTAGGAGGAGGAATTTGCAGGAGAGCAGAGGTACCAGGAGGGGATCCCACACCCCAAGGCACATTTATGGAAGCCTTCACATCCATATGCAGCCTCACCTCATTCACTTGCAGCTGCTTTCACAGGGAGTCACCATGGTGGCAAAGGTGTTGACAGCTACAGGGACACACCCTGGCACCCTGCCTCCATCCTCGGGGGCTCTAGCACTGCACTGGCAGCCTACATGACCGGAGCAACCTAAGAAGAAAGAATCAGAGGGTTAGTATCAGTTCTGCTGGCCTTACATAGTCACAACAGCCAGGGACCAATGTCTCCCCTCCATGCTGAGCTGTATTTGTGAGAGCACAGCCAGCAGGGCCACCGGAGACATTCTACCCCTCTTTTGGGCACAGCTGAGGCCACATCTGGATACCAGGTCCTGTCTGGGCTCTCCAGTTCCAGAAAGACGCTAACACACAGGAGGGGAGTCCAGCACAGGGCCACCAAGATGGTCAGGGGCTGGAGCATGGGGCATGTAAGGAAAGGCCGGGAGAGCTGAGTTTGTTCAGCCTCAAGAAGAGAAGCCCAAGGAGGATCTTCCTGCCTCCACAGCTGATCAAGGACAGGTGTTTTGGAGACACCCATCGCCCCGAGAGGCCTGACTTCTGTGAGGTGGCATCTCCACTGTTTGCAAGGGTCTGGGCAGGCAAAAGGCGAAGAAGTGGCTCTGACTGCTTTGATTTACTCCCTGTCTCTCTGATGGATTGGAATGGATGAGGGTCTGGGATGGGAAGATGCAATGAGGGTCCAGATTCAACAGAAAGCCTTTATAAGGAGTGAGAAGATGACTTTCCCCAGAAGAGTCCGTACAATCCCAAAGACTCAGGAAAGCATCAAGAGCTTCAGAAACTGCAAGCCTGAACCACAGCTGACAGAAAGCAGCAAACTGCGAGCATCCCTGGCTTGCACCAGGATGCTCCAAGGAGGGAACACGGTCACCAATGGTCCCCACCCCAGGTCTCCCAGAAGGACACCATGATGGCAGGCAGGGCCCTGGGAGCACAGCACTGCTCTCTCCACAAACCTCCTCCCACAATGAGCAGCACAACACTGGGGCCATGCCCTGTCCCCACCACAGGGCACCCCACCACTGTGACAACCTGCACCCCCACCCCTCACCTCACAGAGGGTGGCCAGCCAACACGTGCCTCCTGCAGCAGGGACACACAGGGCACAGCACCACACATGGCAGCAGACAGGGCACCCCCAAGGGTCCCAAAACACACACAGACCAACTCTCCAGCCCTTCAGTTTTCATCTAGTCCCCCAAGGCCTTGCAACAGGCACTTCCTCTCAACAGCCAGCCACAGCCCTGCGCCTGCTCACTTCCCACCTCCAGGAATCCAAGGACAGAGATGTCCTTCAGGTCTTGGAGAACAATTGCAGAAGCCCCCTGGTATTTGGATGGGACAGAATTTTCTGCAGCACTCAGCAAATAAAATCAGAGATTACTAATGTCACTGCTCACACCAGCACTTCATTCATTTAGCAGCATAAACATTCTAGCTGGACTCCCTCGCCCACTGGTAGCAGACGCTAAGCCAGTACTTAGCAAGAAGTACATAGTCAAACTCCACATCTACATTTACCAGAGAACATCACCCACATTTTAAATGTAGCACTACTAATCCATGATAACAGAATGGAATAAAACTGGTGTCAGATGGTATGGAACATTACTGCCTACTTCTGCTTGATTTATTAGTTGCATTTCTGTAGTGCTGTAGAGCTCTGCAGGTGTCAATCCCTCCTCCTGGCACACTCACCAAACCCAGAAGTGACCTCACCACCAACATCCAAGCCATGGGCCTTCTCCTGGCCTAACAGCAGCTGCTCCCACCACCAGGTGCCTGCTGATGGCCTATGGGCTTCAGAGACACAAGTTTTCTTTAAAATAATTTCCTATGCCATGAACATGCTGCTGCCCTACCAGATACTCTGACCAAGAAGACCTCACAGTCTGCTTCCACACCCATCTGCCTGCTGCTGGTCTACCAGGGACTCAGGTAGAAGTGACCTCACAAGCATATACCCAAGCCATCAGCCAAGTGTGAGCCTTGCAGAGACAGGTGACCTCATAAGCGACTTTCCCAGCAGTGTGGCTTCACACAGCCTATGAGGCACTGAGACAGAGGTGAGCTCACAAAAATTACTCCATCACATGCCCGCTGCTGGCCGACCTGCTGCTCTGGAGGAAAGTCAGTTCCCAGCAATGGGCCTGCTACTGGCCTATCACAGACGGACACACAACTGACCTCACCAGCACATTCCCCACTCCAGAGCCTGCTGCTGGCCTATCAGCTTCTCACCCAGAAGGAATCTCACAGGCACCTTCACAGCCATGTGCCTGTCACTGGCCTATGAGCTTCTGAGACAGCAGTTACCTCACTATAACTTCCCCAGCCATCAGCCGAATCCTGGCTTATCAGCTGCTCAGGCAGAAGTGAGCTCCAAAGCACATGTCCCGGCCGTGGACCTGCTGCTGCCCCATCAACTGCTCAGCTGGAAGTGACCTCACAACCACCTTTCCAGCCACAGCTCTGCTGCTGTCCAATCAGTTCATCAGTCAGAAATGACCTCACCATCAACAGCCAAGCCTTGCTCCTGCTGCTGGCCTATCAGCTACTCTGGCAGAAGTGACCTCATCATCAACAGCTGAGCCACGTGCCTCCTGCTAGCCTGGCAGCTACTGACCAAGAGCTGATTTGGCAGTGATGACCTCCTGGCCCAGCTCTCGCAGACAGCTGTGACCTCCCTGCCCACAGCCCGGCCACGCGGCTATTGCTGCCTGCAGCTCCCCTGCCTCCCCCAAGGCTCAGCCAGCTCCTGAGCAGCCGCCAGGACTCACCCCGGGGCCTCACAACGATCACAGTGCAGCAAAACACCCATTACGGACCAGTTACTGCCCCAAAGCAGCAGCTCTGGGAAATGCTTGACAGCAGGTCTGCGACCCAGGGCAGGGGCAAAGCTTCCTGCCCCCAAACCCCCCCAGCCGCCCCAGCCCAGCTGCTCGGGGGCAGCCGGCACGTCTGGCTCGCAGGGCAGCTCCCCCAGGGCCAGGGCGCTTTGTCCCGTGCTCCCGGCCCCACCAGCCCCTGCTGCAGCTCCGGGAGGAAAGCAGCCCCGGGGCAGCACCGCTGCCCCCGCCCCGGTGGGAGGGCACCTGCCGCCATTGGGATGTGCCTGCAGCCCCACTCGCACCAACTCGCACCCACTCCCTCACTCCCGCTTTGCTCCTGCCCCGCTTCCAGGGCTGGGTTTTCCACATGCTACACTCTGATTGGCTGACAGAGCCACCAGTCAAACTCAGCCCCACCCTCCCCCTCCCACCAGCCAATAGGAAGCAGCACTGGGGTGTTGCCAGGGAAACGTTGCAGACTCCTGCCCTGGCAGCCAGCTCTGCCACTTCTCCCCCTCCCACCCCGTGGTGGGGCGCCATGTTGTGGGCGGCAGCGCGGGGCGCAGCGGGGCCTGGGGACAGCCCGGCACCGTACACCCAGGCAGTGCTGGTCTCCAGGGCCTGGCTTCTGCCCCGCAGGGTCTGGGCTCTGCTGCAGGGGCTCCGCGGGGCTCCTGGCTGCCCTGTGCCCAGAGGCCATGCCGGGCGCGGGGAAGCAGCCCCGGGGCTGGTGCTGGTGCTGGCCCTGGCACCCATGTGGGGGCCCTGGGCATGGCTGGGGTGCCAGAGTCCGCGGGCAGCGTCCTGCTGCCCCCAGGCCAGACAGGGCTGGGCAGGGCAGGGCAGCATCCTCTGGTCCCTGGGGCCCCATCAGGACTCTACAACAGGGCTGTTATGGCAGCCCCCACCCTGTCCAGCCACCCCCACGGCCCGGGATCCACAGCCCTTTTGGCAGTTCACAGTCTCTGTGCGACCCCTCAGGAAGGAGCTCCCAAAGCCCTTACCCTCAGTGGAGAGCTGCAGGAGTGCTGGGAACAAGGAACTGTGGTCTGGGCTGATGGTGTCAGTCCAGCAGTCCTCCATCTCCGTGCCCCTTGCCCTTGGCATGCTCTTCCCGTCTCATCACCCAAAACTCCTCTCCAATGTGCCCCTGCTCCTCTGTATGTTGGCAGGGAGCCCCAGCACGGCTCCCGTCCCCTCTCCTTGCCACGGAGTGGCTCTGAAGGGCAGCAGTGGGAAGTGCAAAAGTGGTGCCCAGCAGCAGTCGGGCCTCGCAGGGAAGTGAGGGCCCCGCTGTGGCACCAGGGAGACCACCCTGTGATGCAGCACATCCCACTGTGACCTCAGCTCGTGTCATCAGGGGGCTCAGGAGGTCACTGTCATGGAGATGGCACAGCCAGGGAGAGAGCAGAGAGATGTCCCCTCACGTCCTGGAAAGCAGTCATCTCCCTTCACCCCAGTTATTTTCCAGAACTTGCTGATAAATCCTTCAGGAATGTCTCCACATGGTGCCAAAGGCTGTGAAATATCTAAAATGGGGCACTAGAGAAGTCACTTCTGCACCTCTGCACTGACATATCTCTGCCCTGGGCAGACCTGTACGGGAAGCTAGGGCTTCAGGGCTGGTTTAAGGTTTGGCATTTTTCAAGGCCAGGATCGAAGTCACGTGAGATCAAACAGCACAAAGCGTGGCCACAGGCTGAGATGCTTTGGTGAGCTTCAAAACTGGTTTCTGCTGTGGGTTGCTCTTTTTGTCAAAGTAGGATGTAAGACCATATGGGACAGGACACTGCCTTCCTCCTTGAAGCACCAAAGCAGGCTGTTCATTTCTAAAAATCCTCAGCAAGGTTTCTCCGTCTGTGGTGCTTAAGATGAAGATGATACACGAGGGAAGAGCAAATGTGCCCTTAACATGCATCATCTGGAGGGTCAGGCCAGGGAGCAAATCTGGGGAAGTTTTCCCATTTCCCATGCATTTTGCCCAGCTTTCCTTCTGGCTGAGCTTTCCCTGAGCCTAGGAAAAGCCATTTCTCCTCCCTGGGCCTCATTTGGACCTTGGGCTTTTCAGTGTCCCCTCGAAGCAGTGCTTCTTGCCTAGGGGGTTGCTAAAGCCTCTGGCACCCAGGACATACCCTGCCACCGCCCAAGCTCTCCTGGGGGTCTGTACAGCCCTGGCACCCTGGATCTCCCACGTTGTTGACCCTGGGCATCTCCCGACATGCCCACACACTGCAGGGCTGCTGTCCAGGCTCCAGTGCAGAGCCCAGTCAGATGGGTTTCCCTCGACATCCCTGCGTACTGAATGAGTTGCTCTGAGTGCCCAGGAAGATCTCTCTTCTCTAGGGGCTTGCCTCAAGGCTTTTCCAGACTTTTGTACAGAAACACAGCCTGGTCCAAGATGCCCAAGAGCAGCACAGCCCCCAGTATGGTCCAGGACCCCCAGGAGCTGTATGACTCTCTCTTCTGTTTCTGCATGTCCTGATTAAACTGACAGTTTCTAACATGCCCTTTACAGCACACTGTCTGGACGTTGTAACATTGCAACTCCTTCCATTACTCTTTGTTCATTCCCATACTGCGCTGCCGATTTGCGCTTTGGGGAGTTTAAAGCTTGTCTTTCAGTAGTTAGTTCCTCTGTGCAAGTCCCCTAAATTCTTTTTCTATCTAGCATTTCCTATCTATCCAAAAGCTTTCTAGTCAGGCTATCCCTTGTGGAAAGGGGACCTCATTGGAGGCAGCTTGGACTTAGCATGCAGTTGAGGAGTGTAATTATTTTTAGGAAACTGCATCATGCCTTTTTTTTTTTTTTTTTCTTTGCTTGCAATTAAGAAAAAATCTTCTGTGTCTATTTGCAGCTGGTTCTCTAAGGCAAGCAGGTGGGAACTGGGGCGTATGAGCTTCAACATTCAGTTGCAGACTTCAGTTGA